>NC_085930.1:156579166-157235833 GCF_028885625.2 Pongo pygmaeus
CATCCATGTCCCTACAAAGGACATGAACTCATCCTTTTTTATGGCTGCATAGTATTTCATGGTGTATATGTGCCACATTTTCTTAATCCAGTCTATCATTGTTGGACATTTGGGTTGGTTCCAAGTCTTTGCTATTGTGAATAGTGCCGCAATAAACATACGTGTGCATGTGTCTTTATAGCAGCATGATTTATAATCCTGAGTATATACCCAGTAATGGGATGGCTGGGTCAAATGGAATTTCTAGTTCTAGATCCCGGAGGAATCACCACACTGACTTCCACAAGGGTTGAACTAGTTTACAGTCCCACCAACAGTGTAAAAGTGTTCCTATTTCTCCACATCCTCTTCAGCACCTGTTGTTTCCTGACTTTTTAATGATTGCCATTCTAACTAGTGTGAGATGGTATGTCATTGTGGTTTGGATTTGCATTTCTCTGATGGCCAGTGATGGTGAGCATTTTTTCATGTGTTTTTTGGCTGCATAAATGTCTTATTTTGGGAAGTGTCTGTTCATGTCCTTTGCCCACTTTTTGATGGGGTTGTTTGTTTTTTTCTTGTAAATTTGTTTGAGTTCATTGTAGATTCTGGATATTAGCCCTTTGTCAGATGAGTAGGTTGTGAAAATGTTCTCCCATTTTGTAGGTTGCCTGTTCACTCTGATGGTAGTTTCTTTTGCTGTGCAGATGCTCTTTAGTTTAATTAGATCCCATTTGTCTATTTTGGCTTTTGTTGCCATTGCTTTTGGTGTTTTAGACATGAAGTCCTTGCCCATGCCTGTGTCCTGAATGGTAATGCCTAGGTTTTCTTCTAGGGTTTTTATGGTTTTAGGTCTAACGTTTAAGTCTTTAATCCATCTTGAATTAATTTTTGTATAAGGTGTAAGGAAGGGATCCAGTTTCAGCTTTCTACATATGGCTAGCCAGTTTTCCCAGCATCATGTATTAAATAGGGAATCCTTTCCCTATTTCTTGTTTTTGTCAGGTTTGTCAAAGATCAGATAGTTGTAGATATGCGGCGTTATTCCTGAGGGCTCTGTTCTGTTCCATTGATCTATATCTCTGTTTTGGTACCAGTACCATGCTGTTTTGGTTACTGTAGCCTTGTAGTATAGTTTGAAGTCAGGTAGTGTGATGCCTCCAGCTTTGTTCTTTTGGCTTAGGATTGACTTGACGATGCAGGCTCTTTTTTGGTTCCATATGAACTTTAAAGTAGTTTTTTCCAATTCTGTGAAGAAAGTCATTGGTAGCTTGATGGGGATGGCATTAAATCTGTAAATTACCTTGGGCAGTATGGCCATTTTCACGATATTGATTCTTCCTACCCATGAGCATGGAATGTTCTTCCATTTGTTTGTATCCTCTTTTATTTCCTTGAGCAGTGGTTTGTAGTTCTCCTTGAAGAGATCCTTCACGTCCCTTGTAAGTTGGATTCCTAGGTATTTTATTCTCTTTGAAGCAATTGTGAATGGGAGTTCACTCATGATTTGGCTCTCTGTTTGTCTGTTATTGGTGTATAAGAATGCTTGTGATTTTTGTCCATTGATTTTGTATCCTGAGACTTTACTGAAGTTGCTTATCAGCTTAAGGAGATTTTGGGCTGAGACGATGGGGTTTTCTAGATATACAATCATGTCATCTGCAAACAGGGACAATTTGACTTCCTTTTTCCTAATTGAATACCGTTTATTTCCTTCTCCTGCCTAATTGCCTTGGCCAGAAATTCCAACACTATGTTGAATAGGAGTGGTGAGAGAGGGCATCCGTGTCTATTGCCAGTTTTCAAAGGGAATGCTTCCAGTTTTTGCCCATTCAGTATGATATTGGCTGTGGGTTTGTCATAGATAGCTCTTATTATTTTGAGATACATCCCATCAATACCTAATTTATTGAGAGTTTTTAGCATGAAGGGTTGTTGAATTTTGTCAAAGGCCTTTTCTGCATCTATTGAGATAATCATGTGGTTTTTGTCTTTGGTTCTGTTTATATGCTGGATTACATTTATTAATTTGCATATATTGAACTGGACTTGCATCCCAGGGATGAAGCCCACTTGATCATGGTGGATAAGCTTTTTGATGTGCTGCTGGATTCGGTTTGCCAGTATTTTATTGAGGATTTTTGCATCAGTGTTCATCAAGGATATTGGTCTAAAATTCTCTTTTTTGGTTGTGTCTTTGCCCAGCTTTGGTATCAGGATGATGCTGACCTCATAAAATGAGTTAGGGAGGATTCCCTCTTTTTCTATTGATTGGAATAGTTTCAGAAGGAATGGTACCAGTTCCTCCTTGTACCTCTGGTAGAATTCGGCTGTGAATCCACCTGGTCCTGGACTTTTTTTGGTTGGTAAGCTATTGATTATTGCCACAATTTCAGAGCCTGTTATTGGTCTATTCAGAGATTCAACTTCTTCCTGGTTTAGTCTTGGCAGAGTGTATGTGTCGAGGAATTTATCCATTTCTTCTAGATTTTCTAGTTTATTTGCATAGAGCTGTTTGTAGTATTCTCTGATGGTAGTTTGTATTTCTGTGGGATCGGTGGTGATATCCCCTTTATCATTTTTTATTGCATCTATTTGATTCTTCTCTTTTTTCTTCTTTATTAATCTTGCTAGCAGTCTATCAATTTTGTTGATCCTTTCAAAAAACCAGCTCCTGGATTCATTAATTTTTTGAAGGGTTTTTTGTGTCTCTATTTCCTTCAGTTCTGCTCTGATTTTAGTTATTTCTTGCCTTCTGCTAGCTTTTGAATGTGTTTGCTCTTGCTTTTCTAGTTCTTTCAATTGTGATGTTAGGGTGTCAATTTTGGATCTTTCCTGCTTTCTCTTGTGGGCATTTAGTGCTATAAATTTCCCTCTACACGCCGCTTTGAATGCATCCCAAAGATTCTGGTATGTTGTGTCTTTGTTCTCATTGGTTTCACAGAACATCTTTATTTCTGCCTTCATTTCATTATGTACACAGTAGTCATCCAGGAGCAGGTTGTTCAGTTTCCATGTAGTTGAGCAGTTTTGAGTGAGATTCTTAATCCTGAGTTCTAGCTTGATTGCACTGTGATCTGAGAGATAGTTTGTTATAATTTCTGTTCTTTTACATTTAGTAAGGAGAGCTTTACTTCCAAGTATGTGGTCAATTTTGGAATAGGTGTGGTGTGGTGCTGAAAAAAATGTATATTCTGTTGATTTGGGGTGGAGAGTTCTGTAGATGTCTATTAGGTCCACTTGGTGCAGAGCTGAGTTCAATACCTGGGTATCCTTGTTGACTTTCTGTCTCATTGATCTGTCTAATATTGACAGTGGGGTGTTAAAGTCTCCCATTATTAATGTGTGGGAGTCTAAGTCTCTTTGTAGGTCACTCAGGACTTGCTTTATGAATCTGGGTGCTCTTGTATTGGGTGCATATATGTTTAGGTTAGCTCTTCTTGTTGAATTGATCTCTTTACCATTATGTAATGGTCTTCTTTGTCTCTTTTGATCTTTGTTGGTTTAAAGTCTGTTTTATCAGAGACCAGGATTGCAACCCCTGCCTTTTTTTTGCTTTCCATTTGCTTGGTAGATCTTCCTCCATCCTTTTATTTTGAGCCTATGTGTGTCTCTGCATGTGAGATGGGTTTCCTGAATACAGCACACTGATGGGTCTTGAGTCTTTATCCAATTTGCCAGTCTGTGTCTTTTAATTGGAGCATTTAGTCCATTTACATTTAAAGTTAATATTGTTATGTGTGAATTTGATCCTGTCATTGTGATGTTAGCTGGTTATTTTGCTAGTTAGTTGATGCAGTCTCTTCCTAGTCTCGATTGTCTTTACATTTTGGCATGATTTTGCAGCGGCTGGTACCGGTTGTTCCTTTCCATGTTTAGAGCTTCCTTCAGGAGCTCTTTTAGGGCAGGCCTGGTGGTGACAAAATCTCTCAGCCTTTGCTTGTCTGTAAAGGATTTTATTTCTCCTTCACTTATGAAGCTTAGTTTGGCTGGATATGAAATTCTGGGTTGAAAATTCTTTTCTTTAAGAATGTTGAATATTGGCCCCCACTCTCTTCTGGCTTGTAGAGTTTCTGCTGAGAGATCCGCTGTTAGTCTGATGGGCTTCCCTTTGAGGGTAACCCGACCTTTCTCTCTGGATGTCCTTAACATTTTTTCCTTCATTTCAACTTTGGTGAATCTCACAATTGTGTGTCTTGGAGTTGCTCTTCTCGAGGAGTATCTTTGTGGCGTTCTCTGTATTTCCTGAATCTGAATGCTGGCCTGCCTTGCTAGATTGGGGAAGTTCTCCTGGATAATATACTGCAGAGTGTTTTCCAACTTGGTTCCATTCTCCCCGTCGCTTTCAGGTACACCAATCAGACGTAGATTTGGTCTTTTCACATAGTCCCATATTTCTTGGAGGCTTTGCTCATTTCTTTTTACTCTTTTTTCTCTAAACTTCCCTTCTTGCTTCATTTCATTCATTTCATCTTCCATCGCTGATACCCTTTCTTCCATTTGATCGCAGTGGTTCCTGAGGCTTCTGCATTCTTCACGTACTTCTCGAGCCTTGGTTTTCAGCTCCATCAGCAGCTTTAAGCACTTCTCTGTGTTGGTTATTCTAGTTATACATTCTTCTAAATTTTTTTCAAAGTTTTCAACTTCTTTGCCTTTGGTTTGAATATCCTCCCTTAGCTCGGAGTAATTTGATGGTCTGAAGCTTTCTTCTCTCAGCTCGTCAAAGTCATTCTCCATCCAGCTTTGATCCGTTGCTGGCGAGGAACTGCGTTCCTTTGGAGGAGGAGAGGCGCTCTGCTTTTTAGAGTTTCCAGTTTTTCTGCTCTGTTTTTTCCCCATCTTTGTGGTTTTATCTACTTTTGGTCTTTGATGATGGTGATGTACAGATGGGTTTTTGGTGTGGATGTCCTTTCTGTTTGTTAGTTTCCCTTCTAACAGACAGGACCCTCAGCTGCAGGTCTGTTGGAGTACCCGGCTGGCCGTGTGAGGTGTCAGTCTGCCCCTGCTAGGGGGTGCCTCCCAGTTAGGCTGCTCGGGAGTCAGGGATCAGGGAATCACTTGAGGAGGCAGTCTGCCCGTTCTCAGATCTCCAGCTGCGTGCTGGGAGAACCACTGCTCTCTTCAAAGCTGTCAGACAGGGACATTTAAGTCTGCAGAGGTTACTGCTGTCTTTTTGTTTGTCTGTGCCCTGCCCCCAGAGGGGGAGCCTACAGAGGCAGGCAGGCCTCCTTGAGCTGTGGTGGGCTCCTCCCAGTTCGAGCTTCCCAGCTGCTTTGTTTACCCAAGGGAGCCTGGGCAATGGCGGGCGCCCCTCCCCCAGCCTCGCTGCCACCTTGCAGTTTGATTTCAGACTGCTGTGCTAGCAATCAGCGAGACTCCGTGGGCGTAGGACCCTCTGAGCCAGGTGCAGGATATTAACCTCCTGGTGCGCCATTTTTTAAGCCTGTCGGAAAAGCGCAGTATTCGGGTGGGAGTGACCTGATTTTCCAGGTGCCGTCTGTCACCCCTTTCTTTGACTAGGAAAGGGAACTCCCTGACCCTTTGCGCTTCCTGAGTGAGGGAATGCCTCGCCCTTCCTCGGTTTGCACACAGCGCGCGCACCCACTGACCTGCGCCCACTGTCTGGTACTCCCTAGTGAGATGAACCCGGTACCTCAGATGGAAATGCAGAAATCACCCGTCTTCTGCGTCGCTCACGCTGGGAGCTGTAGACCGGAGCTGTTCCTATTCGGCCATCTTGGCTCCACCTCTTGAGTTGATTTTTGTGTAAGGTGAGAGATGAGGATCCAGTTTCATTCTTCTACATGTGGCCTGACTATTATCCCAGCACAATTTGTTGAACAGGGTGTCCTTTCCCCACTTTATGCTTTTGTTTGCTTTGCCAAAGATCAGTTGGCTGTAAGTACTTGGTTTGATTTCTGGGTTCTCTATTCTGTTCCATTGGTCTATGTCCCTATTTTTATACCAGTACCATGCTGTTTTGGTAACTGTAGCCTTTTAGTATAGTATGAAGTTAGGTAATGTGATACCTCCAGATTTGTTTTTTTCTTAGTACGGCTTTGGCTATGTGTACTCTTTTTTGGTTCCATAAGAAGTTAGGGTTTTTTTTGTTTTTTGTTTTTGTTTTTGTTTTTGTTTTCTAGTTCTGATGGTACTTTGATGGGAATTGCACTGAATCTGTAGATTGCTTTTGTCAGTATGGTCATTTTCACAATATTGATTCTACCCATTCATGAGAATGGTATGTGTTTCCATTTTTTCGTGTTGTGGATGATTTCTTTCAGCAGTGTTTTGTAGTTCTTGTAGAGATCTTTCACTTCCTTGGTTAGGTATATTCCTAAGTATTTTATTTTCTTGCAGCTGTTGTAAAAAGGATTGAGTTCTTGATTTGTTTCTCAGCTTGGTTGTTGTTAGTGTATAGAAGTGCTGCTGATTTGCATACATTGATTTTGTATCCTGAAACTTTACTGAATTTATTTATCAGACTAGGAGCTTTTTGGATGAGTCTTTAGGCTTTTCTAGGTATACAATCATATCATCAGTGAACAGCAAGAGTTTAACTTGCTCTTTACTGATTTGGATACCCATGCTTTCTTTGTCTTGACTAATTGCTCTGGCTAGGACTTCCAGCACTATGTTGAATAGAAGTGGGGGAAGTAGGCATCCTTGTCTTGTTCCAGTTCTCAAGAGGAATGTTTTCAACTTTTCCCCATTCAGTGTAATGATGGCTGTGGGTCTTTCATAGATGGCTTTTATTACCTTGAGGTATGTTCCTTCTATGCCAATTTTGCTGAGGGTTTTAATCATGAGGGGATGCTGGATTTTGTCAAATGCTTTTCCTGTGTCTATTGAAATGATCATATAATTTTTCTTTTTAATTCTGTTTATGTGATGTATCACATTTATTGACTTGTGTATGTTAAACCATCCCTGTTATGAAACCCACTTGATATGGTGTGTTATCTTTTTGATATGCTGTTGGATTCAGTTAGCTATTACTTCATTGAGAATTTTTGCATCTATGATCATCAGGGATATAGGTCTGTAGTTTTATTTTTTGTTATGTCCTTTCACGGTTTTGGTATTAGGGTGACACAAGCTTCATAGAATGACTTAGGGAGGACTCCCTCTTTCTCTGTCTTTTGGAATAGTTTCAGTAAGATTGGTAACAATTCTCTGAATGTCTGAAAGAATTCAGCTGTGAATCCATCTGGTCCTGGAATTTTTCTTGTTAGCAATTATTTGTATTAATCTTTCAATCTTGCTACTTGTTATTGGCCTGTTCAGAGTTTCTTCTTCTTCCTGGTTTAATCTAGGAGGCTTGCATATTTCCAGGAATTTATCTATCACCTCTAGATTTTTAGTTTGTGTGCACATAGGTGTTCACAGTAACCTTGAATGATCTTTTGTATTTCTGCAGTATCAGATGTAATATCTCCCCTTTTGTTTCTAATTGAGCTTATTTGGATCTCTCTTCTTTTCTTCGTTAATCTCACTAATGATCTGTCGATTTTGTTGACCTTTTCAAAGAACCAGCTTTTTGTTTCATTTATCTTTTGTATTATATTGTTTGTTTGTTTCAATTTCCTTTAGTTCTGCTCTGATCTTTGCCATTTATTTGTTTATTTATTTATTTATTTATTTAAGATGGAGTCTCTGTCATCCAGGCTGGAGTGCAGTGGTGTTATCTGAGCTCACTGCAACCTCTCGTTTCTGGGTTCAAGTGATTCTCTTGCCTCAACCTTCCAATTAGCTGGGATTACAGGTGTGTGCCACCATGCCTGGCTAATTTTTTTGTATTTTTAGTAGAGATGGGGTTTCACCGTGTTAGCCAGGATGGTCTTGATCTCCTGACCTCGTGATCTGCCCACCTTGGCCCCACAAAGTGCTGGGATTACAGGCGTGAGCCACCGTGCCCGACCCTGTCATTTATTTTCTTCTGCTGGGCTTGGGTTTGGTTTGTTCTTATTTCTCCAGTTAATTGAAGTATGACCTCAGATTGTCTACCTGCATTCTTTCAGACATTTAATGCTCTGAACTTTCCTCTTAGCACCACTTTTGCTGTCCCAGGGTTTTGATAAGTTGTGTCACTATTATTGTTCAGCTAAAAGAATTTTTATATTTCCATCTTGATTTCATTGTTGACCCAAAGATCATTCAAGAGAATATTACTTAATTTTAATGTATTTGTGTAGTTCTGAGGGTTTGTTTTGGTGTCAATTTCTAGTTCTATTCCACTGTGGTCAGAGAGGGTATTTGATATAATTTTGATTTTCTTAAAATTATTGAGACTTGTTTTGTATCCTGTCATAAGGTCTATCTTGAAGAATGTTCCATGTGCTGATGAAAAGAATGAGTATTTCTATACATGAACAATACTCATAATTAAAAGAATTAATATTGTTAAAATTATGATACCATTCAAAGCAATCTACAGATTCAATGCAGTTCCTATCAAAATACCAATGACACTTTTCACAGAAATAGAAAATATCTTAAAATATTTATGGAACCCTGGGAGACCCTGAATAACCAAAGCAATCCTAAGTGAAAAGAACAAAGTCAGAGGTATCACAGCACTAGACCTCACAATGTGTTATAAAGCTGTAGTAACCAATACAGCATGGTACTGGCATAGAAACAGACACATAGACAAATGGAATAGAATGAACAACTCAACCCAGAAATTAATCCACGTATCTATAGCCAGCTGTTTTATGTCAAAGGTGCCAACACTCACTGGGGAAAGGACAATCTTTTCAACAAATGGTCCCTAGAAAACTGGATATCTATATATACACCAAAGAATGAAACTAGTTTATTCACTTGTCACCCTATCCAAAAATCAACTCTGGACGGATTAAAGACATAAACATAGGACCCAATACTATAAAACTACTAGAAGATAACACAGGAAAAATGCTTCAGGATGTTGGTCTGGAAAAATATTTTATGAATTAGACCTCAAAAACACAGACAACAAATGCAAAAATAAACAAATGAGATTATATCAAAACTGAAAAAACTTATGCACAGCAAAGGAAACAGTAGAGTAAAAAGACAGTCTACAGAATTAGAGAAATATTTGCAAACACTCATCCAACAGGATATTAATATCCAGAATATCCAAGGAACTCAAATATCTCAACAGCAGACAAGACAAAACAAACAACCTAAATAGAAAAATGGGCAAATGATCTGAACAGACATTTATTGAAAGAAGACATATAAATCTCTAACAAATATACGAAAAAATGCTCAACATTACTAATCATTAGGAAAACGCAAATGAAAATCACAATGAGGTATCACCTCACCCTAGTTAAGATGGCTATTATCAAAAAGGGAAAAAAATAACAAATCCTGTTGAGAATGCAGAAAAAAAGGGAACTCCTTAAAAAACTACAAATACAACTGCCATATGATCCAGCAATCCCGCTACCCAGAATTTATCAATAGAAAAGAAAAACATTATACAGAAGAGACATTTGCACCCTTATGTTTATTATGGCATTATTCACAATAGCCAAGATATGAAATCTACCTAGATGTCCAGTAACAGATGAATGGATAAAGAAAATGTGGTATATATTCACAACAGAATGCTATACAGCCATAAAAAAGAATGAAAGCCTACACCCATGGCAACGTGGATAGAACTGGAGGACATTAGGCTAACTGAAATAAGCCAGGAAAAGAAAGTTAAGCACCACATGTTCTCATTCTTATGCAGAAGCTTAAAAAAGTTAATCTCACAGAAGTAAAAAGTAGAACAGAAGGTATTAGAGGTTGGGAGTGGTAGGGGAAGGGAGGGCTAGGGAGAGATTTGTTAAGGGATACAAAATTCTGTCTAGATAAGAGGAATAAATTACAGTGTTTTATACCACTGTAATATGACTCTAGTTAACAAGATATTATATAGT
Organism: Pongo pygmaeus; assembly: GCF_028885625.2. NCBI lineage: Eukaryota > Metazoa > Chordata > Mammalia > Primates > Hominidae > Pongo > Pongo pygmaeus. Next base: position 156,589,069 of record NC_085930.1, read on the forward strand.
TTTAAATAACTAGAAAGAAAATTTTGAATGTTCTCAAACACAAAAAAATGGATAAATGTTTGAAATGATTAATATATTAATTATTCTGATCTGATCACTATACATTATTCATATTGAAACACTGTTTTGTACTCCATGAATTTGTACAATTATTATCAATTAAAAACTAAAAACTAAAAAATAACCTTTACATTTATTCCTATGGGAATATTCATCTTAAATTATATTTGTTTTGAGTTATGTGAGGTCTTCAAGAAGGCATCCCTTTCAAAATATTGGACCACCCAATATCTTTAAGTTCAAATATTATTTCAGCCCCTGTGTGCTGGTGCAATGCTTAAACAATTTGTTTAAATAAACGCTCCTTATAAAGCTTACATTTATAAACTGATAAAATTTTTTCAAATACCTCTGATATGCCTTTCTAAATGAATGAAAAAATGTATCCTGCAGTGAAGAAGCACATTTCTCCCTCTGCAAGCTCCAGGATGGTCTTAGGCTGTATTTTCCTTGTAGAGCTCCAGGAAATTCCCTTACCTGTCCTTCACACATCTGGCTTGTGTTAGAGATGCTGATTTGGCAAAGTCCAGCAGCTTTTCTGATACTCCTAAGGCATATATAAGTTAACAGTCAGGGCCTGCATATCCAACTCAGCTGTGACAATTGTGAAGTCAAGACCAAGATGCTTCTTGTTTCCTGAAGTCTGCTGATGACTATTCTTAACCCCAGTTCTCCACATTTTGACCCCTGGATAACTACACCAGAGGTAGCAAACCGCTTTATGCTTCCTAGAGACACAGGGGATGAAAAGTTTATCTGCGACACCATTGTACACTTGACAGCCCTTTGAGGTCCTCAGCATCATGTAACTGTCCTGGAATACCTTCTACTCATGGTCCCCAGTGTTAGCAAGGGGTGAGAACCCTTGGTTAGGGCTAAGCAGGGCACTTGCCTGAAGTCCTAGAGATTGTCGGAGCCTATATACAGCTAATTTATTATTTCAGTATATTTATTGATGAAGACATGGCTCTGCCTAAAAATAATTATGGTAATACGTTCACAAAACAACACAAGAAGACAACAAACAAACAAGACAAAAAATAAATCGTTTGGATCCTAATTTGCTCTCACTTTAAAATGAGCTACAATTATTGAAAACTTAGAAACTCAAAATATTCGAAATGAAAGTTATTTCTGCTAAATACTACAGACACAGTGTGTGAGAAAGGTTTTCCCAAATTACATAGTATATATGCTCAGCATATATTTTCTCTTCTCAAGGCTTCCAATCTAACTGTTTAAATAAATACTGCTTGGAGAGCTTATGTGAATGAGAGCTTTATTATCTAAGCTGCTTATTTTATGAAGTCGACTTTTTTCTCAAGGCTTACTTCAAATATACACCTTCTCCTCATTCTACAACTCCTGCCATCAGGATTGTGAACCATATTTACAGACATAAAAATGCAAAATGGGTTTTATTATGCTTACTTTTGCATTTTAGTTTATCAGATCCATTTAAGTCCACAAATAAATGAAAACTATAGAAATGTGAAAAACTTTATCTCTACCTGATTTTCATATGCATTTGTAGAATTATATGAATCATCCTTATAACAACAGTTTATTTTTCTCCTAACAGTATACAGAATTGTTTCTAAAGTAAACTAAAAAAATTACTTACCAACTTTTTACTATAAGACTTCTAAGTAGGAACTGATTTATGATGACAGTTTAATGTTCTTGTCATCCTGAGTGATATTAAAATATGTAATAAATATTAAGGGCATAGCTGCCAATCAAACAGAAGGAGTATTGACTAAATGGGCTTGTCCCTTACAAATAACTGTGAGATCAGCTCTTATATAACCCCATTAGTTTCTCCTTTTTCTGTAATTTACATGGCTTTTTTTTCTAAAGGAGAAACACAGAAAATAAAGAGGTTGTTGGATAGTTTTTGCCATTCCATCTAGTCTCCGTAGGACAAAATGCTTAGTTAATAAATTGGGGCCTGCAATGCAACTAAAAGGATCTTTAAAGAGTATCAATTTTAAATTAATTCAACCAGGGGATTGTTGCTGAATATATGAATTTGTTCAAATTCTTCCAGTGCATGAGATATCATTTATAAGTTATTTTGCTGGTCAGAACACAGTGACATCTAGGACAGTTTGAAAAGTGCAAAATTGCTCCAAGAAAGCACATTGTCCAAATTTAGATTGTGGCAGCTAGATATGCAAGCTTGGGATCTACTACTTTTTTTAATCAAAAAAATTGACTACTCATTTGGTCCATTTTATGGTCAAAATAGGCCCATTTAGCCTATTTTATGATCAAAATAATTACATAGATCATCTACTGACTGCCAGATATTGCTGGGCACACTTTACTTAACTTACCTTAGAGCTGCATCATCTGCAGGTTTACATTCTAAAGTTACCTTGTAGAGCCGGATTCATTAATATCAAAATTATCCTTGGAAATATAACAGCATCGCCATGGAGACTGAAATTCCATCCCTCAATAAATATGGAACCAGTTTTTTTCCTTAGCTTTGAAACAGGTTGCCATTTCTTGCTTTAATTACAGATTAAATAATTATCTTGTACTTAAAGAGAAGTGCTTATTTTAAAACACTGTATAAATAATGTGAGATGGCAGGATGCTTACACCACAAGAGATGCATTGCACCTGAGACTAACTGGAGAATGAACACACACACCTCTCAGACTGGAACATAATTTCTTTGAGTATAGAAGTAAGTGTAATCTCCCACATCTTTCAAAAGTGCTATTTCTTATTCTTTGTTTATCCACTGTACTTCTGCATCCCAAGTGCATATTGTTGAATTTGTTTTACCACTAGTTGATGTGCATATTGTGTTACTCCTACGTATCTATAATACCTATAACAACCTGAAAGGTAGAGTAATTATTTTCATTTAAAAGATTAAAAAAAAAACAAAACCCTGAGGCTGGGAGAAAGAACATGTTGCAGATTACATTACTGGCAGAACTGAGTCCAAAGGAAGCACTGGCTTCAAGACATCAGGTTCCCATTGGTGCATACAATTCCTTGAGCTAGTGCTCTGATATCACATTGATTACAGAAGCTCTACCAAGGCCCTTTCTCTATCTAGTAAGGCCTCGTCTTCAGATGTCCTGTCTTTAGAAGCTCTATTTACAGACTGGAAATACTGCTTATGCATCTATTTCACCTGTGGGATGATAGGATTCTCATTCTGTTTCTAGATGAAGGGTCTGAAAAAAATGCTTAATCTTAAATATTCAAATACAGAACAATCAAAAATGTGAAAATAAAAATTCTAATCTTAAAATTGTATCTACTATTATTCTTAGTGTTATCAGTTATCTGGCTGACCCATATAAAATTGCCATTTCCGTGGGTGAAAAATGTTTATTATAAGCAATCTGTTAGGGTCCAAACCAAATTGATCACCATGACTTTTATAGTAGAAAATGGTCTGTGAATCAATGTCATGTTTTCCGGACACCTTATGAAATACAGCCTTCTGATGACTCTTTATCAACCTAAGTTTGTTTTGTTTGTTTGGCTTTTTGTTTATTTATTTGTTTTTTTCTCCTCTCTCTTCAGAGCAGTTATCAAAATCTAGATTAGTTTTGTCTATTTTTTTTTTTTACTTGTTTAACCTCTGACTTCCCCCAGTAGAATTTACTTTCACCACCTAGAAAAGTACCTGGAGCATAGAAAGCATTCAATAAATATTTGTTGAATAAAATAAACTTGATGGGGTTGAAAATATCTGCCTAAAATGTCGAATTATTAGGTATATTTTCTATTTGGAGTGCTACTATAAAACATACATTTCCAATTCCTCAATGTCCCTTTGAAAAAGATAAATTAATTCATTTCATTAGTGATATTGTATTGCCTGTGGCATGACTTGTCATTGTGGCTACAATAGACTAATGATTGGATAATGAGAGTTTATTTATCATGGAACCAATTTTTGCTATAGAACTGAAGTATAAATAATGGTATATCAGCATTTACATTATGAATACTGTTATAGAGTTTGGTAGTTGGTCATAAAAATTCTCCCTAGGCTGAAACAACTAGTGGGTAAACATTGCATATATCACATACAATATATCAAAATAAGAGTGCAGTGGTCCTTTCTTAATCAAAGAACAAACATTGCATACGAAATTACTTTTATACAATGAGTGTAAAGCTATTGAAGAACCCCAATCTGTCCTATCACTTATATTTCTTGATGACATTCAGCATCTTGGAAATAATGGTAGGTGTAAAATAATCATGATAAGATAATGTGTGTACTGATAGGAGAAAGACGAAATTCTACCAGAAAATTCATTCAGATGAGAAAATTAGATTTATCAGATAATATGAGTGCCAATATGGCTTAAAAATTCAGACCAAAGAAAGCCACCAAGAAATACAACTCTGGCTTCTGGTATCCACCATGCCAGCATTCTTGATGTTGAAATGCAATACTACTTTTCACAAATATAAGAGAGTGATTTTTACATGCCTTCTGTATAAGTCATTATTTTTTGAGAAAATACAGTTTGGCTACAAAAATTCCTCTTATGCTTAAAACATTATTTTGTAAAACATATTATTTTGTTTGAGAATACTCAAAAATCCTTCCTCAGACCTTGGAGGTGCCAATCAAGTGACTTTTCCTATGGGATTAATGTGGTTTAAAATGCCACCCATCACTGTACTGAGCAGCCAAGGGATGGAAGGGGCATCCTGGAGCTTCTGGTTTTTCTAGTAGCTCAGAGTAGGCAGATTTTGCAAATATCCAGCCTTAGGAAATAGTGGTGACCTGTTTTGGAACTAGTAAGTATTAACAATTACTGTTCTAATGACTAAAATATTAAAAACTTCCTCTGAAGTGACAAGCTTTTTGCTGTCAGGGGTTTTGAATATTGTTTTAGTTCATGGGGGCTGCTATAAAAAAATGCCATAAACTGGGTAGCTTTTATAAACAACAGAAGTTTGTTTTTCACAGTTCCGGAGAATGAGAAGTCCAAAGCCAAGACACTGGTAGATTAAGGGCCTGCTTTCTCATTCATAGATGGTGCCTTCTGTCTGTGCTCTGATGTGGTGGAAACGGTGAGGGGGGTCTCTCTTGGGCCTTTTTTGTAAGGGCACTAATCCCTTTCCTGAGAGCTCTGCTCTCATGACCTAATCACTCCCAAAGGCTCTACCTGCTAGTACCATCACATTGAGGGTTAGGATTTCAAAATATGAACTTTAGGGAGACACACACCATCAGACTATAGCATACATTTTATCTGCCAAGAATATTCTTTCCTTGGTTAACACTGACTTATCCTTCCAGGATTCTCTTTATATATCATTGTCTAAGAAAAGCCTTCTTTACCTTCCTCCAATTACACCCTGATGGCCACACATACACACATACATATACAGACTTTCTATCACGCTTTCTTATGGCTCCTTCAATATTTTTTCTTCGTAGCACCTTAATATGTGTGTGACCATTAGTTTCATAAGGGCAGACATGTTCTTTCATTTTATGCTACATTCCCAAGATCTAGCAGAGTATCTGGCACGTAGTGGAGGCTTAATACACATTGCTGAATGCTTGACTTTTTGAAGTTGTTTTTATTCTGCTCCTTTGTGTTTTTCTTTGAACTAGAATTTACAATAGATACAGACTGTATGTTCCTTTTCAGCACTGCGTTGTTTTGTTTCTAGCCTTAACCCTACACTTCTGCCAGATCAACCGTTTGTCATCTTATAGATGGTTCAATGACGGCTCACTACAGCTGCTGCTCTGGGATGGGCTCTCCTGTAAGATTCATGGCTAAGGCAAGTTTCTTCAGCTTCAAAGTTTTAGTTCTATTCAATGAGCATTTGTTGTGCCTCTGCGATTGGCTCAACACAATGCTCAGAGTTTAAATATAAAAATGAAGAAGATTAGGTTTTACATTAGAGAATCTGAGTCAAGGGTTAGGGAGAGGATTCTCTCGGATAGACCAATACAGTGAAATGTGCTAAGAGTCACATTCAGGATGCTATAGGATTTGGCCTAAACTAGGGAAAGCGGTTTTCTCACTGCTTGTGACTTGCTGACATGCCAGAGTATCTGGTAGTTATATTCAGTGTATTCAGTGATTCTCTCAGAAAAGCAAGGGCTCTACAAGTTGAATTATTAGAATAACACATCGGATTGTGATACAAGTTCTAAATACCCACGTGCAGAATTTGTGTAGGGAAGAAACTTCGTTGATCTCATTCTTAGTCTGGGTTTCCTTTTAAATGCAGAATTCTAAGCTGTAATCTCTAATCTCTAATGAAAGATTCTGCTTCAGTAGGTTTCTTTTAATAAGTGTTCTAGGTATTTCTGATGCTGTCAGGCCCCCAGACCTTGCCCTTTTTTCACAAACATCAACATTATCATTAACCTGTTCAGGTTATAAAAATTGTATTCCACCAGCCACCACCTTCTCTTTCACCCCCTCTTCACTATGGGAAATTTAATTTATTTTCACAGAAATTATCTTTCTTTTGAAGATATTTTCACTTTAAACAACAGAAATAAATAATTATATTTGATGGAAAGTAGAGCTTCTAAGCAAAGATCTTCACTCTATTGTTATGGCTGATGATTGGAAATGCAAAGCCAGTTCTAGGGGCCAGTAAGTTTTATCCTGGTGCCTCACTCTTGAATGACCACTCTCTTTAAAATCCTCACACACAGTGGGTTGGGATTGTTAATGGAAATGCTAGGAAACAATGATCATTGGTTTTTAGACATTGATAGCATTTGATCATGGGAATCTGTGCCACTTCCATTGAGCCTATTTGAGAAGCCTTCTGCTATAATATCCCAGTTGGGTTTGACTGTTTGTTTTTAAGGGTTTTATTTATTTGCTTTTTTTTTAAAGTATTTCCCTATATCTATTATACTTACCTAATTCCTTCTTGAAATATAGTCTGTTGGAAGATAGAATCTGAACTCTTAGAGGGACCTCATTTCTGGAAGGATGGATAGAGATCAAATTGGCAGTACTAGCTAGAAATCATGAGTCATATCTGCCTCCAGACAAATTATAGCTAATGTTTGTGTAGCGCTTCACATGTTCCAAATGGATTTTTCATAGGCTATCTCATTTAATTCTCACATCTTTCCTGTAAGTTAGTTCCTCATAACTCCATTTTATAGATAAGAACACAGGGTTTAGGAGAAGTCAAGTGATTGTTCAAAGATCACGGAGTAAGTACAAGAAAATGAGGGTCAAGAGGGGGACCTTGACTTTCAAATTCCATAATCTTTATGCATCTTCTGAATGCAGTGCCACTTTTCATAGGCTGTATTAGTCTCCTCCAGGCCAATACATCATCTTTATATCCACACCCACTATGGCTACTCTACCTGGCGCACCATGAATTTTAATGGGTACATTTCTTGCTTGTATTGAATTTGTTCTTTGGGCTAGAGTATGTTTATTAGTTATTCTATTTTCCTTACAGAAAAGAGAGTATTTTACCACCGTATTTTTACGGTCCAGGTAAAGAAAAAACAACAAAGCAGAACAACAACCACCACAAGAAGAAACTCACATTTCCTCAAAAAAGAATGCAGTGACATCTAAGCTTCAATTACACTTCTAGCTATGCTGTGAGCAGCCACATCAGGGCCCAAGTCCTCTTGCTGATTGAGAGCATATTTTGAGTTCCCCCCATTGTTCCTGGCAACTCTGCTCCTGTGCAGCAAGCAGGATATTCAACTTGACAAGGCTCTTTCTTTCTGGATCAGAGAGGGAGTAAGGTTCTTGTCAGTTTGAATCATGAGCCCACACTTGGTAGAGCCGAGTGGACAGGCACAGTGGGGGAAGGTGCCATGTGCACACTATCCTGGCCCCGTCATGTGGGCCTCTTTCCCCATCTCCCAAATAACTCAACTGGATTCAAGTTATCCTTCTCTGAGAGGGCCTCTTTCCTACTAGGCCAGTTAATTTGCTTCTGACACTGAATCTCCTTGTTGTCAAGCTTCTAAAATTTTACTTTAAGGCTTCATCTCTTTATGCACATTTTTTTTCCAGAGCTGCAGCTGAGAATATCCAATCCTACAATTCTCAAGGTTTTAATGTTTTAAAATACATTTCTAAGGATGAAAATTCCTTTTTAGGAGTCCACATCAAAGGGCTTTTGGAAGCCATCAAAGAAAACTGAAAATCTAGTATATGTTGTCCTAAAAGTAATTTGTGTTTATTTTTTTTTCTTAACTGAACATTAAAAGAATGACAAATAGAATTAATAAAAAATGAAGTTTGGAAATTCTGCTTATGTAATAAAGAAAACAAAAGCATTTTATTATTTCATCTCTTCATCCCTAAAAGTTCACACTTCAGATGTTTTTTTTTTCTTAAGAAGAAAAAAGAACAACTTTTTATTGATTCAGGATCCTAACAGATGTCTGAAAAGTAAGTAATCTGGCCCCATTACTTTCATAGGCATTGAGAACAATTTTTAAAATTATTTTTATACAAACATGAAGTTTTCTCCTTTGCTGTTTTTGTTTATTTTATGATGAAATAGCAGTAAAGATTTTTGGAATATGTATAACTCTTTCTTTAGAATATTTTTACAGCAACAGATTCTTATCACTAGCTTTTTGTGATGTAATTATAGGATTTTGTGATGCTGCCTATTCAATCAACTTGCCAAATATATCAACAAACCAGATAATTAAGAGAGGGAGAAAAAGAAAATGACTAATAATGTTAAATTTAGTCAAAACAGTTATCCTGGGCTTTCAACAATCTTTTTCAATAATGTTTCACATGAATTTAAAATTCAAATAATAAATGCAACACTTTGCATAACAAAGTGAATTTTTTGTCTAGTTACCTAATAGCAAATTACACTTCACTATACTTTTACATGTACATCTAGATTTTAGACTGCATTTAGAATTTCTATCATTCTCTGGGGTTGTTGATGATAACCTGCTTTATTTATTTATTAATTTATTTTTGTTTCCATGTCTTAGTTACATCTGCTGGCTTCCTTTACCAGAAAGTTAATACAGGCAATGTATTATTATTATTCTATTACTGGCTTAGCCGCCTTTGGGATGTAGCTCTTTCCCACAGGGTTACCATTATGAATTACTCTAGTATATTAAATCATGATTGTTATCAATGACTGATAATTATTTTTGAGTATTTACCTAAATATAGTGGCACCTAATTAGGTCCTGTAACACTGGACATATTTTTAGTTATAGTTCCTGCCCTAAAAGATTTTACAGTCTGTAAAACCAGTAATATAGACCAGCATCTAGGTTAGTGGTTATTCACAAAATTTGGAAAGGAACTCAAATATGTATATATTTGTATATGCATTTTATCAGTTAAAGTTGAAGCTACTTAGTACTTACGATAAAGGTGAGTTGAGATCTGAGTCAAAAGAAAAGATACAGAGTATTTAAGCCTAGATTAAAGTGCAAAGTGGAAAAATGTAGAGGGTGGGAAGTTGGGGCCTTCGGGGTAGTAAAGATTGCTTCTCATGTAAACAGATGTGCAGGGAAGTTGTTATCAAATTATTTAGGGTTGAGGCGGTATCTATACCCAGCGGATGGATGAAGCTTTCATATTAATTATGACAAGAATGTATTGCTTAAAACCTATATGGGTCACTAATGCCAGAGTATGTAGTCTGAGGATTTGATAATCTTTCTGCAGCAGTCTCACCCTTTCAGCTTTTAAAAAAAGAATGAGAAAGGAAACTTATGGCAGATTCCTTTATGTCGCTATCATCTGGCACTACTGGAAATATGTTAGGAGGCAGAGACTACTAGTTTAGCAGGATCTTGAAGAGGCCCCACCTCATTGAATGGTAACTGTATGGCCAGGTGCAGGTGAGGGAGGCAGTGATGGGAAAGTGAGGGAGAGTCACTGAAATCTCCTTTCCAATTCAGTTAATAGATTTCCCAAATGCAAATAATGTTGATGTAACACAAAGCAAAGGTTGGCTAAAAGTTTGATTTGACTTTCTTTCTGGTCGGTTTGTTTAGTTAAAAATGTAGCAATGTATTCTCATAAAAAATGTAAAATAAATGTTAAAATAGTTCAGAGATGATCAAATGAACAGTTTGCAGTGGAGGTAATAAGCCATACCTTAAAATGGAATGTAAAATCACCTGTAGAAGGCTAGACTTTGAACTTACTGAGCATGTAACATGTGTTATAAGTTAGTGGTTTTGTGATTTTTGATTTATGCCACTGTACATAATAGAGCATTGTTTGATTGACCTCACTAAGTGGCTTGGCATTAAACCAGAACTGTCATCTAGAGGGAAGAAAGGCAATTCCAATTTCATCTAAATAAGCTCATATTAAATGAAGGAAAAGCAAATGTGACACAGCTGCTGTGGACTTGTGAAGTTAAAATGCTTACAAATATTTTATGTCTGCAATATAAGACTGCTTACTAATGGGAGAATCTTATTTGTGCCAGATTGCCTTTGATATAAGTTGGTAATAAAAATGCTATAGGGTTAGTATGTATAACCTCTATAGGTTATAATATCATGCTTCCTGTGTTATTACTTTAACAGACACTAAGAAAGAACTATATGATGTTGTCCCTTTCCTTAAATAGCGTGTACAACATGTGCACACTCAGCTAGGATTTTGATCAGTAGTTTGTAGAATTTGTTTCATATCTTGGAAGTAATACTTTACATGAACATATTCCCAATTTCTGAAAAGATTGTGATATGTGCATGGGATCATGCTATTTTCCACTGCTATACAAATGTGAAATATGTAAAATTAACAATTGTCATGTTTTAGTCAATACCACACAGTATTAATATTTTTAGAGGGAGGGAAAGAATACAGATGAGTTAAAGAATACAATACACGGTTAAATTTTGAGATTGTTAAAGTAAGACACTTTGTTTACTATACAACATTAAGGAATTTCCTCCTGGGAAATGAAAATGAAACATTACTGATGCATTTGAAACAAAAACTTAGCTACTAAAGAGAATGCTGAAATTCCTATCATTTCAATCTGCATTGGTAGTTAGGAAATATAAGAATGACATGAAGAAAAATAATTCCAACAGTATTGCAGATCACAGGCAAAGGGAAGATTATTGTGATATATTGGTTTTGAAATCAACATAGGATTGTAAGTGTGGTCCCTTAATGAATATTACTGTAGGAGACATACATGTATAGATGCTTGCAATGTCAATCCAGTCATACTGAAAATTCCTATGAAAGAGTGATATCAACTTTGAATTTGAATTACTCCTTTTTAACCCATCTTAGCCAACTGATTAATTTGTTCACTATGAATTGTGTATATTTCTAAAGCTAAATGCCACAGAGTAAGTTGAAGCTAATGCCAGGTTTGATTGCAAACCTGGGAAGATATTTTTAAGCAGCTGTGGTCATATGGCATTGCTTCAACCACACTACATATATGGCTATTACCGCTCCATGCAGGGTGGCACATGAGAAAATGTTCTGTAAATACTTTTGAGAGAAATAAATGAGATTTTAACCTATCTCATATTTGGGGATAAACCCAATAATTAAATAGAAAGTGATATTATTTTAGGTCAGATAGGCAAATCTTGAGATAGGATGATAGGCAGAATTCTAAGACGGTCTCCAAGAGTCCTGCTTTCTCATGTACATGTCCTGCATAATCCTCACTTCTTTAGTGTGAGTGGTACCTGTGAATATTGTAGAATATTACAGCCATTATTTTGTTACGTGCTGTGGAAAGAGTGGAGTAATTGCACAGGTGTAATTAGGGTCTTTAGTCAGTTGATTTTGAATTAATCAAAAGATTAATTAAAATCATTTGGCCTTAACTAACCAAATGAACCATTTCAAAGAGGATCTAGAAGAAAGAGACAAGAAGTTTCAGGAGACTCCCTCCTGTTGGCCTTCGAGAAGCAAACTGCCATGGTGTGGAGAGAGCCATCTGGCCAGGAGTGGGTCTCAGTCCTCACAGCGGCAAGAAACTAAATTCTGCCAATAACCAGGAAGAGGACTGCAAGATAACAGGGGGTTGTACCTCTAGCCAACACCTTAATTTAAGCCTTGGGAGACAGGAACCCAGTTAGGCTATATGCTTAGACTCCTGACCCACAGGAACTGTGAAATAATAGGGAATAAATGTGTGTGTTTTAAGCTTCTAAGTTTAGAGTACAAACTTACTTGTTAAACAGTCAATACAGTTAGTCTACCATTTGCTTTATCAAGGCTTAGTTGCTCTTACTCCCAGGAAATGTCTCTTACTGAAAATTGAAGTTCATCGCCTTCAATTTTGTGTTCTAAAGAAATAGAGAATAGATGGAAAATCCGCTATATGTAATAACTTGGTAACTTATCCCTCAACTCTCTATGCATCAAAAAATCTAGATTCTTTTAACATTCCCATGTAAACTTTTAAGCTCTACATTGTTTTAAAATTTCTACTTATATATTTTAAGTTCTTACAATGTTTTCTTCTGAACGCAGTTCAGTTTTCTCACATATACTGTGTTAACTTAAACTGATTCAAAATGCAGTAAAGAATTTACCACTGATAATAGAATAGTGGCATTAGTACTTGCCTTTCTATATCCTGTCTTTATATGTTATGTGTAGAAGAATACCCCATTAATCTGGCTTTTTTGTCCATTTGTTTATTTGTTACTATTTTAAAATACCAGCTGGAAATTGTTGATTCAAATTCAATTTGGATGTCCATTCTGACTCATTTCTCTTCTCTGTGTCATTGAAGCTATAACAGATCTTTTGTAATTTTTAACTCTGCAGTTTGTTTTGGAACCAACAGAACTACGTAAGCATAGCCAGCTTGTTGTTTTGTTTTGTTTTGATTGTGGTAAAATGTAACGCAAAATTTACTTTTCTAGCGATTTCTGAATGTACAGTTCAATAGTGTTAAGTGCATTCATATTGTTGTATAACCAATCTCCAGAACTTTTTCATCTTACAAAACTGAAACTCTATGCTAATTAAACAACAACTCCACATTTTTCCCTACTCCGAGCCCCTGGCAACCAACACTCTAGGTTTCTATGAATTTAACCACTCTAAATATCATGTATAAATGGAATCATACAGTTCTTATCTTTTTTGTGACTAGCTTATTTCATTTGACATATGTCCTGAAGGTTCATCCATGTATTTAGTCAAGGTTCTCCAGAGAAACAGAATAAAAAGTATGTATGTATAGTATATAGAAAGAAATTTAGCTAAAGGAATTTAAGAAATTTAGCTAAAGGCTCATGCAATTATGCAGAATGGTTAAGTTCAAATCTGCAGAGTGGGACGGGTAGGCTAAAGGTAGGGAATAGGCAACGTTGCAGTTCAAATTTGAAGGCTCTCTGCTGGCATAATTTTCTCCCTTTATAAGGCTAAATTATAATCCAGTGTATGCATATAAAACATTTTCTTTATTCATTCATCAGTTGATGACACTTGGGTTGTTTTTACCTATTGTCTATTGTGAATAGTGCTGCTATGAACACAGGTGTGCAAATTTATTGAGAATCTGCTTTCAATTATTTTTGGATACATACTCGGAAGTGAATTTTTTGGATCATATAGTAGTTTTATTTTAAATTAAAACCATCATACTGTTTTCTATAGTGGCTGCATCATTTTACATTGCCACCCAGAGTGCACAAAAATTCCTATTTCTCTACATTCTCAACACTTGTTATTTTCCATTTTGTTTTTGTTTTCAAATACACATCTTAATGAGTGCTAGGTTATATCTCATAATGATTTGATTTGTATTTCTCTAATGATTGGTGATGTTGAGCATCATTTCACATGCTTATTGGTCATCTGTTTGTCCTCTGGAGGAATTCAATGTCCCTTGCCAATTTTTAAAATAAAGGCATTGGGAGGGGTTTTTTTTGTTGAGTTGTAGGAGTTTATATATTCTGGATATTAACCTTTTGCTGTGAACTGTGAACTGATTGATTTTGCCTTCCCAAAATTTATATGGTGAAGCCCTAATTCCCAATGTGACAGTATTTGGATGTGGGGCCTATGGGAGGTCAATAGGTCACGAAGATGCAGCCTTCATGAATGAGATTATTGTCTTTATAAAAAAAAAAAAAGATAGAAGAGAAAGAGAGATGGTATCTTTCCCATGTGAGGATATAGCAAACTAGGAAGACCCTTCCCAGAAACAGAATGGGCCAGCACCTCAATCTTAGATTTCTCAGTCCCCAGAACCGTGAGAAATAAATTTCTGTTGTTTAAACTACCTAGTTCATGGTATTTGTTATGGCAACCCAAGCTGACTAAGATAGCCTTTATCAGATATGTGATTTGTAAATATTTTCTCCCATTCTGCAGGTTGACTTTTCACTCTGTTGATTGTTTCTTTCGATGTTTTTAAGTTTCATGTAGTCCCATTTGTCTGTTTGCTTTTGTTGCCTGGGCTTTTGGTGTCATATCCAAGTAATCTTTGGCAAATCCGATGTCACAAACTTTTTTCCTTATGTTTTCTTCTAAGAGTTTTATAGTTTTGGGTCTTACATTTAGGTCTCATCCACTTTAAGTTTGTTTTTGTATATGGTGTAAGGTAGGAGCCCAACTTTATTCTTTCACATGTGGATATCCAGTTTTCCTCGTAGCATTTGTTGAAGAGACTGTTCTTTTTCCCATTGAATGGGTTTAGCACGTTGTTGAAAATAATTTGACTATATATGAAAGTTTATTTTGAAACTCTCTCTCTATTCGGTTTCATTGGTCTCCATGTCTGTTGTTATGCTGATACCACAATTTTGATTAGTATAGGTTTGTAATAAGTTTTGAAATCGAGAAGTGTGAGTTCTCTAACCCATTCTTCTTTGTCAAGATTATTTTGCCTATTCAGGGTCTCTTGAGTTTCATATGAATTTTAGGATGCATTTTTCTATTTCCGCAACAAAACATCACTGTGATTTTGTTAGTTAGTGCATTAAATCTGTAGATCACTTTGAATAATATTGATATCATAACATTAAGTCTTCTAATCTATAAACACAGATTTTTTTTATTTATTTGTATCCTCTTTAATTTCTTTCAGCAATGTTTTGTGGTTTTCTGTGTGCAAGTCTTTTGCCTTTTTGGTTAAGTTTATCCCTAGGTATTATATTCTCTTTGGTGCTATTATAAACTAAATACTTTTCTTAATTGCCTTTTTGAATTGTCCTTTGTCAGTATATAGAAACACAACTGATTTTCGCTTGTTAATGTTGTATCCTGCAACTTTGCTGAATTCATTTATTAGTTCAGTTTTTAGTGAGTAATCATTATAGGGCTTTCTGCACGTAAGACCATTTTCTTTCCTGTGGAACCACAACTTCTATAGTCAGGGGTCCATCATCAGATGCTATATTTACTGCCAGGCATATACTTCCTCTTATCTGGGTGAAAGAAATGAACTTGAAGTACCATACCTGTTGATACCTGTTGATCCATATCCCATCTAAGTACACAAATGAGAGAAAGAAAAATAGCACCAAGATATAAATAGGGAAAAACTAATCTGAATGGAAGAGAGTTTGTATGGGAAACAAGAAAAAATTACAATAGTATAATTAGTATACTCGTGGATATTTTAAATACTATTAGGTCCATTAAAACAATTCAACAGTTAAAATAGACAGTACTGAAAAAAATCCCTGGAAGTTAAACTTAATCTCTATGTGTCACTTCATTATTTCATTTATAAGCTGATTCTCCTAACCCAGTAGTTCTCACAGTGTGGTCCCCAGATCTGCAGCATTAGTGTCACCTGAGGACTTGCTAGAAGTGCAAATTCTTGAGGCCCAACACAGACTTACAGAATTAGAAACTTCGAGTATGGTGTCCAGTAGTCTGTTTTATTGAGCTCTGCAGTGGAGTCTGATACATGCTAAAGTCTGAGAACTACTGCTTGACTGCACACTGGAATCACCTAAGGAACTAAAAAACATACTGGTGCCTGGCAATTCTGATTTACTGGACTTGGGGCACAACTTGGGCACTGAGAGTTTAAAAAGTGTGCATGCCATTCTAATGTGCAATTAAATATGAGAACCAATAATCTATATCTACAAGGCATTTTGATCCTTCTCCAGATATGGGTAAAGCAGTGGTTTTCAAACTTGTCTATTCATTGGACTCACTTGGGGAGCTTCACAAACACTGATATATGTAATATCCCCAACGATTTCAATTTAATTGGTCTAGGGTATGGACTGATCTTTAAAAAGCAAAAACATAATTTTGATGTGTAGACAAGTTTGGGAAACACTTGGTTAAAGACTAAATTTGTAGTTCTAAAGGTAAATTCCTAGTTCTAAGAAGTAAATTCCTAGATCTAAAACAGACACAAAATTTATAAGCATCATAAAGACTAACTAGATGTATGAGTATAACTAAAGTAAGATTTAGCTGCCTCCCAACATCTCTACACAAAATGGAGATTTTAAAACATGATCCATAGCCCAAGCTAAGATAAAGTGAGCACTGTTTTTCAACCTTGGCAGCATATTAGAACTCTACAGGAGCTTTTAGAAATTACTCATGCCCAAGCCTTTCCCTAGACCAATTAAATCAGAACCTCTGGGTGTAACTGAGGTATATTAGAATTGTTTAAATTAAATCACAACATTGTAAAGCAATCAAGAGTTTAGTATGATCTAAATCTCCCCAGAAAGTTTCAAAGGGCATCTGAGGTTGAGAACCATGGGTTAGAGTGTATCATTACTTCAGGTGAGAAAGAGACTTACTAATTTCAGCTTTCTTATAGGTCATGAACAAGCTAGACATGCCTTGTGTGCTCAGGGGAGGAGTAACATCACCAGTACAGGTAATGACATTGGCACCAACTAATATCACAGACTACTTTGCAGAGGAACATGAGACCTTTTCTAGTCTGTAGCTATCCAGTACATTTTTGGGCCCTTATTATGAGTGACTTGGCATTTGGTCACTGGATGTCCCCTGTACAAGCTATTAACAGTTTTTTAATATTATGTCATTACTAACAGTAGAACATTTGAGCTTAATTCAGACTGCTGCAGTTAAACTAAGTGGCAATAGTTAAGTTAGTGCGGTGATTTTCAACCAGTGATGATTTTGTTCACAAGGGAATATTTTGTCCATGTCTGGAGACATTTAGATTGTCACGACTGCAGATGACTGGAGTGAAGGAGGTCTCCTACTTATCTAGTGGGTAAAAAGTTTAAGGATGATTCTAAACATCCTATAATGCACAGGGAAGCTCACCACCCCAACAAAGAATTATTGCATCTAAAATGTCAATAATGCTGAGGGTGAGAAGCCCTGCTTTTGTGTAAAGGTGGCAGGCTTCAATAATTTTAGAAGATAAAGTAGATAAAATGTAGAAAGTCCATTACTAAGAAGAATTTTGCTGGGGAGGAGTCCAGAGAATCTCCAGAACCTCTTGATAAAATCAAATACTTTAAAGACCATAACTTCTTCTTAAGAATAGAAAAAAACCCAGCCAGGTAGTGGTTTTGAATTGACAAATAACTATTATCACAGCATTTAATTAAATTTTGCTCCTATGCTTAGCAAAAGAAATTTGAATTTGCAATGTGAAACTGGCAATATAACCACTTATTTGCAAATGTATTTAGACCAACCAAAAAATCACCTAGAGGATTGGTTACTGCCATACTTTTGCTCCCTCATCCCTGTGTTCCTTTCCCTGTCTTCTGTCCAGGCTGGCTCAGCTTTATTTATTTGAGTGACAGTTGAAGAATTAAATTTTCTAGTAAGCCTTGCTTGGCCTAAGACCACCATGCTAAGAACAGATGTCCGTAATACTCTGTATAGATTTCTATCATAATATTCAATAAATAAATGATTATTTTAAAATGTGAGTCTGACTCCTCCAATAAGTTGTATTTCTTGAAGGTAGAGAGTTTGCTCTGTAGCTCCAGGGCCCAAAAAACCCTATCAGATTTTTGTTAAATGAACAAATGAATGATGGTACATTGCATGTATAAATAAATGATGGCACATTAGTTGTTCCTTATTAGAAAAGCAATTATTTTGGATTAACTCTTAGGTAAGAAACATAGAGTTATCATTTCAAGACAGTTTTGAAGTCCATTCAACCACAAAAGTTCACATTTATACTAACAATCATGTATCCGTATTACTTCTTGCCCCTCCTAGTCATTTTCAACTCTCAACTTTAGAGCTTAAGGTCATTCACCACAAACAGTAATGTATTTCTTCTTCCTCACATAAAATACTGTGTAAATCTAACTAAAAGCAAAAAGCTGTAGAGTTTGATGTGTTTTTTTCAAGCTCACTATTTAAAATAATTTTTCATTAAAATTACATTTTGATTCTCTAAAAATATGTTGCAGAGAAAAAAGACAGCTTGAATCTTTGACTTTCTGATGATGTGCTTTGCAACTTCTTCTAGCTATATCTACCAAACTCCAAGTTATAGGCACCTGTAAGATTTTAAAAAATCATTTGTGCCTATTCATTTTGATTAAAGAAATTGGAAGAAAAAAGAAAGTGAGCCCTTCCAGAAAGAGCTACAGAAAATGTCATTACCATTTCTCTACCACCAAATTTAGCCATCAATTTAATTGCAGAGATTTAATTGTTCTCATGAGATTTTCACAGTGACTGCTTCATTGACCATCTTGTTCTACAAGGAAAATATAGGTATAGATTTTAAACTTCCACATATTATTTTTGGGGAGAGATCAGCATTGAGAGAGAAAGCAAATACTTTAGTTCAAAATATGAATTCATGAGAGTTTTAGAGAATCGTCACTGAAAATCTAAGAATACTTTCCATTTTCTCAGTATCTGACAGCTAAAGATTGCAATGCACCATTTAAGGCATATCAGAATCAGCAACTAGCCAACAAACCTCTAATAAAACCTTCTTTCTCTTCACTTATATTTAACAAAAATAGAAAGGCCATTGAAATGCAGACTAAAGGAAAAACAAGACTATAAACTAAGTCTGACTCACTAAGAACTTTTTGTCTTCCCTGGTGCTGGATCTCAATTGTTTATGTACTTTTGCTGCATTTCTGTGAATTCTCTTCCTGTTATGCCAAGATAATTTTGTACTGAGGAGACGGAAGGGAGTTTTGTATTTTGGAGCAGAGAGACTGGAGTCCTATGTATATACTTTAACCTTGCTACTAATTTGTACTGTACAATTAACATCTACATAACATTCTATTCTCTGCTCCCCAAAAATCATCACCGGATACTGGTTAATTCTGAGTAAAAGTCCTTAAATCTTATTTTATCTCATTATGCCCACCACAACTATATTTATGTGTGTGTATAAATATACATACTTATGTGTATTGTTCTGAGGCAAAGTTTAGTGGTTCTAGAAACCACTAATTGTGTAATGTGATAGATGTCATAGTAAGAAAAATATAAGATGCATTTTTCAAAGTCATATATATATATATATATACACACACACATACACATCTGGGAATGTGCTTACTGGATATGGAAAAGTGGGAAGAATGAAGGCTTAGTTGGGAGTAACATTTGTCCAGGACACACAGGCATGAGGAAATACAAAAGTACACATCTTAATCCCCTCCCCATAATGTAGGTGGATCAAACCTATAAACTAGGATGTTGAAGTAGAGTATGTAGATAATTTCTTATTTCTATAAAATTTTAGGATTCTATGCATACTTTGAAAGTACACATATATTCACCAGATTTTTCACTTGATGGTGAAAGCTCGAATCTATGTCACTTGGGTCCTCCCAAAGGGTGTTCAGATTGGATTAAACATAGAATCAGCATCCTAGTCTTTTTCCTTTATCTCGTCACTTGATAGTCTTTCTTCAACTTCTCTATGAATCATCTATTGAGCCATTAGAGAGTCTGTTCAGAGGTTTAATAAGGGAAGAAAATTGTAGGGGCTATTTTACAAAGGAAGGATATTAAAAGCCAGTGATACCATGGAATATTACCCAACCATAAAATAGAACAAAATCATATTCTTTGCAGCAACATGGAGTTGCAGGACATTATGCTAAGCAAATTAACATTGGAACAGAAAACCAAATACTGCATGTTCTCACTTATAAGTGGGAGCTAAACGTTGATTACACATGGGCACAAAGAAGGGAACAGTAGACTCTGGGGCCTAGTTGAGGGTGAAGGGTGGGAGGAGGGTGAGGATTTAAAAACTGACTACTGAGTAGGCTTATTACTTGGGTGAGAAAAATATCTGTACATCAAACCTCCACCATGTGAAATTTACCCATGTAACAAACCAGCATATATACCCCCTTGAACCTAAAATAAAATTTGGAAAGAAAAAATATGCAATTGATTTTTCTATTTTTTAGAAAAGCTAGTGATGAAAGTTGCTTTATCTCTTTCCAAGGGCAGTACCAACAAATGACAACGTATTCTTCCAATTTACTAATTAGTAACAAGCTTACATTAAAACATTTAATTACTTAAAATTATTTCATAGATACATATGCTTCATGAATGGAATGACTTGTCTAATAGTTTTGACATTCACTCTAGCACTTAATGCCATCCTGCATACAAAGTAGAAGTCAAGAAATATTGTTAGTCCGTGGAAAAATGTTACCCCATGAAAGGTTTTCTGGAAAACAAAGTAGCAGCTGCTAGATGTATTACTTTTAAATTGTAATTCTGGATTTTACCACATAAATGATATCATCCATGGTTCTTGGTTGCAGACAATAGAGTCTACCATAATCAGTTTAAGTAGTAGGGAATTATTAAGAAATGTTAGAAATGTAACAGAACTTTTGGAAGGGCTGAGGGAATAGATTCTACGTTGAGGTAACAATAATAATTTCATTCATGACCCTGCAGATATGCCACTCCCCGTACCACAACCACGGTACTTTTACTGAAGTACTGTGGCTTTTTCAGGATTTTTCTTTGCCAAGTACAGAATCATGCTTGGTTCCATGACAAGAAAACTGCCACAACAGCTGACAGTATCAGATGCATGCCCTCTCTGCCACTCCACGCCTGGTGCCCTGGCTCACTCTTTATGTCTTGCTTCTAAGTTAAAGTCCCATACAAATCCATCTGATGAGTGGAAATTGCACTCATCACAAAGGAGAAATGTGTAGATCTCTTGAAATTCTGCCTTTGAAAGGTCCACAATATAGGAATAACGTTAAAAAGATTTGAGGCAGCCACAAATTACAGACACCTATTCTAAACCATTATTAAGCAAAACAAAACAAAGCAAATAAATAAATAAAAACCCACCAAAACCCTTAATACTGTGGTGTAGTAAGTTTAGGATACTTTTACTGTTATTGTGGATACAATTTGAAGTCTGAAGATCAGAATAAGAAAAATCAGGAAGTTAAGTGTCTAGCCAGCATTAAAATAATACAACAAAAAAAGAACTTGTTGGTTACCTGGTGCTGAATTAATCTTTTTTTTTTTTTTTTTTTTTTAAGATGGAGTTTCGTTCTTATGGCCCAGGCTGGAGTGCAATGGCGCGATCTCGGCTCACTGCAACCTCCGCCTCCCCAGGTTCAAGCGACTCTCCTGCCTCAGCCCCTTGAGTAGCTGGGGTTACGGGAGCCCACCACCACACCCAGCTAAATTTTTGTATTTTTAGTAGAGATGGGGTTTCGCCATGTTGGCCAGGCTGGTCTTGAACTCCTGACCTCAGGTGATCCACCTCCTCGGCCTCCCAAAGTGCTAGGATTACAGGCATGAGCCACCGCTCCCAGTCTGAATTAATCTAACTTAACAAATATTTTATACTTTCTTGATACGGCCTCTAATTCCACTCCAATATTAGAAGCCTAACTTAATCAGTTTAGGGGCATTAAAAAATCCTACCTGTAAGTTGCTAAGGAGTGGTTTAGACCACAAGGTCTGGAGCAAGCCAACAGAAATCCAAAGGTTTCAGCTCACATAGCTTTTAGGCAACTGAAATTTCCGATTTATTTTGACACAATTCTCTACAGAGAGCACACGTTGGCATGGTTAAATGAGAATGACTTCCTCATAGAACAGTCTTACTTTTCTCTAGAAAATGACTAACTGGATATTGTCTCCAAAACTAAGCAGCTTCTTCCATTATTCATGTTGGATATAGATGAATACAGAGTAATATAATAAATAATAATAATACAAATAAAAATATGTATAAATAAACACGGCAAAGAATAATATAAAAATACAGAGAAGTTTTTTCTAAAGTAAAATTTATTTTTATGCTTCATAAATAAAATATATCATTCACATTTGTGCTTCCCAGAGAATGAAAACATTGTAATGGAATATCTGAGGACCTAATTCAATTTTACCAGTTTACTTTCCTTTGGACCAAGTATGTGTGGCAAACATTTTATACAGATAACAGCATGTGCTCAAAGTTCAGGCAAGCACATAATTGCTTAATGAAAACAATTAGTAGCATTAGAAAACACTGATGTTGATTTTTTTTTCCATGCCTGTGAATGGATGTATACGAGAAGCTTTCACATAGACATTTATGGCTACTCTACTATTCCTTTCACAATTTATGTCTCTCAAAATATTTCCTATGGCTTATCTCATCTTTATTCTAAGCAAAATCTCTAGATTGGACCTGTTTCCCCAATGTCCATACTAATCTCTTCTCTTTTCTTATTCCTTATGGCTATAGCCACTTTTTGTCTTTTGTTTTCTATTGTTGCTTCTGCCTCATCTTTCCCTGTTGTGCTTTCTCTTTCTTGCTGTTGCTCAATTTGTGTTTCTTTTGAAATAATTTTTATAAATTTTTTTGTAGATAGTACTCTCCCATGTAAATTCGGATAAGCTATTTGTCCAATAGACTTTTAGTACGGTCAGTCTGTTCAATGGTAATTGTCGCCAAAAGGGTGGTATCCAGGAAACGCTGGAGTGATGGACCTTGCATGACTGAAATGGACACATATTCTTATCTCATGGGCTGAAAAATTTGACTTCAAGGGTTAAGAGAGTAGGTTTTCAATTCTAAATTTTAGATTAGCATCTAATAATACTGAAGAAAAAAAGGAAGAAAACTTTATGTTTAAGAAAGTTTTCAAAACAAAGATATGATAAAGACTAAATAAAAATATGTTCAATCTCACACTAAGGTATTTTTTTAGGAAAGAGTAGGGCTGAAGAATGGGAGTACGGCTAAAACAGTATGTAGGAGGTGGTAGCATGACATAAATACTGTGACGACTGGTTTTAGCTAGAAAAAGAATGTTCATGCTCTTTAAGGATAATTACATTTTTTACCCATTTATATTTCCTTATTCTGGTAAATAAGGAAATATAAATGGGTAATTATCCTTAGAGAGCATGAACTCTGAAAACAAAATGATTTTCATTGATTGAGTTTTGATAGAGGATAGTTTTTATTTAGCTTATCTGGCAAAGAATGTAATATTACTATTAGCTCCAGAGGGTTTCCTCAAAAGTTTCATTTGCAAGACAGAGGAGAGAGAGAGAGAGAGAGAGAGAGACAGAGCACTTTATCATGAATTCTGCTAGGTGTTGCAGATTTGTAGGGAAGAAAAAAGTAATATCTTTTCCTCATCCATCACAATGTTCATAGCTGAGACTCCTGTAAGAAAAGACAGATTAACAAGAGAAAATAATACACATTTATTCAATATAAATTTTATGTGACACAGGAGCTTTCAGAAATGAAGATCTAAAGAAACAGGGAGATCTGTGTATTTTTATGGACCATCACGCAGAAGTGTGTTTGGAGGACAAAGGGTATGATCTAATGCTAATAAACTGATGGGGATGGGGAGATACTTAGCAAGGCCCCTTGGTTCAGTTTTTTCTTGGTATCCCTGTGTGACATTCCTTCCCTCCAGGAATAGGACAGGACAATTGTCACATAAGGGTCTTCAGAGGAAAGGGGTGGGAGAAGGTTAGAGAGTGACCTTCTTGGATTTTCTGGCCTCCTTCAGGGACGAAGGGGCAAGGAGAATTTTAATTTCTATATCCTACTTCAGGGGGGAAAGGGGTGAGAGAAGGTCAGGGAGACCTTGCTGCTTCTGCTGTTTTCATGCCTTGGGGTACCATTTTCTGCACCCCATCAGGTTGCAAAGACAAATACAGCATAGCTGTCTTTGGGCTTTTATTCTAGCAAAGAATCAGCCCTCTGAGAGGGACTAACTTTATCTGTCTCAAGCATCAAGGAATTCTTCATGGAAGAATTACTGCCTGAACATGTTTTCAAGAAATGTTTCTTAATTCTTGTTGAATATTAGAAACAAATCACCTGGGAAGTGTTTAAATTACACGTGTCTGAACATCTTATGAGTCCTGCCCATCATCCTCTCCAAGATCCTACATTATTCTAATGGAATTATTCTAATTCCTATGTTATTCTACTGTACTGTAGGCTGGGTTGAGAATCACCAGTGTAGTGTCCATTATTTGGACCAGAAATAGCTTGGTTCTTAGAATCTCAGAGCTTGGCATACTTTTGAACAAGTACCTCAAATGATGCTTCTATACCTGGAAGTTTGAAAGCTTTAAATGATAGACAAAACTTTACTAGGTGGATTGAAGACAGTAGAAGAAGAAGGCATCCAAGGTAGGGGCAATAGCTTGTGCAAACCCACAGAGGTGTCAACCTTGATGGTGGATAATGAAGCTAAAGATTAAAAGAAGGGTCACCACTATGGAGAAGGTATTATGCCAACAAATGAACCTGACCCTTGCCAGGCAGATGAGGAGAGCCACTGACAGATTTAAAGGCCAGAGTAACATGCTCAGAGATAAATTTAGAAGGATCATTCTGGTGACAGTGTGTAGGAAGGACTGTAGAAAGGAAGACCAATATGGAGACTATTGAACAATTCAGGTGGTAAATGAAACTATGATGAAAAAAAAGTTCCATATACATTAAAGACGAAAGATGATACAGTGTGGAGATTTATTGAGGAATATAAGAATCTGAGAGAACTTCCATGTTTGTTTGCCTGTTTGTTGCTTGGATGTCAACACCTGAGTGTCCTACTTTACATGTAACTAAAGAGAATAACACACTCAATCTATTTCCTCTATGAATGTTAAATAAAAATATACGAATGCAAAATAATTCATTATATTGACATTGATAGGTAGAAAAATGGAGACACTATCAGTCACTTAATGAACTTTTAGGTGCTGACAAGAAATCTAAGTCAATTGTTATTTAATTGCAGGGTTAAGAGTTGCATGCAATAGACTAAATTGAAATTGAGCTTTGGGAATAGAGTTTTGAAAATTCAGATGCAGTGTGACAAGGCTGAAAGGTAAAATCAGTTATTTTCTGACCATTCCAGGTTTTATTAAACTGACCTAGAACTGCTTGGAAACAGCTATGATTACGAACTGGATATCTCATGGCTTTTCTTATTATGTCAGATTTTCTCTACAGCTAGAACTGGAGGCAACTTCATTTCTCAGTGTTTTTTTTTTTGTTTGGTTGAATCATATTTCATAATTTAATAACAATATGTGAGAAATAACTAGTAAAATTGTTTTAAGGAATGCTGTGAATATAAAATGTGTACAAACACATAATAATATACTTAATGAACTATAAAAATAAAAGGGTAGATTAATATCCTGTGAAACTCTAGTAAGTTAATTATGATACAAAGAGAGACAAAGGCATATGTATTTTACTTAGCTCTGTGTGGGAAGGAAATTTCTCATATCCTCATTCATAGGTGATCACTGGCTGTGCTGAATCACAGGAAAAGAAAGGCTGATGTTCATTAAGGACAGAGGGGGGAGATTAAAAATGAAGCAATTATGGCAAATGCATGTGTTGTTTTCGAGTTTCATTCATTTATTTAAATATTTTAATGACTCCCAAGTGATATATATAGTGTGAAATAAAATCATCTAAAATTGAGTAAAGTCATTTTTTGGAGAATTATATTTACATAAAATGATAGTCACTAGAAATTGGAAAACTCTCATGGATTGCCAAATAAAGTATGTAAGTCAATACATAATAGGAGGAGGATTAGTTCATTTGTTACTTTTTTATTTAAATAAAACTAGTTTAATGAAAATAGCCACATCATTTCTAAACATAAGAAAAATTCATACTCATTTCAAACTTTTCAGAAAATTATGAAGAAGAAAAGAATGGTCCTTTTTTTTTTCTGTCTCTACCCAGAAACAATTACTAGTACTATTTTAGTTATGCACCTGTAAAAAACAGTCTGGGAAGTTATCTGACTTTAGTTATTTGTATAGCCTGCTTTTTCTGTTACTAATGTGGTGTATAGGCTTTTTAATGTTAACCATTTTTATTTTATTTTTTATTTTTCCCTCTATTTCCCAGCTCCACCAAGCACCTCAGCCTTTCCTAGTTAAGGATCCCAGAATATCACATCACTCTCACATTCTCCTTTCCTTACTAAGGATCTTCCTCCCCACAGCCTTAATTCCCCCATACACACACACACACACACACACACACACACACACACACAGAGTGCAGGATCCCACAACGGCCACCTGCTTTCCATTTTTCTAAATTTGCCACTAACAAGATCTGTAACGTCAGCCATTTTGTAAACCCCGTAATATTCCATTTTAAATGGTTGTAAGCCCCCTACTGTTGGATATTAAGTTCTTACCATTTAAAAAAAACACAAACAAAACTGCAATAACCACCACTGTGTATATACCATCACAAACATCTAATTACTTACATAGGATAACTAATTTAGTAACATCTAATTATATTACTAAATTGACATCTAGAAAGGTGTCAGTATATAATTTACACCCACATTGATATGGAAAATGTTAATGTCCTAACCAATTTCATAGCTGAAAAATATCTACTTAAATAGCTCTTAACAGGACTTTTTAGTATTTAAATACTCTTTATATATGATCCTGCCCATCACTGCAGTTTCCATGGCTTCATTGTGCATTATAAATTTTTATGTAAATCAACGTGTCAATCTTTACTATAGAATGTTGTTCCCATCTTAAAATTATAAAAATTATTTCCCAAATTTTCTTTTGTTATATGATTCTTTGCAATTAAATCATCAACTTATTTGAGACTTTTGGTTTATGGTATGAGAAAAAAATACAATATTTGTAAACTGGAATAAAATGGTCCCAATGTCATTTATTCTTTAATTCATCCTCTTGGGAGTGGCAGCCAAGATGGCCAAATAGGAACAGCTCCGGTCTACAGCTCCCAGCGTGAGCAATGCAGAAGACGGGTGATTTCTGCATTTCCATCTGAGGTACCGGGTTCATCTCACTAGGGAGTGCCAGACAGTGGGCGCAGGACAGTGGGTGCAGGGCACTGTGTGCGAGCCGAAGCAGGGCGAGGCATTGCCTCACTTGGGAAGTGCAAGGGGTCAGGGCGTTCCCTTTCCTAGTCAAAGAAAGAGGTGACAGACGGCACCTGGAAAATTGGGTCACTCCCACCCTAATACTGCACTTTTCCGACAGGCTTAAAAAACGGCGCACCAGGAGATTATATCCCGCACCTGGCTTGGAGGGTCCTATGCCCACAGAGTCTCGCTGATTGCTAGCACAGCAGTCTGAGATCAAACTGCAAGGCGGTAGCCAGGCTGGGGGAGGGGTGCCCACCATTGCCCACGCTTGCTTAGGTAAACAAAGCAGCCGGGAAGCTCGAACTGGGTGGAGCCCACCACAGCTCAAGGAGGCCTGCCTGCCTCTGTAGGCTCCCCCTCTGGGGGCAGGGCACAGACAAACAAAAAGACAGCAGTAACCTCTGCAGTCTTAAATGTCCCTGTCTGACAGCTTTGAAGAGAGCAGTGGTTCTCCCAGCACGCAGCTGGAGATCTGAGAACGGGCAGACTGCCTCCTCAAGTGGGTCCCTGACCCCTGAACCCCGAGCAGCCTAACTGGGAGGCACCCCCTCGTAGGGGCAGACTGACACCTCACACGGCCGGGTACTCCACTGAGACGAAACTTCCAGAGGAACGATCAGACAGCAGCATTCGCGGTTCACGAAAATCTGCTGTTCTGCAGCCACCGCTGCTGTTACCCAGGCAAACAGGGTCTGGAGTGGACCTCTAGCAAACTCCAACAGACCTGCAGCTGAGGGTCCTGTCTGTTAGAAGGAAAACTAACAAACAGAAAGGACATCCACACCAAAAACCCATCTGTACGTCACCATCATCAAAGACCAAAAGTTGATAAAACCACAAAGATGGGGAAAAAACAGAGCAGAAAAACTGGAAACTCTAAAAAGCAGAGCTCCTCTCCTCCTCCAAAGGAATGCAGTTCCTCACCAGCAACGGAACAAAGCTGGACAGAGAATGACTTTGACGAGTTGAGAGAAGAAGGCTTCAGATGATCAAACTACTCCGAGCTACAGGAGGAAATTCAAACCAAAGGCAAAGAAGTTGAAAACTTTGAAAAAAATTTAGACGAATATATAACTAGAATAACCAATCCAGAGAAGTGCTTAAAGGAGCTGATGGAGCTGAAAGCCAAGACTTGAGAACTACATGAAGAATGCAGAAGCCTCAGGAGCCGATGCGATCAACTGGAAGAAAGGTTATAAGTGATGGAAGATGAAATGAAGCAAGAAGGGACGTTTAGAGAAAAAAGAATAAAAAGAATGAGCAAAGTCTCCAAGAAATATGGGACTATGTGAAAAGACCAAATCTACGTCTGATTGGTGTATCTGAAAGTGATGGGGAGAATGGAACCAAGTTGGAAAACACTCTGCAGGATATTATCCAGGAGAACTTCCCCAATCTAGCAAGGCAGGCCAACATTCAGATTCAGGAAATACAGAGAATGCCACAAAGATACTCCTCGAGAAGAGCAACTCCAAGACACATAATTGTCAGATTCACCAAAGTTGAAATGAAGGAAAAAATGTTAAGGGCAGCCAGAGAGAAAGGTCGGGTTACCATCAAAGGGAAGCCCATCAGACTAATAGCAGGTCTCTCGGCAGAAACTCTACAAGCCAGAAGAGAGTGGGGGCCAACATTCAACATTGTTAAAGAAAAGAATTTTCAACCCAGAATTTCATATCCAGTCAAACTAAGCTTCATAAGTGAAGGAGAAATAAAATTATTTACAGACAAGCAAATGCTGAGAGATTTTGTCATCACCAGGCCTGCCCTAAAAGGGCTCCTGAAGGAAACACTAAACATGGAAAGGAACAACTGGTACCAGCCACTGCAAAATCATGCCAAGTTGTAAAGACCATCGAGGCTAGGAAGAAACTGCATCAACTAACGTGCAAAATAACCAGCTAACATCACAATGACAGGATCAAATTCACACATAACAATATTAACTTTAAATGTAAATGGACTAAATGCTCCATTTAAAAGACACAGCCTAGCAAATTGGATAAAGAGTCAAGACCCATCAGTGTGCTGTATTCAGGAAACCCATCTCACGTGCAGAGACACACATAGGCTCAAAATAAAAGGATGGAGGAAGATCTACCAAGCAAATGGAAAACAAAAAAAGGCAGGGGTTGCAATCCTGGTCTCTGAGAAAACAGACTTTAAACCAACAAAGATCAAAAGAGACAAAGAAGGCCATTACATAATGGTAAAGGGATCAATTCAACAAGAAGAGCTAACCTAAATATATATGCACCCAATGCAAGAGCACCCAGATTCATAAAGCAAGTCCTGAGTGACCTACAAAGAGACTTAGACTCCCACACATTAATAATGGGAGACTTTAACACCCCACTGTCAACATTAGACAGATCAACGAGACAGAAAGTCAACAAGGATACCCAGGAATTGAACTCAGCTCTGCACCAAGCGGACCTAATAGACATCTACAGAACTCTCCACCCCAAATCAACAGAATATACATTTTTTTCAGCACCACACCACACCTATTCCAAAATTGACCACATACTTGGAAGTAAAGCTCTCCTCACTAAATGTAAAAGAACAGAAATTATAACAAACTATCTCTCAGATCACAGTGCAATCAAGCTAGAACTCAGGATTAAGAATCTCACTCAAAACTGCTCAACTACATGGAAACTGAACAACCTGCTCCTGGATGACTACTGTGTACATAATGAAATGAAGGCAGAAATAAAGATGTTCTTTGAAAACAACGAGAACAAAGACACAACATACCAGAATCTCTGGGATGCATCCAAAGCAGCATGTAGAGGGAAATTTATAGCACTAAATGCCCACAAGAGAAAGCAGGAAAGATCCAAAATTGACACCCTAACATCACAACTGAAAGAACTAGAAAAGCAAGAGCAAACACATTCAAAAGCTAGCAGAAGGCAAGAAATAACTAAGATCAGAGCAGAAATGAAGGAAATAGAGACATAAAAAACCCTTCAAAAAATTAATGAATCCAGGAGCTGGTTTTTTGAAAGGATCAACAAAATTGATAGACTGCTAGCAAGACTAATAAAGAAGAAAAAAGAGAAGAATCAAATAGACGCAATAAAAAATGATAAAGGGGGTATCACCACCGATCCCACAGAAATACAAACTACCATCAGAGAATACTACAAACATCTCTATGCAAATAAACTAGAAAATCTAGAAGAAATGGATAAATTCCTCGACACATACACTCTGCCAAGGCTAAACCAGGAAGAAGTTGAGTCTCTGAATAGACCAATAACAGGCTCTGAAATTGTGGCAATAATCGATAGCTTACCAACCAAAAAGAGTTGAGGACCAGATAGAATCACAGCCGAATTCTACCAGAGGTACAAGGAGGAACTGGTACCATTCCTTCTGAAACTATTCCAATCAGTAGAAAAAGAGGGAATCCTCCCTAACTCATTTTATGAGGCCAGCATCATCCTGATACCAAAGCTGGGCAGAGACACAACCAAAAAAGAGAATTTTAGACCAATATCCTTGATGAACATTGATGCAAAAATCCTCAATAAAATACTGGGAAACCGAATCCAGCAGCACATCAAAAACCTTATCTACCATGATCAGGTGGGCTTCATCCCTGGGATGCAAGGCTGGTTCAATATACACAAATCAATAAATGTAATCCAGCATAGAAGCAGAACTAAAGACAAAAACCACATGATTATCTCAATAGATGCAGAAAAGGCCTTTGACAAAATTCAACAACGCTTCATGCTAAAAACTCTCAATAAATTAGGTATTGATGGGACGTATCTCAAAATAATAAGAGCTATCTATGACAAAACCCACAGCCAATATCATACTGAATGGGCAAAAACTGGAAGCATTCCCTTTGAAAACTGGCACGAGACAGGGATGCCCTCTCTCACCACTCCTATTCAACATAGTGTTGGAAGTTCTGGCCAGGGCAATTAGGCAGGAGAAGGAAATAAAGGGTATTCAATTAGGAAAAGAGGAATTCAAATTGTCCCTGTTTTTAGATGACATGACTGTATATCTAGAAAACTCCATCGTCTCAGCCCAAAATCTCCTTAAGCTGATAAGGAACTTCAGCAAAGTCTCAGGATACAAAATCAATGTACAAAAATCACAAGCATTCTTATGCACCAATAACAGAAAAACAGAGAGCCAAATCGTGAGTGAACTCCCATTCACAATTGCTTCAAAGAGAATAAAATACCTAGGAATCCAACTTACAAGGGACGTGAAGGACCTCTTCAAGGAGAACTACAAACCACTGCTCAAGGAAATAAAAGAGGATACAAACAAATGGAAGAACATTCCATGCTCATGGGTAGGAAGAATCAATATCGTGAAAATGGCCATACTGCCCAAGGTAATTTATAGATTCAATGCCATCCCCATCAAGCTACCAATGACTTTCTTCACAGAATTGAAAAAAACTACTTTAAAGTTCATATGGAACCAAAAAAGAGCCCGCATCGCCAAGCCAATCATAAGCCAAAAGAACAAAGCCGGAGGCATCATGCTACCTGACTTAAACTATACTACAAGGCTACAGTAACCAAAACAGCATGGTACTGGTACCAAAACAGAGATATAGATCAATGGAACAGAACAGAGCCCTCAGAAATAACGCCGCATATCTACAACTATCTGATCTTTGACAAACCTGACAAAAACAAGCAATGGGGAAAGGATTCCCTATTTAATAAATGGTGCTGGGAAAACTGGCTAGCCATATGGAGAAAGCTGAAACTGGATCCCTTCCTTACACCTTATACAAAAATTAATTCAAGATGGATTAAAGACTTAAATGTTAGACCTAAAACCATAAAAACCCTAGAAGAAAACCTAGGCATTACCATTCAGGACACAGACATGGGCAAGGACTTCACGTCTAAAACACCAAAAGCAATGGCAACAAAAGCCAAAATTGACAAATGGGATCTAATTAAACTAAAGAGCACAGCAAAAGAAACTACCATCAGAGTGAACAGGCAACCTACAAAATGGGGGAAAATTTTCGCAACCTACTCATCTGACAAAGGGCTAATATCCAGAATCTACAATGAACTCAAACAAATTTACAAGAAAAAAACAAACAACCCCATCAAAAAGTGGGCAAAGGACATGAACAGACACTTCTCAAAAGAGGACATTTATGCAGCCAAAAAACAAATGAAAAAATGCTCACCATCACTGGCCATCAGAGAAATGCAAATCAAAACCACAATGAGATACCATCTCACACCAGTTAGAATGGCAATCATTAAAAAGTCAGGAAACAACAGGTGCTGGTGAGGATGTGGAGAAATAGGAACACTTTTACACTGTTGGTGGAACTGTAAACTAGTTCAACCATTGTGGAAGACAGTGTGGAGATTCCTCAGGGATCTAGAACTAGAAATACCATTTGACCCAGCCATCCCATTACTGGGTATATACCCAAAGGACTATAAAGCATGCTGCTATAAAGATACATGCACACGTATGTTTATTGCGGCACTATTCATAATAGCAAAGACTTGGAACCAACCCAAATGTCCAATAATGATAGACTGGATTAAGAAAATGTGGCACATATACACCATGGAATACTATGCAGCCATAAAAAATGATGAGTTCATGTCCTTTGTAGGGACATGGATGAAATTGGAAATCATCATTCTCAGTAAACTATCGCAAGGACAAGAAACCAAACACCGCATGTTCTCACTCATAGGTGGGAATTGAACAGTGAGAACACATGGACACAGGAAGGGGAACATCACACTCTGGGGACTGTTGTGGGGTGGGGGGAGGAGGGAGGGATAGCATTAGGAGATATACCTAATGCTAAATGACGAATTAATGGGTGCAGCACACCAGCATGGCACATGTATACATATGTAACTAACCTGCACATTGTGCACCTGTACCCTAAATCTTAAAGTATAATAATAATAAAATAAAATAAAATAAATTCATCCTGTCTTCACTACTAAAGAAATTCAGTTTTATTACATATTAAATACTCATACATGCTTGGATCTGTTTCTGGAGCTGTTAGTATATTCCATTTTTTTCTTATTCCTGAATCAATAACAGTTTAATTAATTATATTCTTATGTTTCTTATACTTGATAGACCAATCCTTTCCATTTTCTTTTATTTTAAGTTATTTTCTGGTTATACTCACGCACTTAGTGTTCCAATGAATTTAAAATAATTTTATACTTTTTTCTCCAGTTTAATTGTGGAATTAATTAATATTCATTATATTCATAGGTCAACTTGTAGAAAATTTGTATCTGTACAATACATAGTGATACCATCCAAGAACATGGCCTGTGACTCTGCACATTAAGGTTCTAACTCTTAAATTAAATTTTTGAAGTTTAAGAAATCTGTGCACCTGTACAACTTTTGAAACTTTACAACTGTAAAACTATACAATTGTATGTTGTAAAGAACATCATTACTGCCTGCTTTTATTAGGTTTATTCCAAAGTGGGTTTTTTTCCCATCTTTTTTTTTATTTTGTTGATATTGCTATTGTGGATAAATTTATTCTTCTAATATAGTTACAAAATAATTTTTCAAATTAATTTGAAATTCACTATCCTACTGAATTCTTGGTGTTTCTGAAGACTTAATTTTTTTAGATTTATCTTGTATCAGATAACTTGTGAATTATACCACATTCACTCTATTCTTTCAATATTTATAAGTTCTATTACACAATTTGTTTTCTGAAGCTAAATTAAAACTAGTAGTGTTAGTATGTAAGCTCATTTGATCCTTGACTTTAATGGGATTGTCTGCTGTAATCTGCTACTGGGCATAAAGTTTGCCATACATACACACACATACACACCCAATGATGAATTTTATAATAAATTTTTTCTGTAATTAATTGATGTGATATTTTTTTCAAGCCATTAATATGATGAACACCATAGACAACATATTCTCATGTCTCCAATAGATAATTATAAAATTCCTGTGCATTCTCCAGAACAATTTTAATCCTTTTTTGTCTAACTCAGTGATCTCCAAATTGGGATCATACACTCAGGTGAGTGAGAAAAAATATATTAAAACTGTGAATTCAATTATCTATGTCTTTTTAAAACAACTGCCTGGATTTTTGTAGAGCATTACATCTATTTTCATATTAATAATTTAAAATTTTATTTTAAATTGACTGATTTATTAGTCTGTTTTCACACTGCTCTGAAGATAACTACCTGAGACTGGATAATTTATTTTTAAAAAGGAGGTTTAATTGACTCACAATTTGGCATGACTCAGATGGGGAAGGAAAATATGTCTTACATGGTGGCAGGAGAGAGAGAACATAGGAAAACTTGCCACTCTTGAAACCATCAGTTCTCGTGAGAACTCTCTCACTATCATGAGAACAGTACTGGGGAAACCACCCCCATGATACAATTACCTTCTACCAGGTCCGTCCCTGGACATGTGAAGATTACAATTTGAGATGAGATTTGGCAGGTGGGGTGGTGGGGGCGGGAGGGCGGGACACATAGCCAAACCATATCAACTAATAACTATAAATATTTAGGTGGTACAATGTGATGATTTGATATATGTTTACATTGTGAAATGCTTTTTAACTAAATAAGCAAATATTAGGTTTGCACACTCAATATTTTTATCTTGCACTGGTCCCAGATAAGCAAGAAGAGATGTTGAACTTTCACTGTTTTCCTGAACAATGGAGAAATTATCTCCCTTTGTGAAATGTTACTTTCTGAGGTCAGTCATCTCAATTTATAGTTGATTTTTACAATTATAATTTTTTTCTTTCAATCACATTGATTACATTGATGCTATGACATTTGCTACATGAATATCTGTTTATAAAATTGAATTTCATAAGACCTATAAAGAATAAAAATGCCCATATTTCAGCTTAATGTTTTGACATTACATATTTTCTGATATTAATACTGTGTATATTACTTTTGTTTTTTAAATTTGCCTGTTTGGGTTTTTGTTTTGTTTTGTTTTTTGAGACAGAGTCTTGCTCTGTCACCCAGGCTGGAGTGCAGTGGCATGCCACCTTGGCCACTGCAGCCTCTGCCTCCAGGTTTCAAGCAATTCTCCTGCCTCAGCCTCCTGAGTAGCTGGGACTGCAGGCGCACACCCCCACACCCAGCTAATTTTTGTATTTTTAGTAGACATGGAGTTTCTCCATGTCAGCCAGGCTGGTCTCGAACTCCTGATTTCGGGTGATCTGCCTGCCTAGGCCTCCCAAAATGCTGAGATTATAGGCATGAGCCACCACACCCAGCTGCCTGTTCTATTTTTACCCGCTCGTTTTTGAGGTACTTTAAGTTCTGCATTATGCTTAACAAAAAAATACTAAACATAATCCCAATATAAGTGTATGTACTGTCACAACTATATTAAATATTATTTGAGAAAAGATACCCAATAATAGAATCAATAAATCTGAACAGGGTAAGGCACAAGTATTATTTACAGATTTTATGATTCATGAAGTCCATCTTCTCAAATTTGCTTAAGGCCCCAGAGGCACTTTTTCTAAATGTGCCTTTTGTATTTTGGAGTAAGCATTCCAAATATCCTCTTCATTTTTCTTTTATATGTAATGT
Organism: Pongo pygmaeus; assembly: GCF_028885625.2. Lineage (NCBI taxonomy): Eukaryota > Metazoa > Chordata > Mammalia > Primates > Hominidae > Pongo > Pongo pygmaeus. The sequence goes on from NC_085930.1 coordinate 156,625,087, forward strand.
TGCTTTCTCCCCTTGGGTAATATTTTTCATTGACTCCACGGGCATTTTATTTCCTGCTTCTTCCTCATAGCTGTAGTGGAGCTGGGCATTTGGCCAGGATTTGGATGGGTGGACCCTCACTGAACTCTCTCCTAGCTAACCCAGTTCACCCTTAGACTTTCAGCTGGAAAACTGGCTGCAGTTTATTTGTGTTTAGTCATTTAGCTGTCACATGTGCTGAAGGAACATGTGCTGGGAGGTGGGGCCGCTTGAGTTAGAACAGCAGCAGGTCATGTTTTCTCTGATCACCCTCCTCTGTCTTTGACTGTGGGATTCCATCTGCACCTATGCAGGTTAAGATTCTTCCTGATCTCTGTAGTTTGACAAGAACACCTCGGTCTAACTAGAAGCAGTGGGTGCAAAACTTGTGGCTCAAACCTTTTGTTTATTCTTTCATTTGCTTGCATATTAATGATTTTTTTGTTTTCCAAAAAAAATCCTTTGGGCAAGTAGAAGTTGCCTAGTCTATCAATCCTTATAAAACCTTCTCTTTTAGCAGGATGTATCTCAATTATTTAATTTTAGCTAGGGGAATTAATTTGAATTAAATTAAATTAATTCCCCTCAAAAAAATTGTTTGAGGGAAGGATCTTAGCCTGAAATGACCATAGTCAATACTAAAAAGGTCTCATACACAGTTTCAGCACTTGTTTCCTGGAAAGTATGAGATATGTGGGCTGTCATTATAAATAAATCTTTTAATACTTGTAAGTTAACCTCAGAAAGCAATACAGAAGAAAAGAAGAAAGGAATTGAGTAAATAGTTACCTTTACAAATTGTAAATATAAACCTACATATAAAAAGAATGAGAAAACAGTGACTACCCTAATGGTACTTGAATGGGTTCTAGTAACAAGATAAATTTTCCACTGGTAATACCTTAAATAGATTTAAAATATTCTGTCTCAATTAAAAAAAACATACGGAAGTAGAGATGATATTATTTGGAAAGTGGGTGACTTAAAACTGTTAATAGCTCAATGATGAAGACATTGTTGATGATGCGAAAAGCTTGAAAACAATTGTTTAAGTTAAGATTTTAAAGTATTTTTAAGTTACCATCTACTCATCATTTCTGCATGTATTCATGGAACTAACTCTACAGGGAAATTAACTTTAAAGAAGTAGACGTTTGACATTTTATTCGTATATCTAAAAATTGCTAAAGTCAAATTGGCCAGGAATTTTTTAATCTTCTGTTTTGGGTAGGAAAATACAAATGGCTTTGCTGAGATCTCCCTTAAAGACTTTACTTTGTTATTTCTTGAAACAGAGTAAGCAGCCCAGCTTCTAATATTGGTGGAACCCAATGGAAGAGAACAAATGGAGCCCCACTGCCATATATAGTGATTATCTAAATTTATTTTTAAAAATCTGACAATTAAATAAAACATATTACTCTCATTTTATGTTGAAAATATACTGTCACCCATTGTGATGGCTCATGCCTGTAATCCTAGCACTTTGGGAGGCTGAGGCCGGAAGATCACATGAGCTCAGGAGTTCAAGGCTAGTCTGGGCAACATGATGAAACCCAGTCTCCACCCAAAATACAAGAAAATTAGCCAGGTGTGGTGGCACACCCCTGTGGTCGCAGCTACTCAGGAGGCTGAAGTGGGAGGATTTCTTGAGCCCAGGAGGTGGAGGCTGCAGTCAGCCAAGATTGAGCTACTGCACTCCATCTTAAGTGATAGAGTGAGATCCTGTCCCAAAAAAAAAAAAAAATCCTCCAAAAATATACCTTCATAAAAAACAAAAATTAAAAAAAAATACTGCAAAGCAATTGTTTTCATGTGGCTCGAAAGTCAGCAAATACTAACAAATTATGGTACTTTAATATTGTGCATACTTGAGTGATCTGGTAGTAGGTCGAGAATGTTTAAATGAGTAATAAAATAAAGGCCAGCAGCGTTAATAAATTATTATTGCTCTTATTTCAGCAAAATTCCCAGTTATTGTGTTAATATAATTGAGATGTTTTATGTAATTTGTGTTGTGAGTATAATGTTAAATTTGACAATCTTTCTGAAAGCATCATAGGCCCTAGTTTTCATTAACTTTTTTATTTTGTTTTTGACATGGAATCTCACTCTGTTGTCTAACCTGGAGTGCAGTGGTGAGATCTTAGCTCACTGCAACCTCGGCCTCCTGGGTACAAGTGATTCTCTTACCTCAGCTTCGGCCTGCCTAGTAACTGGGATTACAAGCATTTGCCACCATGCCTGGTTTATTTTGCATTTTTAGTAAAGATGGGGTTTCACCATGTTGGCCAGGCTGGTCTTGAACTCCTGGCCTCAAGTGACCCACCTGCCTCAGCCTCCCAAAGTGCTGGCATTACAGGCATGAGCCACCAGACCTGGCCTTAATTTTGAAGAAACTTCACTTTGCTAAGCTTTACATACCATGCATTATAGGTTGAATCAAACTATAGTTTGTAGTACTTTGTTACGGCAGCCCTAGCAAACTAATACACCATGTTTAAGCTCTGTAATGAAGCCACATATAACTTGTTTCATTGATAAAATTTAAATATAATGTTTTCTCCTAACAATCCCCTCTACTTATTTCATGCTTTTACCGTCTCCTAAAATAAATTCACAAATCATACAATTCTTCCTTAAAATACTTCAATATTGAGATATTTTACAGTAAACAAGAAATAGCAATGTGCTATTCAATTCTTTCAAGTTGCTTTTCAAATGAGAAAAAACTTGATCTAGTGTGGCCAGCAACTTTTGTCTATAGAAATTAAATCTTAGTAAATATTTTATTAAAATAAAGCTATTCACAGTTCTAGCATTCAATATCCACATAGCTGCCAACACAAGGATCTGTATTTAGCTTCAAGCATGTTACATCTAGACCTACATTTATATAAATATAAGATGAATGTGAATTTTTTAATATTGTGAATTTTTTCTCAGCCACTGGGTGCAACTGTTATAAATACTGCAAATGTATTGTGAATACCTCCGGGTCCAATAATTAGAACATGAAGAAAAGCAAAAAAAAAAATTAATGGTTGACGTTATTGAGGAGTAAATCTTCATTGAGCACAAAATATTACACTCATACTATGTATGATGAAAGATTGTACTAGTTAATTAATTTGTATTCTTCTCTTCTCTGTATGCTTCAACTACAAAAATCTTCCTTGAACTGTGAAGCAGTACCCATCTCTAATGGCACAACCTGCAATTCCTGAAGATGTTCAAATGAATTCAGCGAGAGCTGTGGATGAGAGTTCCCTTGGAGTCTGAATGCTGTTAGTCCCAAGAGCCAGTGGGTAGTTGTTTGATACCAATGCTGAGTACTGAATTCTTTGTGACTTAGGGACCCATGTGTGTTTTAGTGAATTTACTTTTGTTTGCTTCTGATAGACAAGATATAAAAGACCCTTTAAAATGTGGAGCGCAGTACAGGAATCCCTTTTCCCTGAGTCTTTACTGCTCTTTATTGAAGGGGGGATAAGATCCCATAGAGTCTACTTTTCTCATGATTTTTTTTCATGTCCCTTTCTAGGTCCTCATCTCTTCAACACGTTTGTAATGGAGCCATTGAGAATTGTTTCACTTGTTATCTGCTAGACACAGAAAGATAAAAGAGAGAAAAAAAGAGGAAAAAATCACGTAATGAAACTCTATGTGTTGTAATTGATTTGCTTCAGAGTTTGCTATGTCTGGCACACGTTCTTCAGAGGATGTGTGTGTGTCTGTGTGTGTGTGTGTGCAATTACTGTCATTTTCAGCTTTTATTTAAAATGAAATAATGGAAAATACTCTATTTTTAGTTTTATTTATTTATTTATTTATTTATTTATTTATTTTTGAGATAGAGTCTCACTATGTTGCCCAGGCTGGAGTGCAGTGGCACGTCTCAACTCACCGCAGCCTCCACCTTCTGGGTTCAAGTGATCTCCTGCCTCAGCCTCCCAAATAGTTGGGACTACAGGCATGTGCCACTACACTGGGCTAATTTTTTGTATTTTTAGTAGAGACAGGGTTTCATCATGTTGGCCAGGCTGGTCTCAAACTCCTGACCTCAGGTGATCTGCCTGCTTTGGCCTCCCAAAGTGCTGGGATTACAGGTATGAGCCACCATGCCTGGCCTATTTTGGTATGTTTTTGAGAGAAGAAAGAAAAAAGCGCACAGTCTTTCTGCTTCCTGCTTTAACATCACTGATAATTTTTAAACCTAGAAATATTTATGGATAAATTTATAAAATTCAGTACATTCAGCATAAAAACACAGATTCAAGTACCATAACTGGATTATAAAACTTTACACAATAATGAAAAATAATAATGTATGTAGATTTTTCACAGAAAATTTATTTGGGGTTCCTATGTTTATTTTTTTGTATGTTAGGTTATGTTCTAAACATTTATGTAATTATTAAAAATTAATAATGTAATTAGAACTGCAGAAATAAACTGGAAATGAAAGTGCGTACCTTTGTCTATCAGCTGGAAAGTCCCACTTGGAAACTGTTGAGATGTAATAATGGCACCATTATGACAGAACACAACAGTGTCATCACACACGGAGTATTTCCACAGGTCGAGGAGTAATAGTGTGCAAGTGACATATTAACAAACACAAACTTGTTTCATTTAGGTAGTGTTAATTAGTGCCTCATATAATTATTGACATCTGGTCTGGTTTTCACCTGCTTTCCCTTTGCTGATAAATCCCATCTCCATTTAGGTGAAGTCAGCAGATTAGGCTTCAACATAAAGGACAATGTATCTAGAAAAGTATACAGGCTTTAAGGTAAATATCAAAAAGAATTGATAAATACTGAATAGAACTCCAAAAATGAGAATAATTAACACAAGAAAAAACAATACATGTATGTTTATATCCAGCAGAATCTTTGTAAACCATGGACCCAGCAGTTCAGAAAAGATTCTGAAGACTGTACCTATAGATTCATCCTGTTTCAATACAGAAAATATTAATTATAACTTGCTTAATTGGAAACAAAAGAAGTATAACAATACTTGGAAAGCAGATAACAAGTTAATGGAATTTTCTGATTGGTTAAAAATTACTTTGAAATAGATTCTTCTTTCAATACTTATTAGTATTGAAAGCCTATTTAGAAAGCCTTCTAAAACATGCAGTTAGTGACTTCCACCCTAGTAAATAGTATGCAAATATTTTCTGGAGATTGAGGATTGTGCAATGCTTCAAAATTATGCTATAAAGTAAAAAATGTGGTACTGTACAGGCATATTCAGTGGATTGAAACTTAATCCAGAGGGACTATAGCACAAACTCCAGAAGTTATTCTCTTGCACAAACTCCTCCCTGTTTTGCTGTCATTTACATTTTTGTTTTTTTTTTTTCTAAATCTGGTGTAGACAGTTGAAATATGTATTTTTCTAGTGAGTGATTTTGCTGGTAATTCCATTTTGTTTTACCTTATTAAGAAAATCCCTCTGACAGTTCTCATTCTGTTTATACAATCATTTAATTTTCCCTCTACTGGGTCATTTCCAGTAATATACAAACATGCTATATTTCTTTCATTTAAAAATATTTTATCTAACTAATTTTTTTGCCAGCTGCTTCTCCAAGTCTCTGAATCTTTTTCCACAAGTCTCCCTGAAATAATGGTACATATCTGCTGCCTTCTGTCTCTCTTCTCCCATTTCCCTTTATCTCCTTTCCAATCATGCTTTTGTGTCCACTACATGACCGAAACTTAACTCTTTAGGCTCACGTTCATGTTGCTAACTCCAGTAGTTACATTCTCAGTCCTCTTCTTCCTAGACCCTTGTCAGCATTTGTCCAACTGATCCTCGCCATCTCCTTGCTATGCTTTCTTTTCTTGGCTTTCCAAACACCATACTTTCTTACTTTCTTGGTTTTCATCCTGCCTCAGTGCTCACTCTTTCTCAATCTTCTTCTTTTTTTTTTTTTTTTTTTTTGAGATGGAATCTTGCTCTGTTACCCAGGCTGGAGTGCAGAGGCACAATCTCGGCTCACTGCAACCTCCATCTCCCAGGTTCAAGCGATTCTCCTGTCTCAGCCTCCCGAGTATCTGGGATTACAGGCCTGTACCACCATGCCCGGCTAATTTTTGTATTTTTAGTAGAGACGGGGTTTCACCATGTTGGCCAGGCTGGTTTCGAACTCCTGACCTCATGATCCGCCCACGTCGGCCTCCCAAGGTGCTGAGATTACAGGCCTGAGCCACTGCGCCCAGCCAATCTTCTTTAGTTCAATTATTTTCTTCTCTGAAACTCTAAATATTGGGATTTTTCCCTATCTACATTTATTTTCTTGGTGACTTCATTCAGACTCAGGATACTAAACAATATTTTTAGGCCAAGAAATTCCAAATATATATCTCCAGTCCAGACCACTCTCCTGAACTCAACATGTACATTCAACTACCTGCTTACAATCTCCACTACTAGATAGAAACTCTAATAGGTAACTCAAACTTAATATGTCCAGAACCGAATTCCTGGTCTTCCTTTAAAAATCTTACAGTCTCACTTACTACAATGCCTTTCTTTCAGTTGCAAGGGTGGCCACCCATCCCAGTTTACCAGGAACCGAGTAAGTTCTCAAGATGAAGAATTTTCATTGTTAAAACTGGGAAAATTCTGAGCAAAATACAGTAAGTTGGTCACCCTACCAGTTGCTCAGGACAAATATTTTAGTGTCATCCTTGATCTTTCTCTCACATCTCATATCTGGTATATTAGAACAGCCTGTTGTCTTTACCTGTTAACTGACTGTTTCCTATCACCTCCATTACTACCTCCTGGTCAAACCCCCATCTTCTCTCATCTGAATTACTGAAGAATCCTCCTGATTTTCCCACTTCCGCCCTTCCATCTTTTATCGTGAATTCTCAACACAGCCACCAGAGTAATCTTTCAAAAGTATAAGCCAGGTCATGACGTTCCTTATTTTCCAAACCTTGCAATCTCCTCTTATTTCAAAGTAAACACCAAAATATCTACAATGGCATATAAACCCTACATGATGTAACCCTAACTCCTGCTCTATATATAGTCCCACCAAGAGTTGATCATTTACCTCAACTCCTACAATTATTGTCCTTGCTCACTTTGTTTTGCCACATTAGTTCCCATGACATTTCTCTTTCCTGCACACAGACTACTGTCTTAGGGCCCTTGCACTGGAAGTTTCTCCTGCTTGAAACACTCTTCAGGTATTTTCATAATTAACACTTTCACCTGCTTTAGGTTTTGCCCCAAAATTCACCAACTGCATAACCATCTTACTATTAAAAATTGCACTCCCCTCCACTCCCCTGCTCCTTTCTGTGCCCTATCTTTCCCTATAATTCTTGTAATATTTAACATTCACATAATTAACATATTATCATATGTATTTTTGTTGTCTTTCTACCCATGCTAAAATATAAGCTCCAGCAAAGTAGAGAATTCAAAAAATATTTCTCAGCTGATACACACAAAATTCCTAGAACAATACTTGACACACGAAGCACTCGATAAATATTTACTGAATGAACAAATGTATTTATTTAACCTCACCTTAATAAGTACCTTTTAAATTCCCCTCACATTCCTAGCTCCATCCCAGGTGCTTATGGAAGACTTTAAAGGTGAATGAAACATTGTCCTTAAATTTGAGAAACTTACCATCCATTTGGAGAGTTGAGATATAATTATTAAGAAAGCAATTAAACATTACAACATGTAGTAATAGCTACAAACCTGTGATCATGAGAAAATTTGAGTTTCCTTATTGGCATAATTAGTTGCTTACTCTTGGGGTTGTCTAATACACTTTCAACTCTAAAATAATAACACTTTATGATTTTATAAATTATTAATGTAAAAGAATTATTGAAGAGAGTTAGGTGTGGTCAAACCACTAGAAGAAGCTACACGAATCAATAAGTATAGGAGAAACTGGGAGTCAAAAAGTATTAGAGCACACTTTACAAATCAGAAGGATAAAGAAGAGTAGTAGCAAATCTTTCCAAAGGGAGGAGAGCTTACCCTGACTAGAAATGACAGGATAGGTCTGACAACAGGGGACCCTGGGCAAAATCTTCACTGCCTCCAAGATGAAAGTGAGTGCAAGAAAATTAGTGTGCACACCTGGGAGAAGTCACAGAATGCTGGGAAGTCTGGAACTTGGAAATCAGTGAAATAGGAACTCCCTCTCCAACCTCCTATGACTTTCCAGAACTGAGATATATGTGCTGAGAAAACTGAAAAATACAAACATACTCGGAAACAAACAAAACTGAGCAGGACAGAAATGACTGGGAGAAACGGAGGCTGAAGAATCTCGAAAGGAGGAAAGTTTTTAAAAGGTCCTTTAACAGCAAAATATAATGTCTAAAACAGAAAGCACTGAGTAAATCAGGCTCCTAGAGCTCATGAGCTAAGCATAGGCTGGAGACTGAAAGTTGTCCTGAATACAGTTAGATCTTCATGAAGAGAACACATTTTGAGCCTTTCTGGTAGTGACCTTCAAAAAAGAGGATACCTTTAATTAATAATATTGGGAAAGCTATGCTACTGCCCATTCCCCTTCTAAGAAGTCCGTCCCTCCCTCCCTCCCTTCCTCTCTTCCTCCCTTCCTCCTTTCCTTCCTTCCTTCTTTCCTTTCCTCTTTCTGAAAGGCCTCACTTCACTGCCCAGACTGCTTTTTAACTCCTGGCTTCAGGCAATCCTCCTGCCTTGGTCTACCAAATTACTGGGATTATAGGCACGAGCCACAGTGCCCAGCCCTAAAGAGCCTCTTTCTAATAGCTTAGGAAAACTCACTCCTTTATAAATGTGGGGGAAAATGCAGTCTAACTCCAATATATGTTACTGCTAAAAAAAAAAGTAATAAAAGTTAATATGATAATGTTTCAAAAGACAGTAAGAACACATAAGAAAAAAATATGTGGCCTCAAAACAGAAACTCTGGCACAATATTTCAAAGTAAGCTACAGAAAATGCTAGAAGCTTTGAAATACTATTTCAATTAAGAAATTCAAAATCTGCCGGGTGCAGTGGCTAACGCCTGTAATCCCAACACTTTGGGAGGCTGAGGCGGGCGGATCATGAGGTCAGGAGATCGAGACCATCCTGGCTAACGCGGTGAAAACCCGTCTCTACTAAAAAAATACAAAAAAAAAAAAAAAAAAAATTAGCCAGGCGTGATGGCGGGAGCCTATAGTCCCAGCTACCTGGGAGGCTGAGGTAGGAGAATGGCGTGAACCCGGAAGGTGGAGCTTGGAGTGAGCCGGGTTCATGCCACTGCACTCCAGCCTGGGCGACAGAGCGAGACTGCATCTCAAAACAAAACAAAACAAAACAAAACAAAAAAAGAAATTCAAAATCTCAGAGCTTATATGGATAACTGATAAAAAGACAGGAAGGAGGGATTGACAATTATTAAAATTGAATTGGAAAAAGGAAAAAAAATTCAGAAATAAAGCTAAAATAAGAATATAAGAGTAAATTCCCAGACTGGCCAACATGGTGAAATCCCATCTATACTAAAAATACAAAAAAAAAAAAAAGAAAAAAAAATAGCTGGGCATGGGTTCACGCCTGTAATCCCAGCTACTCCAGAGGCTGAGGCAGGAGAATCACTGGAACCGGGGAGGTAGAGGTTGCAGTGAGCCGAGATCATGCCATTACACTCCAGCCTGGTCAACAGAGCGAGATTCCATCTCAAAAAAAAAAAAAAAAAAGTAAATTGGCATTAGGAAAAACATTGTAAAGGAAGAGGGTAAATAGTTAACAAATAGAAAATCAAAACCAAACCAGTTAGACTTAAAAAAAGATATTAAAAAGATTTGAAAACGTGATGGAGAAAATCTGCAAAGCTGATTAAATATGCATTTAATAGTTGTTCCTGAAGATAGACGTTGAAGCAATAAAACAGAAAAAATTATTTAAAATCACAATTATCAAAATATTCTGGAAAAACAAAAATTGATTCTATTGAAAATTCATACTCTCCTTGTACATGGAGTCAATACCAAGACAGATTAGACTATGAAGATAAGGAAAAATTGCCTTCAGAAATTCAGAACCACGCGTCCTCCATCCTTACTCCACACCACCAGCACGTATACATAAATCAATTAACTAATTACAAAAATGAAAGTCATCCTAAATTTCTAAGCAGCAATGTTTTAAGCTACAAAACAATTAAGCAACATTTTTAAAGTATTGAAGGAAACCATATGTGAGCCAAGGTTTTTATACCTGGCCAAACATCCTTTGGTACAAAGGCTATAAAGAGTTATAAACAGGCAATACTTGAAAAAGTATCATTTCCATAAACCTTTTCTAGGGAACTTATCACAGAAAGAGATTCAGAAAACTATAACATCTGGAAAACTCTTTCATATGGTCTAGTGGCCTGGCAGTAAGCATTTAAGGACCAGAAAATGAAAGATGATAAAATGCAATGTGCATATTACAGGCCCTGATGTTGGAGAACTAGTACAACTAATTACTAATTGGGATGGAAAGGGTAGAGTAAATAGAAATTAGAATACACTCGCTGATTGACTTACTCGTATTAGGAAGGGAAAGATATAATTTAAAACAGAAAAATTAACAGCTTGAAGCATAAGTATGTTTTGCTCTACAAACAACACTAAGATTATACTTATAACTAGCAAGAGAGGAAAAGAAGCAGTTTCTGGCTGACAATAATATTAATAATAGAAAGAAACTGTTTCAGAACACAGTATGGTTAAATGCATTATAGATAGGTATTAGTGTAAAGCTAACCATTAGAAAGACTTCAAACGTTCCCAAATAGCAAAGGAAATAATGGGGGAGAAGGGCAAACAACTAAAATAATGGAACATGCACATGCATTCACATTTATATAACATAATACTTTATTATAGAACTGAGACCAAATATATCAGCTGTATCAATGCATGTTAGTGGACTTACATAAGAAAAAGATTTTCAGATTGGCTAAGAAAGCAAAATTCAACTTTATGCTGTATGCAAAAGATATACCTAAAATAAAGTGAATTGAAATGGGTAAAGATAAAAGCATGAACAAAAATACACCAGGCAAAGGCAAGAAAGAAGAAAGCAGGGGCCATGACCTTGATCTAAAACAAGGTAGAATTCAGGCCAAGAAGAATTAAACGATACAAAGTAGGACACACTATAATGCTAAAGAGTGCGATTCACAGTGAAGATATTAATATCTATTCACCAAATATCAGTAGCAACTTTCATAAAGCAGAAACTACAGGCAATGAAAGGAGAAATAGACACATATTAAAAATAGGAAACTTTAGCACACTTATCTCAGATCTAGACAGATCAAGGGGAAAAAAATGTTAGTAAGGACATAGAAGGCCTAAAAACCGTAAGATAGAGTCTATAAATATATAAGCACTTTATCCTGATAGCAGAAAATATACCTTTTTTCAAGTATACATAAGTCCTTATTAAAATTAACTATATATTAGGCCATAAATAACTCAAAAATAGAAATACAAACAACATTAAAGGGTCGTAAGTCCTCAATTAGTAATAATAATAAAAAATGCACTTCTCACCAGGAAACTTTTTTTAAAAATAAGCTCATATCAAAGAAAAAACTCAAACTAAAATTCTGAAATTCTAGAGAAGAATAATTTTATGAAAGCATGATGAATTAGAATCTAATAAAAATGAAAATGCCATAAAACAGCTAGTAGCATCTTATGTTTGGGAAAGTCTTTCTAAGCATAAAGGACTAGAGAGAACAACCCTTTAAAATCAGTGAGACGGCAATGTGGAGGATGTATAGAGGGAGAAAGGAAGCTCAGAGACTAGGTAGTTTCGATTAGCATGGTAGCAGTGGAGATGGAGACAAGTAGGGAGATTTTAGATTTTTTTATGCATAATCTAGAGAATTTGAGCAACATTTGGATAAAATAGGAATGAAAAGTTAGATGCAAGAAAGAATCACAGTTCATTGTATAGGACCCAGGTGGGTTGCACTTGCCATTTACTGAGAGAAAAAGAATGAGAGAAGATTTTGGGTGATGGAGGCAGTGTGGTCTATTTTGTAACTTACAAAATAAATTACAAAATAGATAATTCTTAATAGAAGAAATTCAAAAGACCAATAAAATAAGATTAAGTTCAACTTTAGTTTTCATCAAAGAAATATATTTTTAAACAAACAAAATGTTTAGCTTTTCAAATTAACAAATTACTGATGAGAGTGTTGAAATGAACACTTTCCTGTCCTGCCAATGTTTTATAAACTTTTAACTTTTCTAATTAGCAATATGGAAACATATGACCTAGTAATTCCACTTCTTTTCTTTTTTTTATTTTTATTTTTTTTATTTTGTTGTGTGAGACAGGGAGACAGGTTCTCACTCTGTTGCCCAGGATGGAACGTAGTGGAGTGATCTCAACTTACTGCAACCTTGGCCTCCTGGGCTCAAAGAATCCTCCCACCTCAGCCTTCTTAGTATCTGAGATTACAGGCGTGTTCCACGACGCCTAGCTAATTTTTGTATTTTATTTTTGTATCTTTTGGTGGATACAGGGTTTTGCCATGTTGCCCGAGCTGATCTTGAACAGATGGGCTCAAGCCATTGTGGGATTATAGGTGTGAGCTACCGCACCCAGCCTAATTTCATTTCTAGAAATGTATACTGAAGAACTAATTAGTGATTTGGATTAATATCTATGCATAAGAATGGTAATCACAGTCTTATATATAATAGTAAAAAATATAGCCGATTACTCATTTTCATCATGTAAATTTAAAACAATGAATGTTAAATAAATTAATAGACTAATATATGATAAGCATCTATGTAGTTAGTATCAATCATCATTTTGAAAGCATACTTTGGAAGGCAATTTTGGTTTACATCAATGGAAAGCACTTTGACGATAGCACAACTATCTGCACCAAACCTCATTCTAAAATAACTGAACAATTACATTCACATAAAAATAAGCAATAGAAATACATCAAGATAAAGTTCCATACAAAGATAGAATAAGAACAATAAGAAGAAATAGCATAAAATTTTTGAAGATAGTGCAAGTATGCTATAATGACACACTTTAAAAAATCAAAATTACCATGACCTGTCCGGGGTGGGGGACAAGGGGAGGCAGAGCATTAGGACAAATACCTAATGCGTGCGGGGCTTAAAATCTAGATGACGGGTTGATAGGTGGAGGAAACTACCATGGCACATGTATACCTACGTAACAAACCTGCACATTCAGCACATGTATCCCAGAACTTAAAGTAAAATAAAACAAAAATAAAAATAAAAATAAACAAACAAAAATCAAAATTATTACATGTAAATTTCAAATAAATCATTATGAAATTATTCAAGACATAAAGGAACAACATAAACATGAGTTAGAAAACTCAGAAGGTAATGTCACGTGACAAAGTATGAGCTGTTCAGAGTGATTTGAATTATAGGTTTTCATGTGAATACAGAGGATCTACACTATGAATATTGCAGAACATACACACACACACCACAAACGACAAGAAAAATATTCCAAAATATTCCCAGGGGTTATTTCTAAGTGGTAGAATTATAGATGGTTAAAATTTTTCAATCTTTCTTGTGTTTTCCATTTTTTATACAATAAGCATGCATTCTTTCCATAAACCTTTGGTGTCAGAGGACCTCAGGTGCAAAAGATGAAAATAATGATACTCCTCGGTTCATGACTTACCATCATCTTTTATCTGCATGAAGTCTTTCGCTCTTGCTTTATTTATTTGTTTATTCTTTTTATTTTCATATTCCCTATTCCCCCACCTTCGATAAACAACCATCCTTGTTTGTTTAATGCACAGTACTTTGTTTATATGTCTTATTAATATATATACATATATGTGCATGTATATATGCATATATATATTTATATATGCGTATAAATATATATTTATACATATATATTTATACATTTATATAAATATATATTTATATGCATATATAAATAAATATATATTTATACACATATATAAATATATATTTATACACATACATAAATATATATGTATATGCATATATATTTATTTATATATGCACATATAAATATATAATATATAAATATAATATATAAATATATATGCATATAAATATATATTTATATGCATATATATATTTTTATATATGCATATAATTATATATATTTAATATAAATATATATATATATTTGAGGCGGCGTCTCGCTCTGTCGCCCAGGCTGGAGTGCTGGAGTGCCCTGGCATGAACTTGGCTCACTACAACCTCCGCCTCCCGGCTTCTAGCAACTCTCCTACCTTGGCCTTCCGAGTAGCTGGGACTATCAGGCACATGCCACCACGCCCGGCTAATTTTCTTGTATTTTTAGTAGAGACCGGGTTTCACCGTGTTGGTTAGGCTGGTGTGGGACTCCTGACCTCAAGTGATCCCCCCCAGCCCCGCCTCCCAAAGTGCTGGGATTACAGGCGTGAGCCACTATGCCCAGCCCCATCTTATTAATATTTATATTTTGTGTGTATGCATTTTAACGTACATCAATGGAGGGCTCTGGCTCTTTGAAGTTAGCATAGCTCTCTGGATCAAGCCTCATTCTTAAAATAAAGATAAGCTAGATTCACATAAAAGTATATAACAGAAATATATCAAGGTAAAACACCATGTGAAGTTGCAATAAGAAAAATACAAAGGAGTAGCGTGACATTTTTAAAGGCATGTTATTTTTATTTATGTGTACTTCCAAAAAACATGAAAAACTATTGCATACTCTTTCAAAATAACTGAAAGGACATTAAGAAAATGATTCAAACTTTAGAGAACAAAATAAACACAAATTAGTAAACTCAGAAATCAGTGACAGATGTTACAGAAAATTAGAAATATCAGAAAAGGTTATTTTAGAAATGAAGACTAAACTGGTAGAAATAGAAGAATAAATAAAGCAATAGGATATACCTTAAGACAATTAGAAGAAAAAAGAATACTTTTTTAAATCAAAAGTAAATGAGAAAAGAGATCAAAAGAATGTAAAGGAAAGAGACAAATCACCAAGTTAAGCAAATAAATCCAACATATGAATAAGGAGTACCTGAAGAACAAAATCAAAACAAAAAAACAAGCAACATTAAAAACTATAATTCAAATATTATTCTTGAATAAACAAACAGATTTGAAACTATATACTGGAAAAAATAACTTTGTACTTGAAAATATCAATCTAGGAAGTCCAAAAACAAAACAAATTATTTTAAAGATACTGAACTTAAAAAAAGAAAACTGTTTCACGGGTGTTTAAGCTGAATAATTGAGACTTGTAAGTAAAATAAGATTAGATTATCGTTAGAACCTTTAATAACAACTCTGTAAACCCAAAGAAAACAGTAACAGTAACATATTGACATAGTCAAAGGAAACAAAATGTAAACTAAAGATTTTGTTTTTGATGTAGCAAAATACATCTTCTAATATAGAGGGCAAGGCAAAAGGTTATCCAAATGTTAGACCTCAGGGAATATTTTCCCCTTGATCTTTCCTAAAGAATCTATTAAAGGATCAACTTTAGACAAACAAAATTATTAGAGAGACTTCTACATAATAACTAGTGGTGAACATTAATACATCATTTTTATACAACTAGGATTATAGAAAGATTAAAAGAAATAGATTATAATATGTAACAATATGATCTGGCAATGTAGATATATTTATCAACCTAAAAAATGGAGAGACAATGGGGAGAGCATACACAAAACTCTTTTAACTATTCAATAATCATATTTTACAATAGTAGATTTGTATTGTGATTCTGAGACTATTCTATGTCTAAAATGATATAAAGTGGTTGGTACAAAGCAATGGACATAGAATATTCTAATTCTATTATATCCAGTGTCCTTGAGAACCAGAATTCCTAGTGGGGAAGACAGGAGATACTGTTATTATATAGAAGAGATGAAGTACAACTCTCTAGTCTTGAATTAGAACTGCAACTTTCAAGGTATCTTAGTTTTAAAAAGATGTATACGTAATGTAAATATTCACCCTCCCAACCAAAGGCCTAGAAGAAATGTCTGATGACCAGCCCAGTAACAATGAACATCTATAATTTCCAGATACTGGTCTTGAAAGAGTGAAACATTTTTCTTGTTATGATATTATTTTTTCTTCTTGATGACAAGACTTGACATTTATAAGTAACTTCCTGCCTTTCCTTCCTTCTTTCCCCTCCCCTCCCCTTCCTTCCCCTCCCCTCCCCTTCCCTCCCCCTCCCTCCCTCCCTCCCTGCCTTCCTTCCTTCCTTCCTTTTCCTTTTTCTCTCCCTCATGCTTCCTGTTATCACTCCTTCTCTCATCCTGTCTCTTTTTCTCTCTTTCTTTCCATCTTGGAAAAAGCTTAACAAAGTTTAAACAGCTTAGAATTCTGAAGACAGAAATTGTTTTTTACTCTTCTTTCCTCTAGACAATCATTTTGAAAAGATGTCTGTCTAAAAAACAAACTCTTTCAAAAATTGACAAATAAACGTTTTTAGCCTGCAGTGTTGCCCACCACAAATTGCTGGAAACAAATAATATTTATTTGTTTAAATTGAATAAATATAACACAAAACAGGCATTTGAAATAAATTATTTGATAAAAGGGAACTCTATGGACTACTTAAAATAATGTTGACAAAATTAAAAATTAAGAAATATTACTTCAAAGGATTTTTTTTACATTGTATAAATATACCACATTTTATTCATTATTTATTTATTTGATATTTGGGGGGTACAGGTTTCTTACGTGGGTATGTTGTGTGATGTTGAGGTTTGGGATACAAACGGTCCCATCACTCATGTAGTGAGCATAGTACCTGATGGTTTTTCAGCCCATACTCCCTCCCTTCCTTCCCCTCTAGTAGCTCCCAGTGTCTACACATTTTTATGTCCATGTGTATTCAGCGTTTAACTCCCACTTATAAGTGAGAACATACAGTATTTGGTTTCCTGTTCTTGTGTTAATTTGCTTAGGTTAATGGCCTCCAGCTGCATTCATGTTGCTGCAAAGGATATGATTTCATTCTTTTTCATAGCTACATAGTATTACATGGTGTATATGTAACACACTTTCTTTATCTAATCCACCATTGATGGACAGGAGCCTAGGCTGATTCCATGTCTCTGCTATTGTGAATAGCACTGTAATGAACACACAAGAACATACAAGTACATATGTCTTTTTGGTAGAATGATTTATTTTCCTTTGGTATGTACCCAGTAATGGGATTGCTGGGTCGAATGATAGTTCTGTTTTAAGTTCTTTGGGAAATCTCCAAATTGCTTTCCGCAGTGGCTGAACTGATTTGTATTCCCACTAATGGTACATAAGTGTTGCCTTTTGTCTGCAGCCTCGACAGCATCTGCTGTTTTTTGACTTTTTAGTAATCACCATTCTGACTGGTGTGACATGGTATCTTATCGTGGCTTTGATTTGCATTTCTGTGACAAGTAGTGAATCTGACCGTTTTGTCATGTTTGTTGTCCATTTGTATGCCTTTTCATGTCATTTGCCCATTTTTTAATTAGATTATTTGGTTTTTGCTTCTTGATTTTATTGGGTTCCTTGTAGATCCTGGATATTAGGTGTTTGTCAGGTGCATAGTTTATGACTATTTTTTCCCATTCTGTAGGCTGTCTGTTTACTCTGTTGATAATTTCTTTTGCTGTGCAGAGGCTCTTCAGTTTTACTAGGTCCCACTTATCAATTTTTGTTTCTGTTGCAGTTGCTTTTGGGAAATTAGCCTTAAGTGATTTGCCAAAGTCAATGTCAAGAAGGGTATTGCTTAGTTTTCTTCTAAGATTTTTATAGCTTGAGGCCTTACACTTACATTTTTAATCCATATTGAATTACTTTTTTGAATATAGTAAAATGTAGGGGCACAGTTTCATTCTCCTATCTATCGCTAGCCACTTATCCCAGCACCATTTATTGAATAGGGAGCCCTTTCTCCATTGCTTATTTTTGTTGACTTTGTTGAAAATCTGATTTTTTTGTAGGTGTGCTGCTTTATTTCTGGCTGCTCTACTCTGACCCAATGGGCTATGTGTCCTGTTTTTCTACAAGCACTGGGCTGTTTTGGTTACTGTGGCCTTATACTATTATTGTTTGAAGTCAAATAATGTGATGCCTCTGGCTTTGTACTTTTTGCTTAAGATTCCATTAGCTATTTGGGCTCTTTTTTGGTTCTATATGAATTTTAGAATAGTTTTTTCTTATGTAGAAGAAAATGGCATTGATATTTTAGTGGGGATAGCATTGGAACTGTAAATTGCTTTGAGAGTATGGCCATTTTAACAATATTGGTTCCTCCAATCTGTGAGCATGAAATGTTTTTCCATTTACTTGTATCATCTGTGATTTCTTTCAGCAGTGTTTTGTAGTTCTCTTTGGAGAGATCATTCACTTCCTTGGTTAGATGTATCTCTTTTCTTTGAGGATTCTGAAAACAGATCCCCAATCTCTTTGGGCTTGTAAGGATTTTGCAGAGAAGTCTGCTGCTAGCCTGATGAGGTTCCCTTTGTAAGTGACTTGATCTTTTTCTCTAGCTGCAATTAAGAGTTTTTCTTTCTGTTGACCTTGGTAAATCTGATGGCTATGCACCTTGAGGATGGTCATCTTGTGGAGTATCTCACATGGGTTCTCTGTATTTCTTGATTTTGCATGTCCACCTCTATAGCAAGACTGGGAAATTTTTCATGGACTATGTCCTCAAATATGTTTTTCAAGTTGCTTACTCTCTTTCTTTCCCTCTCAGGAATGCCAATAAGTTATAGATTTGGTCTCTTTACATAATTTCATATTTCTTGAAGGTTTTGTTCATTTTTAAAATACTTTTTTAATATTCTCTCTGACTGCTGAGGTGATTTGAAGAACCGGTCTTTGAGCTCTGAGTCTCTTTGGCTTGATTTATTTTGCTGTTAATGTTTCTGACTGTATTATGAAATTTTTATAGCAAATTCTTCATTCTAGGAGTTCATTTTGGTTCTTTCTTAAAATGGTTATTTTATCTTTCAACTCTTGGATCAATTTTATTGGGTTCCTTGAATTGCGTTTCAACTTTCTCCTGGTTGTTGACACACTTTTTACCATCCAGATCCTGAATTCTATGTCTGTCATTTCAGTCATTTCGGTCTGGTTAAAAATCATTGCTTGTGGGGGCTTGTGTGTTTGTTTGGAGGTAAGGAGCCACTCTGGCCTTTTGGATGACCATAATTATTGCACTCATTCTTTCTCATCTGAGAGGGCTAGTGTTCTTTTAACTGTGATACAAGATGAGTACAGTCAGTTGACTTCATTTCCAGGTGCTTTCAAAAGGCTAAGTTCTGTACGAGATTTTAATTTGTGGCTGGTTTTTTGCCTTAGGTTTCATAGGTGCTGTATGCTGGCAAAATATTTTTGGTGTTGTAATTTTGGCTGGAATCCATTAGATGGAACTTAAGAGTGATGACTGGCAAATAGGCTTTACTTAGCTGTGTGGCTCTTTTGTATTTCAGCATGTTCTAAGTAGTGCTCTGTGGTCAGGTGGAGAGAGATGACCCTCTCGCCAGTCCTCCTGCGCCTTGGGAGAGCCTCCTCCAGTCACTGGCACTGCACCTGTCTTTCATTTGTTAGCTATTTCACACCCACAGGGTTCCCTTAGGCAGAGGCTATAGCTGGTAGACAGGCCACACCCCTTCTTGGACCAGCCTTGGGGAGGGAAGTATACCCTGCTCCCCTGACAGCCCATGAACCCAGATATCTCACCCCTCTCAGTATTCAGAGAGTGGAGGCTCCTCCCCTGTTTGGGGTCCACCCATGCTGGTGAGTCTTGCGTAGCTAAGAGCAGCAAATGTGGGAGGAGTAGCACAGATCAACATCCATGTGTTTCCTGGGGTAACACAGAGCTGTGCCTGGCTGCAGAGTTCAGGCAGTGGTGGGACCACTGTGCTAGAGGCAGGAGCCAAGCCTTTTCTGGCAAGAAGGAGTGAAGCAGCCTGACTGTTCCCCAGAACCATGACCACAGCCTCTGTTGGTGTCATGGCAGCTGATGCTGAGCTGCTCATGGATCCAAGGCCTGTGGCGCTCCTTCCAGTCTTGAGTGGTACCTCTGCAAAAACTCTGGATGACTTCCTGTATCAATTTGGAGGCCTGGGGGGCAAGGATTCAGGGAGGTTCTCCCTTTCCCAATATTGCACAGGTCCCTGTGGGAAATGTGGATCCCCTGGGGACTCTTATTCTCCCCCACTTTCCCCATCTCAGGGAGCTTCTCCTGGCTTTGCACTGGTCCCAGGTGGGCAGCTGTTTACCTTCACTCTTCTCTGTTCTCCATGTGTCCCCTGACTCCCTTAAAGGATGCTGACATGATTTCTCAGGTGATGCACTTGAAAAGTCAGTATTTACTCACCACTTTGTTTCCTCACTGGGAGAGCAGCACACACTAGCTGCTTCTTGAACCCTCTTACCTAGTGGAATATTTTCTGTACGAAAAATTATTCACAAAAGTTCTTTTAGCTTTATCAAATGCTGGTTTTGCTACTTTGAAGAAAATATTATTGATCTGTTCTAAGGCTTTCTGAAGAATAAAAATGATTTTTTTTTGTTTTGACTTCTCAAGTGACTTCTTGTCTTAGTCCATTTGTGCTGCTACACCAGAATACCTGAGGCTGGGTAACTTAAAAAGAAAAGGAATATTTCTCAGTTTTGAAGGTTGGGAAGTGCAACATCAAGGCACCAACATTTGGTATCTTTTGAGGGTCTTCTTGCTGCATCCTAACGTGGTGAATCTGGAAAGGCAAGAGAAGCCAAATGCTGAGTAAAGTCTCTTTTTATAGGTCCTTAATCCTGTTCATGAAAGAGAAGCCCTTCTGGCCTAATCAGCTCTTAAAACATCTACCTCCTTAGTATAATAGTATAATATTACGTTGGAAACACTTGAATTTTGAAGGCAATACATTTAAACCACACACCTCTTAACATAGGTCAGATTTTCATTTTATTCTTTCTTAACACAGTTTCTAATTCTCTTTTTTTTGATTCTCTTAGCCATCAGCTGATTTCCACTTTCAGGCATTATATGCCTACTAACCATTGCCTACTTTAGTTGAAAGCCTTAATAGAATTGTCAGTATTACCGAATATGTCCTTAGCTTATATACCTCCTAGGTTCATTTGCAGCTGTTCCAAAAATTCTGAATTTTTTTAATTTCAGTATCACTATGTATTGTTGAAGAAATTGATGCATTCCCTGAAAACACATGTAGAATTTACCTTTTTTTTTTTTTTTTTTTTTTTTACTTTAAATTCTGGGACACATATGCAGAATGTGCAGGTTTGTTACATAGGTATACATGTGCCATGGTGGTTTGCTGCACCTATCAACCTGTCACCTAGGTTTTAAGCCCTGTATGTATTAGCTACTTGTCCTGATGCTCTCCCTCCCCTCTCCCTGTGTCCATGTGTTCTCATTGCTCAACTCCCACTTATAAGGAGAACAAGCGGTTTTGGTTTTTTATTCCTGTGTTAGTTTGCTGAGGATGACGGCTTCCAGCTTCATCTATGTCCCTGCAAAAAACATGATCTTACTGCTTTTTGTGGCTGTATAGTATTCCATGGTGTATATGTACCACTTTTTTTTATCCAGTCTATCATTGATGGACATTTGGGTTGGCTTCATGTCTTTGCTATTGTGAATAATGTTGCAATAAACACACATATGCATGCACCTTTATAATAGAATCATTTCTATTCCTTTTGGTATATGCCCAGGAATGGGATTGCTGGGTCAAATGCTATTTCTGGTTCTAGATATATATTTTATTAAATTAATCTTCAGTGAAAAGTATCAGCTCTTTTAAAAATAAATGTAAGTATTTAAAGGCAATACTACAATAAAATAATAATAATGATAATGCTTCAAATCCATCTTCTGTGGTTAAAATTTTTTTGTTGCCTCCAAAATGCATGTTGAAATTTAATCCTTAATGTAGCAGTATTAGGAGGTATGGCATTTGGGAGGTAATTGAGGCATGAGGGCTCCACCCTTATGAATGGGATTAGGCATACTTCTAAGAAACCATGATGGAGGGAGTTCATCTCTTTTTGCACTTCAGCCTTTTGCCATGTGAGGGCACAGTGTTCCTCCCCTCCAGAGGGCAAAGTGTACAAGGCACCGTCATGGAAGCAGAAAGTAGCCTTCACCAGACACAAAACCTGCTAGTGCCTTAATCTTGGACTTCCCAGCCTGAAGAACTGTGGGAAAATAAATGTGTGTTCTTCATAAATTATCCAGCTGTGGTATTCTGTTATAGCAGCACAAACAGACTAAGACATTATCCTATGGGCATAAGGGTGTGTATTAATAACCCAACATCCTCAATTCTTTTATCCATGAGAACGGTCATTTTATAACATCTTCCACTAGCAATCAAGTCATTCTATGCTATGAAGCCCAGGATTTTATGGTATTTCCCACTGAAAATAATTGTTTCTGGGAATACCAGGGGAGAGGGTTCATGTTCCACAAATCCATCCTGGTCATCCCTTGTCAAGTCAACCAGTCAGCTCACTTTGGATCACTCTAGCAGTTATTATAAATAATCTTGTTTCTTTACAATAGCTCCTCCAGGTATAGGTATAAACAGGATATTTCTTAATTTCCTAAAACACGAGAATATACCATTTGCCTAAACCTCAATGAAATCTTGGCAATAACAAAAAGAAATTACAATGTGAAAAACAAAAACTTCAAATTAGGAACGGGGTGTCTTAGTCTGTTTGGGCTGCTATAACAAAAATAACATAAACTGGGTGGTTTGTAAACAGCAAACACTTCTTTCTCATAATTCTGGAAGCTGAGACGTTCTAATGAGGACCCACTCATCATAGATGGTGCTGTCTGCTATGCCCTCACATGGTGAAAGAGGTAAACAAGCCTCCTTGGGCCTCGTTTATAAAGGCACTAATTCTATTCATGACGGCTCCATCCTTATGACCTAATCACTTCCCAAAGACCCCACTTCCTAATACTGTGGCATCAGGGATCAGGTTTCAAAGCATGAATTGGTGTAGAGCAGTGGGAAGGCAAACACTCAGACCACAGGACTGAGCACAACTTTTAGAGACTAAAACTAAAACTTTTCTCAAAATATGCTGTCTCCTTAATCTGTCATTTGTCAGCAAACTACCTCTCTCTAACCAAACTGTCTTTGCCCATAAATAACCTCTCTCCAATTTTCTCTATCCCAGTGAGAATTCATCAGTTATAAAATAAATTCTGCTCTAACAGTAAACTCTCAAATAACTAATTAATTAATCAAGGTATAGTTCATTTCTCTCATGCAAAAATATTCAGAATGCAGCTTTCCAGGGCTGGAATGGGGACTCAGAGGTCATGTTTTGCTCTTCTGCTATTTTAAGTATGCCCCCTCATGGTTTCAAGTTGGATACTTAAACTCCAGTGGCCACTTTCCTAGTCCACACAGAACGATGGAGAAAAAGGCCAGGTCATTCCTTTGAATGAAGATTTTCTTTGGTAGGGCTATGCAACTTGCCTGCTTACATCTCATTGGTCAGAACTTATTTAAATTACCCCTTTAACTACAGGGCATGTGTCTTTCTACATAAATTTCAAGTTGTTTCACTGAAGAGGAGGAAGAAAAACGTTTAGTAGGCAATAAGAAGTCTCTTTCAAAGGGAGGATAAAATCAAAATATGTTTCAAATTTGTCTCAAGCCTTTGGCCCACCTCTCCATTATAGTCTGAGATACAATGATGACCTCAGGAAAGAAAGATTTCTATATTATTATACAGAAAATTATAGCTCCTCATAATCTCAAATCTTCCATCCATAGTAAGATTTTTTTGTTTCTTTTTTTCATTTTCTTTTTTTATAGATAGGATCTCACTCTGTCACTCAAGCTGTAGTGCAGTGGCACAAACACAGCTCACTGCAGCCTCAACAGCTTGGACTTAAGTGATCCTCCCACCTCACCTCCCAAGTAGCTGGTACCACAGGCGTGCACCACCACATTTGGCTAATTTATGATGATGATTATTATTCATAGAGATGGGATTTTGCCATATTGCCCAAGCTGGTCACAAACTCCTGGGCTCAAGCTCTTTTCCTGCCTCGGCCTCCTAAAATGCTAGGATTATAGGCATGAACCACCGTGCCTGGCCCATAGTAAGATTTTTATCTGTACATACATAGAAGTTCATTGAGAGTTGAACCAAACAAAAGAGTTTTCTGTCTCCAAAGACAAAACCTTTTTTTCTCTTTCAAATTTAATAGAACAAAAATGTTGACATCTATCAAAATAGTGTGTGTCTGTGTATACATACATTTGTATACAAATGAATGTATGTTTATATAATATGAATATAAATATATATCTGTGTGTATATGAGACAATGAGGATATGCAAATATAATTGTTATGCTCCCTGACTGGTGAGATTATGTGCAGATTTTAAGAGTTTTTTATCTGTAAAATTTCCTGTGATGAACTTTTATAAATTATATTAAGAAAAATGCTTACAAATCTATATATTGATGTTAATATATATGTGTTAATGGAATATTTCTGGTTCAGAAAAAAATATCCAGTCGACAAATGGGAACTGTAAATTTTAGGTTTCTGATGAACAAACAATCATAACTGTAAGTAACAGCAGGGTGGGATTCCTAAATTGTATTTAAAAGTAAAGGATCTACCCTTGTTGGTATGCTCGTTTAATAAACTTGCAGCTTACAGACTTCTTAATTAAGTATCTCCTGGGTGTACTGGGCTCTGTAAGTTAACAAAATATGGAATTCTCCTTTTCTATATTACATGTTGTTAATTAATGCTAAGATATGTACATTGCAGTGTCTTTGCAAATTTATTTTCAATCTTTTTATAATTGTGTTTCTTTTTTCTGTGAAAGCAGTCATGTTTAGAAGATAAAGTAAAAGAAATGTATATTTATATGCCAATATAGATGTATACTTATGTGCATATATAGTACCTATAATCCATACATAAAATATATAAACTTTTATATATACTTGTATGTGATTATATATTTATATACGTGTATATGTGTTTGTGTGTGTATCATATAATCTTTAACATCCCTGTGTTTTCCTTCCATGTGTTTCCAAAAACTCACTGAATCCTAACTAAATATGTTAGAGATGCTGAAATGGCTACTGACACGATCATGTCACTCAGAATATTTAGTTAATGGCTGAGAATAGAACCTCGCAGAAGCCACGGTCTATATGGTTACGTGCCTCCACTCAAGTGTGACATTGCAAACATTAAACATTCAGTGTGTCATGGCCACTGAACAATCAGAATAGACATCTATTCAATCAGAACAAACATCCAACCCTCTTGTATCCCTGCTAAATATCAAACCTTCTCCTAAAGTGTTTGGTTTACGTGGTACAAGTCTGATATATTTTTTTAAAAAGTTTGGAGTGGTTTTTAACAGTGAAATATAAATCTTGAAGTATTTCCTATTCCATGAGTGGCTGAGCCAATGGACAATGAATATCTAGTCTTTCTCTTTATATTCATTCACAGACTGTCCCTAGACATTAACAAGAGCTCTGTGAGGAATGGAGCAAAAGGAAGACCAGGAAATTCATAGACTCCCAAGCCTATGCAGCTAGTCACACAATAATCAGAAAGTTCTTTTCCTGTTTTGTTTATTTGTTTGTTTTTCCTCTTCCACAGATTTCTTGGCTGGGATTGAATAACCCAGAGGAGTAGGTTGTAGAATAATTTCTAGGGGCAAATGGAGGCCAAATTGGCAAACATCATGATGAGCTATATGGTAGTGCCTAACAGAATCTTGGTCATTTCTATTTTAAAATTTTCTTTTGTCTATATTTTAATCATTTTAGAACTTTGACCATAGCAGAAGTGAAATTCATGCTAGGGGCTTTTGAATCAATATTAATAGGTATGTTAGCTATAGACTTTACTTTTTTCTTTCACTTAAAATTAGCATGTGCTTATTACAAAATGTTATAAAAAGCATCAGGATATAAATAATAATTTCAGTATGTTTATAGGTTTCTTTTAATTTCAAGTGATCAGAAACTTAGAGGCAAAACAGGATTAAACAAACAAGGAAATTGATTGGATCACATAATTTAAAGTCTAGGGGAAAGACCTGGCTTCACACATTGCTTGGTCTGGGGGCACAAAAAGAGTCACAAGCAATGTTTCTTTTCACATTTCTACACTGCTCTCTGGAGTATTAGCTCAATTACCAGCTAGCTTCTCTCCTTAAGATGGCAGTCATCTTTGGTTTCAATCCCCTTAGGGGTCTGGCACAGGCCTATAATCCCAATGCTTTGGGAGGCCAAGGAGGGAGGATCTCTTGAGGAAAGGAGTTCAAGACCAGCCTGCCCAACATAGTGAGACCTCATTTCTACAAATTAAAAAATTAGCCAGGTGTAGTGGTACTGCCTCTAGTCTTAGCCACTCAGGATGCTGCACCAAGAGGATCGCTTGAGCCCAGGAGTTCAAGTTTGCACTGAGCTATGATTACACCACTGTACTCCAGCCTGGGCAACAGAGTGAGAACATGTCTCTAAAAAATAAATGAACAAATAAATCTTCCTAGAATTTGTCTCTTTCAATATTCCCATCAAAAGTGTCACCACATCTTTTTTGGCACTGACAGGACACCTGACTAATCAGGAAAATGCAGTGCTCTAATTGGTCATGTTTGATTCCAACCCATCCCAAGAGTGGCTAAGGGTAGAGTATACATCCAGAGAGTAAGACCATAGTATGACCATACACCAAGTATGAGTCAATGAGCAGCAATGACACATTTTCTGATTCACATAGACTAAGAAAATTTACCACTCACAGGACCTTATGAAAAGACCTACAGAAGTGTCTAATTCTGTGAGAAGGAAAGTAAACTCAGGAGGAAGGATGGAATACAAGAAATAACGGCATAAAAATGGATGAGGTATTTCCGCAAGTTTAAGAAACTGCTTGTGGTAGAGAGAGTCTTGTCTCCCCTAAAATGTGAAAGTCTTAATTCCCAGAACCTGTGACTATGCTACCTTACACTCAAAAGGAACTTTGCAGATGTGATTAAATTAAGGGTCTTCAGATGGGATTGTCCTCAACTATTTGTGTGAGCCCAATGATATCCCAAAGGCTTTTATAAAAGGGACACAGGAGGTCATAGAGGAGGGAAGGTGCTATGCCATTGGCTTTGAAGATTGAGGCAGGAACCATGAGCCAACGAAAGCAGTAACCACTAGAAGCCAGAAAAGGCAAGGAGATAATTGTCTCCTGAAGTCCCCAGAAGGAATACAGCCCTGCCAGCACCCTCATTTTAGATTTCTGAGTTCCAGAACTGAAAGAGAATAAATTTGTATTGTTTTAAGACACAAAGTTTGTAGTAATTTATTATAGCAGCATTAGGAACCAACACATTACTGATTGCAAAAACTAAGTTTGCTAGATTGGCAAACAAAAGATGAGATATCCAGTTAAATAATTTTGTTTATGTGAAATTCAAGTTAAACTGGGTATTCTATATTTTGGATGGCAACACTGGCAAAACTCAATTTTTTTTGTTTAATTTTGTTTTGTTATGATATTAAGAAAATAAGTAAATAAAACACACACACACACAGTAACAAAAAAAAGTATAAAAAATAGAAAAGGCATTTAATGGGTAGTTTAAATGATGACAAAAGTGTTGGTAGAATTCTTCTGCGGAAAAAGTTGCATTTTAAATGGGCTCAGGTGGCTTTGTGTAGAGAAGAGATATTCCTGTCTGGAAGAGAAAGGCAGAAAAAGTTTATTTCAAATAATGCATAACCTAATGAATGAAGGGTGAGAATGATTTAGAGTTTACGTAAGGCAAATTACTTACCCTCTCTTAGTTTTCTCATCTGTAAAATAGAGAGACAAATAGTGCTTTCATTCCTCATTGGGGTGGTCTGGGGATTAATGTAGTAATATGTGTATAGTTTTTGAACTAGTATTAAGGAAATAATAATTAGTAAACAAATGTTTGGCTATTATTATCCTGACATCTACCAGTTGGCAGTGACATCATTATGTATATATACACAAAGTACCTTCTTTATTTGGGGCACTGATTACTCCAACTATATTCGAACCAATTATGTTTAATTGATATGTGTTTAGATGATATAGACAACTTTCCCTCAGTCTCACTGTTCTTCCCACATTTTTTTTAAATTTCATTCTAAGATCATCTTGTATTTTAATGGTACATTTTACTCATCCAACATTAATTTCCATTCTTTCCTCCATTTCATCAATGAAAATCTAAGTTACCTGTGACCAGGATGTACTGCATTGCAGACAATTCTATATCTAATTTTTAATTTTATTTAAGAGATGTATTTCCTAGTATATTGACTAATAAGAATGAAGAGGCCTGGCCCAACTCAGTGGTAAGTGATAAGTGGCCATGTTTGATGAGAATGTGACCATAACTCACTTTATGATAGAGAATTATTTTTGCACATATTTTATTCTATCTTTTTATTTTTCCCCTTTGGTGTTTCAACATGACACAATTATTTGAAAGGTAAAATAATTTTATTATTTTGCCCATATATTTCCAAAGGATTAGATTAGTGATTTTATTCAAAAATGGAAAGATTAAGCTGAACAGGTGCTAGTATCATAAACTTAGCCTTCAGTTTTCATTTTTTCTTATAAAATATTCAATTATTAATTTTAAGGTGACACTTATAATTTCATTGTAAGTAATATAGTACTTAACATCATGTAATGCAATTTTTAATAATCTGGTAAACTACCTGAGCTTGAACGTTTTTCTTGAAGATGCTACTGCTATTTTTTATGATCTTACATATCCACTAACTCAGTTTTGCAGAAACAAGGCTGCTGAGCTAAATGTTCACAGCTCCTAAAGATTTATCAAGTTATTTTAACAGCACTTTTAACTGCCATAAAGTGTATTTGCTGCTAGGAGATTCATTAATTGATGTGTCACTCTAATAACTAAAAGTGTAAATATCTAGAATATATTTTTAATTCAAAACATACAGGATATTTTATTGAGAGTAATTTTAGAGTAAAAGGGGAATTAATAATTGGCCCAGTTCCCTCATTCTGCAGTTAAAAAAACTGAGTCTCAGGTACATGAAGAAATTTTTATCATTGAAAAGTGTGACTTTGCTAAGTAATACTTAAGGAGATAGCATTATGATGTATATTATTTCTATATGGCTCGACTTTTCTGTTTTGTAGATGGTTAACTTTTTTCAACAAATTTTGATGTGCTAAAATATCCAGCAAAACATGGATATTATTTTGCTCTTCAATCTCTCTCACATATTATTCATATTCCATTTCTCTGATTCCAGATGTAAAAACCAGGAGGTACACCGCAAGACATATACAATGGCATTCCAATATTCTTAAATATATATGAAACTTTCTGCTTCTTAAAATATCTATGCAAATTTCAAATGGAAAAGAAATAGCAATTCCATAGATTTTTATACAGACTTTACAGCCAAACGAATATTTCTATAGCCTTATCTGGCTTTAACTTTTTAAAAAAATATATCGAGACATTAGCAAACTCTGGAATCAGAAAGCTGTATTAAAGTGAATTTGAGCCTGTGACTGTATTAAAATACATTAAAGTGAAGTAAGCTTCTCTTATCAGTAATGATAATCTAGCATCTATGACACATAGGAAATACATGTGTGTATATACTCAACAAATGTAAAATATATGTGCACACAACAAATGCATGTGCACACACAGTTTTTAAAAAGTGTAATGGTCCTGCAGAGCCAAGCTGAAGAAGATAGACTTACCTCATACTAATCCATGTTTTCTAGCTTCATGGGGGTTTAGAAAATTTTCTATTGGGCTTTCTTGTCCACTGCATTAAAAGAAAAAAATCAAGGACTAATTTGCTAAGCCACAAAGCCTGGCCCTCCTCAACCCATTATAAGCTGTGGATATGCTGAATATGAAAGACATGAATGAAAATGTGAACACTTTCTGTGGGTTACAAAATTCTGAATACAATGTAGAATCCTTTCTTGAAATGAATACTCTTATGTGTGTAGGTGTATAAGCATTACATGCATAAAATATATAGTAAGATATATGTCTTAAAGTGTGCATTTTAAAACAAATTTTTATTCAGTCTGACCGTAATTCTTTCTATCATAAATTGTTATTATATTTGAAATAATTATGTTGCTCAAGCACCTGGTTAATCTTTAGCTTAAATTCTGTATCAGCCAGGTGTCCTCTTAGGGATCACATAAAGATTGGACTTCACTTAAGTGTGAAATAATCCTGTTGCTTCTGTCTGAGAGTGAATGAGCCCAGGATTAGATCAGATAAAACACACTCAAGCTAAAGTGCACAAGGTGGATTATGCAAGAAAAGAGGATTTAGTGAAGAACGGATCCACAACTTTTTGTTAACATAGAGAATGGTGGCTTTTGTAAGAAACATTTGTGGAAACTCAACTGGAGCTTTAAAAGCTGTGTCTTTTGTTGTACATTTCTCTGCATACATTTGCTTTGTAGTTGGGAATGCTAACTTTGGAAGCCATGCTGGGCCAGGACTCATGCTCATTTTGCCTAATGAAAGGCTAAGGATGTACTTTTACTCATACATTCTTGTTTTGTCTTCTTTGAAGTTTATTAAGCTCTCCTGAAAGATGTGAAGTTCATTAGGTTGTTATTATCATGACCACAAATTAAATATCTGTTCCCTGGGGAGTGATAAGCTTCAAGAATAAGCTATACTTACTATAATATTTACTTAATTACTAACATACTGCTTCTTGTTCTTAATATAAAATCATAGCACACCTATAAAGGTCTATTCAGATATGTTCTGAATTTAATGATATACTTGTTTAATTATTAACATCCTATTGCACCTTCTCAAATTTACAAGTTATATATACAGCAGATAGTTACAAAAGCAAGAGATGTTTTAAGCATTATGGTAAAGTTTTGCACTAGAACTTCTAAATATCATAATTCTGTGTTAGTCTCTGAGGTAGAGTTTCTCCTATATTAGGAATGTTCCCTCACCTTTGAACTGCCAGGCACAATGCTGTAGTGACATTATCTGTTTGTATGCGACATCTTTGTTCCAACATTTCTGTTTTAACATAGAAGTCATTCAAAGGATAAGATAGACTTTTATTGCATCTATTGTTTTTAGTTTGTGATAGAACCAATCAGTGGCAGCTCTAACTTAGAAATTAAATGATCACCATGTCCATTCCACTCAATTATTTCTACCTTATTAAAATTAATTTGTTCAGTATCTGTGTATTCTGTGATCAACCAAATGATTATCTATTGGAAGCCAGTGAATACTTCTTATACCTGCTTTTCTAGTGAAGCACCATGTGTTAAGCAGTTAATGTGTGTTTCTTTTAATGTGTACTTAAAAGTAATAATGAAGTAGATATGATCAAAACACAGGTAATTCTTGAGGCCTGGCTATAAAAATCATTATGTACAATAATCAATTTTTGATTGAGAGACTATTTTAATACAACTGAGTTCTCAAAAATAAGAACCATATCTTCTGCAGGAATTTGTTTTGCTATAATTTATTCCTAATAATGAAGTATTAAGGCATAGTTACCATTCCACAGAAATATTGCTTGTTTGTGCTAGACGAGGAGTAGCTCTACTTTCACTATAATGAGATGTGATTCAAAATAAGAAAAAAAGTCTGTATACTTCCAAATATCTCTCCCACCAAACCACCAAATATAGGTAATTTTTACCAAGATTATCTTTCATTATACATGTGTTTGTGGGATTTAACTTAAAATGGCCTAAATTTGAGTAATACATTTAAAAAATAATACATTAAGCTAGTAGAAGGTGAAAGACCATTCAGCATTTATTATTTATTAAATGTAACGTTGTATAATGCAATGAATGAATATAAAAATAGCTCAACTACTGTAGGAAAACGTGAGGAAATTTCTATCTGTTGGACTTCAATAAGAGATGGGTGTCTGACGTCCTCATTTGGATAGTGAATGAGTTGGTAACTATTTTTCCAGAAAAATAATGTCATGATTTTGCTTTAACTATGAGAAAATTTTAGCCAAATGCATGGTCCAATTCTCTTACCTCTACAGGAATGCTTAGCATGCATTTTTGCATGCTAATTCCCCTCATAGATTATTTTTTCTTAATCACATTTTCTCTTCAATCAGATTCACTTACTTATTTGTATGATTATTTAGTATCAAAGATATTTGCATAGGTTTCTTTAAATCCTCTGTAGAAAAGAACAGAAAATAGATACATAAACAATCCTATGGATGATTAACTCTTGATTTATTTAATCTTAATTCTTACATTAAAGTTTTTATTATAGTTCACAAAGTGCAATTTGTATGCATACATTTTCTCACTTAATTTTGAAATATATGGTAGTTTAGCCAGAGTTGGATAAGATTTTATATAGCTTTTGTATATTGCTGTAAATATTTTATATATTTACAATTGTGATTTTCAAAGAATGATCAATTAATCAAGTAGTACACAGAGACTTTGTCAGTTTCAGAAGAAGAATTTATACAATTTTTTTTGCACAAGTTTTAGAAATTTGAATTTTAAAAAACAATTATTATTATAAAAATCTTAGCACTTGCTTAATCTTTATTATAGGTTGGGTTGTAGTTCAAAGAATGCTCTTAGCAGTTTATCTCAGCTGCATGACAGCTTATGTTAGGTATTTTTTTATATCACTGTATATTATATTTTACATGCATTACATCTGTATGTTTTATATAATTAGTAGGTTGTTAGTTCCCTTTAAAATTTTTAATTTCTAATGGCTCAAAAGTGGTCCACTGAAGATCCAAAGTCTTGAAAATTAAATGACTGTATTTAAAATAATGCCATAGTTTTAGATATTGAACAATTCTCCAATGAAATTATAAAATGTAAATTTATATGTGTTGGAATAAGAGACAATATCATGACATCTTTGAAGAAAACTGGGACTGCAAATTGTAACATGCAATATCAGAAAACTTGGTTTTATTTGACCAACTAGGGGCCATTCTAATCTTCAGGATATTGTCTGTTATAAAGTATGATCTAATAGCAACACAAAGCTATGAAGACTAATGCCATTTTCAAAAATTACAATAACCTCACTTGTAAAATAATCAGATTTTTTTCAGAACAATCACAAAATTATGATTTTTCAGTATGACATTGATGAACTGTTCTGCTAAAATAGAAGATGACCAAAATTTACTATTTTCCTTATAGCAAAACCATTTGCAAGTCACACATTGTCAGAAGCACATAAAACCATCTGCAAAGAGACAAATAGTATGCTCAGAAGCTAACAAGGCAAGCTGTTGGCAAAACTCTTTTATTGAATGCCTTTTTTTTTGGTTTTTTTTTTATCAATAGCACACAATAAGAAGAGAAATACATTGTGTGGGCAAGAAAAGAGATTTTTGACTTATATTTGGATGAAATCTCTGGTTAAAAAGTGAGAATCTACTCTTAATATATGTTCAAGAAATGATATATACTCAGTAAGTTACTATCATATTAATCTTTGAAGACCTAAATTACGGAAGAAACATACTTATTTTATGAGCCATGTTGTAGATTGGAGAAAATGCTCCAGGCTCATTTCTGAGTGAGCACAAGCAATGTGTGCATGGGGAAAGGTATTGCTGAATGAATTAAAATGGCACTGCCAATCCACACACTGCTTTGCCCACATACTGCTTTATTCACACAGACCAGTTGGTGGTTAACATAATGCCTTCTGACTTTGATTTAGTGCTAAAGGAAATTGTGAAAATTGTGGTCGAATGATGCTAAACATTTGAGAAACTGTGTTAAATGTCAGGCTCTTATACTGGCTTACTAGAATTATTGTCAGAAACTTTCTAATTACTTTTTGAAATCATTCTTGTGTCACTCTAATCTAAGGGTTGGCAAACCTACTCTGTAAAGGATTCAATAGTAAACACTTTTAGCTTTACAGGACATATGGTCTCTGTTGCAACCACTCAACTCTGTCATTGTAGGAGGAAAGCAGCCATAAACAATATGTAAACAATAAGTGTGGCTGTATTTGGACAACAATTTATTTACACAAAAACAAGTAGTGGGGTGGATTTGGCCTATGAACTATAATTTGCTGACTCCTGCTAATCCATATCATACTTACTCCAGAGTGATTAATGTAGTGAGCATAGCACATCTTTACTTAAAAGCCTTCAAGCGTCCTTTATTTTGTCCATTATAAGGCCTAAATTCTTTTGTATGGTATTCAAGATCCTTCTTTATTTGACTCCTCTCTCCCTCTTCAATCTCATATTTTCCTGTTCTTCCACATGCCCTTTACTGAATGAATCAAACTGTTCGTAATTTTTTCAATGTGCCATGTTCTTTAGGCCTCTGTTCCTTAAAAGACTTGCATAGTCTGAGGCAGCCTTGACCATAAAACTTAATAGTTGTACTGTTATTATTTGTTCATGTCTGGCTCCTGAATTATAGTGTGATCCCCTTAGGGGAATAAAGAATATTATATTTATTTTTGTATAGATAGTGCCTAGTATAGTGCTTGGCCAATCCTAGATACTCAATAAATAGTTTTTGAAAAATAGTTGAGCAATTGAAGCTCATCCAGCAATGAATGGATTAACTCTGAAAGTAGTAAATTATCTACTTAAGTAAAAATTGAGGCAGAAATCTGAAAACTAACCACATGGAAAAGAAGTTTTAGAGTACACATTAAACTTCAGTAAAGTTATTTATACTTTAAACTGAATTATTTTTAAAAGTCCAGTTGCATTAGAGTTAGTGGTTTCTTAATTCAAATCTAACTCTGATTACTTGACACACTTGCATTTTCTAAACTTTTTTTGCATTTTTAATTAAAATGCTAGTCATCATTTATATAGTGGGATTTATTAAAATATTCTAGTTGAATGTGTTTTTCTTCCATACACAATCACTCAAGAGATAATTTTTGTAAATTTTGAAAAAGGAAAAAAAATGTGTCTGGTTTCTGTTTCTAATGAGGATAGGATAGCAGGCACTGGATTCACCATTCCACCCAAAATAACTAAAAAACTGGACAATATATACATAAAAGTGTTTTCAAAACATTGGATATTGGAAAACCGGGAACAGTAATTTGTCTCTGAGAAACGAAAAACAAGTAAGTCAAGCATCATGACTTGCTATCTGGAAAATTCTTCCAGATTGCAGTGTGGAAAGTAGGAACACAGAGGGAGTTGGGACTCTCCTTGACTTCACAAGAGCTTGCTGGGAGTCCAGGAATTTCACAGCTACCTTAGGTGAGAAGACAGCTGTACATAGAGGGAGCTCCAGATATCTGCAGAGGCCCTTCTTGAGGATTTGACTGAATACTGATCAGTACTTGTGTGTAAAGAAATGACCTGAGATGAGGCAAAGAATTACCCCAAAGAATTGGAGGAAACAATTCACAGAGATCACAGAGAAATGGAAATGATGTCCATGCCTGTCAGAATTATGGGTGAAAAACTCAAAATTCACAGAGAAATAGATAGAGTATTGAGAAGAGTTTGGCTTCAACTGTGAGCCTAAACTTAGCCCTAAACTTAACATTGTACTGGTCCTGCCTAATAAAGTTCAAAGAAAACCTGCAAGAATGAAACTATTTCTGACTAACTTGACTACTTCTCAGAATCAATCTTAACAAAAGGGTAATATTTACAATGTCTGGCAAATAATAAAAATTATCAGTTATGGAAGAAGCAGAGATGACCCATATTCAGGAGAAAAATCAATAAATTGAAATTAATGCAGAATTGACACAGAGAGTAGAATTAGTAGATAAAAACATTAAATCAATTGTTATAACTGAATTCTATATATTCAAACTGGTAGAAAGATTTAAAGGGTTATGTGGAGAGACTGAAGAAATAAAAAAGACCTCAATTGATCTTCTAGGGATAAAAACCATAATGTCAGAGATGAAATCTACATTGAATAGGATTAGACACTACAGAGGAAAATATTGAACTTGAAGACATAACCGCAGAAATGACTCAAAAATGAGGCACAGAAAGAAAAAAGACAGAACAATAAAACATGTTAAAAAGTTGGTGAGAAGTAACTTCAAGAGTCCTAATATACATGTAAATGAAGTGCTTGAAGAAAAGGAGAGGGAAAGAAAAGCAGGAAAAAAAATTAGAGACATTAATGGCAGAAATTTTTCCAGATTTGGTGAAAACTATAAACACATAAGTCCAAAAAGCCCAATGAACCTTAAGTACAAGAAACAAGAAGAAAACTATATGAAACTACCTTATAACCAAATTGCTTAAAACTAGCAATGACAAAATTTTAAAAGCAGAGAGTAAAAAGACACACGATATACAAAGGAACAAAGACAGATATGACAGTAGATGTTTCTCCATTGCTTTCCTTCTTACATTGTTTTAACTTGCAACAATGCAAGGCAGAAAACAATGGAGAAACATCTTCAATGTACTGAAAGAAAAAAAAAGAAAACAGAATTGTAGACTTAGAATCTTTGCCTAGTTAAACTATCTTTCAAAAATAAAGTTGAGTTTAGTGGTTTCTCAAAAAGTTAAACATATTTACCAAGACCCAGATATTCCACTCTTGGGTATACACCCCAAATAATTGGAAACTGAGATTCAAACAGATACTTGTACAGCAATGTTAATAGCAGCATTTTTCAACGCAGCCAAAATGTGAAAACAACCCAAGTCTCCATGAACAAATGAATGGCTAAACAAAATGTGTTATATACATGCAGTGGAATATCATTCAGCCATAAAAATGAGTAGAATTCTGATACATGCCATAACACGGATGAAACTTGAAAACATTCTGATGAGTGAAATTAGTCAGACACAAAAGAACAAATATTATTTAGTTCCATTTATATGAAATATCCAGAATAGGAAAATTCATAGAGCCAGAAATAGATCGAAGATTACCAGAGGCTGAGAAGAGGGGGCTTAGAGAGTTAGTTTAATGGGTAAAATGTTTCTGCTTGCTGTGATAAAAAAAATTTGGAAATGGGTAGTGGTGATAGTTGTATAACATTGTTAATTTAATTAATTCAAATTTAACTTAAAAATAAAGGAAATTTTATGTTATATATATTACCCCAATAAAAATATTTTAAAACGTCATTGTTTAAAGAAATCCCCAAAGTTGTTTAAAATACTGTTTGGCAAACAGTGTGTATCAAAAAATGGAACAAACTACACCAAGCTGAGATAAAGATTTTATAAGACATACTAAAGCTGAAAGAGACCCTCTCCAGAAAACCTGCACTGCAAAAAATGTTAAAGGAAATATGTTAGGCAGAAGGAAAATCATACCAGATAGAAATATGAATCTGGCTGGGAATGGTGGCTTATCTTTGTAAATCCCAGCACTTTGAGAGGCTGAGGTGGGAGGATGGCTTGAGCCCAGAAGTTCAAGACCAGCCTTGACAACATAGTGACACCCTGTCTCTACAAAAATAAATAAATACATAAATAAATAAGCTAGGCATAGTGGCACACTCCTGTAGTCCCAGATATTCCAGAGGCTGAGGCAGTGAGCTATGACCGCACCTCTGCACTTTAGCCTATGTGTCAGAGAGTGACAGAGTGAGACAATGTCTCAAAACAAACAAATGAAACAAACAAATGAAACAAACAAACAAACAAACAAAAACAGAAACTGAGAGTGCCAAAATGGTGACTACATGGGTAAATATAAATACTTTTTATCATTATTTAAATTATTTTAAAGATAACTTTAAGTGGCCGGGCTCAGTGGCTTATGTCTGTAATCCCAGCACTTTGGGAGCCCAAGGCTGGCAGATCTCTTGAGCCCAGGAGTTGGAGACCAGCCAAGGCAACGCAGTGAAATCTGTCTCTACAAAAACTACGGAAGTTATCTGGTTTGGTGACTTGTGCCTGTAGTCCCAGCTACTTGGGAGGCTGAGGTAGGAGAATCTCTTCAGCCTGGGAGGTTGAGGCTGCAGTGAGCTGTGATGGCATCACTACACTCTATCCTGGGCAGCAGAGCAAGACCCTGTCTCAAAAAGAAAAATTCCTTTAATGAATAACTTTAAGGAAAACATAATAAAGTATTTCCAGGCTTATGACATATGTAGAGGCAATACTTATTACAGTAGTCTACAAATAAATGTAAAAATACTTATTTTGTAAAATACTTTGTAAAAATACGTATTACAAAGTCTACAAGGGGAGAAATGGAGAAATACTGTTGCAAGGCTCTCAAATAATACATAAAATAGTATTATATCACTTGAAAGTGTACCATAATAATTTAAAGATGTATACTATAAACCCTAAATTTACCACTAAATAACAAAGTTATAGCTAATGAACCAATGAAAGACATATATAGGAATCATAAAAATAATAAAAAAGAAGCTTCCCCAATAAAGGCAGAAAAATTAAAGAACATACAGCATGAAAAGAAAATAGTAATTTTCTCAATAATCATCACATTAAAGGGCAGAGATTGTCAGATTATATTAAAAGAGCCAGATACAACTATGTATTGCCTATAATAAAGTTACTTTAAATACTAAACACAAATAAATTATAAATAAAAACATGCTAAAAAATATACCCTGCTAAAAGCAATAAAAATTAAACTAGAGTGATTATATTAAGATCAACCAAGTACATTTTGGAGCAAAGAATATTACCAGGGATAAAGAGGAACTTTCATAATGACAAAGGGATCAATTCTTGAAGAGGACATAACAATCCAAAATGTTAATGCATCTAATAGTAGAGCTCCAGATACATGAAGTAAGTAGACAGAAAATTATGTAAGATATAGAAAATATGAAAAACACTATCAACCAGCTTACCTTAATTGACACTAATAAAACACTCTCTCCCTACCCCCAACACACCAATATGTCTTTTAAATACATATGAAACACTTCCCAAGATAGATTTAAGTTATACAAAGTATGCTCTCTTTCTCAATGGAACTAAATTATAAGTCAGTAATAAGAAGATATCTGGAAAAACTCCCAAATATGTAGAAACTAAAGAGCATACTTAAAAATAAATTATACAACCAAAAAATTAGAAAAATATTGAACTGAATTAAAATGAAAACACAGTGTATCAAAATACTGCAGTGAAGCTAAATGTAGATTTATAGTACTAAACACCTATTCTCAAAAATAAGAAATCCCTCAAATCGATAACCTCGACTTCTACCTTGCAAAATAGAAAAAGATCAAATCAAACAAAAAAAGCACAAGAAATGAAAAATATAGATCAAAGAGGAAATCAATGAAATTGATAACAGACAATCAATGGAGATAATAAAATGAAAAACTGCTTTTCTCAGATAATAAAATTTATAAATCCTCCAACTAGTCTGCTCCCCCAAAAAAGAGAGGAGACACAAATTAACAACATCAAGAATGAAAGTGGAAACATTATCAAAGATTCTAAAGATATTAAAATGACAATAATAAGAGAATATTATGAACAACTTTAGCCAATAAGTTTGACAATTTAGATTAAATAAATGCCTTCCTTGAAAGAGAAACTATAAAACTATCAAGGATCACTCAAAGAGTAAAAAACCTGATAGCCTTATATCCGTTTTTAAAATTTTAGAAATTGAATTTACAGTTAAACCTGTTTACAAAGAAAACTCCGGGACCAGATGGATTCACTGGAAAGTTTTCCAAACATTTAAGGAAGAAATAACATCAGTTATACACAACTCTTCTAGAAAATTGAGGAGGAGGGAATATTTCCCTACTCATTTTATGAGACTGACATTTCTCTGACACTAGAACTAGAAAAACACTTATAAGAAATTAAAACATACTTACCAATGTCCTTTATTGATAGAGATTTTTAAAAATCTTAACACAACTTAAGGAAATGGAATTCAACAATGTATAAAAAGATTTACTATACCATACCAATTGGGATTTATTCAAGGAATGGTTGAATATTCAAAATTCAGTCAATATATGTGGTCCACCATATTAACAGACAGAACCATAAGAAAACCATATAATCATCTTAATAGGCACACAGGAAGTATTTGACATAATACAACATTTATTCCAAATTAAAAATAAAGACTTCCAGCAAAGCAGAAATGAAAGATGTAGTAGTTCATTTTGCATAGCTATAAAGGAATACCTGAAACTGGGCAATTTACAAAGAAAAGAGGTTTATTTTTGGCTCATGATTCTGCAGGTTGTACAAGCATGAAACCTGCATCTGCTTGGTGTCTGGTGAAGCCTCAGGAAGCTATTACTCATGGTGGGAGGTGAAGAGGAAGCAGGAATTTCACACAGCAAGAGAGAGAATGAGGTACCAGCCTTTTTTAAACAATTAGTTCTTCTGTAAAGTAATAGATTGAGAATTCACAGGGGATGACACCAAGCCATTCATGAGGAATCCAACCCCATGACTCAAACCTCTTCCACCAGGCCCCATCTCCAACATTGGGGATCACATTTCAACCTGAGATTTGGAAGAGACAAAACATCCAAACTATACCATTCTGTCCCTGGCCCCCCA
This sequence comes from Pongo pygmaeus, assembly GCF_028885625.2. NCBI lineage: Eukaryota > Metazoa > Chordata > Mammalia > Primates > Hominidae > Pongo > Pongo pygmaeus. The sequence continues at coordinate 156,665,778 of NC_085930.1, forward strand.
AATCTCATGTTCTCACATTGCAAAATGTAATTATTCCTTCCCGATAGTTCCCAAAAGTCTCAACTCATTCTGGTATCAATTCAGAAGTCCAAAGTCCAAAGCCTCATTTGAGACTCAAGGAACTATGAGTCCTCACTTATGAACACATAAAAGCAAACCTAAGTTATTTACTTCTGAGATACAATGGTAGCACAGGCATTGGGTAAACATTCCCACTCCAAAAGGAAGAAATCAGCCAAAAGAAAGGGGTAATAGGCTCCACACAAGTCCAAAACACAGCAGGGAAGACATTAAACCTTAAAGCTTTGGCATAATCCTTACCTTCTGCTCTGCATCCTGGGCACGCTGGTGCCAGGGCTGGGATCCCAAGGCCTTGAGCAGCTTAACTCCTGTTGCTTTTCTGGGTGCAGCCCATGTGGCTGCTCTCAAGGACTGGAATCACTTGTGGTGTTTCTAGGCTATGGGTGCAAGCTGCAGCTGTCTCTACCATTCTAGGGTCTGGAAGGTGACAGCCCCATTCCCACAGCTCCACTAGGCAGTGCCCTACTGAGGTCTCTGTGTGGAGGCTCCAGCCTCACATTTCCCCTTAGCACTGTTCTAGTAGGAGCTCTTTGTTGAGACTCCACTCCTGTGGCATGCTTCTGCTTAGGCACCTAGGCTTTCCCAAACATCCTCTGAAATCTTTGTGGAAGCTGTCAAGCCTCCTTTACGCTTGCATTCTGTACACCTGCAGGCTTAACACTACATGGAAGCCACCAAGGCTTACGGTGGCTTGAGCTCTCCAAAGTGGCAGCCCAAGCTATACTTTGGGCCCTTTGAGCCACAGCTGGAGCTGGGTCAGTCCAGATGCGGGGAGCAGCTTCTTGCCGTAGCACAAGCCAGTGGCATCCCAGGGCTGGCCCATTATTTCTTCCTAAGCCTCTGGGTCCATGATGGGAGGGATTGTCCCAGAGGCTTCTGAAATGTCTTTGAAGCCTTTTCTCCTTTGGCTTGGATATTAGCACCTGGCTTTCTTTCAGTCATGCAAGTTTCTCTAGCAAGTATTTGTTCTGCAGCCCACTTGTGTTTCTCTCCTGATGATGGCTTTGTCCTTCTCTGCCACACAGGATGGCTGCAATTATTTTAAATTGTTATGCACTGCTTCTCTTTTAATTATATGTTCCAACTTTAAGTCATTCCTGTGGTCTCACATCTGATGAGGGCTGTTAGAAGCAAACATGTTACCTCTTGAACACTTTGCTACGTAGAAATGTCTTCCACCAGGTACTCTAGGTCATCAATCTTAAGTTCAACTTTCCACAAATCTCTAGGGCGTGAATACAATGTAGCCAAGCTTTTTGCTAAGGTATAACAAGGGTGACCTTTACTTCATTTTCCAGTAACTTCCTCATTTCCGTCTGAGACTTCATAAGCCCAGCCTTCATTGTCCATATTTCTGTCAGCATTTTGGACTAACCAGTTAAGCAGCCTCTAAGAAGTTTCAAACTTTCTCTCATCTTCCTGTTTTCTTCTGAGCCTCCAAACTCTTCCAACCTCTGCCTGTTACCTAGTTCTGAAGTTGCTTCCATGTTTTCAAGTATCTTTATAGCCATACCAAACTCCTGGTACCAATTTTCTATATTAGTCCAATTTCCATTGCTATAAAGGAATATCTGAGACTAAGTAATTTAGAAAGTGTTTTTTTGTTTTGTTTTGTTTTGTTTTTTTGCAGGGGGGCTTATGTTTCCGCAGGCTGTACAAGCATGAAACCAGCATCTTCTCCGTGCTTAGCAAGGCCTCAGGAAGCTATCACTCATGGTGGAAAGTGAAGAGGGAGCAGGCACATCACACAGAAAGAGAGAACATGAGAGAGAAGAGGAGGTGCCAGGCTCTTTTCAATGAGTTCTTGTGTGAATTAATACCGTGATAATTCACCCATCACCCAGGGGATGGCACCAAGTCATCTATGTGGAATCTGTCCCCATGGCCCAAACCTCTTCCAGTAGGCCCGACCTCCAATATGGGGGATCACATTTCAATGTGAGATTTTGAGAGGACAAACATCCAAACTATATCAGAAAGAAACGTCCTCAACCTGATCAAGAAAATCTACACAAAAACCTACATTTAACATTATACTTAATGGTAAAAGGTCAAATGCTTTTTACCTAAAATAAAGAACAAGTCAAGCATGTCCACTTTTATCAATTTTCTTTACAATTGTACTTGACCCACGGCAGTAAGTCAAGAAAAAAAATTAAAAGTACCCAGGTTGGAAAGGAAAAAACAAAACTGTCATTATTCATATATTGTATGATCATCTGTGTAGAAACTCTGATGGAATCTATAATAAAAGCTACTGGAAGTAATAAGTTAGTATAGCAAGGTTAAAAGATACAAGACAGATATAAACATTAATTTAACTTCTGCATACTACCAACAAAAGTTGAGATAAAAAGAAAAATGTCATTTCCAATAGCATCAAAAAATACTCAGGGATATGTCCGGGCGTGATGGCTCACACCTGTAATCCCAGTACTTTCAAACGCCAAGGCAGGCAGATCATGAGGTCAGGAGATCGAGACCATCCTGGCTAACATGGTGAGACCCCGTCTCTACTAAAAATACAAAAAATTAGCCGGGCATGGTTGTGGGCGCCTGTAGTCCCAGCTACTCGGGAGGCTGAGGCAGGAGAATGGCATGAACTCAGGAAGCGGAACTTGCAGTGAGCAGAGATAGTGCCACTGCACTCTAGCCTGGGTGACAGAGGGAGACACCATCTCAAAAAAAAAAAAATACTCAGGAATGAATCTAACAAAGAGCTGAAGAAACCTATGTTCACTGAAAGCCACAAATTATTGCTAATTGTAATTAAAGATAGCTTAAATAAATGAAAAGTTATGTTTATGAAGCAGAATACTCAGTAGTTAATAAGTTAATTTTTTCCATATCTAGATTTAATAAAATATCAATGAAAAATCCCAGCATGAATATCTTGAAGAACTTGGCAAGCTGATACTAAAATTCATATATAAATGGAAAGAATTTAGAATAGGCAAAACAACTGTTTAAAAAAAGTAAAGTTGGAGTACTAACACTACCTGATTTTTAGGCTTGTTATACAGCTACAGAAATTAAGCTTTTATGACAACATTAAAGTAGGCAAATATATAAATGTAACAGAAGAGAGAGTCCAAAAATATCCACACACATATATGGTCAATTAGTGGTGCAAAAGCAATTCAGCAGAGAAAGGATTATCTTTTAACTAAGCTGAAACAATTGTATTTCCATAAATAAAAAATGGAACTCAAATTCATATTTTATATAATATGGAAAGTTTAACTCAAAATTACTAATAGACCTAAATGTATAATCTAAAATTACAAAACATTTAGGAGAAGAAAACAGAATACAAGTTGAGTATCTCTTACCTGAAATACTTGGGACCAAAAGTATTTTGGATTTAGTGTTTTCAGATTTTGGATATTTGCATATGCATAATAAGTTGCCTTAGATGAGACCCAAGTCTAAATGTGAAATACATTTATTTTTATTATTTACTTATTTATTTTTCTTAGAGACAGAGTCTTACTCTGTTGCCTAGACTGGAGTTCAGCGGTGCAACCTCAGCCTCCTGAGTAGCCAGGATTACAGGCATCTGCTATCATGCCTAGATAATTTTTTTATTATTATTATTTTTTGTAGAGACAGAGTCTCACTATGTTGAGCAGGCTGGTCTTAAACTCCTGGCCTCAAGCAACCTTTTCCTCTTGGCCTCCCAAAGTGCTGGCATCACAGGCATGAGCCACTGCACCTGACCAAACACATTTGTTTCATGTACATCTTACACACATAGCTAGAGTGTAATTTTAAACAATATTTTAAATAACTTTTTGTATGAAACAAAGTTTGTGTACATGAGGTCACGTATGGAATTTTCCACTTGTGTCATCATGTTAGCACCTCAATAAAATAATATTACATGTACATTCACCAGCATGTTTAAAATTAAAGGAATAATCACACCATGTATTGGTGTAAGTGTGGAGAAACTGGAACTCTCATTCACTGCTAATAGGAATATAAAAACCACTGTGTGCCAACCACATCTTAGAAATTTCTTAAAAGTTTAAACATACATCTGCTATATGACCCAACCATTCCATTCACATGTATTTACCTCCCCTCCAATGAAAACATGTGTGGATACAAAGACTTGTACATGAATATTCATATCAGCTTTTTCTGGAGTAACCAACCACACATTGGGAAAAAAGAAGTGTCCACCAACAGGTAAAAGAGCTTGGCAGATGACAATGTGGTGTGAAGCTATTTGGAAGGCTGAGGTGGGAAGATCACTGGAACTTAGGAGTTTGAGGCAACGGTGAGCTATGATCACACCACTGCACTCCAGCTTGCATGACAGAGAGGGATTTTGTCTCTAAAAAGAAAACAACAACAACAACAACAATGAAAATACAGGTCAAAGGATAAACAAGTTGGGACTTATCCATACAGTGAAATATTTTATAGTAATAAAAAAGAAATGAACTATTGATATCATCAACATGGATGAGTTTCAAAATAATTAAAAACAGGAAATACCGTTTGGTTCCTGTGGAATCCTGATAAGTAAGAAACAGTGAGGAAGGGATCCCAGATGGAGGAGGGTCCCAGGTTGGGGAGGGCCCCAGGTAGGGGAGAACAATGAACAGTTGTTCTGAGAAATGGCTAATCACAAACAACTGGCACAACCGCTTTGCTCTGCACATAGCCCCAGCAGCACAAACTCGTTCTGCATTAGCCTCCTCCAGCACAACTCAATAAAACTTTCCTCCAGCCCCCACCTCTTGGCAGACAGGTCCTTCTCTGCTGTGCTGTCTATTGCACTCTGTGTATTAGTCTGCTCTCACACTGCTATAAAGAAATAACTGAGACTGGGTAATGTATAAAGGAAAGAGGTTTAATTGACTCACAGTTCCACATGGCTGGGGAGGCATCAGGAAACTTACAATCATGGCAGAAGATGAAGGGGAAGCAAGCACCTTCTTCACACGGTGGCAGGAGAGAGAAGAGTGAGCAGAGGAAATGCCAGATGCTTATGAAACCATCAGATCTTGTGAGAACTCACTCACTATCACAAGAACAGCATGGGGCAACTACCCCCATGATTCAGTCACCTCCCACCAAGTGTCTTCCTCAACACCCGGAGATTATAATTTAAGATGAGATTTACGTGAGGAAACAAAGCCTAACCATGTTACCCTTGCAACATATTTTCATACTTTCTCTAATAAATCTGCCTTTCTTTACCTGAAACTGACCTGGTAAATTATTTACCACTGATGAGACCAGGCCCAGCTAGTAGCATCGGTAACATTTTGGTGGCCTGCTGGGGGACTTCTTCCCTGCTTTGGTCTCCTCCAACTCCAACCTTTAAGTGGACAGCATCCAAGCCTGAAGACAAATAAAGGTCCAGGCCACTCCTTAGTGGACCAGAAGGCCCTGGTGGAAAGATGTCTGACAACCACTGCCCCATTGAGTGAGAGTTCAGAATTTGCTTTCATTTTTAGTTTTCCAGTAGACAAATTCTGGTACCCCTTTGGCAATTGTTAGCAAATGGCCAGGGGCACTTTCTAGTGTAGCCTGAAGGCCAGGGGGTGAAACAGTTTGGCTGCCTTGCCTGGAAGGGAGACAGGCTCTCTCCTATTCTTTCTGGTCAAAAGTCCCCTGTCCCTAGGTATAGCGCAATTGGCAGCGGAAGCTTAATCAGGGCAAACCTACACACGTTTTGGGGGACTCAGAACCCCCCTTTCTCACTCTAAACTCTCCCATAAAGACAATCAGCCATGCCGCTCCGGATGTCTTAAGCCAGGCGATCCCAAACAGCACCAGGATGATGAGTCTTCCCTCAGACTTTTCCCCTCATACCTGGATTGAGCACCCAGCATACTTTGTACCTGGACTGACCTGGGATCTCTCACCCTCTGTTCATCTAGAGTAAGGTCCTAGTACTGGGAGATCCTTTCCAACAGGTGGGATGTCTCTTTGGAAAGCGCATCTCAAAGTTACTCAGTGGACTTGAGTGGAGCCCTCTTCCTTCAGTTAGAAGCCTTGAGAAAAATTGACAGGGCTAAGGAGAAAAAAAATGTAGGGATAAGAGGCAGGCTCAATTGCTGGCTGCTTCACAAATGTCCAGCCTGCTCCAGCTTGCCCTAAGGACACTCATCCAGGTAACTTACACAGGTTCAGAAAGACACTGGAAGGCAAACTGTACCCATGGGACAAATGGGAAAAAGCCCTGCATAGCTAGGCTTATCTGCCACAAGCTCAGCCACTGGAAATGGAACTGCCCTGAGAATCAAAGGGTCCCTGAGACAGAATCCCAATCCCTGATGGCCTTGAGCTGAAGGGGCTTTCTGCTCTACTGGCTTCCAAATCAAACATTGTCATCAGTATGAGAAAGCCAAGGTCAATACAGGAGGTAACAAGTAAGATTATAAATTTTCCTTTGTTCCCAAGAGGTGCCTACTCTGTACTGATTACCTTCTCTGAGTAACTATCCTCCAAATCCTGTCTAATAATGGAGGCAAATGGCACCCCTCCCTCTAAAAGAAAAAATTCACACCCCTTTATATTACTTAAGGAACCAATTACCATTCTCCCACCAGTTCCTGGTAATGTCTAAGTACCCCACACACCTTTCGGGCAAAAACATACTTTCCAAGATGGGTGCCTGCTTAATATTCACCCAACATCTGAATTCATCTTTCCTTCTAATAGCCCTATTTCTCCTGGGAAAGCTACCTAAATCTTTAATGAATAGCTTCAACCTAGATAGTCCTACCTCAAGAGATTAAAATAGCCCACACTTATTCGACAAGCCTAGCAATAAATCAGAGCAATCTTCTGATGGGGGATAACTTCTACAGTATGTATATAATTTTATTTGCTTCCCCTTTACAGGGCTCACACAGCAACATGCAATACAAACTTTAACTTCCTAACAAAAGGAAGATAATTTTTGTCTAATTCAAAGGTTATTTTAAAGTTATATATAAAAAAAGGTAAAAGAAACCAGGAAATAAGAGAGACATAAAGAAGGTTATAAAGGTAAAGAGCTATTTTTAGAAAGGAAGGTTATAAAAAAGAGATTTTACATGAGAAAGGATCTTGTATGGTAAGTTCTTGTCCTAAAGTAAAATGACTAGTTGTTTAAGAAAGAGAGACGTTTAGGACAAGTCAGAAAATCCAAGCATGTCATAGATGGTCTGTGTAAGTAATGAGAAAATTCATGGAAGGAAATTTATAAAAGGAGTATTGTACATAATTAAGGTATAATATTTTCTCTAAAACTGGTTCCACATTCTGCGTCTAATTAAATTCAAACACTTTTTCACCAAGTTTCACTTCCAGGTTATCTAAATGGGTTTCCAATAAAGAAAAAATAGTCACACTGCAAAAGGTTTTTCTTTGCCTTTTCAGTAACTGGCTTAAGAAACAAAATTTTATTTTCTATAATTCAGCAGTTTCACCTTCAAAAGATGCTGTGAACAGGATATAAGTCTCTTCCCAGTGATGCCTTCTACCTTTACAAATCTCTCCTGGATTCACCTGGACACCAATTTTGCCTTGACATGCTCCTCATCTCTGATGAGTCCTTTCCTCCACGAAGATCCAATATCCTAAGTCCCACAATCTGAGACAATGATGCACAGAACCTCCTGACAGACCAACCCTCCTAGGTAGGGTCAACTCTATGGTCCAGGCCAGCAGGAAGTAGTTGGAAGATGAGACCTCTTCCCTGATGCAAAGGATTTGTCATTGATGTTTTTTGAGAGGAGGAATGTGTTATTCCAATAAGTAAGTAACAATGAGGAAGGGGACCCAGGTGAAGAAGGGCTACTGATGGGGGAGGGCTACAGGTGGGGGAGAAAAATGAACAATTATTCTGAGAAATGGCTAAATCACATGCATCCCTCTGATATAACTACATTGCTCTGCATGTAGCCCCCTCCAGCATGACCTTATAAAACTTCCCTCGAGCCCCCACCTCTTAGCAGAGAGCTCCTTCTCTGCTGTGCTGCCTATTGCACCCTTGCAATGTACTTTCATACTTTCTCTTAAAAATCTGCCTTTTTTTACCTACAACTGTCTTGGCAAATTCCTTTATTAGCCATGACGCAAGCCCCAGCTAGTTGCACCCACAACAGTTCCACTTATATAAAAATCTTAAAAATGCAAACTAATTTATAGTAAAAGGAAGCCAATCAGTTGCTGCCTGTGTGTCATGGTGGCATGGAAAGGTGGAAGGGAGAAATTACCTAAGGGCAAGAGAAAATTTGGGGGGGATGAGAGATAAGTTAATTATTTTGATTGTGGTATTGGTTTTACGGGTGTATACATATGATAAAACTTTTCAAAGACTATTATATAAATATGCACATTTTACCGTATGTCTGGTATATCTTTAAAAAGCAATTAAAAGAAAAGAGAAAGACAGTCCTTGCTCTCAAGGAGCTTTCTCTTTTTTCCCCCCAGAGACAACAACTGCTCTGTTGCCCATGTGGGAGAGCAATGCAAGATCCTGGCTTACTGCATCCTCAAGCTCCTGGACTCAAGGGATACTTCCCACTTCAGCCTCCGGAGTAGCTGCAGCTGCAAACACACACCCCCACACTTAGTTAATACTTTCATTTTTTGTAAAGAAGAGGTCTTGCAATGTTGCCCAGCCTGGTCTTGAATTCCTGGCTTCAAGCAGTCCTCACACCTTGGCCTCCCAAAGCACTGGGATAACGGTCACTACTTACAGCCTCAGGAGTTTTCACTGTTGACTCTGTTGGGAGGGTTACATGGTTCTGCAATGGCTTTTTAGCAAATACATTCCAATTTAAATACTATTGCATTTTTATATGGTAAATAAAAGCATTTGTCAATTTAACAAATAGAAATTCATTTTTCTTTACTTGTGTACACAATCTGCCAGACTATTTTGTATTTAGTATTCCTAATGAAAACATTATTAGCCTTCTAAGAATCACAACGTGTATAAACATGATGTCTATGAAATAATGCCCTGAGGCAGATTCTGACCTTTCTCTGGTAGATAAAATTCTATACGGCTTATCTTCTATGAATTTCACAGCCAGTATAAGAATTAGCCACTTGGGAATTTACTACAGAATCAAATGTGACATCATAGTGTGTTTAAATCAAGAAGTAGTTTATTTTTCAACTTGATAAGTCTTCCCAGTGAAAGATAAGTTTTATTTGAGTGTTGTGGCTTTTATATGCTGTGTAGAAAGCTCAAATTTAACCCCATAAAGAATTTCAAGTTGCTAGTTCATTTTGCTTCTTTTTTCCATTCACACATTTATACCATCAGTAGTCTCAAAAGAAAGATTGTTCTTCCAATCATCCCATCTTCCTTTGCTGCTTTTACCCTTGCTGCTCCTTCTGTTCTGGCCCATAAGATGTTCTTTCCTATTTCCTCTCCCTTCTTAATCTGCCTCCCTAACTTTCCCCAACTCACTCCCATGTTCCCTCCTTATTCCCCACCAACCTTAGAACTAACCAACTTGGGAATGAATATTTGGGAAAAACCTATTCACACAAAGAAATAACTAGTTGTTATATACATATATTGAACAAACACAATTTCTCACATATTAAAGTACAACTTTATTTTCATATTTTATGAATTTTTTTCATTGAGATTAATATATCTCTCGCCAGATAGAAACAGTAAGATTTCATCAATTTTGTTCTCACTCTCATATACAAACTTAGTCCAACAATTAGTGTCTAGTAGAAGGTATTACTCAATACTTTGATTTTCTTCCAAAGTTAAACCTTTCATTTTCTTTACATAAGCTAAAACCTGTAGTTAGTGTTTACCTGCACCATCATACAAGAATTATGATTTAATTTCTTTCCTTTTTTATAACAACTTCTTCATTTGATTGCTGCTATGTCAGACGATTTTAGGTTCATGAATAGGGGAGGGAGAAAAGGTGAGAGACAGAGCTTTTCTTATGAGGCTGGGTGGTTTCCCACTGTATGGGTCTGACAGATGGTTAAAAGTCAACCCTCGGTGGGTATTTAAGGGTTCTTTTGAGATTCCTATCAATAGGGCCACTCTCATGAAATTTCTCTGACTCCAGATGGAGACTATTCTATACTCAGTGGTCCATTGCAAATCATTCTGCTAACTCTAGGATCCAAATTCACCTTCAGCTTCATATTGCAACCCTTAGGTCCTCCTTTTGAAAATGATCCAAGGCAGCAGTATTTTGTTCTTAGTGGTTTTGTTCTTAGTGCGTTCTTTGTTCTTAGTGGTCCATTTGGAGTATGAGAAATTCTCATGTATTCCTTGCATCTACAAGGCGAATCTTCCTTGTAAAATCTTTACATAGGCTTTCTTTTCAAACCCAATTTGGAATCCAATATCTGTCATATTGGCTTTTGAGTTGAAACTTCAATTTTGACCCCTATTACATTAATTAGGCTTAAAGTCTTACATCTCTTATGCCCATTTGTACCTTAAAAACAATCACTCCTTAAGACATTCAAAGGAATCTCTATCTGTAGATTTTCAGATCTTACTGAAATTTTGCATTCTATATGCTCCCACATAGAAGGTGTTTAGAGAAACAAAAATTCTTCCTAGAAGTCTAGAAATTATTCCACAAAGGCAACTGCAGTAAGCTTTAGCTGTAATGTTTATCTTAAATTTTAACTAGAAAAAAAAAGAAATTGTAATTGCATTACCGAAGTGAAAAATCTATTTTCTTCCTTCCTTTTCTCCAGTGCATACTTGGCCTATAGGAATTATGCAAAATGGTGGCAAGCTCTGAGAGTTACCATTCTGTCTTCTTCATGGAAAAGACGGTTGTAAGGCAGAGGCATCCCAAGTAGAAACAAAACTCCAATGCCCCACCAGAAGACAGACTGTTTGCATAGTGGGATTATCATAACGCCAAGCATACACTAATTTGCCTATGGCTTGAACTACCCAAGTAGCCTAGATCAAGAGATAAGCCATGATCAGAGCCATCTAGTGGGCATTGGTCATAACTCTGGGCAGGATCCTGGTGGCTACAAAAGTCAGAAAAATGATGAGCAGTTTGATCTAGGTAGAACATTATGGCATTCTTACCTCTCCATATGTAAATACAGAATGCAGCTGCTGGAAATGGATCATCAAAAGGGTTGGATCCAGGTGAAGGCAGACAGCTAGGAAAGAGGGTGCCAGAGAAATATGAGAGGGAATGGAAGTTTATAGAAGTTACTCAAAGTTCAAATTTCCTATTTAAACCATACAACACTGAGAAACTAATAAAAATGTATATTTAAGGTGATACTTCTAATGATAGCTTTTGTCTACATTCCTACTGGTAGAGAGAGAGCTCTCAAAATTTCCATCATTACTTTGGACCAAAAGGTAAGTTTATAAATTTATTCACAACAAACTCAAGAAAGATAATTTTCTTGTATTCTTAGAATGATTTTTTAAATATCCCTTTAAATTCTTCTGGATTACATTTATTTTTATTAAATCTTGTTGAAGATGAGAATGACTTTTGGCCCACGCAAAGCTGACAAAATGTTGGCACAAATCTGCAGGTCTGAACTCTAGTATGTAAGGTAGTACTGACATTCAAATTCCTACACATTTTAATAATACTCAACTGTTGTGCCCGAGTCATCTATATATGAATAAAAACAAGTGAGTAGAGAAATTGCAGAAAAATTAATTGTGTCTACATAGAAGTGTCTGCTTATTTTTCTCTAATTAACCTAAGTGGAAGAGTTCTTGTTGTGACTGGTGCTATTTCACAGGAATTGACTTAATCTTTTGGAAAAATGAAGATGGAGGAGAAAAATTTGGAAATAGGGCTTTTACCTTCCAATACTGTAGACCTCACTTATTTAGAAAGCCTTTAACACTTTGCCAAAGTTTATTTTATTTGTTTTCTTTTGTTCTGGCTAAAAACTAACTATCCTATGTACCTGGATAAAGCATCTTATTTCCTCCCCTGTTCTTATGTTCAACTCAAGGATAGAAGTGTGCCAAATATACTATTGAGAAAGAGTTTTCTAAGTCTTTGAGAAGCTTCAGGATAAAAAGTATTAAATTACAAATACACATATTACTAAAATATCAAGCTTCATGTTTGTGGTCCTCTCCTTCCCCAGCTGTCACCTCCACCACCCATTTCCTCTATAGAATTTCAAATCAAGAGCAGCCAGCCAAGGAGTCATGGAAAAGGTGTTAAGCCAAAGTTGAGTTCTAGGACCTCTGCTGTACACCCTGTTTCCTCTAAAAATGTATGGCTTGAATTCTTTGGTATAATTAATGCATATTTTATGTGATAGATGAAATTTTGAAGCCTGGGAGTGATATACATATCATAAGACAGTCAAAGTGTAAAAATGTTTTTGTGATTTCAAGTTGCTGATTTGTGTGTTCTGCACAGCCTAAGATCATAATTGGCCATCTCCCTATATGTGCATCATATTTCTAAATGTTTGTAAAATATGAATCTGCATCTCCTCCCAGGATTAAAACTTTTTTAAAAAGCTTTTCTGTAACACCTGTTTTCAATCAGACCTGACACATATATTTATCATAAATATTTCCATAAAATGAATTTAATATTTAAAATGCAATTTTTAAAGGTTAAAAGCAAGTCACTGGATATTCAATAACATATCCAAAGTGATCTTAAGAATACACATACTTAGGCACCACATTTTAAACTCCTGTTATTACAGTAACTAGTCACAAAATGGCTCCCTATTTATGCAATATGTTAGCTGCAATGTTACTTAAATTGAACAGACGAGTGCCTTCTAATAATGTATGTTTACTTCATGAACTTGTGGGCAATTACATTATAATTATGTCTTTGTAGGTGCTTTTTACTGACATATAGAACGCCAGTGCATTTTAAGTGTAATTGCAGTTCTCTGTACCATTTAGCAAAGCTGAAAATTGTTAAAGGTTTGTAAATTACCTACATTTAGACCATAGACAACTAGGCAAATTAAGTGACACTGTCAGTAATGTTACAACATAAATTGGTACCAAGTATAAATTCAAGGTAGACTTTCTTTTCTAAATTAGAATGTTGTTTATAGAATGTATTCTAAAAAAAAAAAAAAAAAAGATAAGCAAAAAATAAAGAAAGTGCATGTGGCTCATTGACAGGATAGGTCAGCCTTTTAAGACACATGAGAAACAATGACTGGTCTAAAATATTATAATTAAAATTGTAAAGCTGTTTAAAATTAGGAATTAGAGTTGATTCTATGGTACCCAGAGAAAATAAGATATTTGCCTCCTGATGCCTATGATGGCTTTTGGAAAGATGCTACTATGTACACTTTTCATGAAACTATGCAGAAAAGTGGGAAAAACCCAGCATTCAGAGTTGAACAGAACTCTATCACTTTTAATTTCCATGGCCTGGTTCAAGTCACTTAATTCTTGAGCCTCAGGTTTTTAATCTTAAAAATGGGAATAATAATAGCCAGCTTCAAAGGGCTACTGTGAGGATAAGGACAAAATAATTTTTGTGGCCCTCAAAACATGTGAGTTCCCTTAGTCTTATCTTCTCCTGATAGGTGATTTGGTCTGCTATTTTTTTGTTGTTGTTAATTATTCTTTTCTTTATCTTTGCAAAATATAGGCCTCTCTGAGACTGTGTTGATTCAGCCACAGCACTGCAACATTTATACAGATTTACTTCACCCCATGAGATTAAGAAATCTAGCTACAATTGTATATTGAAAAATGTTCACTTTTGCTTGTAGAGCAACGTCCCATAGAGGAGACCAGTCTCCAAAGACCAGCAATGTCAGTTAAGGAAATTAATTTTGAAAGTATTACTCTGTCACTTTGTGCCTTCAGGCCAGTTACTTATTGATGGTAAGGGTTTACATTCAGATAAAACCATTTCACCCATGCAAGCCCTCTCCATTAAATGGGAAACAAGCATCTAGGCTTGACAGCTCAGAGGGCTCAGCTGTGCAGAAAGCCATTCTTAGAAGGTCATTTTACTTAAGCGTAAGATGAGAGAGAGTTGGCACAAGATCATTTTCTTAAAGTACAAATAATGAATTAATAGCATGATAAAACTACATGCATTTTTTAAAATCCCATATTCATATGATATGTGCATGATTAAAATTAATGTTTTAAAACCCTGTAGCTGTATAGAGAGTCACTGAACAAGTGTCAGATGATGGTTGCATAACAGAGGGTTTCTTTCTCACCAAGTAACCACAGAAATGTCAATTAGCATTCTGAGTTACAATCTCCTTTTTAAAAAAGTAACAATAACTAACAGCTGCCCTTCTTCCTCACAGTTTTAAGTTTATGAATGAGAAAATGTGTGGGAAAAAATCTTTATCAAGTACTGTTGCTATATAGTAAAATATTTTATTATGTACTGAGTGTTCTTAGACATTTGGCATAGAAACTTAAAATGTTGATATTATAATTCTCTTTCCCATATTCTTATTATTACATTTTTCCATCTTGCCTAGAGATATAATTGATCATTGGTCTTTGTAGCAGAAAGATCAAAGAAAAAGTCACCGCCACCTTCATACAAACAAAGAAAGTGGCATGTGAGCCTGTAATGTGTGACACAGCAGAAACCAATAAAAGTCTCTTCATAGATAGAAATAAGCAAAACTTAGCTGTCATTCAAGGGGCAGTAGCGTCCTGTGGAGGGAGGCAAGTTGAATTAAAGTTGGGAGGTAGAGGGAACTTCTTGGGAAGCAGAAGAGCTATTTAGAGCAGATTTGGAATTTCACAGGTCTCAGAAGAGTCTACCACATCAGGGAACATCCAATAGCATGAGGTTGAGAAAATGTCAGCAGAAAGCTTACTGGAGAAGCTTGAGGCGTAAGTGCGATGGGGATTAGTGACCCAGTGAAAAAACTGGCCTCAAGATTCCTGGCCAGTGAGAAGGCCTCAGGCATTTTCAGGGGCCAAGCGAGGCCAGAAGTCTGTGTCCTGATCTGAAAAATATCTTTTGATCTTTTGCTCAAAATGCAGTACTGGTACAAGGCACTAGAGAAACCTCTGTCCAGGTGTTTGGTGGAGAGATTTAATTTTTCTGAAAATGAAATGGAAACAGAAAACCAAATACCACATGTTCTCACTTACAAGTGAGTGCTAAGTGATGAGAACTCATGTAACACAAAGAATGAAACAACAGACACTAGGGTCTACTTGAAGGGGAGAGTAACAGGAAAGGTAACTATTGGGTAGTGGGCTTAATACCCGGTTGACGAAATAATGTGTACAAGAAACCCTCTGTGACACAGGTTTATCTATGTAATAAACCTTCACATGTACCCCAAACTCAAAATAAAGTTAAAAAATAATGACAACAGAAAGAAATGGAAAGTTTCCATGAAAGTCTGACTCAAACAGAAGGCCTCCCATGCTGAAGAAGCAACATACTTGGAAGGACTGGTGCAGGCTATCAAGAAGTTCATCAGAGAACAGATGACTGTGCACTCAGGGAATTAAGACAGAGATGGTGTTCCTGCACACATATTGCTATTTCCCGTTCCCTCCCATTACCCGCCATGGCAGGCTTTGTTTGATAAACTGTGAGAATGCAAGTGATTGTGTTGTAATTGAACTCTGCTGTATGTGAAGGGTAGACAGTGGAGGTGATGATGTTAGTGACGAAAACAAAGTCCATTTGAACAGTGCTTTAAACTTTATAAAGCAGGAAGGAGGAGCCAAGATGGCCGAACAGGAACAGCTCCGGTCTACAGCTCCCAGCGTGAGTGATGCAGAAGACGGGTGATTTCTGCATTTCCATCTGAGGTACTGTGTTCATCTCACTAGGGAGTGCCAGACAGTGGGCGCAGGTCAGTGGGTGAGTGCACCGTGCACCAGCCAAAGCAGGGGCGAGGCATTGCCTCACTCGGGAAGTGCAAGGGGTCAGGGAGTTCCCTTTCCTAGTCAAAGAAAGGGGCGACAGACCGCACCTGGAAAATCAGGCCACTCCCACCTGAATACTGTGCTTTTCCGATGGGCTTAGGAAGCGGTGACCCAGGAGAGTATAGCCCGCACCTGGCTCAGAGGGTCCTACGCCCACGGAGTCTCGCTGATTGCTAGCACAGCAGTCTGAGATCAAACAGCAAGTCGGCAGCGAGGCTGGGGGAGGGGCGCCCGCCATTGCCCAGGCTCGCTTAGGTAAACAAAGCAGCCTGGAAGCTTGAACTGGGTGGAGCCCACCACAGCTCAAGGAGGCCTGCCTGCCTCTGTAGGCTCCACCTCTGGGGGCAGGGCACAGACAAACAAAAAGACAGCAGTAACCTCTGCAGACTTAAATGTCCCTGTCTGAAAGATTTGAGGAGAGCAGTGGTTCTCCCAGCACGCAACTGGAGATCTGAGAACGGGCTGACTGCCTCCTCAAGTGGGTCCCTGACCCCTGACCCCCGAGCAGCCTAACTGGGAGGCACCCCCTAGCAGGGGCAGACTGACACCTCACACGGCTGGCCAGGTACTCCAACAGACCTGCAGCTGAGGGTCCTGTCTGTTAGAAGGAAAACTAACAGAAAGGACATCCACACCAAAAACCCATCTGTACATCACCATCATCAAAGACCAAAAGTAGATAAAACCACAAAGATGGGGAAAAAACAGAGCAGAAAAACTGGAAACTCTAAAAAGCAGAGTACCTCTCCTCCTCCAAAGGAACGCAGTTCCTCACCAGCAATGGAACAAAGCTGGACGGAGAATGACTTTGACGAGCTGAGAGAAGAAGGCTTCAGACCATCAAATTACTCCGAGCTGTGGGAGGATATTCAAACCAAAGGCAAAGAAGTTGAAAACTTTGAAAAAAATTTAGACGAATGTATAACTAGAATAACCAATACAGAGAAGTGCTTAAAGGAGCTGATGGAGCTGAAAACCAAGGCTCGAGAACTACGTGAAGAATGCAGAAGCCTCAGGAGCTGATGCGATCAAATGGAAGAAAGGGTATCAGCGATGGAAGATGAAATGAATGAAATGAAGCGAGAAGGGAAGTTTAGAGAAAAAAGAATAAAAAGAAACAAGCAAAGCCTCCAAGAAATTTGGGACTATGTGAAAAGACCAAATCTACGTCTGATTGGTGTACCTGAAAGTGACGGGGAGAATGGAACCAAGTTGGAAAACACTCTGCAGTATATTATCCAGGAGAACTTCCCCAATTTAGCAAGGCAGGCCAACATTCAGATTCAGGAAATACAGAGAACGCCACAAAGATACTCCTCGAGAAGAGCAACTCCAAGACACATAATTGTGAGATTCACCAAAGTTGAAATGAAGGAAAAAATGTTAAGGGCAGCCAGAGAGAAAGGTCGGGTTACCATCAAAGGGAAGCCCATCAGACTAACAGTGGATCTCTCGGCAGAAACTCTACAAGCCAGAAGAGAGTGGGGGCCAACATTCAACATTCTTAAAGAAAAGAATTTTCAACCCAGAATTTCATATCCAGCCAAACTAAGCTTCATAAGTGAAGGAGAAATAAAATACTTTACAGACAAGCAAATGCTGAGAGATTTTGTCACCACCAGGCCTGCCCTAAAAGAGCTCCTGAAGGAAGCGCTAAACATGGAAGGGCACAACCGGTACCAGCCACTGCAAAATCATACCGAAATGTAAAGACCATCGAGACTAGGAAGAGACTGCATCAACTAATGAGCAAAATAACCAGCTAACATCATAATGACAGGATCAGATTCACACATAACAATATTAACTTTAAATGTAAATGGACTAAATGCTCCAATTAAAAGACACAGACTGGCAAATTGGATAAAGACTCAAGACCCATCAGTGTGCTGTATTCAGGAAACCCATCTCACGTGCAGAGACACACATAGGCTCAAAATAAAAGGATGGAGGAAGATCTACCAAGCAAATGGAAAGCAAAAAAAGGCAGGGGTTGCAATCCTAGTCTCTGATAAAACAGACTTTAAACCAACAAAGATTAAAAGAGACAAAGAAGGCCATTACATAATGGTATAGGGATTAATTCAACAAGAAGAGCTAACTATCCTAAATATATATGCACCCAATACAGGAGCACCCAGATTCATAAAGCAAGTCCTGAGTGACCTACAAAGAGACTTAGACTCCCACACATTAATAATGGGAGACTTTAACACCCCACTGTCAACATTAGACAGATCAACGAGACAGAAAGTCAACAAGGATACCCAGGAATTGAACTCAGCTCTGCACCAAGTGGACCTAATAGACATCTACAGAACTCTCCACCCCAAATCCACAGAATATACATTTTTTTCAGCACCACACCACACCTATTCCAAAATTGACCATATACTTCGAAATAAAGCTCTCCTCAATAAATGTAAAAGAACAGAAATTATAACAAACTATCTCTCAGATCACAGTGCAATCAAGCTAGAACTCAGGATTAAGAATCTCATTCAAAACCGCTCAACTACGTGGAAACTGAACAACCTGCTCCTGAATGACTACTGGGTACATAATAAATGAAGGCAGAAATAAAGATGTTCTTTGAAACCAACGAGAACCAAGACACAACATACCAGAATCTCTGGGACACATTCAAAGCAGTGTGTAGAAGGAAATTTATAGCAATAAATGCTCACAAGAGAAAGCAGGAAAGATCCAAAATTGACACCCTAACATCACAATTAAAAGAACTAGAAAAGCAAGAGCAAACACATTCAAAAGCTAGCAGAAGGCAAGAAATAACTAAAATCAGAGCAGAACTGAAGGAAATAGAGACACAAAAAACCCTTCAAAAAGTAAATGAATCCAGGAGCTGGTTTTCTGAAAGGATCAACAAAATTGATAGACTGCTGGCAAGATTAATAAAGAAAAAAGAGAGAAGAATCAAATAGATGCAATAAAAAATGATAAAGGGGATATCACCACCGATCTCACAGAAATACAAACTACCATCAGAGAATATTACAAACACCTCTACGCAAATAAACTAGAAAATCTAGAAGAAATGGATAAATTCCTCGACACATACACTCTGCCAAGACTAAACCAGGAAGAAGTTGAATCTCTGAATAGACCAATAACAGGAGCTGAAATTGTGGCAATAATCTATAGCTTACCAACCAAAAAAAATCCAGGACCAGATGGGTTCACAGCCGAATTCTACCAGAGGTACAAGGAGGGGCTGGTACCATTCCTTCTGAAACTATTCCAATCAATAGAAAAAGAGGGAATTCTCCCTAACTCATTTTATGAGGCCAGCATCATCCTGATACCAAAGCCTGGCAGAGACACAACAAAAAAAGAGAATTTTAGACCAATATCCTTGAACATTGATGCAAAAATCCTCAATAAAATACTGGCAAACAGAATCCAGCAGCACATCAAAAAGCTTATCCACCATGATCAAGTGGGCTTCATCCCTGGGATGAAAGGCTGGTTCAATATACGCAAATCGATAAGTGTAATCCAGCATATAAACAGAACCAAAGACAAAAACCACATGATTATCTCAATAGATGCAGAAAAGGCCTTTGACAAAATTCAACAACCCTTCATGCTAAAAACTCTCAATAAATTAGGTATTGATGGGACGTATCTCAAAATAATAAGAGCTATTTATGACAAACCCACAGCCAATATCATACTGAATGGGCAAAAACTGGAAGCATTCCCTTTGAAAACTGGCACAAGACAGGGATGCCCTCTCTCACCACTTCTATTCAACATAGTGTTGGAAGTTCTGGCCAGGGCAATTAGGCAAGAGAAAGAAATCAAGGGTATTTAATTAGGAAAAGAGGAAGTCAAATTGTCCCTGTTTGCAGATGACATGACAGTATATCTAGAAAACCCCATTGTCTCAGCCCCAAATCTCCTTAAGCTGATAAGCAACTTCAGCAAAGTCTCAGGATACAAAATCAATGTACAAAAATCACAAGCATTCTTATACATCAATAACAGAAAAACAGAGAGCCAAATCATGAGTGAACTCCCATTCACAATTGCTTCAAAGAGAATAAAATACCTAGGAATCCAACTCACAAGGGACGTGAAGGACCTCTTCAAGGAGAACTACAAACCACTGCTCAAGGAAATAAAAGAGGATACAAACAAATGGAAGAACATTCCATGCTCATGGGTAGGAAGAATCAATATCGTGAAAATGGCCATCCTTCCCAAGGTAATTTACAGATTCAATGCCATCCCCATCAAGTTACCAATGACTTTCTTCACAGAATTGGAAAAAACTACTTTAAAGTTCATATGGAACCAAAAAAGAGCCCGCATCGTCAAGTCAATCCTAAGCCAAAAGAACAAAGCTGGAGGCATCACACTACCTGACTTCAAACTATACTACAAGGCTACAGTAACCAAAACAGCATGGTACTAGTACCAAAACAGAGATATAGATCAATGGAACAGAACAGAGCCGTCAGAAATAATGCCACATATCTACAACTATCTGATCTTTGACAAACCTGACAAAAACAAGAAATGGAGAAAGGATTCCCTATTTAATAAATGGTGCTGGGAAAACTGGCTAGCCGTATGGAGAAAGCTGAAACTGGATCCCTTCCTTACACCTTATACAAAAATCAATTCAAGATGGATTAAAGACTTAAATGTTAGACCTAAAACCATAAAAACCCTAGAAGAAAACCTAGGCATTACCATTCAGGACATAGGCATGGGCAAGGACTTCATGTCGAAAACACCAAAAGCAATGGCAACAAAAGCCAAAATTGACAAATGGGATCTAATTAAACTAAAGAGCTTCTGCACAGCAAAGGAAACTACCATCAGAGTGAACAGGCAACCTACAAAATGGGAGAAAATTTTTGCAACCTACTCATCTGACAAAGGGCTGATATCCAGAATCTACAATGAACTCCAACAAATTTACAAGAAAAAAACAAACAACCCCATCAAAAAGTGGGCGAAGGACATGAACAGACACTTCTCAAAAGAAGACATTTATGCAGTCAAAAAACACATGAAAAAATGCTCACCATCACTGGCCATCAGAGAAATGCAAATCAAAACCACAATGAGATACCATCTCACACCAGTTAGAACGGCAATCATTAAAAAGTCAGGAAACAACGGTGCTGGAGAGGATGTGGAGAAATAGGAACACTTTTACACTGTTGGTGGGACTGTAAACTAGTTCAACCATTGTGGAAGTCAGCGTGGCGATTCCTCAGGGATCTAGAACTAGAAATTCCATTTGACCCAGCCATCCCATTACTGGGTATATACCCAAAGGACTATAAATCATGCTGCTATAAAGACACATGCACACGTATGTTTATTGCAGCATTATTCACAATAGCAAAGACTTGGAACCAACCCAAATGTCCAACAATGATAGACTGGATTAAGAAAATGTGGCACATATACACCATGGAATACTATGCAGCCATAAAAAATGATGAGTTCATGTCCTTTGTAGGGACGTGGATGAAATTGGAAATCATCATTCTCAGTAAACTATCGCAAGAACAAAAAACCAAACACCGCATATTCTCACTCATAGGTGGGAATTGAACAATGAGAACACATGGACACAGGAAGGGGAACATCACACTTCGGGGACTGTTGTGGGGTGGGGGGAGGGGGGAGGGATAGCATTGGGAGATATACCTGATGCTAGATGACGAGTTGGTGGGTGCAGCGCACCAGCATGGCACATGTATACATATGTAACTTAACTGCACGTTGCGCACATGTACCATAGAGCATAAAGTATAATAATAATAATAGAAAAAAAAAAAAAGAGAAGAATCACCTGAAGTGATTGGCAAAAATACTGATTCCTTGGGTCCATCTTAGATCTAAATCAGTCTCTGGAGATGGAGCCTAGGAGTCCGAATTTCTCATACCATCCCCAGGTGATTCTTAGGCACAAAAAAACTTGATAATCACTGCATTATTTCATGTCATATCCTGAAAAATGAGAAACAGAGAGTTTTAAATTTGTTTTAGTACTAATACAATGCTCTACACATTTACTAAGCATTCTGTAATAATGATACTTGAAAATAAAAGACTTTATGATCTCAAAAAAAAAAAAAAACTTTATAAAGCACTCAAATATATCTGATCCTCTGAACTTTGTGATAGTGAGATAAATTCAGCATGAATTTGGACCCACATTTTTCAGAAGGGTAAATCAAGACTGAGAAAGGATGAGTGACTAGAACATGGGCACAGATATTTGGGGAGTATTGGGAGAGGTCCACCCTCCATGTTCCCACATCTCAATGTTGAATATCCTGAACCTCTGTGCAGTGGTGAGCCCAAGCAGCCCTTGTGGCTGTGAGGTGGCCAGTACAAGCAGAGATACAGAGAAGACCCTGAAAGAACAAAGCCATTAAACCCAGAAAAAATGAACAGATGAAGTAGAAAACAGGATTTTTTTTGAATTTTTAAATTTTTTTATTTTTTGAAATAGGATCTCACTATGTTGCCCAAACTGGAGTGTAGTGGCACAATTTTGGCTCACTGCAGCCTCAACTTCCAGAGCTCAAGTGATTCTCTGACTTCAGCCTCCCAAGTGGCTGGGACTGCAGGCATGTGCCACCACACCTCACTAAGGAAAAAAAAACAGTTTCAAAGACTTGAAAGAAGAGACTTTTTTCTTTCTCTTTTCTTATTGTAAACAATATTATTCCATATAGCTTGTCATACTAGTGCTATTTATTGAATAACACATTTTCCCCTACTGAACCAAATAGAAACCAGTTGATTTCAGAATAATGATAATACTAATATTTGTTGAACATTTGTATTCTAGAGCATTTTATTTTATTTTAATTTTTAAACAGGGTCACTCTGTTGCCCAGGCTGGAGTGCAGTGGCACAAACACAGTTTAGTGCAGCCCTGTCCTCCTGGGATCAAGTGATTCTCCCACCTCAGCCTCCTAAAGTGTTGGGATTACAGGTGTGAGCTACCACACTTCACCTTAAATTCTTTTTATGCATAAACTTATTAAATACTCAAATGGAAAAAGTGTTATTCCATTTTATATATGAGCAGACTGAGGCATACAGAGTTTGAGCAATTTGTCCATGGTCATAGAGCTGATACTGAGAAAAGGCAGGACTCAAACCCACGTGGTCCAATTGTGGAGCCCGTACTCTTAACCACAATGTGATAAAAATAGAAACAACAAAAATAAGCAATGCATTTACCAAGAAAATTACAGTTTTATATGAATAAAACAATAAAATCTGATGGATGGGCCTACAGAAATGTTAAACAATTAGAAGTGCATATTATCTTATTAGGAGGGATTTCTTCATGAGGCTTATGGTGTCCTCAAGGCTCACTGGAGAGCCATTACAGCCTTTTACCCAAAGCAGTAATAGTTTGTGGTAGGATGCTGGTCATGACTGGTTCCTGTCTTATGTTTTTAAGCATTGGTGAAGATTACTCACTAGTTGAAATATAGAAATATCTCTTGTATCCATGCCTTCTCATCTCTTTTCACTTGTACAGTGTGATTCAGACTCTTGCCTCCTTGCTTCTGGGTTACTGTTGTGGTCTTTTGGCTAATCTCTTCAGGTAAAGGCTTTTCTTCAGTTTCTTTTATGCTGTACCCAAATATTCAAAGTGACTTGCATGGCATATATTTTCATTAGCTCCCTACTTTCTGTCGTATTAAATCTAGTCTTTCCTGTGTGACTTGCCAGCCTCCTATCATTTTATCCTACTATATGAACTGCCCAACTATTTTCCTGACTTAAGAAAAATCAGTTATACTCTATTGTATAAAGTATGCCATCTTAATTCTCAACTTGATGGTTTTACTCTCTCTAAATTCCTTGACATCTTCTTTTTCTATGCAAATCTACCCATTAATTATGGGTTAGCTCATGTCTTCCCTTCATGATGAAGCCTTCTGTAATGACCAAGGCCTCACTCAGTTTCCTCTCCTTTCAACCCCTATATGATATATTTTCTGTAGTTGAAATTAAATAGGGGCTTAATTATATATTATTATATCATGTTCACTATTGTTTCAAGATAGAAGTCTTTTCTACCTAACTCAGTTATAGCCCCCTGAGGACAAAGATGTTTTCTTTACTCTTGCCCAAAGGCATAGGTTAATCACAAGTCCTGTCTCTTGTCAGACCACTGGCTATCATTAGTAACTGTGTTTGACTGCAGGTATTAGAGATTCAACTATGGTGACTTCAACACTTAAGGGTTTATTATTATCTGTTACATGTAATGACAAATGTGGAAGGAGGGGACAGCTGGCATCAGTTCAGTGGCTCGAGAGTATGCAATTTGAGCTCTTTGCAATTCTTCCTGGTCTTTTCCCCATAGACTAAAATGGGTCTTGGAACTCTAGCCATCATCTCTGAGCCCCAAGCGGGAAAAAGGAGGGGCAAGTGAGTCACACTTTAAAGAGCTTTCCCTAAAGCACTGTCTAGCATATGCTTCTGTCTCATTGATCACCTCTCTCTTCATGGAAAGCCTCTTTCAAAAAGGGGACCAGTTATTAAAGAAAGAGAAGATGCTAGTAATAGGTATCTAAAAGCAACCATCAGTTTCTTCCACACTCTATTTGACTCAAGATATTTTCCTTTCATCCAACTATAACACAACATTGCCATACATATTCTCTTTACACATGACTTTTTTCTTTCAAATCCAGGTGGAACTCCCAGTGTATTGCTACATTATTTTGAAAACCTCAGCCTGAATTTTAATGCTATTTCTTATTTGGCCCAGATATATCTGCCCTAATTGTAGCTACAAATACCTTTTTACATACAGCTTTTTCTTTTTCATTATCTCTCTCATTTCTACTTCTGAGTCTGCCCTGAGGTACTGTTCTTTCTACCTGAAATGTTTCAATATTTGACCATCGCATCTTTCCTCTGATGGACACTTATTATGCCACCTTGTGGGAACCTAGAACTTATTCTCCCAGATGCTGTGAGTGCTGCTGGCAGACAGCCCTTAGATCTTAGCTCCATTCAGAAATTGCCTTAGCTAAAGAAAGAAAACTAGCCCAAAGCTGTTCCTCCTTCTCAGGGCAATCTATACTCAATAATGGAAGTGAAGACATAAGGGTCTGGCCTTCTAGGCCCAGTTGGGACATCTGTAAAGGGCTGCTCCATTTGCAGTGCATCTCATAGACTCACAGTGAGACTCTCTTACCTCTCAGCTTGGCTTTGCCTCCTACCCACTTTTGTTTCCTTTTCTTCTTTTTTCCAGATATGGATTCCAAAAACATATCATAGTAAACTTCCTGGCCACTTATCTCCTTCTCAGATTCTACATCCTAGGAAATCCAACTCACAGCCTTTCTCTTTTCTGCTCCTCTAAAAAACTGCCACCTTCAGACAGGCGTGCTGGCTCATGCCTGTACTGCCAGTGTTACAGGATTCCTTTGGTGCCACTTCACCAGTCAGAAATCTCTGTGGCCACCGTGACCTCTGCCTGGGGCCTCATTTGGACCACTAGGCTTGCTCCACCCAGTCAGACCAGCAGGCTGCACTGGGCTCATGCCCTGGCCTGCATCCTGTGCCTGATGAGGGACTCCACGCCCAGCTTCTGGCCGGACCAGGCTTGTAGTGGGTGGTTTTCACATTTGGCACCAGAGTATAGATGGGGGAAACATGGTGCCACCTGAAAACTCAGAGATAACAGCACTCACAGAGTCCCAAGGGGTGTTACACTTCTTGCCTGGAGAGTCCTGAGGTCTGAGCCCCTAAGAAATGCTGCTGCTTTTGAAGTTCAGTGAGCCTGCCAGGAGGGAATGGTTCCTCACTTCTTCACTTCTTTGGACCCACAGCTAGGCAAACAGGAGAGTTGTCACAGCTCTCCCCACCACCCACAGCTTGGCAGACAGTAACGTGTTACAACTCGCCCTGCTGCCTGCAGCTCAGTGCATGGGGTGGGGGGTGGGGGATGGGGGTGGGTTACAGCTCATTCATTCCTGCCACCCAGCAGTTTTTTTCACTCCCATAGCTCAGTGAGCAAGAGTGTGTGTTATAGCTCTTTTTGCACCCACCATTCAGTGGGTTCTCACTTCTTGTCCGTGACCAGGAAGAATGAGGTATGCGGACACTGGAGAGTGAGCAAGGCAAAGAAGAATTTTGTTGAGTGACAGAAAAGCTCTCTACACGAGAGGGGACCCAAAATGGGCAGCCCTCTGTGTGAGAAGGGGCCCAAAAATAGGTAGCTGTGTGTGAGGCTGAGTCTGGGTTTTTTATAGGCCCAGAATGGGGGAGTGTGTTCTAATTGGTCCGTGGGTGGGCCTGGAGAAAGCACCATTTGATTGGCTAAAAGGCATCAAGGAAGTTCTCACTCTGGTTGTGGATTCCACCTGGAACCGGCAGCTCTGTTTTCAGACTTCAGGCTGTCTTTGCTTTGAAAGTCAGGTTTCACCTAGGGCCTATCCCTGTCTGCCCAGGAATTTGTCTGCCTCCTTTCACTATCAATCCGCCTCTGAAGAGGTACAGCTAACTGCTGTTAGGATAGGGAGGGTGAGTGCTGTAGCTGCTTCATGCTGACAAGAGACTTTATTTTGGGAAAATGGCAGTCAGGTTTCTCTCAGAGGCCTATCTAAGGGTCCCCAGTAAAAGGGAGCCATTGTCCAAGCCTCCATTTGCATGACCATTTGGAGTTTGATGGTCTCTAGGCAAGAAGAACAAATTTTACAAGGAAGTTAAGTATGCATGGACCAAATATGACTATTATACAAAAAGGAACTAAAAGGAAAAAACCTGGTGTCAAAGATAACAGGAATAAAAAGTAAAATACACTAATTATTCTGAAAACAATGTTGTGGCCAGGACTGTTTCACCTTAGTGTAATAAGTTAAGTCTTGTATAGGGCAGGGCAGTTAAACTTTAGAAAAAAGATGGCTGTTTAGGGGAGTAGATAATCCCATGGGTATTTAGGATCAAGGGGTCCTTGGCAAGCATGCCTTATGGTGAGGAACAGAAGAAGGCAAGTACAGCAAGCATAGGCAAGACTATAAAGAGAATATCTACGGAAGATTAATTATTGACACTCATCTTTTGTTATTTTTAGCTTGAGGTCTCTGATTTCTTCACACTGGTGCTTTGGGGGCTCTTCTGGGTCAACAGAGGTAATTCCATCATTTCTCAGGCCTTTATGTGACTATAATGAGTTAAATAATCAATTCTGGTGACTTTAATGCTGAAGGAATAGAAGTACAGTGTAAGGTTCCTTTCAATCCAGGCCTAGGGAGAGAGAAAGAGAAGGAAGACCATTTACCAGTACTAAGTCCCCTGATTTGAACAGAGGTGGCCCTAGTTCATGGGGTTGGGCCACACAGTTCTTCCAGTTCTTGTTGGAAATGGGCCAAAAAATTACATGTTTAATCACATCAGAGGTTTCTTGGTCTAGCAAGAAATCATTGGTGAGAAAACACCATCCATACATCATTTTGAAGGGACTTAAACCCAGCTTTGAAGGGGTATTTCAAACATAGTAGGGCCATAAGAATAAGGGTAATCCAGGGGAGATGAGTCTCTTGAGACAGTTTTCTTAGTTGCCATTTGATAATATTATTTGTCTTTTCTACCTTTCCCAAGGGTTGTGGTCTCCAAACACAA
The DNA here is from genome assembly GCF_028885625.2 of Pongo pygmaeus. Lineage (NCBI taxonomy): Eukaryota > Metazoa > Chordata > Mammalia > Primates > Hominidae > Pongo > Pongo pygmaeus. The sequence continues at coordinate 156,693,385 of NC_085930.1, forward strand.
TGAAGATGGTAGTATATGCCTAGTGTCTTTGAGACTCCCTAGGTGACAGCTGCCTTGAATGAAGGGCTATTATCACATCACTCTGGAGGTATTTAGCAAGTCCAAAATGAGGAATTACCTCATTAATTAGTACTTTTATCACCTCAGAGGCTTTCTCTCTTCAACATGGAAATGCTTCTACCCAGTTAGTGAAGGTAAACCAGGGTAATACCAGAAGATACTGGGTGCCCCTTATCTTTGGCATATGGGTGAAATACATCTGCCAGTCTTCTCCCAGGTAGCTTCGGATTCTTTGGGTTCCAGTGGGTAGAAGTCATTAATTGAGGGGACTATTTTTAAGACAGGTCTCACAAGCATTACTAACCTGTTTGACTCTTTTAGCAGATTTTTTACGTGAGAACAACCTTTGGGACATTTGATAGGTTTTATTCTTACCTAGATGGAAGCCTTGGTGAATGATTTTAAGAACTTTCCATTGACTGGAAGCTGGTAGATGAAGCTTGCCATCCTCCAATTGTAGCCATCTTGAGGGCTGAAAGGTATATCCCTGAGAGGTGGCCCATTCTATTTCCACAGGAAAATATTGAGGTTTTATTTATCTTACAAAGCTCTCCTAGATTGGAGGGGCCTCAAGTGGATCAGAAATCTGTGGCCCTCTCACTGCCAATTTAGCTGCTTGGTCTGCCAACTAATTTCCCTTGGCTATTTCATCCCTCCCCTTTGGGTGGCCTTTAAAAGGTATTACTGTCACTTCCCATGGAAAGAAAACTGAGGATAACAGTCTATTAATTTCCTGATGGTATTTAGTGGGCAATTCATTAGCTGTGAGAAAGTCTCTTTCCAGATAGTGGCATTGGCATGGAGGACTAGGAAAGCATAGTTAGAATCAGTATAAATGTTGACTGCTTTCCCTTTGCTTAACTCATGCACCCTTGTGATGGCAATTAGCTCAGCTAGTTGAGCAATTGTGCCTGAGAAGAGAGGCATGCTCTGAATAATGTCATTCAGGGTGATTATTGCATACCGTGCTTTATGAAACTCTTGTTCTACAAAAGAACTTCCATCCATAAAGAGAGTCCAGGCTGGGTTCTCTAAGGAGGTTAGTTTGAAGTCCTCTCTGACCGCATAGGTTTGCACTACTATGTGGTTGCAGTCATGTTCAAACTCCATGGCTTCCCCTGGGAGGAAGATGGCTGGGTTTAGGGAGGGACAAGTTCTTAACTGGACTGCAGATTCGTCTAATAACAGAGCTTGATACTCCAGGATGTGGTTGTACATTAGCCAGAGACTCCCCTTAGAAGACAGCAGTCCTGCCACATTACTTGGGGCATAAACAGTTAAGTTATTACCCACGGTTAACTTAGTAGCCTCTGATACCACCAAGGCTACTGCTGCAACTGCCTAGAGGCAGGCCAGCTATTCTTTAGCTACTAAATCAAGCTCTTTGCTTAGGTAGCCTACAGGCTGCTGGGCTGGACCTTGGGCCAGGGTTACAACTCCTAAGGTCATTTTCTTCCTTTATGTTACATAAAGATTGAACATCTCCCCTGTGGGAAGACTAAGGGCTGGTGCCTCAAGCAAGGCTTGTTTCAATTGGTCAAATGGCCTTTTAGCCTCTGGTTCCCAAATTAGGGAGTGAGTCTTAGCTGCCTGAGTTTCCTTTATTAGGTGACATAAGGAATGAGCTATCTCATTGTACCAAGGTATCCATAATCTGCAGAATCCTGTAATGCTTAAGAATCCCCTCAGTTGCTTGAGGGTTTGGGGGATGGGAAAGGAGGAGCTGGGCTTAATCCTTTCTTCACCTAGTGTCCTGGTCCCCTCTAACAAGACTGGACTTAGATACTTGACTGAAAGATTTTGAGACCTTATATCCTCTGTTAGCCAGAAAATTAGGAAGATTCTTACTGCCCTCCTGAGAGACTCAGCTGGAGCACAAAGGATAATGTCATCTACATAGTGTAAAACTTTAACCTGAGGATGAAGGAACTCAGATCTTTTGACAGTGCCTGCCAAAACAGGTTGGGACTATCTTGGAATCCCTGAGGTTAACACTCTCCAGGTTAGCTAAGTGGTTTGGTTGTAGGGATCTTCAAATGCAAACATATATTGGAGTTGGGGTGTAGTGGTATGCAGAAAAAAGACATCCTTTAGGTCCAGGACTGTGAACCATTTAGTTCCCTCAGGTATTTGATTTAGCAGGGCATAGGGACTCAGAAACACTGGATGAATTGGAACCACAGCCTCATTAATGAGGTAGAGATCCTGGATGAGTCTCCATTCCCTGTTGAGTTTCTATACCTCCAGTATTGGAGTATTAAAAGGGCTGTTGCACAGTTTGATACAAAAGTAACATAATGTCCTTCCAGGAGAGTTCAGATACTTGGATTAAATTCTATAAAGACTCAATATTCATGCCTGGGTCATCTGAAAATTTGAAAAAAATCCCTCTTAATTTGCCTTAAGTCCTGTAGAGAAAAGGGGACCTGGACCTTAATGGATCCATATTCACCAGGCATCTCTTGTAGCAGTAGGAGTGAGACTGGGAGCTGCCTAAAACAAGGACTTCTAGGATAGGGCAAGCTTGAGAGAGAACTTTGATAGGGAGAATGTGGTGGACTAGGAGAAGCAGGACCGGAGGGAGCTGACTCCCTTGGTGGAGGCACCTGGGGGGTTCACTTTCCTATTCCCTTGGGATTGCCTTTTTCAGCCTCTCCTGAGATGGTTACTAGGAGGGCTGAATCAATCCTACAATGTCAGCAAAGTTTTGGATTACCCTGCAAGGCAAAGAAAGCCTGCACATATGGGACCTCAGACCATTTGCCCTGGCATTTAAAGAAAAGGTCCAACTACAGGATAGTATTGAAATTAATGTTTCCCTCTAGAGGCCAGGCTTGTCCTTCCTACAAATCACAATCTGGCCAAACCCTCATGCAAAGGAATTTGAAGGGTTTTTTTCTCCAGAGTCTGAGGGTCAAAGGAGTCCCAGTGATTCAAGATTCACTCAGGAGGAGTGCAGGCTGAAGATGGTTTGTTACCCATCTGAAAGAGAGGGGAAAAGGCATCCTTTAGTTCCTGTCTCTCTTTCAGCAAAAACCTGGGGTATGTGAGGGGGAGAAAAAAGGGTGTCATTTTTTTCTTACCCCTCTTTCCTTCCTCAAGTCCTGGCAGCCAGCAGGAAGCCACTCATGGATGTGAGTGCAACCTCCACCCATGAATTGGGAAGGCCTAGTTAGTAGGAATAGTCGTACTTACCTATGCTGTATCCTAGCCTTCTGCTGTCAGTAACCTTTGGGTTCCACAGACCTCATCTATGCCACGAATGCAAACAAGTTCTCCACCCATGAAGCAGGAAGGCCTAGTCATCAGGGATAGTCATGCTCACCTGTGTTGTAACCTAGCCTTCTGCTGTTGACTGGCTCAGGGTCCCTCAGATATAGTTCTCTTTTTAGGGTTCCAAACTGAAGCTTGAAAAATACACTGGAGTAATGTTAAGGTGAAGCTGTGGAACCAGATCCTCCTCAAACAAAAGAAGAAAGGGAGTCCTGGGAACTGGGGACCTGTTCTAATAATATGCCTCCCATGAGGTAAAAATTACTCCCACGCATAGAAAACCTCCCTGTATTCTCAGGACTGTGTTGAGTCCTGACATGGTGGGAAAAAAGCAAACAACTTAAATGCAGGGGAGAGAAGGTGCCTGGGGGATATAGCCTCTTGCCTTATGCTAATAGGTTCCTTCAGCAGGGGGAAGAAAACTTTCTTAATCATTACATCCTACTTGCTTCTAAGAATAGGCAGAAACCACATTGTTCCAAATTACACTCCTGATGATGACTGAGCCAAGTGCTCATTTTATCCAATTATATTACCTTTGTGGTTTACAACAGCACCTTTAACATTGTATATAAAGAAGAGAGAGAAGCTATGACAGCTGTGAAAGAAAGAAAGAAAATACCATAGGAAAAACTGGAGGTCCTAGTGCCAACACCCTAGTGGGCTGTGGGGGACTAGAGTCAGTCTAGGGGCCTTTGATAAACAATAAGATATAGCCTCAGCCAGATACCCTCATTTGCCCGAGAACCTTCCAGTCCCACACAACGGCTAGACCTCTATAAAAGGAAACTTGATTGGAACAAAGCTAACATTCCCAACACCTGAGGGTGATGGAGGAGTTGACAAAGTCCTCCCCAGCAAGCCTGTCCTCTGCAGCTGTGCTATCCGAGTAGTAGGTCCACACTTACTCACCATTCTGATGATCCCAGTCAAGCCCCTAGAAATGTTACAGGATTCCTTTAGTGCCACTTCACCAGCCAGAAATCTCTGCAGCTGCTGTGACCTCTGGCTGGGGCCTCCCTCAGGCCTGCCAGACTCACTCTGCTCACTTGGCCTAGCAGGCTGCACTAGGCTCACTTCCCAGCCTAGACCCTGTGCCTGAACAGGGACTCTGTGCCCAGCCTGTAGCTAGACTGGGTGTGCCATGGGTGGTTTTTGTCTTGGGCACCAGAGTCGAGATAAGAGGAACATGGTGACACCCAAAAAGTCAGAGATGCCAGCAGCCATTAAGCCCCAAGAGGTGTTACAGCTCTTGCTTGGAGAATCCTGAGGTCTGAGCCCCCAAGAAATGTTTTGGCTTTTATAGTTTGGTGAGTCAGTCAGAAGGGAATGGCACCTGACTGCTTCACTTCTTTGTGCCTGCAGCTCGACATGTGGAACATGTTACAGCTCTACTCACTGCATACAACTCAGGCACAGAGGTGTGTTTTAGCTCTCCCCCTGGCCTGTAGCTCAGTGGATGGGGGCATGTTATAGCTCTCCCTGCCACCTGAAGCTTGGTGTACAGGAGTGTGTTACAGCTCATTCATGCCAGCTGCCCACAGCTCAACAAATGAGGGCATGTGGCACCCAGTGGTTTTTTTCCCCTCCCATAGCTCTGTGAGTAGGAGCACATGTTGCAGCTCTTTTTGTACCCACTGTTCAGCAGGTTCCAAGTTCTTGTCCTGCAACCAAGAGGAATAAGGCATGCAGACACCAGAGTGAGCAAGGCAGTGAAGAATTTTATTGAGCCACACAAAAGCTCTCAACATGAGAGTGGACCCGAAGTGGGTAGCCCTGTGTGTGGGGAGGGTGAGCCTGAAAGCAGGTAGCCATCTGTGAGGAAGAGTCTGGGGTTAATTTGGGCCCAGAATGGAGGAGTGCATGCTGATTGGTCCATGGGTGGGCCTGGAAAAAGCACCATTCGGTTGGCTAAAAGATATGGATGAAGTTCCCACTCTGGTCATGGGCTGCACCTGGAACTGGCAGCTCTGTTTTCAGGCTTCAGTCTGTCTTTGGCTTGAAGGTCAGGTTTCACGAGGAACCCATCCCTGTTTACCTAGGAATTTGTCTGCATCCTTTTGCTATCACCAGCACTTTGGGAGGCTGAGGCTGGCAAATTGCTTAAGGCCAGGAGTTTGAAACCAGCCTGGGCAACATGACAAAATCCCATCTCTACAAAAAATACAAAAATTAGCCGGGTGTGGTGGCACGTGCCTGTGGTCTCAGCTACTCAGGAGGCTGAAGTGTGAGGATCATTTGAGCCTGGGAGTTTGAGGCTGCAGTGAGCCAAGATCACATCATTGCACTCCAGCCTGGGTGACAGAGTGAGACCTTGTCTCAAAAACAAAAACAAAAACAAACAAACAAACAAAAAACCTTGCCACCTTCACTTCTCTTATGCCTATCCTCTGAGAAACTCCTATCAAGACTGGGTAAAACACCATTTCTCACACAAAGTTCTCTCTGCTACTTCGGGTGACACAATTTCCTCCCAAACTGAAGTTTTAGTGTTTTTTTCCTAATGATGATGATGATAATCAGGGAAAAGAGGAGGTAATTACAATTATTACTATTATATAACTTAGTGGCTATTTGATCCATTGTTATTAACATTTATGGTTTTATCTTTACAAAATACATGTAGATGGTTAATATAGCACATAGTAGGTAGTGAAGCCACAGAAAAGCAGGGAATATGATATCATTACTTTTTGTTTTCAAAGTAAAAAATACTATGCTATCTACATTGTAGGAAAGGCACTTGCTGATTAATAGGGAAACTAAAAAACCATTGGCTATTGAGTTTCAAATCTGAAACATCCTGCATTCATCAGGCTTCCATGCATGTGGGACAGTAGTCACTAAACTTGATCAAGAAGAGAAAGTCTTTGCGCTTGGTGAACTACTGAATCCCATTGCTGTTCTTCTTTGTCCTTAATCTGTCTCTCTCCCTTCCTGAAACTTTGCTCCTCCAGCCTTTCTTGAGGTTGTGTAAGCTCTAATTCTCTATTCTAAATCCTTCATAATTGGCATTTCTAAAGTGGCTTCTGAGTTTGTTTTTACTGAATCCTAACTAATACAGAAGATAAATAACCAGTGTACACTACACTCACCTTCGTGATCCCCTTTACCACACAGAAAGTTTGTAATCCCAGTTGTTTCCTTTTAAGTCTGCTACTATTTCAACATTGGCAAACATTTCTTATCAACTATAAAAAAAAAAAAAAAGGGACTCCGTGGTCCAACACATATTTTCTGAAAAATAGAATTTGAAAAAATGCATTAATGGCTACAAAGCAAAAAATTAAAGGCAATGGTGTTTAAATGTTGAGATCTACTTTTTCATGTAGATACAGAACAAAGAATAACCTACATTATAACTGCTCATAAAAAATGCCGTGCAGCAACATGGGTTTCCAACAAATTTGATAACCTGTTTCTGTCTCCCCCTTCCTCCATTAAATTGAACTCTCTGAATTATTCATGAAGGCTATTTTAATGGGATAATTTTTTCTTGCAAACGCTGACACTGATACCAAAGAATATCTCTAGGTATTCATCTTGGATAAATAAGGCTCCTGGTAACTAGTTTTCTTGATGCTTCACCTTATTCAAATGAACATATATGGAAGTAACTAATGCAAACCATTTTTTAACACTTAATGTTTTCAATATGTTTCTCTCCATGTATGTATAGTCAAACATATGTTTACACAGGAATTAGCCAGGGTGTTGAATTAAATGAAAATAAAGCAGAAAGTTAAGCAATTCTCAGGTGAACTTGGGCAGGACATTAAGAGGAAATTTAAAGTCCACGGTTTCCAGCTGTGATGACAGTTCAGAATTACTGTGGGAATAGCCCATCCCTCCACAGTACTTTGGCCATAGTCAGAACAAATCACTCACTTGAATTTGTTGCATTAAGGGTTCTTAGTCCAGGATAGTAGGATTTTAGGGAGTTGATGAATCCTTTGAAATGGAATATCAAATTTTCTGTGTATTATTTTTCTTCTGAAAATAAAGTTTATGACATTCACAGCTTCTCAGAGGTGTTCTTGACTACTCCACCACTGCCACTACTTCTAAATGGCAAGAACTCTTATTTCACACAGAAAAGACCTTCGGCAGCCAGCAGTCTCTGGATTTCCCTGTTCATGTGTGTGTCAGAGGGATGGAGTGGGGAATGACTATTTATTTGTCCCTCATTAAATTTAGTATTATAAAAATTCACAAGCAAACCTTTCAAGACTTGGAAAAAATTGTACTTTGTGGGTTAATTATATATCATTACACTTATTAGAGTTTAATTTTTACCAATATCTTTGAGTTTTTCCCCTTAGGTATCTACAAGTCTGCTCATATTTATCTTTCTTTAAATATTACCCCAATAATTTTATGATTTTTATACTGACACACGATAAGAACTTAAGTTAGATATTGGAATGATCATCTTTAACCTATTTTATTAGAAAGGATGGTGCTGACCACATAGTTAGATTTCTTGAAGAGGCAATAGTACAAAAAGTGATGCTGTTGTGTAACAATATTGAAGACGCTGCAGCTCCTGAAGCAATACAAATTTTATTTTAGTCACGATGTAAAATGAGGATTTATATTACCTTTAAAGAAGCAAAATTCTCAGAAAATACTCATTTCTTTTCTCCCAATACAGCTTTCCAACATTTCTAATCGTTCTGTAATAAATCTGGCAAGATTTTTTAAGACACTGAGGTGACTGTCACTGCTGGAATGTGTCCTGGGGGCTCTTTCTGTCAGAGGACATGACAGTGACTCTTCCCATGCAGATTAAGCTGGTGTTTACAGATTTGCCCTGGGTGTGCATTTTTATCCCGCTGTGATCAAGTAACACCACCTGACGAGTGCCAGACAGATCTCTGAATAAGAAAGTCTTCACTGTGCCCTCACTTTGCACAAGATGCAGCCGTAATCTGGAGCCCTTGACAAGAGTCTGTTTCTTGTTCTCTTTCTCAGTCATACTGTTATGTACACTTTACCTTTAGGTGAAGCATGAGGAATGAATCTGCAAATGGTTCAACAGTGATTTCTGTGCTGAAACTTAGACATGAATTGAAATCAGTGTACAATATATATCTTTAAAAAGACCAGCATTAGGGTTTCTGGAGACATGAGAGGAGGCCTGCGTGACCAAGTAGAAAACATCTAAAAATATTTGAGTCCTTTACAGTAATTTCAAAAGTTTTGTGCATTTTCACACTGGAGAGTTTTCACAGACAAAACTAGTGAGATAAGAAATCTTATTCTGGGCAAAATCTAATCAGGCTCCAGATGCTGTGAGTGCAAAATCAGGGATGGTGGAGCTAAAGCTGCCAGTAAGCAAACACCACCACTCAGTCCCAAGGTCCTTTTACCTTTTCACCATTTTGGTCTTAAAGAAAGTATTTTTAATATCCATGAAACAAAACTGGCTGTTTTCATCAGATACTGAAACTCAGCTCTCCATATTGCGATTTCTTACTTCATTTCAATAAAAACACTCCATAAGGAAATGTTAGGCTTTGAAGGGGATGTCTTCTTTGTAAGTGTACTTCAGAGGAGATGACTTATGCTGAGTTGAAAAAATAACAAAATGTCATGCTAACGATGAAAATATTTAAGATTGAAGCCTCAAGTTCCTGGATGTGCCATTATTTAGCTTTGAGATCTTCAGCAAGTTACTTACTTACTCTCTATAAGCTTGGATTTCCTTATCTGTAAAACAGGAGCAATAAAACCTTTCTGTCTCTCATGACCCACTCACAGTAACCTATAGAGTAATCTACAAAGTGAAACAGTAAAAAAGATTTTATGTAGTGCTGTATAGCGTTCAACACACCTACCAATCCTAAGAAGCAATCAATCTTTATTTCATTGTTAATTTTAAAAAGCATATAGTTTTAGTATGGTTAGTTCCAAAGAAGCTGATGTAGTATTTTGGATTTTTAAATTTATATAAGACTTTGGAATAGATGTAAGATTTCCCATTATAACCAAAATACTTGTGGCTAAAACCTTCTCCCAGCAAATCATGCTGTTAAATAGATTTATGTTTATCATTTACTCTTTCAAATTAAGTTTTTGATCTGCACCTTTAAAATTATTAATTTTGACAATAATGTCACTAAGGATATAGAAAAAGTACAGTGTCTATATAACATTTTATGATATTTTTCTTTATTACTAAAGATAGTTTAGCTATTAAGCAAATTAAAAATTCTAATAAATTTGATAAATTTCTGTGACTCCCAAGTATTAAGAAAAAATTTCTAAGAAATAAAGATGCATTCCTAATATTTCTGAAAATACCTTCAGCAAATGTCATCTCTGAAGGCCTGATAGTCTAGTCATTGATACAGTTTTTGTGTTAGACTCATCAACTTCCAAAAAGAAGTCCAAACCACAACACAATAGAGTATAACAAATTAAACTAGCAGGAAAGGAACCGATGACTATCATATCACATCAGTGTAGCCATAGCCAACTCTCAGCACTTATTTTTCTTTACATAAATTATCTCAGTTAATCCTCAAAACAACCCTGATGAGCTTGTCATTACCATCTTCATTTAACAGGTGAGGAGGCTGCCTACACGTCCCAGGCCACACAACTGTTAAAAGAGGCAGGGTCATGAATCCAGGATTCCAAAACCTCTGTGTGTGTGTGTGTGTGTGTGTGTGTGTGTGTTTTCTTTGTTTGTTTGAGACGGAGTCTCGCTCTGTCGCCCAGGCTGGAGTGCAGTGGTGCCGTCTTGGCTCACTGCAAGCTCCGCCTCCCTGGTTCACGCCATTCTCCTGCCTCGGTTTCCCGAGTAGCTGGGACTATAGGTGCCCGCCACCACGCCCCGCTAATTTTTTGTTTTTCTTTTTTTTTTTAGTAGAGACGGGGTTTCACCATGTTAGCCAGGATGGTCTTGATCTCCTGACCTCGTGATCCGCCCGCCTCGGCCTCCCAAAGTGCTGGGATGACAGGCGTGAGCCACCGCGCTAGGCCATGTGTGTGTTTTTTTGTTTCGTTTTGTTTTGTTTTGTTTTTTTACAGTTCTTCATTCCTCAGAGATGCAAAGGCCAAAAGATTACAATATTTATCTTCAGATGTGATATTTTTGGAAGCAACATCTATTTTCATAATGTTATATATAATGTGTGTGTGTAAGAATTAGGTTATTGATTTTACCGAGCTGAATTTTTTGCCTAAGTAATTAATTTATTCAAGTTAATTCTCTCTTACCTTCCCTCCCTCCCTCCCTTCCTTTCTTCCTTTTACTTTTTCTTTTTTAAAAACTTATGCACTATCTGGTACTGGGTTCCTCCAGCTTCAGACCTCGCAACAAGGATTTGAGTATAAGTAATTTATTTGGAAAGTGATTGCAGAAAGCATGTGTGAGGTTGTAGGAACCTAACATAGGTAAGAGAAGGAGGTAATACCAGGTGCATTAATGAACAAGTTACTACCGTGAGTCCCTGCAGAAAAGACAGAACAGAACTTGTCTCAGAGTTGTCCCATTAGAAGTGGGAGAAAGCTGTGCTATTCATCTACCAACTCCTAAACCTCCTTGCTGACAACTGCTCCCAGGGGCTATTACCCCTTCCCCAGTGCTGCCCGACCCATACCCAGCTGCGCATGCTCCTGCCACCAGAGAAAGCCCAAGGGAGAGAATTGCAGGTATTTGCAGTAAGAAGCCATCAATATATTCAGGAGAGGCAAGTGTCCAGGCAATCTGGGTGGATTGTGGCTGCTGCCCAAACTTTCTTAGATTCCATTCTACGGTGAGAGGAGACCATTATCTGTTCTACGTTGTTTCAACAGATTTAGTTTAACAATGAAAATGAACAACAAATATGCCGCAGTCAGAGAACATCTGACCCTTCTCTGTAGAGAAAAATAAATGCCCAGTAGGCAGACAGAGAATAATGGGCCTGGCTTGACCTAGATTGGTAAAAATTTAGAAGTTTGTCCCCTGGGAAAAGAGGTCTTACAGTGCTCAGAGTAGCTAGGATGAACTGAGAAAGCTTTTTACCTCTTTAAAGAACAGTGTAAAATGGACTGTAGCCTTTGAAAAGTACCTGTGAGGCCAGAGTTAGCAAGATTTTTAAAGAGCCAAGTTATGAGGCAAATGATTAGCTAACCAGAGTTTGTAACAATTAGGAAGTGAGAATGAAATTCAATTTGTGTTTAGAAATTTATTTTGCATTAAGCTCTTCTATCTAGGGTTTTAAACCACACAGAAAGCAAAATTTAAGCTTACACTTGTTAGGTGGTAGAGAATTATTTTTTATGAAAGTGAAAAAAAGTTGCATACATTGATATAAGTAATTCATCTTTGAATAAGCTCAAAAGTTGGGTTCACGTTTTCCTGATCGTTATATCTCTTATTTGAGACCTTACCTAATGAGGAATCTGACACTTAGAGGGCATTAATTCACCAAAAGTCATATTTCATGCACTGTTTTGATCAGTAATGGAAAAGTCACACTCCATCTATTTGGATAGCGTTTTGGAGTGTACAGATCAATATGATTCAAAAAGTAATGCATAACTAAATATAACAAAATATCAGTGAATGCACTAATAAATATTTGACATGGGAATTCAAATCCAATCTCACAGGTGTTTTTTAAGCCTTGGCTTGAGTTAGGTCTGCTAATATCCCATTGGCCAAAGCAAGAATGAGCCAAGCCAAGAATCAAAAGAAGGGGGAACCACTGTCCATAGAAGTGAGGGAAAAGATGATGACTATATTGAACAACAATCAGCCACACAGGACAATGGAGAAGAAATATGTAACTGTTTTCTTGTTTCCTTTTAGGGAAATAAATTTTGTCTATTAAGGGAATATATATGCCTCCTTTTTCTTTCTTGACTTTGAAATTGTCATTAATTTTATAATCAATTATTATAATTAACTTATTATTAATTTAAAACCTTTTCCACTGCAAGGTCTACTCTAAAAAGAAATTCAGAGAGTAGACCTGGGATTCTAGTTGACATGTATTTGTTATCCTTGTTCTCCAAAAGGTTAAAGGGGGTGGTGGTGTATAATCATTAACTAATAATAATTAGAACATAAGAATCTGAAAATCAATATTGAGGGGGATCTAATTATGCCCATGGCATTTTATTTTCTTAGTTTGAATAAATGAACGGTGTGACAGGTATGGATGAATCTGCAAACATTCTATAAGCTCCTCAACATTTCTCAGCTTCCCTGCAGTTAGGCAGGCTATGACTTACTCTAGCCAATGAAACGACTGTAGAAGTGGTATCTGTCTGACATTATGTCAGGGAAAGAAAGAGTGTCACTTGTGGTTACCTTAGAAGAGACTTATATACATAATGAAGTTGTAGCTCTAGGGAAAGAGGTAGGAAAACAGAACATTAACAGTAAATGTTGATGGTTTTGGGGCTGTGTTTATCAAGTGTTACAAGAAAGAAATGAACTCAAGGAAGAGTTGGCTGAATTTCAAATAGAACTGAAGGAATCTCATTTTGAGGGAATCTGTAAATTCAAGGTCTTGCAAGTTTAGAGAAAGCAACTGCACCTTGACTTTGGTAAAAATTATTTGGAAAAATAATTTAGTTAAAATGAATGGGCAAATATCCAATATGGAGGCTTTAACAGAAGCCCAGAGGAAAAAATAAAAAGTTATATAGGTTAGTCAAAACACAGAGAAATATAAATTAACTCAGAAATGGGCTTGTGATTTTTTTCCTTTATTCTTTCACAAAACATTGTTACTTTGGAGCATATGATTATTGGCACATAGAACTTCTTGGAATAAACAGGTAAAAGCCTATTTAGTTTTGAAAAAATTTGGCTGTCAAAAACCATGACCCTGACAATTTCAGAATGCCGGAATTCCTCAGTACTTAGTTCCAGGTCCTCTTTTCTTTCATCTTCCTACCTGATCTCCTGCTCTCATTCATTTTCATGGCTTTCAATACTATCTATTGGCCCATTTGTATCAAATTTATTCTTCTCTCCAGACCTCAACTAAGCTTTAAAATTTTAACTCCTACTGTATATGTGATATTTCCAGTAAGATATCTCACAAGTGCCTTAAATCATTGTCTCTTGCCCAGTTCTTAACGGTAGCCTCCTAACTGGTCTTTCTACTTTTACTCTTACTCCCTTCGATTTATTCTTTATACAGCAATGAGAATGATCATTTTAAAAATGTGAATTGGATCATGTCACTACCCTGTTTAAACTTCTTTAGAAGAATTCTCATTGAACTTAGACATGACAAATTCCTAAAAGAGCCTACATGGCCTGCAGGACCTGCCCTTTGCCTTCTCTTCAACTCACCTGTACGTTTGTTCTCCTCCAGGTGCACTGGACTTCACTTATTTTCTTGAATACCTCACCCTTTCACATGTCTCACAGCCTTTGAACTTGCTGTTCTCTCTGCCTGTAACTCCCCACTTTCACCCTCACAAATCCTCATGCACCTTCAGATCTCAGCCACAATGACCAAAGCTCAAAGAACATTTTTAAAAGCATCCCTTCTTCCCAAGTAAATTAGGTCTGCCCTAGCTAGCATTCTCTGTCAAGGAACTCTGTTTACCTTTACAGTGCTTAACTATTATTTGTAATTTTACATGTATATGTGTGTTTGGATTATCCACTAAAATGTAACCTCCTATGAAGGGAGCTTGCTGACTACAGGCAGCTAGCAATCCACATCTATCCCTGTACCCTCTAGTTGCCGCCCTGAATTGTAGTGGTAGAAAGTTAACAGGCTTCTTTACATGTAGACTTTTGTATGTGAATTATGCTCTGCCTATGAAATACACCTGGTGAAATTTAAAAATGAGATAGAGTTCATCTATTTGCTGCTTTAGGCAGTTTTCTGCTCTCAAGCAAGATAATGGAGACAGGGGTTTTTCTGCAGCAATATCCAGTCTCCAGCCTTGTGGGTATCCAGAAGCAGGTGCAGCAGAGGTGGGGCCTGGATTCCACTCATCATTTCATAGAAGTTAAGAAGTAGTTGTGGCAGAGTTGCCAGTGGCTTCTTGTCTCCAATTCACAGTAACCTTGATGAATCGTTGATCTCAATCACTCCTGGGTGGACTCCTCATGCTTCGCCTTTCTGAACTGTAGTTGTAACCGTCCTCACAGGGTTAACAAGAATTACATGCTGGGCTCATGGCAGAAATATAGTTATAATTAAGCATTAAACAGGCTACATTTTGGCCCACGTCTTTGTAACCAAAAGTCATGTTGCTGTAGATGCTGAATGTTTGCATACCCATTGTTTTTATAGATAGAATTTCTGACATTGGAATCATAAGACTCTTGTTTAAGAATTGCTTAAAATGTTCTTTAGATTGTATGAAGTCATCGGCTCTTCTCTAAGCAAATGTATAGGCCATAAAATAAATCAAATCAGTATGCTTTACAACTTGTCAAAAATGCACTATTTCGCTAAATGTGTGACTCTACAATTTTATAATATGCTAAAGTATCTGGTTAGATATTTATATGTTAAAATCTAAAAGTGATCTTTGCTAGCAATTTTACATTTTTGTTCAGAAAACCCACAGGCATTTTTTTTTTTAAATAATAAATGCAGAGCCAGGCACAGCAGCTCATGCCTATAATCCCAGTACTTTGGAAGGCCAAGGCGGGCAGATCATTTGAGTCTGAGACAAGCCTGGCCAACATGGTGAAACCCCATCACTACTAAAAATACAAAAAAAAAAAATTAGCGGGGCGTGGGGGTAGGTGCCTGTAATCTCAGCTACTCCAGAGGTTGAGGCAGGAGAATTGCTTGAACCCAGGAGGCAGAGGTTGCAGTGAGCCGAGATCACACTACCGCACTCCAGGAGAACAGAGCAAGACTTGGTCTCAAAAAAAAAAGAAAAAAAACAAAGAAAGAAAAAAGAAAAGAAAAAGAAATTAAGTATCCACAAACAACAATCAAGGTAACCTGAGTTGTAACATCATGAGTAAAGAGTTGTACCTGAAATAAGAAAGTAGAGAGTTGAAGAGAAAGAAGTTTGAGGTGGCTGTCACATGAAAAAGATAACACCATTAAATGATCAAGTAAGTTGGGGAAACTTCTTCTCTAAATCTGTTCCCTTATCTTTAAAAAAGGGATAATTATAATTCTCATTCAATTGTATTGTCATAGTGCATGTAGCATTCAAAATATGACTATTGTTATTTGTTATTATTCCACTATTTATATAGCAATTTTTGTTTATAATTTTTTACATTTTTGTCATCCCCTAAAGCAAAATTAAGATAATACACTAGAAAATGTATAAAGAATTTTTGATTTCCTTGATTTTAAAATCAAGTCTCAAATGAAGACTTGATTTTAAAGTTAAGATTTTAAAATCAAGTCTCAAAATGAAGACTCAGTTTTTTTGGAGAAAGCTATTAGAGAATTTGAATAATGAATTTTTCCTCTGAAAGGAACTGTACCTGTTCATCATAAAAACCCAATGTCACGTTTTTGAAGTGAGCATGTTATGTTTTCCACTGTCAATCACATTTGGTTAAAATGTAAGCAATAGAAACTTGAAATTTCAGGCTGGGCTTGCTGGCTCATGACTATAATTCCAGCCAAGGTGGAAGGATCACTTGGAAGGCCAAGGTGGGAGGATCTCTTGAGTCCAGGAGTTTGAGACCAGCATGGTAAGACCCCATTTTTATAAAAAAATTTAAAAATTAGCCAGGTGTGATGGTGAGTGCCTGTGGTCCCAGCTACTCATGAGGCGGAGGCAGGAGGATCACTTGAGCCCAGGAGGTCAAGGCTGCAGTGACTCTTGTTTGCACCACTGCACTCTAGCCTGGGCAACACAGTGAGACTCTGTCTCAAAAAAGGAAAAAAAAGAGAAGAAACTAGAAATTTCAAAAAATAAACTACATGCTAATGAGGGAGGAGGTGAGTGCTCAGTCGTATAAAGGGTTACAGCCTGCAAAATGGCTGTCCCACAAGCTGGGAAACACAACCTCCAGCTAAGACTAGAGACAAGCACTTTGATGGAGGAGGGGTTGGGGTGGGAGCTTTATGCTGAATAGGTTGGCTAAAGCTCCAACCCCTGGAGATTCCTCCCTGTAATCTCCAACCCCTGGAGATTCCTCCCTGGAGATTCCAACCCCTGGAGATTCCTCCCTGTAAGCTCCAACCCCTGGAGCCTCCTCCCTGTAATCTCACCAATCAGGGAAGATTAAACTCCAAGAAAAGAAGACTAGAGTTGACACCACACCCAGAGCCCCAGGAGAACTATGTCCCAGGCCATTTTCTGTTCTGCCCCATTCTTCTCTCCTAAAATCATCTGTTCTTCCTCTAAATCTGCCTATGTACCCCACTTCCCTCTCCCCTGTGAAGGAGAGTGTATAAGCTTCTAAATCGCATTGGGCTATTTGTTACTCACCTTCCTTTAATGCTCCCTGCATGTAATAAATTTATATGCCTCTTTTCCTGTTAATTGGTCTATTGTTCATTTCTTTTATATTCCTTCAAAGTGTGTGCCTTTGTGCCCAGAAAAAAACCTTTTGATGTATAGGGCCTAACTGTAACACATTTAAATGTGAAGTATCTGCACCAAAGTGAACATGGGTCATATGTAACATGCATGTTTGTTCAATAGGCATGGGTCAGGACCAAAGGCACACGAGTGCAGAGTCTCAGTAAACCAGACAGAGCCAGTCCATGGTCAGTGGTCTTTTTATTGGGAGAAAGTTATTGAAATTAGTCTTTTGTCCAGTCAAATCTGTAATTATGGCTTGTGGAACAGGGATTCAGTTAGTCAGCATCTATGAGCTGGATGAGTTGTAATTGTTTTAATATTGCTTATTTAAGGCCTGTGCTTGTTCAGTTGTTAGAGAAAAAGAAAAACTTTGTGGCAGTTAAAGCATAGTTTATTCTTAAGTGCAGGTGTGCGTGACATAACACTTGGCTATCATGGCCTTAGATCCTATTTATAATTTGGTTTCTTATTGTCACAGAGTCTGTTCTGTCAGTCTTATGGTCTGTATTTTAACATTAATGCTGACCAGTTGTTGTGCCTAAACCCCAAAAGGGAGTGGGTAAAATGAGATCTGTCTGACCTCCTGTCCTAGCATGACGGGGAACTGAGTTTTAAGGTTTTTCTGGGGTCCCTTTGGCCACAAGGAGGTCTGTTCAGTCAGTGGAGGCTTAGGATTTTATTTTTTGTTTACATAGAGGAGAAAAAAAATAATTTTCTCTCTACCCTTTATAGTTTTCAGTTGGGACAGATGGCTATAACAGATTAACAAGAGAAGAGCAAACATTAGTTTATTAATATGTATATGGTTCATGTATATGTTGGGGGCTCAGAAGATGATACACCAAAGTGTGATGCTATGACATGCTGAGTGTTTTGAACTAAAGAAGCAACCTCAACCAAGATCTCTCTGACCCTTCTCCCCTTGCCAATCTTGCCCCTCTGTCTCTCCTGAAGCACAGGGAGGGGCTTTCTCTGAAGTTCACTTCTTTGACTAGGGGAAGCTCCCACAGAAGGAGTGTAATTGTGTTGAGCCTCCTCCCTGTAATCTCACCAATCAGGGAAGATTAAACTCCAAGAAAAGAAGATTAGAGTTGACACCACACCCAGAGCCCCAGGAGAACTATGTCCCAGGCCATTTTCTGTTCTGCCCCATTCTTCTCCCCTAAAATCATCTGTTCTTCCTCTAAATCTGCCTATGTACCCCACTTCCCTCTCCCCTGTGAAGGAGAGTGTATAAGCTTCTAAGTCTCACTGGGCTATTTGTTACTCACCTTCCTTTAATGCTCCCTGCATGTAATAAATTTATATGCCTCTTTTCCTGTCAATTGGTCTATTCTTCATTTCTTTTATATATACTTTTTTTTATTATACTTTAAGTTCTAGGGTACATGTACACAACATGCAGGTTTGTTACATATATATACATGTGCCATGTTGGTGTGCTGCACCCATGAACTCATCATTTACATTAGGTATATCTCCTAATGCTATCTCTCCTGGCTCCCCCAACCCCAGGACAGGCCCCCGTGTGTGATGTTCCCCTTCCTGTGTCCAAGTGTTCTAGATTCTCTCTTTTGTTACTGAATCTCTCTCTCTCTCTTTTTTTTTTAAGACAGGGTCTTACTCTGTTGTCCCAAGCTGGAGTACAGTGGCACAATCATAGCTCACTGCAACCTTGACCGCCTGAGCTCAAGCAATCTTCCCACTGCAGCCTCCCAAATAGCTGGGACTACAGGCACTTGCACCACCACACCTGGCTAATTTTTCTTTTTTTCTTTCTTTTTCTTTTTACTTTTTTGTAGAGATGAGGTCTCACTACATTACTCAGGCTGGTCTCAAACTCCTGGGCTCTAGCAATCCTTCTGCTTCAGCCTCCCAAAGTGCTGGGATTACAGGTGTGAGGCATTATAGTCAACCTCAAATATCGAATCTCAACAGAGGAGAGAGAGGATTCTCTCACTCTAACATATAAATGGGAGTTACCCAAAGAAAAACAGGTAAATCTTCAAGAGGTGGCTTTGAGTTCAGGCTTAAATACCATTATTTGCTGAAACAAACAAAGAAAGGTGCTAAGGAGGTCAGTTAAGAGGAGATGCCCAGGAAAAGTGAACAAGAGTGAGTTTTGTTCAACAGTATTATGTCAGTGCTCTCCATTGATGAGAGTCTCCAGTAAGTTACTGTTTCTTCTCTTCCTGCTACACAGAGGGAGACACCCATACAAATGGAGATTTCCTTTATAGATGTACATTTCCCTTATAAAAGGGTAATTTTTACTGTTTTCTGAGCTTCTCCCGTGTTTGTAGTTTCTCAAAATAGCCAGTTCAAAATAATCCTTAATCCAAAGAGACACATTTTGGGGTCGACATATTCTGGTCTACTACAGGTCATATTTTGGGGTGGCATAGTCTCACCTCCTACTTGTTCAATTCAGTGTTATTAAGTGAAGGAGTGAATTATTGTTATGACTTAACCTCTCTTCTAAAACATGTCAAAGGGACCTTATTAATATAGATTTTTTGAACCTAGTGGTGAATCTTGGGCATAAATTGCTGTTCCTGTGATGAACAGCCAGAATCTGACCAAATAAACCATCATTATATTCAATTTTTAAAAAAATTATATATTTTTTCATGAAAAAGAAGTCACAGCATGTAGCACTGCTCTTAAGAAAAAGTTAAATAAAATAGTTCAGCTGGTTAGAAAATATGCTTCAAGTTTAAAACCACATATCATTGTTTATACAGATGATTATTTGGGACAGACTTCAATAGAATCATACTTTGCTAGCAAGGAAGGCAATTTTGGCAATAGCACACAGTGATCGGCAAGAGTGACTCATATTTTCCAACTGAGATCAATGGACCCTAATCCATTAACACAGACCTAAGTATTACCTGATAGAAAGGGATGACAGTGGAAGTGCGAGTCAGAAAGGTATGGCATATTCAGATTTAAAGTTGTTTTTTCATGTTATAATCCCTTTTTGTACTCTACAGGAATGCAACATAATTTTAGATTTTCAATTAGTTTACACTAGGTATTAAATGGAAAATGTCTTTTTGAGTAATGTAAATTATTTTTGTTCACCTACTTCAAGCTGCTCTTTGCAGGATTTGATTTTAAAAG
Organism: Pongo pygmaeus; assembly: GCF_028885625.2. Classification (NCBI taxonomy): domain Eukaryota; kingdom Metazoa; phylum Chordata; class Mammalia; order Primates; family Hominidae; genus Pongo; species Pongo pygmaeus. The sequence goes on from NC_085930.1 coordinate 156,713,326, forward strand.
TCCTTGGCAGCATTTTACCAATAAATCATTTTAAAATGTCAACAAATAGTTTCATTTTGGGGTGGATTATAAGCCTTTCAATAAATCAGATGCCTGCTAGATATTTAAATATTAAAGGTAAGCCAGTGAATTGACCACAAAACAATCAATAATTAGCTATATTAAACTAAAACAATTCAAGTATGTAAAAAAAATCTAAGACATGATAGCATCTTTAGTTTAAAAATGATGCTCAGAATTTGTTCTTTCCCTGTTCATCGCAGTATTTTTAGGTATGCATTTGCTAATAGAATTATTTTTATATTTAAATTTATTTATATAGCTCTTAATGAATTATAAATTATGTTGCATTGATGCAGATGTGAAAAGAATATAGGAGTTACTTTTGGGTCCATAACACGCAATCTGTGGTTTCTTTTTTTTTTTCTTCTTCCTTCTTTCTTGATTATATTTTTCTTATATTTTCTTACTTTTTGAGTTTATTTATTTCTTCTTTCTACTTACTCTATTTTAGATTTATAAGCCTTTTGGGGATTGAAACTTTATTTTATTTTTCTTTGCATCTCAGGGCTCCAAGTGTGAATTTGGTCCAAAATCAGTATTTCTTGAATTATTGAATTAATGACGAAGAATGAAAGACTGACAGGGAGATAAGATAATTTCACATCTAACAGAAAAAGCTGGATGAACTTTAACTTAGAGCATAATTAGTCAAAGTAGATGAAATTGACATATCATATTTTTAACTACTAGCAATTTTTACATCTAATGCTTTTCTAAACAACACAATAATGACATGAAGGCAATTATACAACTTTGCAGAGGGCATTAAAGGGGACCAAAAATTGAGGGTACACTCTTTTTTAATAAAAATATTAAATGTTATAGAAAATGTCAATTCTTTACAAATTAATCTATAAATGGAATGCATTTCTCAAAGTTTATAGCAAGAAGTTTAATTTTTGAAAATTGAAGGGCAAATTTTAAAGCTGAAAGAGAAACTCTAATTCCTAAGAATATTTTGAAAGAAAAAGTAGAACAGTAAGTAACACTTTAACTCTTGGATAGCATAACACATTCAGAAACGGTCAGTTAAAATGATGTAATATTGCCCCAGGGTGATCAAGAAGGAAGCAGAAACACCAGTGAAGGCATTAATACAAGAGCCCATATTGGCAACCCCTTTTCTCAGCCCCCCTTATCCTTGCTAATTTTCTTGATCTCCCAGTTTCTGCTAAGATGTGTAAAACTAATTCACTATAAATGTATTAATCTATTTCTTTTTGTACCTCTGTCAGTTATTGCTTTATATTTTGAAGCTATATTATCAACTGCATATGAATTTGTGATTATGTTTTTTCTTTTTATTACAATGTAATTTTTATTTCTCTTAATGCCCTTTCACTTAAATTCTATTTTATAATAATATTGCCGTAGTATTTTTAGTTAATAATTTGCAAGATATATCTTTTTCCATCAGTTTATTCTCAGCCTTTCTGTAAATTTTTGCTTTAGTATTTCTGATGAGCACAGCATAGTGGGTTTTACTTTATTATTATTATTTATATATTGATAGTCTTTTTAATAGGTTGTTTTTACCCATTTAACTTTAGCTTTACTGACAGAATTGGAGTTATTCCTGCCATTTTATTTTGTTACCGTATCTTGTTATTTACTTTATATATACATATAATATATAGTATTTAACATATATAAATATATACTATATATTTCCTTCTGTATATAGATTTGGAAACTATAGATTTTTTTTTCTTTGAGATGGAGTCTCGCTCTGTCACCCAGGGTGGAGTGCAGTGGCACAATCTCGGCCTCCCTAGTAGCTGGGACTACAGGCGCCTGCCACCATGCCCAGCTAATGTTTTGTATTTTTAGTAGAGATGGGGTTTCACCGTGTTAGCCAGGATGGTCTCAAACTCCTGACTTTGTGATCCTCCCACTTCCTTACTTTTGGATTTTAAAATACATACAGATCTATATTCAATATTTTTCTATTCTTCCAACCATAATAAGACATTTAGTGTGCCTTAACAATTCCCACTAAGCAACTTCTACATACCTCCCCATCGTATATTATTGTTGTGCATAATTCCAGTTTTACTTTCTTTTAATTAAAAAAACAAAGCTTTAAAGTTAGTTTTAGAAGTTAATACCTAATAAGCTTGAGGCATATTTTATCAATGATAATATATACCATAATCTCATGTTTAATACTTTTTATCTGTGTTTACTTTTATTTTTTCAGAAATATATTTTTTAATAATCCTTTGAGTGGCAGCCTGTAATCACTTGACAGGTTCTTCTTACCTGCTGCAGACAAAATTAGTTCACTGAGACCTCAGCACTGTAGTAGAGAAAGAGTTTAATTGGCACGAGGCCAGCCCATGCAAGAAAACTGGAATTATCACTTATATCTGTCTCCCTGAAGGCTTGGAGGTTAAGGTTTTCATAAACAATTTGTTGGGCAGGGGCTAGGGAATGGGTGCTGCTGATTGGTTGGGGATGAAATCACAGGAGTGTGGGAAATGTCCCTCATGCACTGAGTCAGCCTCTAGGCAGGCCACAGGATCAGTTGAGCCATGTGTCATGAGCCCAGCTGGGGTCAATCTGAAAGATATCTTAAAAAAATTTCTTAGGTTTTACATAGTGATGTTATCTATAAGAGTAATCAGGGAAGTCACAAATCTTGCAACCTCTGGCCACATGACCCCTGAGGAATAAGGGATTATAGAAACTATGCCGATGTTATCAGAATTCTGGCCCTTCTCATAATCCTAACCTTGTGGCTTTTCGTTAGGTTTACAAAGGTCATTTAGTTTGAGGAAGGGCTATTATCATCTTTGCTTTAAGGTTAAACTATAATCTAAATTCCTCCTAAAGTTTGCTTGGCATATACCCGGGAAAGAGTAAGGACAGATTGGAGGTCAGAAGCAAGATGGAGTCAACTATGTCAGATTTCTCTTACTGTCATAATTTTGCAAAGGCACTTTCAGATGAGCTTCTTTATATATTTTTATAAGTTTGAAAATATCAGTTTTTCTTTACTTTTAAAGGAGAATGTGGCTGAGAATAAAATTCTATTTTGACAGATTTTTTCTTCTATTATTTAAGACACAATTTTACTAACTTCTGGCGTAAATTGATACCAAGTAATTCTGGCAAAAAATTGTTGCTGTTAGTTTAAATGTCATTCCTTTGTAGGCAACATTTTTTTTTCACCTGGTTGTTTTTTAAATGATATGTTTATAGTTGATGATCTGAGGTACAATTGTAATGAATCCAAATAATAATTATTTATTATTTTTTAATTCTGCTCATATTTGAAGCATAATTTTAATTCTGAAATGTTGTCAATAATTACCTCTCCAAATATGGATTTTTCTGCCATTCCTTCCAGTCTGTTCTTCTGGTGCTCTTATTAAATCAATAACAGAGCATTTCAATTTAATCTGTGATGTTTCTTAACTGGTCTTCACATCTTCATATCTTTAATATATTATGATGGCTGGGCACGGTGGCTCACGCCTGTAATCCCAGCACTGTGGGAGGCCGAGGCAGGTGGATCACAAGGTCAGGAGTTCGAGACCAAGTTGATCAACATGGTGAAACCCTGTGTCTACTAAAAATACAAAAATTAGCCAGGCATGGTGGCATGCACCTGTAATCCCAGCTACTCAGGAGGCTGAGGCAGGAGAATCGCTTGAAACCGGGAGGTGGAGGTTGCAGTGAGCCGAGATCATGCCACTGCACTCCAGCCCGGGCGACAGAGTGAGACTCTGACTCTGTCTCAAAAAAAATATATATATATATACAAAAAATATACATTTTATATATTATATATAGTATATATTTAATATATTATACATATTTAATATATATAATATATATTATGGTACCATATTCCAATTGACTCATTTTGTTTCTTATCATATCCAGTCTTGCATTTATCCCATATATTATTTTTCATTTTAATTATTATACTTTTTATTTTCAAGATTTTACACATTTTTTCTCATCTTCATTTTTTGTATTCTTTCTGAGCTTTTTTGTTTTATAAATTGTCTTTCTTTTTAAAGAAAGCAATACATTTTTACATTTCTTTTGAAATCAGTAGCATATTTAAAGTTTTTGTCAGGCTATTTCACAGGATCTGAACTTACCTGAAATAAATTTTTCTTCTAAAAGTTTATCTTGATTTGCCCTTCTTAGCATTCGATATTTTGTGTGTGCTTTGGAATTTATAGTTGCAGATTAATTTAATTAATTTATTTATGTATATTTCATACCTAGTCATGCAGACAGATTAATTTTAATTTGGGAAGATTTTTATATTTGTTTCTCTCCATTAATTCTCATTTTTGCCTACCATTCCCTGCCCTTGTAAGTTTTACACTTGCTTGTAAGTCTTGCTCTTGTAAGTTTTACACTACTTAGCCCACTGGGCCCCCAATCTAGAACCAGGTTTTTAAAGGCCACTCAGAGTGCACAACGACATTAAGGGTTTGCAGATCCAGCCTCTGATTCAACAAGCAGTTTGCTTCAGCTCCAGATTGGAGGCTCTGCCTGTTTCCTCCGCATCTTTAGGCCTACTGCTTCCCCTAAACGAAAACCCCAGACAATAAGTGATAGTTGGTAGGAGAAATTTTCAGCCTTCTTTAAAACCAAAAGGGCTGTGCTGAGTTATTGGCCACACACAGTGAGTTTGATTCCAGATGCCTGTGAAAGGTGAGCACTTTTGCTTCTTTTGTTCCACAGGGAAAAATGCCTGACCACCACTTCCTCCTGCTGGACCCTGAGCCCAGCAAGCCCTGTTTGAGGCTTAAGTCAAACATTATGATCCATTTCTTGTCTGAGAAAATGTTTGCCTTTATTCAAGCCAACTATGTCTTTAAAATTTTCTTTTCCTCCCTCTTTTAAAATATTATATCCATCACTGCTTTGTTTTGGGAAAAGATTTTTGAGCTAGAATGTGTCACTCTTTCTTTAAATAACCCTGTTAGGCAGATAGGTAGGTCTGAGAAAGTCAGAGATTAGTAGATGCCTCCTTTTGTTAATTTTACAAATAAGATATTGTAGCGACCAGGTCAGGTGGCTCACACCTGTAATCCCAGCATTTTAGGAGGCCAAGGCAGGAGGATCACTTGAGGCCATGAGTTTGAGACCAAGTTGGGTAACATAGCAAGATTTCATCTCTACAAAAAAAAATTTTTTTAAATAGCTGCGCATGGTGGTTCTCAACAGTAGTCCCAGCTACCCTGGCACCTAAGGAGAGGATCACTTGAGGCCAGGAGTTCGAGGCTGCAGTGGGCTATAATCACACCACTGTATTCCAGGCTGGGCGACAGCAAGACTCTGTCTCAAAAAAGAGAAAAAAGAAAAAGAAAAGAAAAAAAGATGTTATAGAAATGCAAGTAGCTTTCCAATATTTCAGAGTGAACTGACAAAACAGAGTTAGTCTTGGAGCTTTAGATTCCTATTCCAAAGCCTGTTTTTCTACAGCTTTTTTTTTAGTCTTACCCTCTTCTATTAAAAAAAAATTTGAAGTAAATATTTATTTAAAAATAAAAGTAATATTTAAACCTTGAGAATATTTTAATTTTAATTATTTTGTTTTACTTTATTTTTATTTTATTTATTTATTGTTTTAGAGACAATGTCTCACCCTGTCACTGCACTCTATCAATATAGCGGCATGATCATAGCTCAATGCAGCCCAAACTCCTGGCCTCAAGCAATCCACTCACCTCAGTGTCCAGAATAGCTAGACAGGCAGGTGCCACCATACCTGGCCTATTTATTTTATTTTATTTTTTGTAGCGACAGGGTCTCACTTTGTTGCCCAGGCTTGTCTTGAACTCCTGGCTTTAATCTATCATTCTGCGTTGGCCTCCCCAAGTGGTGGGACTACAGCATGATCCACCAAGCCTGGCCAGAGACTATTTCCAATGACTACATTCCAAGATAGCCTGTGCTACTGGATGATAGCTTAGATGATTGCAGATCCTTTTCCTCAGAGTCTCAAGGCCAGCCCTAATGAAGAGGTAAAACCCACCACTTTGGATGGGCCAGTGGCTCAAGCCTATAATCCCAACTGTGGGATGCCGAGGCTGGTGGATTGCTTGAGCCTAGGAGTTCGAGTCCAGCCTGAGCAACATGCCAAAACTCCATCTGTACTAAAATGGCAAAAGATTAGCCAGTCATGGTGGTGCTTGCCTGTGGTCCCAGCTACTCAGGAGTCTGAGGTGGGAGGATCACTTGGGCTGGGGAGGCAGATGTTGCAGTGAGCCAAGATCACTCCACTGCACACCATCCTGGATGACTGAGTGAGACTTTGTCTCAAACAAACAAACAAACAAACAAAAAACCCATAAAACATAAAACCCACCACTTCACAATTTCTATCCCTTGGATTGCTATCTGAATTAACCCAGAATGACTTCTTGACCCTTGTCATCCCTTAGATGACAAGCACATGATGGGCTACAGTCTTACTCATTTATTACTTCATTCAGTGAGTAATGAACGTCTACTCTGTGGCTATCTTTAGTTTGCCAGGAGGACCCAGTGCTCTGTTCAATGTAGGAGTTGTCTGAGACAAAAACATTCCAGTTGGAATGATCAACTGTATAGTCTCCCTAATCACGTTGCTTGATCATGGATCTGGCTGCTCAAATGCTCAGACAAAACCTCCTGCCTTTTCCTGTTGTACACAGCTACCTTAACTCCACATGAAAGCTCACTCACTATAAATGGAGAGGTCAGAGGGCTCCTAGGTAAGAGTTGTTTATGCTTTCCTTCTGAGAGTTTAACAGGCATCTAGAGGCTAATAGATTGTGTACAGGAACAGAAACTACATTTCCTCTGTGAAAGGAAAGGAATCAAGGGGCTGAGTGATGGGACTGTTTGCATTGGTGATGTCAATCCTTCCTCCAACTCCTTTTCTGCCTCTCTCCTTGGTCTCTTACCTCTTTTTACTAGGCCCATTAAAAGTTAAAAAATATTTTTTAAAAAACCACAGGGACCATATTTTGGTGAGTTTGTGAACATGGAGAGAGATATAATTTCTGAGTCAAAGTGTAGAAAATCAGGCATTACATATTTAAGATACAACCAATATGCATGTAATTAGAGTCTCAAAGCTTGATAAGTATTAGGGCCTTTCTAGTTCCAAGGCCTCCAGAAGGGTAAAAAGTAAAGAAATGCCAAGATAGAGTTTGAAATACTGTGATCTCTTAACTGCAAAAATTACAGAGTGAACACCTCTCACCAAAGTCTTTAGTGCATGTCTTGGCTTCTCTATTTATATTTCTTTAAATATTTTGCTTTATCAAAAGTCTAAATGTGAGGAACTTCGGGCCCTGGGCTTTCTCTAAAGACACACACACACACACACACACACACACAGACACACACACACCAAAGTCTCTGCCTATAATCGCATATTTTAGCAATATGCATTATTTTGTTTTCATTGTCTCCTTTTCTTAGGGCACCTAAATTTTACAGCAATTTCTTTATTGAAGCCTTTAGGTTGATTCAGAGTACAAAAATATTTATATATAAATATCCATATATAAAGAAAGGCGTGGCATTTTATAGAAAAAATTATTCATTAACCACTGGATTTTGGTATTCAAATTTCTAGCCAAGGAGGGAAGTACATATATGTGGCAAGAAGAGATATTATTATCTTAGAAAAATAAGAAACTAGGAAAGGCTAGTTGCAAAAGGTTCTCTGTCAGAAAATTCAGAAAACAGCGCTCTCTCAGATGGGTACAGACACAGGCAGAAGAATGTGTCTTTTCCCACTGTGCATTCCAACCCTTCATTAAAGGACAAAGCTAGGTTCATTGCTATGGGAGCCACACCAATTACAAGTGCATCTGTATCATCTCTGCCACTTCATTTGCTCGCACAATCATTGTGAAAATGCATTGCCTGAAAAAAAGTTGACATGTATGCCTACTGACTTTGTAAACTGAAACAGCTAACAAATCTTGGAAATGATTCAGAATTGCCTCTGGTAATAGTCATACTATTGGTTTATTTTGTCTCTTACTTGTTTCTTTATGATTCATGCCAATAACTTGGCTGAAAATCTTAACCAGAAATACAGTTGCAAGCTGTTTTTCTTTTTGCTTTTAGATTTCACAAAATGCTTGGGTTGATTCTAGGGAAATGGGTAGAGAAGGAAGAATCTAAGAAATGTTGCATTTATATTTACTTTCTGAGGATTAACCGGTGAACAAGTGAAATAGCTTACAACAACATGCCTCTCTTTATTTATGAGGCAACTGTGCCTACACCTGATTCTTATTAAGAGCATCCAGACAATTAGGGGATAGGCTGCCCAATACTTTAAAAATATATTACCAAAATCTAGGTGTAGTCTTATTTGAAACAACGCTGTACAGGAATCATTTGCATTAATCAACTTGATAACCAAGACCGATAGAATGCAACTATATTAGGGTGGTGGCTAAAGCTAAAAGTTTAAAATATGGCATTGGTAGGTGTGGGATGTCACATGGAATGATCTTAAGGACCTCTTAAAATATACCTTTTACCACTATTACACATTGTGCCCACCACTCAATTTTCTCAGAGATTTCTGGTTATCTTCTCACACATATGTCTCATATCACTAATTGGGTCTATAACACAAGTTCCTAACATGAAAATGTACTATATTATGTGTTCAATGTTTGTCACTATTTTACCTCCAGAATAGAGGGCAGCTCAGAACCTAGATGCTCAAAGAAGTTTAGATTTTATCAAGACCTCAGACATCATTTAGTCAGTTGTCCTTCAAACCTTTTGCTTAAATATCTGAATCTATTCTTACAAAGAAGCCTAATGTGTAAAGGAGACATAAAAAAGGAGCTAGGAGGGCAGAACCTAGTGGACTGGACTTCCTCAGACCTCTAATTTCCCAGGTTGCTTCTCTACCCTAACCACTTTTTAAGAACCCTGTAGGTCCCCTTGAAGTAGTGTCTAAAAAGCACTAATTTCTTTAATTTAAAGATGAAAGAATTATGAGAGGTGTTGTCTTCAAAATTTTCAGATCACATATTTTATCAGTAAAAACATTTTGAAGGTATCCTCGTATACCATATATAGTAACATAGTATGCTGCTTATAAAACATACAGAAAAAAATGAAATATATACAAAATAAAATATACAAATAATGACTTGAAAATATGGAAGTTATGTTTCTCTCTCATACCCCAATATATCACCCTTGTATGTCCTATATTCTCCATATAAAGAACACAGCCTATAGATGTAGGCTGACATCCCCAAGGCTTAAGACTGATTGCACTAAAACTAGGATGCAAAATGTGGCCATCTACTTAGTGGTGCAGTGCTCTACTTTGCAAATAAATGTTTACTCCAGTTTAGAGCCTAATGTTTTGAGTAATGTACAACCTTTTAAAAAATAATAGAGTATGAATTTATTAGCCTTCTAGTTCTTATACAATAGTAAAACCATAGATTAATTTACAAATCAAATATGATATAAACTACAAAATTAAGACTAAAGTTGCCAGAATGAATTGATTGTGATGGATTATTTGCTTTGATGAAACTAAATTTCCAATTGTGTCATCCAGGAATGATTCCACATGCATATAACGTCAAACAAGATTTACAAAAGTTTAGAGAAATAGTAATTTATTGTTAACGCATGGTGTTGTGGTCTGAATGTGTTCCTCCAAACTTCATGTAGAAACCTAATTCCCATTGTAGTGGTATTAAGGGATGAGACCTTTGTGGAAGTGATTAAGTCATGAGGGTTCTCCCTTCATGAATGGCACCAGAGTCCTTATCAAAATGGTTGAAGCGAGCTACCTTGCCCCTTCCACCATGTGAGGACCCTTCCACCATGTGAGGACACAGCATTTGCCCCTTCCATCATATGAGAGTGCAGAGAGAAAATGCTGTCTTTGAAGCAGAGAGTAAGCCCTTCCCAAATACCAAATCTGCCAAAGATCTTGGACTTCCCAACCTCCAAGACTGTGAGAAATGAATTTCTGTTACTTATTAATTGGCCAGTCTAAAGTATTTTGTTATAACTAAAAAACCAAGACAGAAGTAGTAACAAATCTGTAGATAGGCAATTACTGGCATTAGTTTAGGGGTTCAACAATGTCAAGGCTGCTATATCTGGAAATCTTGTTGGCATTTTCTTCACTGTTGTAAGGTAACTTTTAGTTGTTTCTATTTTTAACAACATGTTTCAACCATTGACTGGTTAATGAGCAACTCAGTGTAAGAGTGCACCATAATATATGAAATCAAAACAAAATTTAAGTTCTGTTTAACAAAAAGTTTTTTTCTTATAGCTACCTTACCTGATAATTAATTGATTCAACCTAATGTATACTAGACACCCCACCACTAATATTCTTGTTCTTTCAAACTGATGACCAAATTTATCATTAATTCAAGACTGGGCAGCTTGAGGAACAGGACTTTTGAGAGTAAACATAGGAAGCATTGAATACACACCCCTCTTGTTAGAATTCATTATTTTTAGGTGTGTTTTCAGGGCCAACATACACCTGGTGCTATCTTCATATGTTAGTAGCAAATTAAATAAATATTTAGGAACCAATGCATAATTGTATATGGATGGGTTGGACTGTCACTGGAAAAGGAAAGACAGTTTCAAGGAAGAACATGTGCAAGTGCCTGAGGGCACCAAAATAGGTGAGAAATGAGAAGGAAAGGCCGTGGAGATGGCCAGGGGTACAATCCTGTGAAACCCGTGAATAATTTTATTAAGACTTTGAATTTTATTCTCAGTGGAAAGAAGAGCTTTTGAAGGATTTTAGATACGACAGTGACATGAACTGAAACAGATTTGGAAAAATGAAGTAAATTCTCCAGGGTCAAGCTGCTAATTAGTGGTGAAGTTTTGATTCAAACCTCACCTCAGTAGGTGCATTTTACTCCAAAGACTGAGCTTCTAACAATCTATACTTCCAAGTATTGCCTTACTTCTGATATTACCCAAATCAAATTCTAAACTCAAACTTTGAATTTTTATCAAAGTTTATTTTTACTTAAAGAGAGTCTGTTATATCACTAATAACGTATTTTGACTCTGAAATATATTATGAAATATGAAGGCACAGAAAATAAGATATAATGAAAAACAATCTTCTATTAAAAAACTGAAAAACTTTACTATATTGAAAACATTTAAGCAAAATAACATGAAAGAATAATTTAGACAGTAATTTATGTTAGTTGCATTTATGAACTATAAAATATAATGTGAATTGGTACATACAAGTAAATACTTTTATTTCAAAATTTTTGTATAAAATAAAAATTGAGCTGAGCATACTATGTACATGAGTTCTTTATGAATTTTTCATCTGTTTCTTCTCTTCCAGATTGCCAACAAGTACATGATTAGATATGTTGAAATCCACGAGAAAGTCTCGTGTTATATTTTTCTTCTGATTGGAAGAAAACTCATGAGAGAAACTATTCTCTATTCCTGCACAATTTGCAGTCTCAAGAAGATTGGATATTTCAAAGCAAAGCCTCATTCTGTTTTGAAATTCTTCCATTATTTATTTATTCTGAAGTCATATTATTACATTCTTCCTTTCTCCTTTCTTCTGAGGGAGCCAAGACAGGACACTTTTATGGAGGAAAGTAACTACCTCACAACAAAATTGCACATTTATTTATTCAGTCAAATTGTTTTTTGTATTGATGATCCCTAATTTCCTGTGCTGCTTCATTTTTCTACGGAGCAATGAAAATAAAACTTCCAAAGTAGATCAGCTAGTACATCAGAGCTGCATAGACTATTAATTTGTTTTATGTTGCATTTTTTAAAAAGCGAAAAATTAGCTTGATAACTACCAAATGTATTCTCTCTTCCTATCTAGATCTATATTTGGCCAATGCTTTATTTAAGTAGATATATTTTGTCATGGATTCCATGCCAGTCTGAGGTCATTGTCAAATGCTGTCTTCATTTACTGTATTGAGGACAATTCTTCATGCCAATGAATATACTTCTGCAGAATTATCATTATTAACAACTTTGAAACATTGTACTGTATGAATGTACTAAAGTCAATTTAAACAAACCAGTATTGTACCTTTAGGATATTTTTTATTTTTTATTACTATTAAAGTTACTTTGAAAAACAAAATTATAATTAATCTCATTCATTTAACAAATATTCTACAATTTATATCCCAGCACAGAGTTGAAGTATTCTGTCCATATTAAAATTCCTTAAAAGTTTTAAAGAAAATGTTAGTTATTTGAGAAAAAAACAAAACTCTAACCAAAAAAAAGAGAGAGAACTCTGGTGCTTTCTTATGCCACTTTCATCACATACCACATTCCCCCTTTTCTTGCCATGCCAGTCACAATGGTTTCCCATCAAGTCTTGTATCCAGCAAAACTAACATAGACCTATTATAGGATCCAGCAATCCTACCACTAGTTATATACCCAAAAGGGAGGGTGTATTGAAGAAAGAGATCTGTACTCCCATGTTTATTGTAGCACTATTCACAATAGCCAAGATTTGGAATCAACGTAACTATCCAAAAGATGAATGGATAAAGAAAATGTGGTACATGTACACAATGGTATGCTATTCAGCCGTAAAATAGAATGAGATCCTGTCATTAGCAACAACATGGGTGGCACTGGAGGACATTTTGTTATGTGAAATAAGCCAGGCACAAAAAGAGAAGTTTTGCATGTTCTCACTCTTTTGTGGGAGCTAAATATTAAAACTATTGAACTCATGGTAATAGACAGTAGGGTGACGGTTATCAGAGGCTGGGAAGGGTGTTGGTTGTGGGGAGAGGGGTGGGGAAAGGGGATGGCTAATAGGTACCAAAAGATAGTTGGATAAAATAGATAAGATCCGGTATTTGATAGCACAACAGGTTGGCTATAGTCAACAATAATTTATTGCAAATTTTAAAATAACTAAAAGAATGGAATTGGAATGTTCCTAACACAAAGAAATAAACATTTGAAGTGATGGATATCACATTTACCCTGATGTGTTCTATGTACACATTGTATGCCTGTATCAGAACACCACATGTACCCAGTAAATATATATACCTACTATGTACCAATAAAAATTACACATTTGGAAAAAAAACCTCTCTTAAAGGCATCCACATCTCCTTTTCCCATGAAACGTGCCATAGTTGTTACATGTTTATGTAATTTTTAATTTATCTCCACAACTAAACTGTACTTTCTTGTCATCATTGTATACCCAACACCTAGCACATTGTTTGACACAAGTACGTGCATAGTACGTCTGTGTGTGTGTGTATGTAAATATTTATCAAGTGCATATTATGTGCCACTTACTATGTTAATTAATGTATCCGTGTGAATTTTATTATGTTCTTATAATACATATCTAGAAGTGGAAACAATTTATTTTCTCACAGTTCTGGAAACTGAGTAGTCCAAGATCAAGCCTGATTCAGTTCCTGGACAGGGCTCTCTTCGTGGCTTGCACAGTCACCGACTTGTGTCCTCCCACAGGGGAGTGGGAAAGTGAACATGCAAGCTCTCTAGTTCCTCTTTGAATTAGGGCAAAAATCCTCTCATGATGTCCCCACCCTTATTACCTCATCTAACCTTAATTACCTCCCAAAGGCCCTATGTTCAAATACCATCAAATTAAGAGTATGGTTTCAACATACAAATTGGGAGGGGACACAAACATTCGGGCTTTAACATATGCCAGACTGTTTATATTACCCCCAACCTCAACTGGCTTCTCTCCTAGGCTTCTGGTTTCCTCATTTTAGTAAGGGGCACTGCATTCCAAATTGTTCAGGCCAAACATTTGGAGTCATGGTTTTTTTCTTTTCTTTTTTTTTGAGACAGGGTCTCACTCGCTCTGTAAGTTCTGTCACCCAGGCTGGGGTGCAATGGTGCAATTGCAGCTCACTGCAGCCTCAATCTCCTGAGTTCAAGTGATCCTCCCACCTCAGCCTCCCAAGTAGCTGGGACTACAGGTGCTTGCCACCTCACCCAGCTCATTTTTGTGTGTGTGTGCGTGTGTTTTCTTTTGGAAATAGGGTTTCACCATGTTTCCCAGGCTGTTCTCCAATTCATGGGCTCAAGCGATCCACCTGCCTTGGCCTCCCAAAATGCTGAGATTACAGCACTGGACCCGGCCTGAAGTCATTTTTGATTCCTCTTTTTTGCCTATCTCTAATAATCTAAAAATTATTTTAGCTCCTACAGCAAAATATTGCCTTCCCTGGATGACAATACCTTGTATGATCTGGGATCTGACTACCTCTCTGAAATTCTCATCATTTCTGGCTAGGCTTTCTTGGCTAAGATTAATCATATTTTATCCTATAATCAAAATTTCCGTAATTGCTTAGCTTTATTTCTATATTTTAGTGAATTCAATATTCATTTCCAAATGTTTTTTCCTGTTTTCTCTAGTAATATATTAAGTGACCAAATTTCATCATCCTGATGGTATATCATCGTGCTGTGAGTTCTTGCATATTTGAAACTGCATGCTTTTTGCCTTTATTTTTGAGCAATGATTTCACTTAATATAAAATTCTCGAATCGTATTTTCATTACTGAATATTTGTTTAACATTGTTTTATCATCTTCTGGTATTGAATGTTGATATTGAGAAATCCAAGAGCAGCTTAATTTTTAGGCTCAGTAGGCAGATTTTTTTTTAATGAGATTTTTTTTTTACCCTTGAATTCCAGCAATTTTAAAAATACATAACTTGTCAATTATTCTGTATCAATTATTTCTCAGATATAATGTACGCTTTGGTATTCAGATTCTGCTGCAGCAAATATTTTCAGTACCAATTAGTTTTGTATTCTTCTTCAGTTACAACATATGAGTGTCTCTCATCCCCTGTATCTGTCCTCCACACCTATTCTTCTTTTCTAATCACTTTAAACTTTTATAAATTTGGTACCTAATTTTGCTCGATTAACTTGTCTCTTTTTCATACCCCCAACTGTGTTTTCAGTAGAGTCTATTTTAATTTTGGGTTCTATATTTAATAACATAGGTAAGCTGAGTCTGACAGTTTACTTTCATCTCTTTATTTATTCTTACATATATATGTCTTTGACATCACTTTTCAAATAAACCATGTCTTTAATTAGTTCTCTCAGATCATGAATACGTCCTTGTTAAGTTGCCTGGTGTTATTATTTTGACGCAGAGATTTTTTTCTCCTGCCTTTATATATTAACTTCTTTTCCACCTCTTCCCTTTCTTTTTCTCCCTTCTTCTTCTCTTACTTTTTATTCATTTTTGGTTAGCTCCATGCCTGTTTTCATCTAGTTATTACTCATCTTTAAATGTGGTCAATTCTATCTGAATCAGCTTATTGTTTAAGAAAAGATGGAGGAGTAAAAAAATGATTGAGCAGGAAATTCAGGCAAATTTATTCTAGATATGGCATCTCTGAACCTTCACGCTAAATATTCCAGGGACTTTACCTTGGGTATATGTTTTTACTCGCTCTTCTGAGTAGCCGTTCAGAGAAAGTAGAGTATTTGTGAGGATCGCAGCAAAATCTCCAGTGTCACTCATTTTTGTGCAATGGTTTGACATTCAATCGTTTATTTTTAGCTGCCTATGATCAGCACCGATGGCATGTCTCTGCTGTTTCTCCTTCATCTCCCTTTTGTAAGGTGTCCTGGATTTGTAGATACTCCCTCAGACCACCCCTCCCAAATCTTGCTGAAACAATTACGTGGACACTGATTTTTTAGGAGAGGATCCCTTCTACATTAGGGGAATTTTAAAATTTGCACTATATCTTAGAAATATGTTTCCTACCTGGCATTCTACCTCTAGTTGATCTGGACTTCAAATTTCAATAGTTGTAATTGTGAGTTTTGGCTTTTTCCTAGTTTTTTGAAGAAGGAGTTTGTAATTTTTTTTTGTTCTTTGTAATATTTGGCTAGTTTTAGAAAAGAAGAGGAATAGAAATGACTTAACTCCTCCTCCATTAACTGATGTTAAAGTTTGGATCACACCTTTAACTGGTGTTAAAGTTTGGATTAAAGGATTCATAAATGAAAATATGAGCCCAGTACTCAAGACACTCATAGTCTAGTAAGAGGAAATAATCTTTAAATGAACAATTCCTGTTTTATGCGCTATGTGGTATAATATTCAGTAGCTGCCTTATTGTAATACCTTCATCAGCTCTTAGCATAAAATAACTTTCAAGTGAACATATACATGCAGGTAAAACTTACAGTTTTATATGATATCAGGCAGATGATTTACATCTAATTTCTATTAATAGGAATTTTAAATTTTTAATTAAAATAATGTGGTATTGGCCAGGTGCAGTGGCTAACTCCTGTAATCTCAGCACTTTAGGAGGCCGAGGTGGGTGGATCACTTGAGATCAGGAGTTTGAGACCAGCATGGCCAACATGGTGAAACCCCCATCTCTACTAAAAAAAATATATATATATATACAAAAATGACCTGGGTGTGATGGCAGGTGCCTGTAATCCCAGCCAATTGGGAAGCTGAGGCAGGAGAACAGCTTGAACCCAGGAGGCAGAGACTGCAGTGAGCCAAGATCATGCCACTGCGCTCCAGCCTTGGCAACAGAGTAAGACTCCATCTCAAATAATAATAATAATAATAAAATAATGTGGTATTATTAAACATTTATTATGTTAACAAACTTTTAAAGTTTGACTGTACTAGGCTTTAATGAGAATGTACAGGAAAAGGAATTTTCTTATACCATTGGAGGCATCAATGGTACTCCTAACATAGAGCTCAAAAAGGTATTGTATGTATGAAGACGAGACACAGGATTTTCATTCAAGCATTAGGAGTAATAGCAAAACTTTGAAAACCAACTAAATGTTCCTTCATAGGACAATGGATAAATTGTAATAAATAAAACATTAGCATATTACATATCAATTGAAAGGAATGAACTGAAACTTTGTTAACATAAAAAATAGGTATAGAAGTTTGCCATTTGTGTAAAGTTTAAAATCATATAAAACAATGTTTGTTATTTCTATCAGTTGGTATCTGATTAGCAAATCAGAAGCCACATTATATTTCAAGTATGGACTTTGATACAAGAGATTAGAGCCTTGTCCAATAATTAAAATGGCTGGGAGAGTATAATAAATAAGGGAATTTACTAGTGATAATCTTAATTTTAGCAATAGAGCTAGAAGTTTTCAAAAGGTTCTTGAGAAAGCACTGAGCTAATATTATTTCATCCAGCAGCCCTGGTTCTCAAGAAGTCATTACTTGCTACCTCAACTGCCTGTAGCACTAAAGCAGGTGAGCTTGCCAGAAAGCTCTTGCGATCTTGTTTGCAATCTGGCCGGGGTCTGCCTGAAAGTACCTCCAGAATATCATGACCTTCGTTTCGTTTCTGCCTTCCAATATCACTGGAGTACCTCTCACTGGCAAACTCTAACCAAGAACCATGTAGAAAAAGGGACTGAAATGTCACTGCAGAGGAGACCTTAAAAGGGATAGTAGCAATTTCCTATTGACCACAATCCAGCCAAATATTGTTTCTAGACAAAATAATTTTTGTCCGGACAAAAGCATTTCTAATAAATGTTTACAAATAAACTTGGGAATGATAATCGCCACACACAGAATTGTGATTACTTCTGAGAAGAGAGATGTTCAAAGTAAAAGCAATACAATGGTAAGAGAAACAACTATGAAAGTTTTAAAATAGAATTTGTGATATGACTGCAACCCCTAGTGAATAAATCATTATTTCAAGCATACATGTAAATATCAAAACTTGACTGGATCACTTATTATCTATGCCTAACTGAATTTGTTTTGTGCCTTGAGTTTAGCCAAGTAAAAAAAGTTTTCAAATTATCCAGATTCTCTTTTAAAGAATGTATAATTATGGCCAGGTGTGGTGACTAACACCTGTAATCCCAGCACTTTGGGAGGCTGAGGCGGGCAGATCACCTGAGGTCAGGAGTTCAAGACCAGCCTGACCAATATGGTGAAACCCCATCTGTACTAAAAATACAAAAATTAGCCGGGCATGGTGGCAGGTGCCTGTAATACCAGCTACTCAGGAGGCTGAGGCAGGAGAATCTCTTGAATCTGGGAGGCGGAGGTTACAGTGAGCCGGGATCACGCCATTGCGCTCCAGCCTGGGGGACAAGAGTGAGACTTCGTCTCAAAAAAAAAAAGAATGTGTAATTATCAGTAATCTGAAGGACTTCACAACACTGACTCTACCAACCTCATGGAGGTTCAACTAAATCTGTGGAAGATGAGGAGAGTAAACACACAACTAAAAGGCTAGAGTGTGTGCACAAGGTGAGTAGCACTTGGGGAAGTTGTAGACAGATACATACAAACTTAGGCTGTATTTAAACACGAATGCCTGACAATTTCCTACTTAAAAGTGATCAAGGGACAAAACGGATTCACTTTTTCACATTTCCTGTGTATATACAGTACTTACCTTATCTTATAGAAAGTTAAAAAAGAAAAAAAAAGAAAGAAAGAAATTTAAGGAGCCATGTGGTGCTATTAGCCTGTGTGAAAATCTTATGAGGACCTTTTTTCAATCACAAGCGAATACATTTTATATTTTTCTATCAGAAGTTGTCTTTGTTCTCCATAATTATTATCACAGCTCCATTATATCTGAGTCTCTGATGTGAAGTAATTTTTTTCAAAAGAATAAAGCTCACCTTTCTATAACTTTAAAAACATATTTAATAGAATTTATATTGTATTTTAAACATTTTAAAGACATTGACATGTTTTAACATGATTAAAAACACACAAGTAAAATGTTTATGATGTAAACAGGTGCTTTCATTTATGTATTTAAAGTAATTTTGTATTCTAAGAATTTATTCATTAATCTGTAAGACCACAAGAGTAAATTATAACACATAGTGTTCAGAAATTAAAATGTAGCAATGTTACAACTGTTTATTTTGTACTAATGTGAATGTTCAAATAGATCCTGATGCAAAAAAAAAATGTTCAAAAGAAAGAAGTCATGTAAATACCAAGATGGGTTGAAAATCAGTAATCTTTAACAGAAGGCAAGAGTAGTGAATCATTTCAGTTTTATGTGAAATTGTTTTAGTTACAGATGCCAACAGAAAAGCAAATGACTGGAAAACAGTGAGAGAAGGATTCCTACTGTTGTTTAACAGACATGTGCCAGTTCTTCCTCTATCAGACAAAAACAGTCACAGAAACTATGGAGCTGGGATGGCAGCCATATTTTTTTCAAAAAGTCTGTGGTTGTAGTTTGCAGTAAGTGAGAGGCTGAATGAAAATATAGATCTGGCTGAAGATTTTTACTCAGAGGTGACAGTCAATATCTGAAGAAGTAAAGAGAAGTAAACTAGTTTATCTAATTAAAGCTTTTGATAACGTATATGGCTCACTTACTAATAACTAACCTGGGATTTACAGTTTGTGAAGTGTTTCACATTAAAATATTTCTAAAGAAAGTGCTTGAACATGAACACTCAATTAGAATATTGTATCGAGCACTTAAAATTTACCATGTGTGTTTTTTTCTAAAGCATGTTCTCTCCACTTCATTAAAAATGAAACAAAAAAACCAACACATAACATGACAACAGAAAACCTCACAATAAAAAACTGACTTTTAGTAACCGATAGAGAAAGAGACTCTAGGCCCAGTTAGACAAAACAGAATGACTTGAGAGCAATTATATTTTAAGACTGTAAGCTTAAATCTAAGAACCTTAAAGTTGGATTTGTTCAACTTCACAAAATGTCCCAGCTGCCTCAGTGTCCCCATATAATTCCAGTATTCCGTAGCAATCGGACAACAAAAGATAGGCAGTAAAATAGTCAATTATAGCCATTTCCTTTTGCTGTATTAGGCAATTAACCATACATTTTATGTTGTCTTTTGATATTTAAACTGGTCTCTCTACCAGTTATGAAGATAAAGAAAACTCAATAGGTAGGTTAAAGAAATACATTTAGTGTGGCTCTTTTGAGTTGCGGTCCGAAAGTCAGAGACTTTTTTTCAATTAAAAAAAGGAAGACTTATGATTTTGGAATCATCATACCAAGCCTGACTTTCCTATCTCTATGTGGCACCAAAACAATTTTTTTTTTTTTTAGATGGAGTCGTGCTCTTGTCACCCAGGCTGGAGTGCAATGACGTGATCTTGGCTCACTGCAACCTCTGTCTCCCGGGTTCGGGCAATTCTCCTACCTCAGCCTCCCAAGTAGCTGGAATCACAGGTGCCCATCACCATGTCCGGTTGCTTTTTGTGTTTTTAGTTCAGAGGGAATTTCACCATGTTGGCCAGGCTGACCTCAGGTGATCTGCCCCCCCTCAGCCTCACAAAGTGCTGGGATTACAGGTATGAGCCACTGTCTGAGGCCACTAAAACAAATTTTTACGATGTTTAATTCACGATTTTCCCCCATCAGAGGTTTCCCCCATCTGAATCTTTCCCAGCTGATTTAGAGATTCTGACTATCCATCTCCTTTTTCAAAGTTTGGAAGTAGTCATTAATATCTCCAGTACATCTCATTGTAAACACATGTTTACATGTGACTTGAAGGTTAATTCCTCAGAAGTAGCTTCTCCCTAGCATACTCTACTGGAAATGATAATGTACAATATAGTAAAAAATTCAGATAAATGTTTTAAAAGTAGGAAATAATATTAGGATTATGATTTTGTAGATTGTAGTTTCTGCTTCCTAATTGTTAGTGTTTTAGTGTATCTTAGTTCAAGCTACTATCACAGAATACCTGAGATGGCTTAAAAAGCAGAAATATATCTCTAATAGTTCTGAAGGTGCCAGCAGATCTGGTGTCTACTGAGGACATACTTCCTGGTTTGCAGACTACTGTCTTCTTGTACCATTACATGGCTGAGAGAAAAATCATTTTCCTCATGCCTCTTCTTCTAAGTGCATTAATCCCATCAAGAGGAGTCCATCCTTATGACCTCCTACCTCCCAAAGTCCCCACCTCCTAAAACTGTCACCTTGGAGTTAGGATTTCAGCATATGACTTTTCGGAGGACACAGACATTAGGTCCACAGCACAGGGGATTTGGGAGAAACACTCACTGCAAACTTCAACCTTTAGTAGCCATAGCAGGTTAATTCCAACTTTGCTTCAAGAATGCTATGGAAATTTTGCTTGTAACTATGGACTGTTCTTTGTAGAGATCATAAAGTTGAAGTTATTTACATAAGAAATACGTACATATATATTTATATGTTATTTTCTGTAGACCATCTAAGATGTAGGAAAGAGTGTATTAAAACAGATTTTAAAGACTATGTTGGGGCAGCTGAGAGCATATCTCAGAAATTCATCTTCCATATTAAGAAGAAAATGCCTGTCAAGTTAGGGCTAGGATGGGCAGGGGACCCCATTCACAAAGAAGATGCTCTTTTTGGGAGGCTGACATGAGAGAAGCTGTGACTTCTCATGTCACAGCGAGGCACCCCAAGAGGCAGAGCTGCACAAACAGCTTTTACATGAAAGTTCTGTGAGAATGGCACCATTTACTCCTGGCTGATTTGCCCAACATTTCAGAATATCCAGTACCTGTTCTCTATCCTACATACACCTTCCTCCACAAAAATTAAGGCAGAAACTTTTGGAGGGAGACAGAATGAACCAGCCAACCATACTCTTTACTTTATTTATTTTTTGATACAGAGTCTCACTCAGTTGCTCAGGCTGGAGTGTAGTGGCCGGATCTTGGCTAACTATAAACTCTACTTGCTGGATTCAAGTGATTCTCTTGCCTCATCCTCTCAAGTAGCTGGGATTACAGGCGCCTGCCACCATGCCTGGCTAATTTTTGTATTTTTAGTACAGACAGGGTTTCACCATATTGGCTAGGCTGATCTCAAACTCCTGACCTCATGTGATCCACCTGCCTCGGCCTTCCAAAGTGCTGGTGTTACAGGCATGAGCCACCGTGCCCGGCCATACTCCTTACTTTTTCCTCTGCTTGCTGTCTCTTGTTTGTTATCTATGTGGAAAGGGACAAGAGAAATAGACACAGAAAGTGGCTTAGAGATAACTTAGATTTTTCTAACTGCCCTCGAGTTAAAGCAATTTACTAAAGATTAAAACTAAGAAACCTCAATTAAGGCTTTGAAATTCATACCTAATGCATGTGTAAAATGGGTAGATTTTTAGTAAGGTATGATGCTGAGGAATTTCTTATTGCCCAAGGAGAACCAAGTTCATGTGAATCAAGCTAAGACCAAACAGAAAATTCTATTAATACCCTAGCTTAAAATATTAAAATATTCATAAAAGTTTCACAAAGAACAACATAGCTGGGGTAGGTCACAGATCTCATGAGTTTTATAAAGGATACTCAAGGTTTTTTAACAGCTTGAAACTTTGTACCACTTGATAAAAATCTTAAAAAGCAGAGAATTTTTATTTTACTTTTGTTGGTCCCATGATACCGTTTTGAAAATCAACAGCAACCAATTTATTTTATGAGTCAGGGTAGGCCTATAATACAAACGAGTAATTTGAGTAATTTTTGCAAGTCAAGCAAAAATAATGAAAATAAATTTCTTCTTAACCAAAAGATACATTTGCTCCAATCATCTGTATATTTTAAACTGAACCTATGAAGTGGAAAGTTCTAAAAAGCAACCCTGAAAATTTGATGGTGCATTTGTTGTTGCTATATAATAATCTACCCCCAGATTAAGTAGCTTAAAACAATCATTTTATGTACTTCATATTTCTATGTGTCATTAATTTAGCTGGGCTCAGTTGTTCAATTCTTTTGCTGGTCTTGGCTGCTCTCAAGCAACTGAGGCCAATTAATGGGTCTGCTGGTGGATAGAAGATGTGTTTAGCTGGGTCAGCTGCTCCTGTGGTCTCTGATCATCTGGCAGACAAACTTGAGCTCTCCACATAGAGTCTCATGGTTCTAAAATGCAGTAAGAAGTGCAAGCTCCAATGCACCATAACTTTCAAGTCTCTACTTGTATCTTATTTGCTACATCCCATTGGCAAGGCAAGTCACAAAGCCAAGTACAGATTTAATTTTTTAAATTTATATATATGTATGTGAGTGTGTATATATGTGTGTGTGTGTGTGTGTGTGTATATATATATCTTTTTGGGTGGCAGCCCCCAGAATCACAGCAGATTCAGAGAGACTCCCCCAAGTACAGATTTAAGAATGGAGAGATAGATTTCACCTACTGGAGAAGGAGCTGGGAGCTGGAAAATAATGCTACCTTTTTATTTTTTTATTTTATTTTTCAGTTTACAACACAAAACTTCATTTAAGCAAAACTGGATTGAAAGCAGGATATGTGTAAGACACTTCTATACAAAACAAAAAAACTGAATAAGACATCTTTGTCCTCAGGAAATCTGCAGGCTAGGAAAAGAGGTGCATTTCTAAACACTTAATCATACCATGAGACTGAAAAATTATTTAGTGCTACATCTAAGTACAAGCTATATTTTGTGGGAGCCCAAAGCCTCATTTATTCTGACTGTGGTAATTAAAGAAAATTTTGTGTAAGAAGTAACAAATTACTAGGCCTAAATAGATGACATTTTTGCTAAGGAAGTAAAGAAAAGGCATTTAAGACAGCAGATATTCAACATACAAAATCAGAGATGTGTGAATGGTATATGGTGATTATTGAAATCATAATTTCCCACTATTTTTCAAACCTTCACCAGGTTGATTTCTTTCTTATCTGTATTAGTTAAAAATAGATCTGGCTGCAAGTAAGGAAATAATTACAGTGGCTTAAACAAAAAGACACTTCTTTAACCCCTAAATATCTGGAAGGAGTTTGGTTTTGGATTTTTTCTTTCTGCTTCACCACTTTTAGAATACTGACATTTTCAGCCAGATAGGGTGGCTCACGCCTGTAATCCCAGCGCTTTGGGATGCTGAGACGGGCAGATCACTTGAGGTTAGGAGTTCGAGCACAGCCTGGCCAACATGGTGAAACTCTGTCTCTACTAAAAATACAAAAAAAAAAAAAATCAGCTGGGTGTGGTGGCACGCACGTGTAGTCCCAGCTACTCCAGAGGCTGAGGCAGGAGAATCGCTTGAAACTGGGTGGCAGAGGTTGCTGTGAGCTGAGATCACACCACTGGACTCCAGCCTGGGTGACAGAGAGAAAAAAAAAAAAATTATATATATATATATTTTTTTTTTTTTTGACTTTTTCTTTCCAAGCTTGTTGTCTCATGGTTGCAGGTAGCTGCTATACCTTCAGAGACTGTTTATATTTAAGGCAGAAAAAAAGAGAAAGCTGAAGCTAGCCACATTTGTTCCTTTACATTAGGAAAGCAATAGCTTGCCCAAAACTTTGCCAAAAGATTTCATTTATCTCATTAGCTATTTGGGTCACATGGACTCTTCTCCCCATACAGAAAGCCGGGAAATTAGATAACAAAATTTTGATGTTTGGCTTGAAACAATGGTTACTCATCCCCTAAGCTTGGAAAATTGCTGTGCTCAACAGCAGCAAAAAGATTCTATTAGTGAAGAAGGGGAAGTAACTTTTGTGATATATCCTATCATATGCTTGGTTCTGTCTCTATATCTATTTCTATGTTATTTCTCTAGAATGGAATATCTTTCCTTTTCTCCATCACTTTTTAAAGACTGACCAATGTACCAACTCTTTTGGGAGGACTTCCTGTATAGTCCTTCCTAATAGACTGTTATTCTTTATAAGCCATATCACTTAAAGTAGCCATTAATTACCTTCTGTCTTAAGCTGTTTGCTAATTGTTGTGTGCATAAAATTTCTGTCCTTGACAAAACTGTAAGTCTTGTGAAGAGAAACTATAAATTATACTTTTATATTTCCTTTAATGCTCAGAATACTACTGGGCACATATAATATATGGCCAATTGATCAAAAAAAATTGCTACTTCAGTTATATTATTCCATTTCAATTTTGCTTCATAAATAATAGTTCAGTTTTTTTATTTTTGTTTTTTTTTTTTTGAGATGGAGTCTTGCTCTGTCGCCCAGGCTGGAATGCAGTGGCACAATCTCGGCTCACTGCAACCTCTACCTCCTGAGTTCAAGCGATTCTCCTAACTCAGCCTCCCGAGTAGCTGGGATTACAGGCATGCACCACCACTCCACGCTAATTTTTGTATTTTTAGTAGAGACAGGGTTTCGCCATGTTGGCCAGGCTGGTCTCAAGCTCCTGACCTCAGATGATCCTCCCACTTCAGCCTCCCAAAGTGCTGGGATTACAGGCTTGAGCCAACACACCCAGCCTAGATTCTTAAAAGGTGATGAGAGTTGATAAACCCATCCTTTTTCCACTTCCCTTATATAATAACAAAGTTCATTGAAAAAAAGGAGCTTTTATTGATGTGGTGGACATTTACTGCCCATTTCATATTCTTAATCACAGGAAAGCCATCTTTCTCTTACCCATGTTTGGATGGTATTTTCTCCCCCTACCTGATTCCTGGAAATGACATAGATAGATCCAAATCATGGACAATCATCTTTTGACTCAATTATTTCTTTAATTTTAATTTTTAATTTAAAATAATATTGTATATATTTGTGTTCATGGACAATCATCTCTTGACCTCAATTATTTCTTTTTTATTTTTAATTTAAAATAATATTGTATATATTTGGGTGATATAATGTGATGTTTTAATATATTATACATTGTCGAATGATAATATCAAGCTAATTAAAACATCCATCCCCTTATGTACTTTAAAATATTTATTAGTTATTCATGTATTATTTTAAAGATGGGGGTCTCCCACTCTGTTGCCCAGGCTGGAGTACAATGGCACAGTCATGCCCACCGCAGTCTCAGAATCCTGGGCTCAGCCTCCAGAGTAGCTGGGATTACACATGTGAGCCACTGCGCCTGGCAAAAAGCTACTCTTTTAGCAATTTTGATTTTTCTTTTTCTTTACCATTCTTAGCAGATAAGAATGAAGCCATTCCAAAGTGTAGAAACAAGAAAGAAAAAGAAAAAAAATAAATCCTAACAATACTATTTGAATCCCAGGATCTAGTCATCCCCGAAGTCTGAATATTTCAATGAAGCAATAAATTTCCTTTTGACAACTAATTCCCATTTGACAATTTATGGTTTAACATACCCTGACAGAATGAAAATAATATTGTCCTCAGAGTTGAAAACCTACTGTAGCTTTCGTCCTTCTGCTTTATTGGTATGTGGCTTTAGACCAACACATTGAAGTGTCTATTGTCAACTTGGCACTTCTATTCCTATGCAAGGATGGTAATTACATTTTCCAGAATCCCTTTCCCTGCGTGGTTCTGAGTTACAGTTGCCCAAGAAAGGAATTTACGTGAGATTTGGGAGATAGAAGTGAGGAAGCCATTACTCTTGGAAGGCCATGGTAGTCAGATACTTTAAGGGACAGATACAAAAGTCCCCACTGAGCCCCAGTTCATCATTGCTCTACTGTTGCTCCATGTCCAGCATGTCTTTCTGATTTCAGGCCCTCAGGTGCACCATTACAGGCTTGGCTGTGAGATTATAGGTATGTCAGGGCTTATAACAAAATGCTGAAATTATCTGACTTACCTCACCTGAAAGTAGGTAATAAGACCCTCATTCCAGAGGTGTCCTGTCCTGTCCCAGAGGCCAAAAAGGATCTAAACAGATAGACCTTGCTGGGCACCCCCTACACACGCCAGTTTATTACCATTAGATCATACACTTTTTGTCCAATCATGCTTTTACAATGAAGGTCTATTCTTCATTGAACCTAAGCATAAAGATACAGTTTTCCTCTGGTCTTTGTGTCTTCATTTCTGAAGGATTCCATGTCACATAAAACTTCAAAAAGGTTCATATGTCAAATAAAACTTTGATAAATAAATTTTTATTGTTTTTTCCTCTTGTTAATCTGTCTTTTGTTATAGGGGTGTCAGCCATGACCCTAGTAATGGGTGAAGAAAAGGTATTACTTTTTCTCCCCTGCAGAAGCAACATGTTCTCCAGAGAGGATAGTTTCCACAGACACCTCCATACATCATAGTGCAACTTTGCTATCAGATGAGCACAGTTTCTCATATTTTCCTACAAGCACTCACTTGTTCTCCTGGGCCACTGCTTCATGTAAGTCTGGCATTGATTATATCTCTGATTCTCTACTCCCTTCTTCCAGGCTTTCACTTAAACAGCTCCCACCAATATTCATAGAAGATCTAATTCTTATACTAAATTTCTTATTGCCAAAGTACTTGCATTAGTTTTGTTTTCTTTATGGACCTCAACTAATAAGACCAGTTATTTACTCTCTTAAGTCCTATCCTCCTTGCCTATAAAAAATGAGTTGTCCTGCTTGATCCACACAGCTGTAATGAGAATCCGGTGATAATGGGTCTGGTGTGTAAAGAGTAAGTGGGTGACTTTTTGGAGCCTGAATGTTGGTCCTCTAGAGCAAATGCCTTTGCTTCAGCATGCAGGACATTACTACTTTTTTTTTTCTTATAAGTAAACCCTCAAAAGTAAAAAAAGGGTTTCTAACCTAAAGAAAATGAGTATACATATGCTTTAGAAGTAAAAAACTAAAAGGCAAGTTCAGTTGAAATTTTATTTCAAGAATGTGCCTATTTCTTGATCCTTTAATTTTCTTTCTTCTTTTCATTCCTAGAGAGAATATTGAAGTTTCATCATTAATCACTGATTCACCTTAAAATATAGCTTTTCCCTCATTATTATTACCGAGGAGATCTCACAACTTCACCTCCTTCCATTTCAAATCTTTTTGACTCCAAGCCTATTTCTTTGCATGAAAGATACAAAAATAATGAATTGTCAAAACTTCAGTCAGATGGGATTCAATCTTGTTTTTATCTACACAAAGCTTCTCTATATAGTTACTTGAAGATTACACACCCACACACAGACACACACACACACACACATATATATTTAAAGCTACTACCCAGTTTTATGTCTTAAAAGAACTCTGTCATTAGGGGAGAAATATTAAACTGAACAGAAATGTTATGGGGAAAAATACATTTTAACTTGAGCTTTTGCTCAGTATAGAGAATTACTGTCCTGATTGTTCTGATGCAAGCACCTCTTTTTGTTTGTAATAAAGTATATAATGGGTATTCTACAGTGAATGCATCCTTCCTACACAGTGATTTCCATCAATGTATAATTAAAAGTGGATTTCCTTTTCCTTTTTGGATGGTGGGAGGGAGGGGCTGGTAAACCTGGTTAAAGAAGGGAGAACAAAGAGAACTTTCATGAGTTCCTCTGCAAACAGTCTATCAGTTACAATTCGTAGTGTTCGAATAGCAGCACCATTCTAAAGAAGTTCTGGAATAAAAAAAAAAAAAAGTCAAGCAGGGGGTCCGAGGAAAATTCAGCCCGCATGCCAACTAAGGGAAAGAAAGAAAAAGGCAGGGGGGGAAACCCTATCTTTTGTTGTAAAAAGAACTAATGAAGCTGCTGTTAGAACTGTCCACAGTGACACAAGGGTGTACACCCACACACATTGTTAAAATGCCAGTCATCCCTGGTAATGGGAAAAGGAAATGCTGTGATTTAAAGGAGGTGGTGGCACACACTGCTTTTAGAGTTTAACTTTGGAAATCTTAGTGAGGGCACACTTTGGCCAGTGTTGGCTGCCAGAAGTTAGTACAAAGATGCATAAAGTTGTCTACTTCTGTCTTAAAGAAGCAGTGGACTAGTGGAGGGTAAAATCCCATTGTCATTATAAATTGCTAATTAAATAATTATCAATTAGTTGGGCAGACAGAACTCATTCCAGTGTATTCCTTAGAGAGCAGTCAATAAAGAAAAACTGTAATTTTGATTCTTTTCTTTTTACAATATTCTTGCCTAGAGGTGCTAAATAGAGATAATATATGTTATGTTCTATGTTAGGTGTTTCACATAGGCTATAATGCGTTATTGATCAAAGATGAATACCTATTATAGCCCAGCAATCATTAATTTTTGTTATTCTAGTTGTATGGCATTATTTCAGCGTAATAACTAATTGGGCCATTTTTCAATGAACAACACAATATAGTATTTATTTTCCAGCAAGAAAAAAAATCCCAATACTACATTTTCTAAAATACTACAGAGAAAATATTTTAGGAAACAAAAATGTCAACCAGTATTTTTTTAAAAATCAAACTGTGTCTGCATTCTTAATTGCAAAAGTGTTTTATTTAAAACTTTTAGTTATATATATTCACTAACATGGTATTATAGATAATTTAAAAACAGCCAGTCATTTTAAAAGTAATTAGGAGAAAGTAGAAACATTCAGAAGTAAATAAATATATATAATGTATACACACATATACATATATTTATATATAATATATAAAGTAAATATATATAAATGTTTATATATTGTTATATTATATATTTACATAAAATATTATATATATTCGTATATAATCTCTATTGTGAATTTAGGACTTTTGAGGCTTAAAGATAAGTAGTGATAAGATCCTTCAATTTTGCAAGTGTTAAAAGTTTTCAAAAGTGTTCAGTTTTCAGGGGATGAGATTTTTTTTTTGAAGCCCAGATCAGGGACTTGTGAATAAACAAAGCCCAAAGAATATAAAATCTGGAAAGATGGAAACTGAATTCCTAAGAAATCCAGTTGCATTTAAATATGAATGGGTTTGTTGCAGTCCTGTTATATATGTAGATCACTTCTGCCTTTGTAGAGAAATATGGAGCTCTGAACCTCTGCACTTGTCTTCTTTATTAACTATGAATTTGAAAAAGATTGTAAGTTTACTAACAACTTCAGAAAATTTGGTAGCATGTTATGGAAAACAAGTAGTAAGTACAATAAGTTTATGTTAGTAGCTAGTGAGGAAAACATTTTTCTTTCTGTTAGGACATTTTCTACTGGGAATCTGCATAATGTTCAATTTTGTTATGAAAATAATAACATTTTAAAACTTGACTTTAAAACCACTTATTTACATAACAGCCATCTTGAATACACAAACCCAGCACTCCTTATTATATTCCATTAACTACCTCACAACAGTTAAAAAGGTGTCTCTTGAAATAGTCTGATGCCCCTTCTAGACAATAGTTTACTTTTGGGGACTTGGAATCAACTTGGCATCTCAAAAATCTTAAAAGAGCTTCATTATGGCAAAGTTCTTAATTTGATTTACTTTAAGGAATACTTAATGGTTAAAGGTCTTTACTATGTTGTTTTATTGAATTCTTGTCCATGGTTCAGGATTGATCCACTTCAACCTTT
Organism: Pongo pygmaeus; assembly: GCF_028885625.2. Classification (NCBI taxonomy): domain Eukaryota; kingdom Metazoa; phylum Chordata; class Mammalia; order Primates; family Hominidae; genus Pongo; species Pongo pygmaeus. The sequence goes on from NC_085930.1 coordinate 156,743,670, forward strand.
CAGCAGGGAGTAGTTTTCCAGGGAGGCCCAGCAGGACTCCAAATCAATAAGGTTAATAGACATGGGGCCACGCAGTCAGAGGTGATATGGCTGGAATTTCTGATGCCAATGAAGACAAGTTCTGGTGTCACTTTTGTGCTGGCAACAATGTTACCCTGATTACCTGGAGCATAGAGTTGTTAAGTGTTCACAGGACTGTGAATGGCCCATTAATCCGAATTATTTTAAAGGAACTAGTTCAATTTTACTCTTCTTTAAATTATTGGTCTCCATTATTTTTGAAATATCAACTGCCCCCTTGCTGTAGAAAACATTGGTGTTCGGTTCTTTTTGTCCAAGTGCCCCCAGCAGCAGCTTGTGACCATAAAATGTTAGCCAAAAAAACTAGAAGGCATTTTGTCTGAAAAAAGAAAGTATTTTATGAAAGGAATCCCATGTAAAGAGGAGGTTTTTAAATAACAAAATATGAACTCATTCTAGAAAACCTTGTTTATTTAGTAGTCTATATAAAGCAACATGAAATATAAACTAGTTAAGGAAAGAATGGAAAGTCAAGTTCCCTTCCTACTGTAGATTAATAACTTGTCTTCTCTTTAAGAAACCAAAGTTAGCAACGCCTTCCAAAGTCTATGAAAGTGTACAATTTATAGTCATATCCCACCGACTAAAGCACTGACTCCAAAGCAAACAGATTCATCTCTTTCAGTACTTCACATGAATAAGTGTATGTAAATAAATAAATAAATGTAATATAGATATATTAGTAAGTAGTAGTTTGGAACACTTGCACTCATCCTTGAAAAAGGCTTGACAGTGAATATTATTTCAAATAATTGATGCTGATTTTACTGTGCAAATTAAAGAAACATCCATGCCATGATATCATTTAGAGAAGACTCTGTTTGACTACATCCTACTTTTACAAACTCTTACTTATATTTTAAAGATAACAACAAAAATCAATGAAAAAATCTAAAGTTTTAACACTGTAAGAATTTTCTTGACAAACTCTGTGGTGTTTATATATCCATCCTGGATGTATTCAACCTTGTTTTACCATTGGCTGATTTGCCATATTCTTAAAATAAAGACTGATGATTGCTGAAAACTTAGGTACATCAGACAATAATCATTATTCTCCTTAGACAAATTTTGTCAGTGAAGACAGAATGTACCTTAGCAAAGTAAAGTAGCAGATTGAATCATGGTATTCTTTTTATCGTCTCTCATATTCAGTAACCTATTAAATAGTAAAACATATTAGGTTAACTTGAAAATGCTTCAAGTTGGAAGGAAACTGAATTTTTAAAATCGCACTGGGAGAGTCATTGTTAATTGAGTTGTAATCATTATTGGTCATTAGCTTTTTATTTTATGATAAGGATCTTAATGATGATGGTGGTAATGATTAGGTAATGTGCACACAAAGTGATGAAAATGTGTTCTATTAATCTGAACAGAATTCATTTTTATACCAAAAGATGTACATGGGTTTACATGATTGCTTTGCAACAACCACGAAAAAAGTAAGAGCAAACATTCTGGACTTTTAACACCTAAAAGAGGGATTTTCTTTAATCTTAAATTACCTTTCTTATTTTTATTTTTGAAATGCTAGCCAACCTTGTTCTGAAATTGAAATTATTTGCTCACAATAAATATCATTTTTTTTAAAAAAGTGTCTATTTTACTTATCATTCAGGAGGAAAGCAGTTCTTTTGCCAGTTGGACTTTTTTTTTAAAAAAGCCTGATTTGAATAAATTTACATATTTTGTCTACAAAAATTAATTCTAAAAAGGAATGATAACTAGAAAAACAATTTAAATTGCGTATTTTATAAGAAGAGTAAAAAAAAACTTTGTCATTCACGGGGCAGCTCAGTTAATTTGATGTGCTTTGATGTAAATTTATGGGTTGTTTTAATTTCAAAACATATTTTTTCCGTTAATAAAGGAGACAAAAGAAACTTTCAACCAGCATCTCCAGTTTGTTATATTGGAATGTTTTGGCTTCTCAAATGTGAGAACATGATTGTTTTTATTTCCAGGAGGAGATAATAACACTGAAGCAATAAAAAAGAGTCAAGGCAGCTTGCACAGCACAGGAAGTTCACAGCCAGAGACTTAATTTCTCACACAATGTACTGTGCAATGGGCCCATTAACATAGATGAATAGGCTCTTTAGAGGTTTTTTTTTTTCTTCTTCTTCTTCTTCCAGATATGCAGCTGCCGCTGAATGGTGATATGTTAATAAGGTACTCACTTGCCTATTCTTCAGGTACTCTGGCATTCTCTACCTAGGTAATCTCCATATAGGAAAAGCTATTAGGGGGTTGTATCTGCTACCACACCTTCAATTATATTAACACCTGCACTGATAATCCACGTAAGGTAAACTAGTAGGGGGCCTATGGCCTTAGTCCACTCTTTTTTTCCCCCACAATGTTACATCTGAGGTTGGGGAGAAAGTAAGAAGCAGAAGAAAAAAAAGGAAAGTCACTTTTATTACACATCAGTGGGAACCTTCTGAAAAAGCTTTCATGCCTAGGAAATTGTTATTTCTTCAAACAGCTGACAGCCTGCAGAGGAAACTCTTAATGGAAACCCAGCTCCTGCATTGTTATGCATGGCCCTCATGTAGATTCAGGGGGGTGGATTAAGTTAGCTTCCAAAGAGCCTATTGTGTGTAGCATTAATTTGCAGGGCTCTTGATATTTGAGTTGGAAGGTTTATAACCTCAGTGTTTACTTAGATGAACTACATCCTAGGTTTGTTTATTTCCATCTGCAGTCTCTTATTTCCTAGTAAATGTTACATTTATATTTGTTAACAGCAAGAATGTTGTTATAAATCTGAAAGAAATAATTACACGTGTTTACAATCATTCACGCTAAAGCCTTGATCCTGGTTCTACAGGGTCACCCTTCCTGTTAGGTCTATAGAAGATTACATAGATAAATTCACTTCTCAAGAATATTTATGCTATCCAGTTAAACATGTTTAATATAGCCTATCCCAAGTGTTAACTTTCTGTGAAATATGTAATTGCCCCTGTTTCTTTCACATGGCAATATTATAAACACATGCCCCTCTCTAAACCTGTGCCTTTCACATCCAGATGAACAAACTATAGAACTGAGCATTGCTTTCTTTTATTACTGTTTGAATGGTTACTTGCAAAGAGTCAGTTGCAATTTTTTAATAGTGAATTTTTTAAAAAGTCCCCAAATTGTTATTTGCAAACAACTCTGGTGTTGTAGATACAGGAACTCCTAAAAAATCTCATCTTCTGAGATTAACTTGCAAATTTTCATTCAGAAACTTTTTCAACACCACCCCTCTCTGTATTCTCTCCTTTTCCTCCCTGGATTGTATAGGCAGTTGCTAACATGAATTTAAAATTCAATATGAATGGCTGGCGGCGGGAGGGTGCTGGGGGGAACTTGCCCATTGGAAACAACTCTGGTCTTAATCTGGATTTAGGGGCTCAATTGAATAGAAGTACATTATGCTTGAACAACTGAAATTTCTATTATTTTGAAACCTTTTTTAATAGACAACAACACAAACAGCATGTTGAGTATTTTATTGCACATTTTCTGCTTTTGGTTAGTATTTTTGAATGTCGTACAGATAATCTTAAATGTAGCTATTCATGGATTTATCTATGTTAGCATTTCTATTTAATAGGTTTTGTGATATAGTGGTGAGAATATAGATTATATATCTGTATCCTCAATACTTAATACAGTGCCTAGCATATGATAGGTACTCAAGAAATGTTTGCTGAATCAATCAATTAAATTATATCTTTAGATGGATTGCTTTTCAGGATACATAGGAACAGCCTGAAGAAATGCATGATAAAAACAAAAACAACAAACAATCCAATGCTAATAAGATCCATCTTTTCAATTACTTGTCAGGCTGTGAGTAATCAGATCTTGAAAGTTTATTTCAAAGTCTCACTACTGTGAGCCAGTATGTTTTCAATTGGATGTGTCAGAGTTTTCCTAACAACAGTTTTTCAAATCAACAGTTTTTCCTTGCAATAAAATTTAAAAGAGTGAATGGCAGGTGAAAAAATAGTGAAGATTATAGTCAACTGTAATAAATATACAGCCCTTGCAATTATACAAAGTTTGGGAAATCTGATTATTAGGAGTAGAGGTGGTACTGGTATACCAGCTTTACTGGGAGTTCTCTAAGAAAGAAATAGTGTATTTAGATAAGAATCATAGAACGCCATTGCTTAGAAACATTAGAAATCAGACTGTCTCTCTAATTTTTACAGATGAAAAAGTAAAGCTTACATATACAGATACATATATCTATGTATGTATACTGTATATACATACACGCACACACACATACATGAAACAAATTGTTCCTGCCCATCGTAGCTTAATTTGGGGGCAGTCCCTATCATACAGTAGACATGTGATACATGAATAAAAGCATATATGTATGTACAGGAACACTAATGAAGCATACATTTAATGAATTTATGGTTTGCATTGGGCAAATACAATATATGGGTTCAATTCAGCTAGTTGAACAGTAATTTATTGAACATCTTTTATGTGGCATTGTGTAGGCATTGAACTTAGTCCTAGAAACTTTCTGCTACATGTGCTGAAGAGTTGATTCATGTATATTTCACTTGGTACAGATTTATGTTGATCTTAAAATTATTACAGGAGTTGTATATAATAGTCATTATAGTGTGATGAGAACAACCAAAACAGGAAAATACTAGAAGCATAAATGCTACTCATAACATGCATAAAAGACTCTATAGCTCAGTGCATCATGACAAAAGAAGGAAAGAAAGAGAAATTCATTTTTAGTTATTGCATAGATGATAATAGTGACAATGATAACCATTGTCTTTTTTACTGGACTTAGTAAATACCATTCTGTCTTGGATGATTTATATTTATTAACTGGCAAATTTTCCCCAAACCCTTTGAGGTGGGCATTATCTCCATTTAAACAAAGAAATACTAGAAGAATATTTCTTATGAGAAGAATTAGGTAACTTGCCCAGGTCACAACGGTAGCAAATTATAAGAGCTGAAATTTGAAGTCAAGATTTCCTTACTCCTCAGTCTCTCCTCTTAGTCACTGCGTTACTGTTATCCTATCCTTGTGGTCAAAGCTGTCTAGTTATTTTAGGCCTGCTAGTTGCTAACTTTGTTCCTCTGTAATTCCTTAGGAGACTGCTGCGTACAAGCATTAATTACAGCTTAATACAAGGGCAACTTTCAGGACTGCAATCCTTCAAAGAGAATTTTGTTAAGCTCTTTTCCAAAGTCTAGAAATACAACTTTCTTCACAGAAATAGCTGCAGAAATTTTAGAGACTTCTAATAGAATATCAAATATACATCTGCTTCTCAAAAGTAAATATGTCTGTATGTGTGTTTATATATGTACACATATACACACACATATATATGTATTATCATTGCAATAATAAGGTGAAGAAAATGGTAATGATTAAACAGTGGGTTTATAAAACTTGCAAAGTGTCCTGTTTAGAGAATGACACCTGCATGTCATCATCATAGCAAGGAGAATAAGAGTTTTTAAACCTGAGCAAGGAATATAAGGGAACACATAATTTTCTTCTTTTCCCAAAAGGCAAATTTAATACAGTGAGGGAAGGATGAGGAAAAGCAGCTGCAAGCAGACTGGGATTAGATGTCTGATCCGCTACATTGACAACTGTAAAAACATATTTGATTACTGATGTCATTACTGGAAAGGCTGATACAGTGTTGTGAGGTTTGCAGACAACACGGGCTAGTTATTATTCTAATGTTGTCTTTTCTTGTTTATTGTACTAGTAGGAACTTATTATTACAATTCATGTACATTTACAACCATATATTAGCAGATTGGTATGTACGCAAAGGAAAATTGGACGTACTCTTAGTCTCAAAAATTTTGTTGAAGATAATAACTTGAGTTTAGAGGTTTATTTTATCACAAATAAAACTAAAGTTGGTAAATGTTATCAAAAGGAAGGTATAAGGAGTAATTTATATTGAATCATTTCAGGTACACATGCATACTAAGACTGAAATGAGTATATATCTGTGAAGTTTAACAAGTGAGTATATTTTCCCCAATACATAACAAAATTTTAAAACCTAATTCTGATTTTGAGCCTCAATATGGTTTAGTTGAAAGAGGGGGTGATTTGGTGTCAGATAGCTCTGGGGACAAATCATTGCTATCGTAGTTATTGTGTGGTCTTCAGACAGTACCTTAATCATTGGGCCTCTGTCTCCTCTTGTGTCAAATGAGAATGAGAATGTCTGCCTTTCCGGTTTGCGGTAAGAGTTCAAGAGAATAGATACGAAGCATTGAGCATAGTGCTTATACCACGTGTTGAAAAAATGGTGGTCATGTTTTAGTAATGAAGAGATGCCTAGTAAATCAAGACATCAAGGGAAGAATTAAAAGAGAAAGCTATTAGTAATGGAAAAGTCAATGCAATAGATGAAAAGATAATTTAAAATGGCCAGAACTGGGAAAGAGAATAAACAAGTCAAAAAAAACAAAATATTAAAAGATAAGGGCACTCCATAGAAAAGTTTGTTCATGTAATAATACTATTCTGACTTTTGGAATTGTGTTTTCACAAATAAACACAACGCCCTAACAACAACAACAAAAAAAGTAATCATATAAAACTGTAAGGGAAAAGAAACAAAAACAAGAAAATTAGATTAAATATGGAATTTTTGTCAAAGAGCAGTTGAGCAATGCAAAGAGAACAATATGGTAAAACAAAAACCATGGGAAGTCTTGAGAAGAAGACAAAAGGAAAACAAAGAAACATGGGAAAGACAGAAAAAAAGCAAACACAAGCAGAGACTAAAGGATACATCTAAATGTTCAAGCCAGTAGAATGAACACAACTCTGCTTTTAATTTTGACAGCGAAAAGATATCTGAATCAAGAAAGGGCATTCACGATGTTAGAAAGCAATGATTTTTAAAATTCTCAAATTTAAACAGAATGCTTTGTTTAAGCATGATGTATGCGTTTGTGTTTTCAAATGCAAAAATGTTGGAAGTTTTTGCATGAAGAAATCACTTGATTTCATGATAAATTTACCCATTTGGGTGCTAGAAATGAAAACCTTGATTGTTTACTCAACTACCCAATCAGAGAAAGAAAATTTTCAAATTACAGTTATATCAACAGATACAGTAGAGATCTCAGCTAGTAAAAACATCCTTAAGCATTATTTTGCTGACAACAACAAAAATATTTCCAGCCACATATCTAGCCACCTACAAATTCTTTGGGAATCAATTTCTTCATTTCTATAGCAAAGTAACATGTGCATATCTACTACAAATCTTAAGGCAAATAGTCCTGTTCCTATTCACTTGTCATTGCAATGAAGCATCTGCTGCTCACTGTTTTTTGTTATTTTTTTTCCTGATTACTCCAATTCAAAAACATCATCCTACCACCTCTTTTAGTTGTTAAATATCCCTGTGCTTGTGGCTACATTTCTTTGCACTGGAGAAATGATCTCATTAACAAACTAGTTCTGTGCGTCCTTAACACTGAGGCCCCTCGCCTGCAGCTGGAGGCAGCTCTCTGTTCAGCCCCAGTGCAGAGTGACACAGACAGGCGACAGCGTCGCTGAGCACTGACTTCTATTTCACGGAGGCAGACAGCGAAAACCACTTCAGAACCACGGCAAGGCATGAGAGAAGCACAGGTAATCCTGTTTCTGTATTCAGTTTTTGCAAGAATCAAATATATTCATCTGGAAGAGACAACCGGGCAAAAAAAGGAGTTGGGGTGGGGGAGGTTCTGTGTTAGAACTGCTGAGCCAGGAAATAAAGTCACAAATTAGGAAATAGAGTGTAAACACAAAAAGAAAAAAGCCTCTGATACATATATGCACATACATATATTCGCACATACATACATTTATAGGATATATATATAAAAAGGGGATGTGTTGGTGAAGGTTTTGTTACATGGGAAGTAAGCTGTAGGCTAATATGTAGAAGTAAGAAGAGTAGTTTTTGTCCTGAAATCTCCAAGTTGGAAAGGACTTTAGAAAAAAATCTAGTGTGTCATGAATGACCACATCTAATACTTTTCTTTTTTTAAAGGGTAGCTGCAAAGTTTTGGAAAAGACCTCTGCAACAACTGGAAGCACAGTGTACCCAAGTGGTGGGTCTCGTCTGTGGCAATATAATTTTCTATCTGTCCAATTGAATATGGCTGTAAAGGGAATAAAACCCCATGTAATCTCCAGCAGTGACAATTTAATCAGTTGTGTAAGGGGGAAAAAAGCAGAGTCCCCTCATTTTCATATTTGCATATTTGATTTTTGCATTGGGGAATAGAGGTTTTGTTTTTCTATTACTTTGCATTCAATTTTAATATTTAATCTTTTTATGAGCAAATTTTTATAGTGGTATGTAATACTGAGTCAGGCAGGTCTAAAATAGAAAGGAAAGACTCCATTTCTGAAATCAAGCCCCGATGCAATATGCTCTGTGTAACATTTTTCCTTGTAAAGAATCTATGTGCCTAACATGGCTTGCATGCTCCCAGCTTCTGCACGTGATGCATCTGCTATTAACATTCAGAGATTCACCCTGAAAATGAAGGCAACTGTTTGGAGAACAATGCAAAATGATGAGAATAGACCATCCTATGGCCCCCTTTTTATATTAATATTTCTTAAAATGGTAAATCTTATTGATTGCATCTGTTTCTAAGGAAGTAGGGTTTCTTAAATGCTTTATATACACAGGAGCCAGTTTTTATGAGGTTATAGAGGAGCAGTAAATACAGTAAGATTAATAAAACTTCATTGTTTTCACAATTGACAGAATTATATTATTGCCTATAGGGTAATAACAGCTTATGGGATTGATTTTAAGATGAATAAGATGCAAGTAATTTGAACTTATCATCAATTACCCTTGGTTACTCCCATGAGTATGTATCCAGTCAAAATGGTGTTGGAGTTGAATTACTGGGACATAGATAGCTGTTTCTTTATGCATCAATGCATTCTAGCCTCCACTTGCGAAAACTCCAAAAGTATGTTGGGTAATTTTAAAAAATAAGGATAGTACTCTACTTGCTTAATGATTTAGAATTTCTTTATAAAAAGTGAACTCTGAAGTCAGCATTTCACTGGAGAGGGAAAGAATAATGATTTTAATTCTATGTAATTTTTTTAAAGCTTAAAAACAAGTTTTGAAATGTTTTATGTACTAAATTTAATCTATGTACATATTTACACACACATATATACATGTGTATATGTGGGCCTACACATGTGTGTGTGTATGTGTGATGTGTGTGTGTATATAAATGTGGCCTAAATGTTGCTAACCAAATTTTATGAGAAATAACTATATTTGGAATTTTGAAAATATGAGCCATAGGATTTTATTCAAAAACAGAGCAGAGAGTCTTTTTCATGTACGTCTATGAAAAGCATACCAGTAGCAGTATACAGGCGTCATTAGATGACAGGTATAAAATCCTTTGGGCAAGCACTGATTCACATTAAATTCAAGCACATAATATGTCAAGTTTTGAGTGTGTTCTTGTTTGTTTAAATCTGCATTCTGATGATGATCTTTTTAAAGAGATTGCATATATATATGAATATGTGGTCTAGTGTTTACATATTCAAATTAACCTGTTTCTTTGAATATGGTCTAATGATTGAATGATCTCCCAAACATGGCAACTCCTCAGGGAAATATACTGATGCCTCAGCACATTTCCTCAAGGCCTAGAGAGTACTAGATACGCCAAGGAGTGCCTTGAAGCGTGGAAGCCCTGCTCTACCTAAACGAAAGTCCTAGGCTTTAATCACAAAGGCTAGGTTCACACTAATGCAATTAACCATATGATTGCTTTCGAAGGAGACTAACCTCATCAGTATCTTTCCTTTAGGCAAACTGACAATGCTGGATCTAGTCAATGACACAAGAGAATTTGATTAGCTAAGAGGTACAAGGCTCTGCATATGCAGTCACAAATGCACAGTAGGAATGTTCATCTCCAACCTATTTTCGAGTAGTTATCATTTCACAATCAACTATAAATTTAAGCAATTAAGGTAAAATAATTGTTCCATGAAATAATTAAGAGTTGACAATTATCAGGATGAAGGTGAAGACTACATCCAAATGAAAATGATCTGCTTCATAGTTTGTTTGTTTGTTTGTTTATTTATTGGGTTGTGTGTTTGTTTTGTTTTGTTTGAGGGAGGATGGGAGAGGGCCATGATAGTTAAAACTAAAAATACGATTTACCTGGAGAACTGGCCAGGTGCAGTGGCTCACACTTGTAATCCCTGCACTTTGAGAGGCCAAGGCAGTTGGATCTCCTGATGTAAGGAGTTCGAGACCAGCCTGGCCAACATAATGAGACCCTGTCTCTATTAAAAATACAAAAAATTAGCCAGGCATGGTGGTGGGTGCCTGTAATCCTAGCTACTCTGGAGACTGAAGCAGGACAATAACTTGAACCCGGGAGGCGAAGGTTGCAGTGAGCTGACATCACACCAATGCACTCCAGCCTGGGCAAGAAGAGCAAAACTCAGTCTCAAAAAAAAAAAAAAAAAGAAAGAAAGAAAAAAAGATTTACTTGGAGAACTGAAAGAGGTACAAATGCCTAAGGAATATAATTTGTAGTTGAATAGGTAACTTTAGATATGTGTGTGTGTGTGTGTACATACAGATACACCTATGTATATATGTGTGTGTACTTTTTTAACCTTATTTGACCTTGCGACTTTACAAATCATTGCTGGACTTGATAACATATTGTAGGGGCAGAAAGGGTATGATAGCTTTCCTCCCCATCATATGAATCACAGCTGACCCTCCTATCACAAAACACAGGTTAACAAGAGAAAAGCATAACACATTTATTTAATCAAAGTTTTATGTGTCATGAGAGCCTTCAGAAATGAAGCTCAATCTCCCAAGGGAAAACTGTCCATTTTTATGCTTAGATTCAATGATGAGTGAACAGCCATATAAAAATATGATTGAACAAAGAGAGAAATGATCTAATAGCAATAGACTGAGTGGGAAAAGCCAGCAAGGCCTGTCTGTTTGGATTCTACTTGGCCTGTCTGTTGTGGCATTTTTTCCTCCTGGATATACGGCAGGACTCCGTCCAGAATAAGGTTCTTCTCATCTACTTTGAGACAAATTAGGTCATATAATTTCTTATGGAAAAGCTTTTACACAAAAAGGCAGAGGAAAGTTAGGGTAATAATTCTAGGTTTTACGGCTTGGTTTGGGGAAAAAGAGTTCTAGTTTCTATGACTCACTTGGAAGAAGAATTCTGGTTTCTGTGACTCACTTCAGGGAAGAATGAGGGGCAAGAAATAGGAGGGCAGGAGAAGGTCAGAGGCATACATTAGTCCAGATGCTGCTTCTGAGGCCTTCCAATGTTCTTTAGTTCTAAGTAGTTGGTATGTCAAAGTGCTGTACTTTGGGTTATCTTTTTCTGAACCCCCACAAAATCAAATGTGAACTAGAAGCTTTCTAGCATCTTCTTCTTAATGAATCCTAATAAAGACGTTTCTACTGGCATATTGATATAATTTTTGGTTACTATCTATTAAAATTATTTCTCCAGGCCAGCAGCAGTGGCTCACACCTGTAATCCCAACACACTGAAGGCCGAGGTGGGCAGTTCACTTTAGCCCAAAAGCTAGAGACCAGCCTGGGCAACATGGAGAAACCCCATCTTTACCAAAAATGACACACACAAAAATTAGCTGGGCATGGTGATGAACACCTGTAGTCCTAGCTACTGGAAAGGCTGAGGTGGGAGGATGGCTTCAGCCAGAAAGGTGGAGGTTGCAGTGAGCCATGATCACACCACTGCCCTCCAGACTGGGGGACCAAGAAAAACTCTGTTCAAAAATATATATATTTCCCCAAAAGTGAGCAATTAAAGAATTTTCAATGTTTGCAAAGTTGAAAAGCCTAGTATGAGTGCAAAATCTAGGTAATAGAAACTTTGCATGGGAATTATCATTTCTCAGCACTTTCTTGAAAGCAATAGGTAACAACTGACGTATCCCTTCAAATGCTAAAATATTTATGTTTCCAGAACATATTGTCTAAAAATCTGAGAGACTGTGTGAGTCTGATGAGCTGGGCTGTATCCCATTCTGGAATGTCAATGTACATATTGCTATGAAAAACTTATTTAAATAATGAAATTGGCTTTCAAACAGATTTCCATGATTTGGAATTCAACAGTTACTTTAGTCATCTTCAATGAAAGAAATTGCATCAATGATATTTTAGTCTTGACGATGTTGGGAGCCCCTGTATAAATAAAGCACTTGCACAATTAAAATGGAAGCTTTATTTTTATTTATTATTTTTTTTTTGAGACAGTGTCTCGCTCTTATTGCCCAGGCTGGAGTGCAATGGCACGATCTTTGCTCACTGCAACCTCCGCCTTCCGGGTTCAAGCGATTCTCCTGTCTCAGCCTGCCAAGTAGCTGAGATTACAGGCATGTGCCACCACGCCCGGCTAATTTTTATATTTTCAGTAGAGGTGGGTTTTCCCCATGTTGGCCAAGCTGGTCTCGAACTCCTGACCTCAAGTAATCTACCCTCCTCGGCCTCCCAAAGTGCTGGGATTAGAGGCATAAGCCACCGCGCCCGGCGGGAGGTTTTATTTTTAAAGGTGTTAAAATGATTGGTTTTTAATCAGAGACTTCTCATGAAGTTGGCCAAAATGTTATTCTGAAACTTTTTTTTTAGGCATCAAAATCTGGTCCTTTAGGCAGGGCGCAGTGGCTTACGCCTGTAATCCCAGCACTTTTGGAGGCCAAGGTGGGCAGCTGCTCAGGAAGCTAAGGCAGGAGAATCTCTTGAACCTAGGAGGCGGAGGTTGCAGTGAACCGAGATCGCGCCACTGCACTCCAGCCTAGCGACAGAGCTAGACTCTGTCTCAAAAAAATAAAAGTAAAAATCCAATTTTGTTTTTTTTTATGTTCAAATATTCAGACGAATGACAAAACAGTTTATCCAGTGATTTGGCAAATGGTGTTTCAACCAAAGTTTACAATCATCTCAGCTCCTCATGTTCAAAGTAGAAGGTTCTGAGAATCCAAATCTGCTAAGGGTGTCTGAGACATAGGAAGCAAGGCACCTAGGAACCTGAGCGGAAAAATAATGCTGAGGGGACCAAATTCTCTCACTATCACTGGCAGAACAAACCTGGTGGAGAGCAAAACATGTTTCTCCTCCTATTTTACAGAGCTGATCTATCTTTCTTTTCTCTTTCCTTCCTTCCTTCCTTCCTTTCCTTTTTCGCTCTTAAAGAAAAATAGACACATATAAATATATATAAAGCCAGTAGTTACAAAGAAAACTTTTGGTACTATGGAGTATAACGGCAGCCTGTTGGAGGAATGGTAAAAAGATAAACGTGCCTGTACCATCCCCCCAGTCGCTGCTGGTTGCAGTAGATGAGGCAGTGTCTCCCCACAGCCCTGTGCTCGCAGCTCACTGTCCTCCTCCACTCTATTCTTGGCTGTGGATTCCCCTGTGCTCTTTGTGCACTTTAAGTTTAATTTTGCATTTAAAAACTCAATTGGCTCATCTGTTAAGCATTAAGCAGCTCCCTTTTGAGCCACAGGGGGAGCCCTGGGAAAACCCACAGCTGCTGGAACATGGAAAATGGGTTTAAAAAAACCAAACCATTTTGAAACTTTAAAGCATTTTAGCAGCCGTGGATTTCCCAATCCTTACCCCCCAAATGGTTCATCTGTTTAACTTTTATCTGGTATTGGAAAACGCAAACCAGAGCATTAAATAGCCCTCAAATGACTTTTTGTTTAATACAAAATGAAAGTAAAAGCTAAGCAAGCCATGTGGGAAGATCTTTGAGAGAGCTATAGCCTGGAATACCTGCAAGCATATTCTCTCTCTAGTTACAGAAACAATTCTGAAATCTAGTCATGCTTGCTAGAAGCACAACTTTTTCCCTCTTCAATTACTCACCCTCCCTTCCCCTTAAAACAAGGGAGAAAACCAGTCCAAACAAGTTCAAATCCCAGTTTATAAAATGACAATAAAAACAATGAAAAAGTTAACAGTTAGGAGATATTAATCAAATGCTCACTCCAGGTTTTAAGTATCAAAATAATTTATCATTGACTAAAAACTCATGTTTGATTACAGTTAGATAGGCTCTAGAAAACCTAAATTATTATTTTTTCCCATGTTTCCCAAATATTCCCCTAACTAGCCTGAAGCCTCTCTGTGGTAGGGCCCTCAGTCTCATTTTTAGATACCAATTCCTTTGAATAATGGTAAGACACTTCTATTGAAATAAAAAAATATCCTTTGGAAGGGTGACAACTGTAAGCCTGTTGTTTACTATTAATATTAATAGAGGCACAAGTCCCACATGGTAAAACAAATTACCCTAACACCTAGTAAATAGAGCAGCTGAGAAAGAGATATTTGAATTTTAGGATCCTGCCCAAGGTAATTTCTTTGGCCTTGGTGGAGTTTACAACGGTGGAGTTTACAATGAGAAGCTCGGTGTAGCAAAGGGATAGAGACACTAGAACATGGAAGTGAAGAAAAGACCTAACACGTACTGAGTCTCTACTAAGAGCTATCCTGGATGAAGACATCAAAGAGAAACCTATGTGACTGAAGAGGGAGTTGAAAAGACACAAAATAAATTCTTAACTTCTTTGCATGGTTTTGCCCTGATGAGACTCACTGGATTCTCACATACAATTTAAATTATTTTTAATGCACAGGCACTATAATAGTCCAAATCACATGAATAACCGAAGTCCAAAATGTGATTTATCCAATATCATTCATTGTACTGGTCAATGTCAGATTTAGGAGTAAAATTAAAATTCTTGACTCCAGTCAAAGCTTTTTTTTTTTTTTTTTTTTTTTTGAGACGGAGTCTCGCTCTGTCGCCCAGGGTGGAGTGCAGTGGCCCAATCTCGGCTCACTGCAAGCTCCGCCTCCCGGGTTCACGCCATTCTCCTGCCTCAGCTTCCTGAGTAGCTGGGACTGCAGGCGCCCCCAACCACACCCGGCTAATTTTTTTGTGTTTTTAGTAGAGACGGAATTTCACCGTGTTAGCCAGGATGGTGTAGATCTCCTGACCTTGTGTTCCACCTGCCTTGGCCTCCCAAAGTGCTGGGATTACAGGCATGAGCCCCTGCGCCTGGCCCCAACGCCAGTCAAATTTTAATCTTGGGATACCGTCTTTGAAATGGCAGATGTTGATTGGGGTGGGGGATAGAATGGTTAGTTTGTGAAGAACACATTCATGAAAAGTTTTGCACTATGTGCTTTTAAATAAACATTGCAATTTCAAAGCACTCAATTTGAATTTTATTTCATTTTATTTCTGTCTCTCTCAATTTCTGTCTTCATTATATCTATGAATTTATACATAGAAATGGCATTATAGCGGGGTAAATATATTCTGTAGATTACTCAAACTTCATCATGTGGTACAACAGGATCCTAAATAATTAAAATAGACTGAGTATTAAAAAATAGTGAAATAAAACAATAATAGACAAGTAGTTACATAATATATCCTCAAACCAGATACATACACTGACAAATTCTGAAATTATGAAGAAACAGTTTAAGTAGCATCTAAACTTTTAAAATGCCAGAAAAGATGTCAATTTTCCCTATCGTTAAACATAAATATTAACGTTTCCAACGGAGGTAGAGACTAATGATAATAACATATCTGTTTATATGTTGGAGAGGGAGACTATTTCTCTTTTATGTTATTTTCAAAACTTTTTACCAGGGAGAATAAATCTTTATGGAACCCCTACTATGTGACGAGCACAAAGCTAGTTGATTCATATGTAATCTTATGTGTCCATGGATAATGTCAACTAACTATTTTCATATGGCTTAATTTCAAATGTTCAATTCCTTCTACTTGGTTGATGTCCTTTAAGCTATACATGCTGTTTAAAGTTTGGAGAAGAGGTGTTCAAGACCCATACACTGATCAAAGAACTTCATTATAATGTCAATTAGAGGCTAAAAACTATAGTTTGCAGTTAGCTTATACCATGAGATATAGGGCTAAAGAGTACTATTCCCTGTAAACAAATAAAATCCATTTAAATCTAGCTCAAGCCAAAAAGAAGATATCCTGGCTCTTCTAACTGGGGAGGTAGAGCTAGACTCTAACAATGTGATCAAGACTCTTCATTTTTCTCTTCATGTCTCATTTTAGTCCTTCTCTGAATTATGGCCACATTCCCCTTCAGGGGTAGAGAGTGGAGATGTGGTCATAGCATGGTTAGCACGGATCTTCCCTCTGGCTTTAATATAAAAGATGCTAGTAAAAGTTCTGATTACCCTGTCCCAAGTAACATGACTTACTTCTGGACCAAGCACAATGGCCAGGGACTAAGACATACTTATGGTCAGGCCAGGGTTGCCTGCACACTGCTATGTACTATGATTGAAACTTACAAGAATCAGTTGATTGGGATAAAGAAAAATCAGTTTCTCAAGGAAAGAAGATACATTAGTTTAAAAAGGAAGAAAAGCTTCTAAGTAGATGAAAATCAAAAAGGTCCATTATTAATTACTAGGTAGGCTGTGTGCGGTGACTCAGGCCTGTAATCACAGCACTTTGGGAGACCAACGAGGGCAGATGGCTTGAGCCCAGGAGTTCAAGACCAGCCAGGGCAACACAGAGAAACCCCATCTCTACAAAACATAGAAAAATTAGCAGGGTGTGGTGGTGCGTGCCTGTGGTCCCAGCTACTTGGAAGGCTAAGGTGACAGTATTGCTGGAGGCCAGGAAGTCAAAGCTGCAGTGAGCCGTGATTGTACCACTGAAGTCCAGTCTGAGTGACAGATCAAGATCCTATCTCAAAAATAAATAATAAATTTAAAAAATAAAAAGTCCAAGGTATTTTGGGGTAGTCTCTCCAACCTTACCTTGTATTCATACACCCACACATATACACACACATTCAGTTACTAAGAACCATAGACTTTTAAAGTTACTAAGAATCATAGACTTTTAAAGTTAAAAATTGAGCCAGTTGCAGTGGCATACATCTGTAGTCCCAGCTACTCAGGAGGCTGAGGCAGGAGAATGACTTGAGCTCAGGAGTTGGAGCTACAGTGCACTATGATCACACCTGTGAATATCTACTGCACTCCAGCCTGGGCAACATAATAAGACCATGTCTCTAAAATAAATAAAATAAATAAATTTAAAACAGACTATTTTATCTCATTGAAATTTCCCATTTACATATGAGAAGAACCCCAAGGACTAATACTACAATTTGTTCTACAGTTCTGACCTCTGAGTGAATGTTCTATTACTTGATGTGACCTCATATATATGATGCACATTCATACACACATATATGTATACTGTATATACATATATGTGTGTATGTATATATATCATCTGTTCTATGTATTTTCTATATTTAAAAATAAAACAATTAAAATTTCTCAAATATTGGAATACATTTAACAAAATTTTCCAATAAATTGGAGATTTAAGGAAATTGAAATAAAATTATATTTTATCTGTCCATAACAAGGTTTTCATCATTTTATTTTTAACATTTTCACATTTAATTTTGAGATTTATTCTCTATTATTTTTTGCAATTTATTCATTTATTAAGAAACATATATTTAATTCTGCAGCGTGTGTGCGTGGTGGAGTAAGGTGCTTTGTTGTTGCTGTTGTTGACTATCTAGTATTTATACCCTTTTCTTATGTTAGGGGAAACACCTACTGTGTAGATTAACAAGGGGCAAAAACCCGCTTCTTGCTATGAAAGATAAAGAGCAGTTTTCTCCATTCACATACTAGATTTTTTTAAAATCTAGTTTTCTGAAGTTAGAGTAGGAACATTGTGTCATAGTCTTGATCATTAAAAAAATTCTTTCTAAAACACAATGAGTCAACTTCTCATCCTTACTCAAGTACCTTTGGAATCGCATGTATGCTAGCTCTTTGAGATCTTTCTTAGGCTCTACAATGAATAGAAAATAACACTGGATAATTTCAACAGAAAGGGAATATAGTGTCATTGAATGGACAAAAAGGCTCAGGAAACAGACTCTGGCAATGAGTGGAAAACAAGCAAATCCACACTTCTAAGAATGCAGCCAATGTCTCAGTGTCACATCAGTCTGATTAGAACATTACTGCTCTCCATGTGCCATTGACAGCACCACCAGCCATACCTCATCACCATCATGCCACTTACCACCATGAATATTCTCTTTGCATTCTTGCCCTCAATTTTCTCTCTTTTTTTCTGGGAAGACTTTTAGTCATATGATCATCTTTGTCCTTTTTCCTTTGGGCCTCATTGTTACTGGAGTCTACAATTTTGAGAAAATTCTTCAGTTTTGTTTTGTAATCATTCAGGTGCAGTTTTGTAAAGTCACAGTTTCAATATCCAAGAACTTTCTCGTCCTACATTCCCTTTTCATAGCATCCTGGTCTTGCTTTGTGCATATAAAATTATCTCAAATTTTGCTGAAGATACTAGTTAGCATACTATTTGCTCCAAATTATTTACTTGCTCTATAGCTGCTATTATCTATTGCTTTGTTTATTTTATGTTGCAAGCTCTCCTTTAGGTGGCAGGTAATCCATGGTTGCTGATTCATATTTAAATACAAGACAAGAGAAAGTTTAACTGAAAGCACGTTGAGTACATGGGTGGGACTTTGCAATGAGTGCTATTTATTTTTGGGTGAGTGGGCTGAGGACCTAGCAATTATGCTGTAGGACTCCTAAATCTCTTAGTTCACCTCAGATATTTTATTCAATTCCTTTACAAAGGAGCCTGAAATTTCCTTTTTATGTGGTACGCAT
This sequence comes from Pongo pygmaeus, assembly GCF_028885625.2. Classification (NCBI taxonomy): domain Eukaryota; kingdom Metazoa; phylum Chordata; class Mammalia; order Primates; family Hominidae; genus Pongo; species Pongo pygmaeus. The sequence goes on from NC_085930.1 coordinate 156,762,605, forward strand.
CTTATTGTTGAAGGGGAAAGATTACTAGGTATGCAGACTTCCCTGCTTTCAGCCTTGTTTCTCACACCCTCACTAGGTGCTAGATTTATTTGAGCCTGATCCCCCTTTGGAATTCTATCAGGCTGATGTGCTCATTCTTGGTAATAGCCCCGACACATGTATTTTGCACTGGGTTTTGCTCTGATCTGGCTAATTAATTGGTAAACAACCCACCAACTGTCCATTTTCCAACAATTAATTAAAGGTTCTTATACGCCCTTTTCTTATATGCCATTGTTGTTTGTTTAATTCCTCACTCTTATTTGTATTGTTTTTAACATAATTAGAGTCTCACAAATAAGTTCCTAAAGAAGAATATTTTCAAATGTTTAAAGCATAAATTTTAAAATGTTGAAAACAATCATGTATACAATTTACATGGCTTTAATGCAACTATTATTATCTTGTGATTTTTGGAAGATAATTATTACTTTGTATTTGTGACTTAAATCTAAGAATACAATTATGTTTTAAGCACATATTTTTCACTTAATTAATTTTTTACTATGAAATGTGGTAAACATACAGGCAACAACAGAGAATAATAAAACAAACACCCATGTATCGTCCACCCAATGCTACCAAATTCAAATATTTGAAAAATATCTTTCAAATTATTTTAAAAAATAAAATAGTGTATATCTTGCTGAACCCCCAATTGAATTTCTACTCTAAACTCCCTCCCTCTCTAGAGATAACCACTTGTTTGAGTCTGATGTTTATCATTCCCATTTATGTTTTTCTACAATTACTAAAAAGAGATCATAATGACATTACAAAATAAATATATAATCATAATGCATGCCATTTTGACATTTGCTTTTGTTTGAAATTACGGTTTCTTATATTCACCATGTGTCTCTAGCTAATTTATTTAGAACTTTATAATATTTTATTGTATAAGTAAACAAAAATATAATTTTAAAAAATTCATTTTATTTTTCTGATGCATATTCAGATTGTTTCCAGTTTTTACTATTATATAAACCTGGCAGTGAGTTTTTGTGCTTTTATATGAGAGTTTTTCTAGAGTAAATATGTAGAAGAGGAATTTCTTAGTGAACTTTGCAAATTTTCTAGAAAATAGTTCAGCAATTAAAAATAAAAACTAAAGATACATTTATTTTAAAAAGCAACAATTGCACTCCTAGGCATTTATTCCAGAGAATTGAAAATTTATATCCATACAAAAGCCTGTAGATGAATGTTTGTAATAGTCAAAACTTGGAAACAACCAAAATGTCTCTCTGTAGGTAAATGGTTACACAAACTGTAATAAAATATCCATGCTATAGAATACTATTCAGCAATAAAAAGTAACAAACTATTGGCACATGCAACAACGTGAATGAATTTCAAGGACATTGTGCTGAGTGAAAAAAGCCAATCTCAAAAGGTCACATACACATCATTTTATGTATATAATGTTATCAAAATGACAGAATTATAGAGACAAAAAATCGATTACAAATTTCCAGGGATTAGAGATGGTAGGTAGGAGGCAAGGTGTGAGTGTGAATATAGGATCACAGGAGATCTTTGTGATGGTGGAATAGCTCTGTGTCTTCATTGCAGTGGTGGTTATACAAACCTACACATGTGATAAAATAGCATAGAACTGAACACACATTACATTAATGTCAATTTCCTGGTTTTGATATTGTACTACAGTTTGTAAAATGTAGTCATTTGGGGGAAACTTGGTGAAGGTTATAGGGAATTTCTCTGTACTATCTCTGCAATTTTCTGTGAGTCTATAATTATTTCAAAATAAAAAAGCTTAAAAAATAACATGTTGAGTGTTCTTGTGATGATATATGAGAGTTTCTCCAGAGCAAATATATAGAAGAGGAATTGTTTGGTCAGGTTTACAAATTCTCCAAAGTAGCCACATCATTTTATACTACCATCAGCAATGACTGACAAATTGTGTTCCCACAAATTCTTGTCAAAACTTAGCCTTGTTAAACTTTTTTAATTTCTGGCAATCTGGAAGGTATTTGATTATATTTCACTATTGTTTTACTCGTGTTTTCTTAAGTGCTACTGAGTATGATCATATTTTCACATGTTTATTAGCCATCTTAATTCCTAATTAATTTTCATGCCCTTTGACCAATTGTGTAATGGATTATTTGCTTTTTCTTATTGATGTGTACTAGTCTTTTTTTTTATTATTTATTTATTTATTTTTTGAGATAGAGTCTCACTCTGTTGCCCAAGCTGGAGTGCAGTGGCACGATCTTGGCTCACTGCAACCTCCTCCTCCCAGGTTCAAGCAATTCTCCTGCCTCAGCCTCCTGAGTACCTAGGATTACAGGCGAGTGCAACCACACCTGGCTAATTTTTGGATTAATAGTACAGATGAGGTTTCACCATGTTGGCCAGGCTGGTCTCAAACTCCTGACCTCAGGTGATCCACCCACCTCGGCCTCCCAAAGTGCTGGAATTACAGGTGTGAGCCACCGTGCCTGGCCTCTTTTTTTTGTTTTTATGTGGTAAAAATATATTTTCCCTTCTGTGGTGGTGTTTTAAAAATCATTTTATACTTTTTGAATGTGAGTTTATTTTCATGTAAGTAAGTTTATCATTTTTACCTGTTTCTGTTAATATGAATATGTTTCTAAAATTCATTGTGTTTATTTTGGTTCTTTATTGTAGGTGGTTAATTATTTGTGTATGCTGTGATTGTGATTTAGATTTATATATCTAACTATGTCTATCATTCATCCAGTTGTCCCAGCAACTCTTTTTTTACTAGTACATATTTTCTCCTTTGATTTGTCATCTATAAAGTCCTTTATCACATGTAAATCTTTGCATGTTGAGATGCGCATTACTATATTCTCTGTTCTTTTCACTTGACTTGGTTATCATCCCTGTGCATGAATATCACGCTATATTAGCTGCATATTGGTAGCTAAGTAGGCAAGTCCTCCACTATTTATTTTCAGATTTCTTTTGTCTCTTTTTTATCCTCTGCTTTGACAATATTACTATATGTTTGTCAAATTTCTTAATCCGTGTTAGAGTTTTGATTGGACTTGTATCATATTTACAGATTACTTTTTGTAATAATTTGCCATCATGAAAGAAATAAACTTCTGCATTTTATTTTGCTATTAGGAAATGTTAGCAAATTTTATTTCTAAATAATTATAAAAGTAGTAATACACTAAGATGCATATAAAATATCATAAAAGATAGTAATAATGTTTGGCTGTGTCCCCACCTAAATCTCATCTTGAATTGTAGTTCCCATAATCCCTACATGTAGTGGGAGGGACCTGGTGTGAGGTAATTGAATCATGGGGGTGTTACTTCCGTGCTGTTCTCATGATAGTGAGTGAGTTCTCATGAGATCTGATGATTTTATAAGGGGCTTTCCCCGCTTTTGCTCATTCTTCTCCTTTCTGCCACCATTTAAGAAGGATGTTTGCTTCACCTTTTGCCATAATTGCAAGTTTCCTGTGGCCTCCCCAGCCATGTTGAACTGTGAGTCAATGAAACCTTTTTCTTTTATGAACTACCCAGTCTCAAGTACCTCTTTATTAGCAGCGTGATAACGAACTAATACAGATAGTGCTGATTTTGTAGTGTTGGTGTACAAATACCATAGATCAGATTAAAATACAACAATAATTTTGAAAATTTAGTAATTTTTATGTAATTCTATTTACATCACAGATAATTTAAGATAAATGCAATCTACTGACAATTAATATCTTCTAACACACCTATAAATGTAAATACATTTAAATGATTAAAAGTCAGCTCTGCAATAAAACAATTTGATGAAAGGGGTTTGAACTCCTTAAGAAAATCAGAAGATACTTCAGACTATATCTGTTATTTATGAGAAAGAGTGAGAAATAGTTATTAAAGCTTATTTGGGTGATTCACCTTAGTTGAAATAATTTGCTTCCTAAGTTTTCTTTAATCAAAGATGAATCTTTTATTATAGGAAGATTTATATTTTAGATTTAATGTTTCCTTTTTCAACGAGGGGACTTGTACTATTGTTTCCATAGCATCTTTCTGATATTGAGTCTTCTCATCCATGAACATGTTATATACTTGCAAATATTTACTGCTTCGTTTATGTCTTTCAATAATGTCTTGGAGTTTCTTCACAAGAGAATTGCACATTTGTTTAGATTTATTTGTAGGTAAGATTTGTTTTGTTTTTGTTCCTATAGAACTTGAAATCTATGCCTTTTCTAACTGGCAATTATTAGTATAGGAATAATATTGATTTTTGTACATGAGGCTTGCATCTAGAAAATTTGATGATTAGTTTATTAGCATTAATAGAATGTATGCTCTCTAGAGTTATCTTGGTAGGCAATTAAGTAGTTTCCAAGTAGGGAGAGTGGCGTAAATCTTTCATAGTTTGTTTATTATGAAGGATTATTTTAATATTATCTTGAAGCTTTAATTATAAGCATATAATCTTATTATTTTATATCTTCTCGGTATATTTTTAATTTTGTTGTTATGAAGTTTCCTTTTCATCCTTATTCATTGTTTCTGAGTTTATAATCAGACAACAACTATCATATACTAACTTCTTATCAGACATTGTTCTAAGTTCTACAAATGTACAAAACCACTTAATTCTCACACAGACCCATTAGAGAAATACTATTATTATCCTACGCTTATTAAAAAAAAAAACCAATGGGGCTGGGTGCATTGGCTCACGCCTGTAATCCGAACACTTTGGGAGGCCAAGGCAGGTGTATCACCTGAGGTCAGGAGTTCTTGACCAGCCTGGCCAACATGGTGAAACCTCGTCTCTAGGAAAAGTACCAAAATTAGCTAGGCAGGGTGGCAGTGCCTGTAATCCCAGCTACTCAGTAGGCTGAGGCAGGAAAATTGCTTGAACCTGAACCTGGGAGGCAGAGGTTGCAGTGAGTGGAGATCATACCACTGCACTCCAGTCTAGACGACAGAGTGAGACTCGGTCTCAAAAAAAAAAAAAGACAATGGAAGCACAAAGAGATTAAGTAATGTGTTCAAGATGACACAACTAACATCTAGCAGGGCTGAGGTTCAAACTGAGGAAGTCTTATTTCAGCATCTGTGCCAGTATACTTGATAGTAATATTGCTACAAAAGGTTTCTTTTGAATAGCATGTCAATGATATTTATTCTTTCATTTTTTAATTTTCTGTGTGACTTTGGAACAATGTCACTGTGATCACACATTTTTAGAACTGCACCAACCACCTCGAACTTTTAAGGGGATGCACTGCCAAATGCTGAAGTATGGAAATCACTTATATAATGATGAGTAAGCCATTCTTGAAATTGCACATTTTTACTTCTTGTTATATGTGATAACTTCCTTATTGTTAAGCTACTTTGGTTAGTTGTTCTGTTAGTTCTAGCTGTAATTATTCTAACTGGAGAGAGGGTAATAAACTATTTTCTCTTAATGGTTGATCCAAGGTAAGTTCACAGCTTGTGGAGAAACTCAATAGATAGGGGTAGCATTCAGGGTGATAAGAGGCCCTAGGAGAGGATATGTTTTAGGTGGAGGAGAAAGATGTGCGAAAGAGAACTATGAGTTCTCTTTTGACTTGGTAATACTGTTTACACATCTAAGTGGGAATATCACATAGGAAGCAGATATCTGAGTCTACTATTCAGAGGTGGTATCAGAGTTGAAGACATATATTTAGAAGTAATTTGCATATAGTGGATACATATTGATGTGGGAATGGATGCATTTATCTGAAGAGAAAGTCAAGCCACTGAGAATATTTTCAAAATGCCTCTATTCTTTACTTCCAAGTGTGTCAACAACTTTGAAGATACACAATTATCCAGCTAATATTAACCATTTTATAAAATTTCTCACTCTGTTCCATTTTCATCAGAGTCCATTTGCCCCAATGTCTTTTTCTTAAAACATATCAGTGGTTTTCTACCTTACTTAAAGAAAAAAAATGTTTACTCCAAAGGATAAAACTGTGCTGTTCACAAAGAACGTTTTTGATTTTATTCTCCTTCTTATCTACCTACTTAATACCGTACTAGCATTATTATGTAATTGCCACTCTTTTCTTCTGTAATAGTCTCCCTACTTTCTTTGTCCTCTTTGTTGTTTTTCTTCCCCGTCTACCAATTCTACATCTCAAAATCCTAAAGAACGGTATAGTAGAAGAGTCTAGGATTTCTCCAGTTGGGGAGAGAAAAATGAGAGAGAAGGGGAAGAACATGGGAGAGGTTGGGAGGGTGAGATCTTCAGGGATGATGATGATGTTAGTCATTTTTTTGCACCTTCATGTAGAATTATGATGCCTAGGATCAGAATGTTTTAAAGAAAGAAGGTGGGTCCTTCTCAGTTGACTGCTGCTGAGAGGGGCATTGAAAAATGGACTTCTGATTTGATGACTTCCGCAAGAGCTATTTCGGTAGCACGATGCTGATAGGAGCAGACTGTGTGGGCTATAAAAGGAAGGTGAGGAAATGGAGTGAGAAGAATAGGTCACCCACTAGAGAAGTTTAGCTTTGTGGGAAAGAAGAGAGTCAGGCCAGAGCTGTGGGTGCCTTGGAGATAGGACAAGATTGGTGATTGTTTTGAAATGGGTGAGACTTTAAAAGCTGAAAAGAATCTACTTTGACTATGCAGAAGAAAAAAGGAGAAAATCAGCTGGGTGCAGTGGCTCATGCCTGTAATTCCAGCACTTTGGGAGGTCGAGGTGGGTGCATCACCTGAGGTCAAGAGATTGACACCATCCTGGCCAACATGGTGAAACTCCGTCTCTACTAAAAATACAAAAATTAGCTGGGAGTGGTGGCACGTGCCTGTAGTCCCAGCTATTCCGGAGGCTGAGGCAGGAGAATCGCTTGAACCGGGTAGCAGGAGGTTGCAGTGAGCCGAGATTGCGCCACTGCACTCCAGTCTGGCAACAGAGCGAGACTCCATCTCAAAAAAAAAAAAATAGGAGAAAATCCTCAGAGCATGTTTCCAGATGAAACAGCAGGGAATAGAATCTAAAACACAGGAGAAGAGACTGCCTTAGACACATTCTGGATCAAAATATTTAAGAAAGAAAGAGAGGAGCATGTACAAAGACGATGTGCTTTCAGTTTCCCAGATTTTAGAAATTTAGGTATATTACAATTCATTTTGATTACTGTGCCCCTATTATTTTTTTCCCTTATATCCCTTCTTATATATTAGAAAATCCTTTAAAATTGCAATTTATGATTAAAAAGAAGGGACTGTCATTCCAATGTTTTTATATGACACGGAAAATAATAGTTCAACTAACTATTTGCTGTAATAATAAAGACCAGAAGCAAAAACCAAAGGCCAGGATCCTAGAGTCTTTCATGTTGACCTCTGTTCTATTATGAACTTTAAAATCTGTTTTACATCAGACTCTGCAGGAAATAGGATAGGAGAACATGAGAAAGGAACATATCCTGCTAAGGTTGCCTAGATCCAAAGGGATTGGTGATGTTACTAAAGAGAAACAAACAGCAGTTGTTTAAAAACAGGGTTTTCAATATGAGTAAAAATGCTTTGATGTCAGTTGATTTTTTTAAAAGAGAGAAAGATGCAGATTTTAGCAAGAAAATATCAAAAGAAAACCCAGATTGACCAAGATAATGTCCAAGAAGGAAAACTGCAAGGAAGTGAGTATGGATAAAGCTACAGAGCACAAAAGCATCAGTCTTCTATTAGAATTTATGTTGATTATTTAAAAAATTTCTTTAGTCATATAAAAACTTTAATATCCTTTTTTAAAAAATAGAACATGTGTTAAATTTAGGAGAATAAGTTTTAAGTATGATAAGTTATTCAGAATCTTTTGAGCAGATAGCATATATTTTATTAATTTTTCAAATAAAAAGTATATTGTCATAGTGTTTCTAGTTTTTATCCTCCCTTTTACCTCATCATTGATTTCAAGACTATTATTAGTGTGATGTTATTTACTCTTTCCTGACAAGGTTAAAAGCATTATTAATTAACACTAGTTTCACTGGATGCGGTATGGTAATAATCACAGTAAATAAGTAAACAACTGTACAACTACAAGTACCATGTCCACAGAATCTATCTTGGTGAACCAACATTTTACATGCTCTAAAGAAAACTATTTCTTCAAGTGATACTGCACTCTACATAAGGGTCATGTCTGGGAGTCCAAAGTACACGCTCAAAGTAATTTACTCCATATAATATGTAGTTTTTCAATTTCTGTAATTTAATTACTCCCTCTGTAACTTGTAGGGGTAAAGTTAGTGAGAAGGAGCACAAAGTACATACAGTCTTATTGTCTACCTGGTAAATACCGCCCCATCATTTAAGATTCAAGTCTCATGCATTCTATGTGGTCTTTCTGAACCTACTTCTCCCCAGTAAAACTAATATATATCTCTCTCTTGTACTTCTAATCTGGGGAGAGGAAATAGAATAAATGCAAACTACTCTATTTATTCTTAATTCAATTATTTGTTATATGTATGCATGATTTAAAAATATTTGTATTTTTACTCTTTGGCAGGATAAGACTCACTTGTTTGCATTGCAATGAATACTAATCAATGTTGTATTTGGAAGGACATAAAAAACTCAATAATCAAAACCCGAATACAGTCTGACCTTATATTTTAAACTTGTGAATAAGACAGAATTGAAATAAAAATAAAATAGACCTGAACCTCTTTTAATAACTCAAAATTAGCTTGATATAAATCTCAAAAAAGTATACATTGGTTTCATTTTCTTGAAATGATTCTAAATCTTCTACTCAGAGAAAAATAGGAAGAAGAAAAAATATTCTTGAGAAATTATTTCTTTAAACATATTTAAATCTTTAAAAAATTCTGATGCTGAGATGATTATGAAAACTCATCATCTTTCATATTAGAAAAGTTTAAATTGCCAGTTTAAGCCTGCTAAAAATATTTTTATTGCATTCTTGGTAATTTCCCTTGAAAGCATTTCTAAAGGCTCAGGAAAACATTTACAATTTTATAAAACCTTTCAAATTAATTTATAAGTTAACTGTGAGCTTCTTTTTGGGAGACTCAAAACAGTGGGTGACCTTATATCTATAATGTGTATGTTTAAATGTTTTATTACAACCAAGTGAATTAGAATTGAATTACTTAACTTTAGATACCCCATTTCATTTAACTGCAATCTGTTTGGCCTTTTAGTTAAACCAATTTAATTCCACTTTAAACAATCGCAAATTCACTTTTGTCTGTTCTGTTTTACCTAATTTTCAACTGTAGAGTGGCTTTGAGTAGGCAATATGAGAAAATACTGACCAAATTTGGTGTTTTCACTGGCATTTTATCCCATCAGATGTTTAAGAAAATCAATATTCCATTGTCATCTTGATTAGTGAGATATGTCTTGAGCTCCTTGTGTCCCTAATGTTGCATTCCCTTGGTTCACCTGTAAAAATAAAATAAAACTCACTGTTGCTATGGCAACCACGTGCAGGTGTAGCCTAACAGCACATTGCCTCAGCCATATCTTTTATCTTCTGTCCCAGGGTGTCTTTACATTTATATTTGTTCTATTTTTTTTTAATAAATGCTTTAAGGACTATACATTTCCCTCTGTGTAGCATGATGAGCTAGTGTTCTCACTGTTGATTTCTAATTAGAATTTAATTTTAGCCTTGGTCTCCCAAATTTGCCCAAGGGTTGCTTTAAAAAGTCTTCTTAATATCGGAGTGAACATTTGTCTTTATTTCAAAAGTTTATTGCCTGAAAATGTGGCCTGAGTGATTTCTGAATCTGGAGTTTTCATTGAGATATTCATTGTACAAAAAATAACATGATCCTTTTTATGGAATGCCCATGGATACTAAAAACTTTTATGTAACAGGATGTTACATTGAAACTCTTTCTATGTCAGGTTTGGCTGAGGTCACAAAAAATTAATGGCAAGTATTTTCACATTCCACTGTAAGGAGCTACACCAAGTTAGACAACTTTTGCAAAGAAAATCCTAAAAAATCACTTTTGCAAACACCTTGCACATGTAAACTGCAGACCTAGACTTCAGCCAGAGATAAATTAATAAACCAAGAGAAAGAGGCCTTTTCTGGAAAGAATTACTGATGGACATTAAATACTACACACCCCTCTGTGTCAGAATGAGATATCCATTAAATTCACTTCAAGTATCTTATGGAAAAGACTTTACTGAGAACAGTCAGAGAGATTGATACGTGTCCCCTAGAGTATCAGACACACTCTTGAGAAATTTAAAGAATGTAAACTGTACGAAGCTCGTGTGGCATCAGAGTAGAGGGCTATAGTGAGAGCATTTCCACTGACAGTGGGCCAAAGATGTGCATTTCCCAATGTTAAGGCTACATTGGTGGGGAGTGGTCTAAGCTTGACATTCACTCCACTGATTCTGTCACATGTGAAAGCTGATCAAAGGCAAGCTTTCCAAACTACTTACACTTTGTATAGGATTATAAACTGAAAAAGAGATTACATGTAAAATTATCCAGTCAGTCCCAACTACATGTTCTTATTAATATACCTACTACATACATATTATTTGGGGTAGCAGTGATAAAGTTCCTTTAAAGGGATGCTTCTCTTCCCAGCAGCAGTATAAATCTTCATTGTAGATGGAGTCCAGTACAATGACTATTGTCAGAACCAGGTCTGTAGTGTCTAGTCAGATTCCTCAAGTGTTAGGAGAACAGAAGAAAAGCTGGGACCCTGCAGTGGGAGAAAATGCCTTTGAACTATGAATCTTAAGGCTTTCTTTATCGATAGCAAGAAACCCCTTTTCTGTAATTGATCCTCTGGGTGTGTGATTCCTTTTTGAACATTTACTATGATTGGCTATGTGTAAATTAACTAATCCTAAAGTTTTAATCCCAGATAATATTAGCACACAGATGTTCATTCTGCTGTCCCACTCATATTATCAAAGGTTTCATAGATTTGCAAAGTAAACAAGCCTCATTCATTGATGCAAACGAAATACTGTGGCCATAATTGGGGTGTAGCATCACAATTCATGTACTTATACTCTTTAAGCTCAGTGACTAGGTGTTACCCATAGGAAGAGATCAGCAGGGGTCATTTTAGAAACAGCTCAAGATGGCTATATGGGGTGAGGGGAAGGCGACTTCTGTGAAAAGAGGAAAAAGGCATATCTGGACCTGAGTTACCAACAACAGGATATTTTTTTAAATGCCTCAAGGGAACCAATTTTTAGCTGTCTCCAAAGGAACCTATATACTCTTCAAAGAAAGAGTAAGTTTTAACATCTGCCATAGCTTTAATTATATCAGCATCAATCAAGAAAGTCTTTTTGTCCCTCACTTTCCCTTCCTTCCCTGCTGTGGCATTGGAAGAGCCCAGTGAGTAGGAGGGAGAAGCAATAGACTCATAAGCAGGGAAAGTATTGCAGAAGTCACCTATGCTCCCCTCCTTTCCTTCCCGCTGAAGGCTTCCTATCAAGATGGGAAATAGGCTGTCTGGAGTGAGGCTGAAGTTCTAATGTAGAATAAGGCTCAGAGTTTCAACTATCGCATGGAGCTGGATATTTTAGCTACTGAATTAGGTGTGCATTGTGAGTCAATGTGATTGAAGAATTTTTTTAGTTTTTTAAAGTGATTATAAAAATCATAGATTTCACCCAAGGAGAGGGAAAGAGTTGCTCCACAGTGTATTGATTTGGGGTGGAAGTAGTTGATTTCGAATTGTAACCTGTAAGTCTCATTTGTTTAATGATTGCCTTGTATATGATCAGGTTTTTTTGTTTTGTTATTTAAATTATCTGTATCAGAGGTTAGCAAAGTACAGTGACAGGCCAAATATCATCTATCACTTGTGGCTATAAACTAAGTTTTATTGAAACACAGCTAAATCATATATATATATATATTTTTTTTTTTTTTTTTTTTTTTTTTTTTTTTTTGAGACAGAGTCTCACTATGTCACCCAGGCTGGAGTGCAGTGGCGCAATCTCAGCTCACTGCAACCTCTGCCTCCTGGGTTCAAGCGATTCTCCTGCCTCAGCCACCCAAGTGGCTGGGACTACAGGCGCCTGCCACCGCGCCTGGCTAATTTTTGTATTTTTAGTAGAGACGGGGTTTCGCCATGTTGCCCAGGCTGGTATCAAACTCCTGACCTCAGGTGATCCACCCTCCTGGGCCTCCCAAAGTGCTGGGCCTACATCATATTGTTAATGGTTGCTTTCACATTACAATAGCAGGGTTCACTTGTGTGACAGAGACACATGGCCTTCAAGTCTAAAATATTTCTTATCTGGCTCTTTGCAGAAAATGTTTGCTACCTTTGTCTTACATCTTTCTTAACTTTTACTCACTTAATCACGTTCTAAAACGGTTGCATAAATGTCTACCACTGTGAAATTCTCAACTGGTGAATTGAACACTCACCTGGTATTTATATCAGCTTTTACTTCAAAAGTTTCTAAAGCCATGTGGCAGTTTCACGACTGCTGTATCTTCTTATTGGCCTATAATGTTATCAGCATCCATTAACCCTTCTCCTCTTTTGATGTACTTCACCTTGAATTCTCTTTTGTCCGTTCTCAGTATTGATATATCTGCTTTCTTGGAGTTACCATTTACCTAGTACTTAATCATCATTACTTAATTTTCAGTCTTTCTGTAACATCACTTTTATGGTACTTACCTTTAAATAAAAGATAACTGTATTTTTTTTCAAACCTTTGACTTGGGAAATTTAATCCATTTATGTTTTGTGAATTCTAAAATGCATGAATATTTCCTTTCCCTATTACTTTGTTTATCACTGATACTCTTCTGCTCTGTTACTGTGCTTTTCTTATCTGCTTTTAATTTGATTCATCAAGATTACTTGTTACTGGTTTTCTTTTTCCATTTATGGTTTGAAGTTACAAATTGTGTTTCTCCCTGACTAGTGTAAATCCTTCAAATCTTAACATACATATTCCAACTTATTTTTCAGTTGTTATGAAGGTTTAGCCATATCAATTTACTCCCTACAATAGATGGGAACCTTGCCCAACTCTCTTCATTTTTCTTACCTGTCACCACTACCCTGTTGTAATAAGGGAAAATTATAAGTAATATTATGAGCATATTATTTTTAGAGTGTCATCAATTATTTAGATTCAGTTATTCATTTTATAGAATTATTTTTCTCTACTCTGTCTTGTTTCTTACATTTTTCCTTTTTGAGACTATTGCTTTGCTAGTGTACATACTCCACTTTTTTCAGAAAGTGGTAATGGAAATAAACCGTTGCATATATGAAAATATTTATTTTAATCTCTCACTTGAAGGCTTCCCCTTCTCAACCATGTTTCTTTAAACCTGCTAACTATTCTGTAAATAACCTGCTAAACTTTCTTTAGTGAAAAAGTGTGTTGAATGTTTTCTGTCAAGATCCTGAATGTGACAGATTTTATACCTTGAAAACCAAAGAAGCTACAATGCAAACCATCTCCCATTATCATTTTAATAAATGTAAAAAAGGCTATGTGTATATACACATATATATACACACATATATACACACAAATTATATATATATATATATATATATGAAATATACTGAAATACATGTTTTACACACAGGCTAAAAAAGCCCCAAAACATGCAATAACTTGTTAGTACTTATGATAATTAACAAAATCTGTAACTTTCCTGAGAAATAAATTAACCATGAAAAGAAAAAAACCTAGATGAAGAAAAGTATAAAATTCCATAAATAAACAAATAAATGAATTTTATTGGTGGATAAGAATCATGACCTTGAACACACACACACACACACACACACACACACACACATACTCCTGAATGGTACATCAGTTAGGATGCATTTGGTTGCAAGGAAGGGAAAATGAAACTCAAACTAGCTGAAATAATGCTGGGCTCTGCTTCTCACAATGTGGTCAGTAGGAAACACCATTTGGGATCTTGATAGAGACGCAAATTTCAGGCCCTATCCCAGAAATACTGGAATCTCTGGAGGTGCAGATACTCAGAATCTCTGGAGGTGCAGCCTAAGAATCTGTATTTTAACATGCCTTATTCACACTGACGTTTAAGAAGCATAAGTGAAAGAGATTTATCTGTTGACAAACTGGAAGTTTAAGGTTAGATTCAGTGTTTAATGTATCTTTTTGCTTTTTCTATTCTGCCTTCCACTTGTCAGTTCCATCCTTATTCTGCTTCCTTTAGGGATCTCTAGGCACTGCCAACACTGTCAGGACTCTAGATTTCCTAACGACTAGAGGAAGAAAGACTAGGTTACATATGGGCGCTTCCTTATGGAACTAAGGAAATTTCTTTCTCAAAATCCCACAATCACTTTCTTGTAGTGTCTCATTGCCCAAATTGGGTCATAGGACTGTCTGTAAGCATGGGCCAGGAGATGGGATAATGCTGATTACTATGTGCCATATTCCCCTACCCCTGGAGATACAGAGGATTCAACATCTCTCCAAGCTGATGAGATGCAAGGGGGACATATGAATGGTTGAATTAAAATAAGAGTTCATACCATGAGAAAGAATAGATAATGGGAACCAAACCACAGTGTCAACTCAATATCATTAAAATGTCAACATTACCAAATGATTATATAAAATTAATTTTAAAAGTCTATCAAAATCCCTACTAAATAGGTTAAATCTATTTGAAGATTTCAGGAGAAAATTACCAAAAACTTTAAAAAGTAGATGATTTATGAGGAAAGACTCACTCAACAAAATTTTAAATTTACAGCAAAGCTACAGTAATCAAAATTGAATACCTAGTGTCTTAGTCAATTTGGGCTGATATAATAAAAATACCATATATTGTGTGGCTTAAACAACAAAAATATGTTTCTCACAATTCTGGGAACAGCGAAGTCCAAAATCAAGGTCCTGGCCAATTAAGTTCCTTATGAGAGCCCTTTTTTTGGAAAATACATATTAATATATGAAAATATGTTAATTTCACTAGTAGGAAAATGGAAATGAAAACAATGATAACAGACTACTTTTTTAACCCATGAGGTTGGCAAAAATATGTGTGTGTGTGAGCATGCGCGATAGATAATGCTGGGTGCCAATGAGGATGTAGGGAAATGGGAACTCATGCATTCTAGAAGAAGTGTAAAGTGCTATGACCTCTTTGGAAAATATTTGGTAGTATCTATTAAAATAAAAAATATATATATACACATAGATATTTGTGTATATACATATATATACACACAGATATTTGTGTATATACATATATATACACACAGATATTTGTGTATATACATATATATACACATAGATATTTGTGTATATACATATATATACACACACACGCATACATACACACACACATGCACACATTCTTTAATCAAGCAATTTCTGTGTTTAGGGTATCTATCAAATAGAAATGAAATCACGAATAAATAAGGAAATATGTACAAGAATGTTATTGTAGCATTATATAAGTGGCAAAAATAAATCAGCAAACTATGTTGTCAATTAATAGGAGACAGGGTTGAATAAATTAAGGTATATTCATGCTGTGAAATGCTTTGCAACTAAAAAAAAAGAATGAGCTTATTAATTTTTCATTCAGGAAACATTTAACTTATCTCTACAATGTTCATGTCCTGTTTTAAGTGTGAACATTAGAGCAAGTACTGAAGGAAAGTGTATCCTTCATGACTGTTATATTCTAGTGAGGGTAGGAAATAAACAGATAAACAAATAAAAATAATTTCGGAGTGATTATCTACTAAGAATAAAATAAAGCAAAGTTATGTAATAGAAAATTACAGATACGATATAAGCTGGAACCTGAAGAAAAAGAGAAAGACAGCTTCCCAAAGATAATGAAAAAGATTATTTTAAGCAGAAAGAACAACTAATTTACAGCCCTATCAATGGCTCCAGAGGAATGCACAGAGTATATGTAAAAAGAAAAAGTCTAGAAAAATATGGTATACTGTAATCCCACTTTTGTTATAAAAGAGGAAAAAGAATCACTCTTCAGGAAGGTATGCATATTTTTTAAGTGAATATAGAGAAAGTGTGGAAGAATACACATCACTTTAACACTAGTTAATGCATGTGCTAGTATTGGACTGGGAAAGTATAGGCAGTTTACTTTTGCTTTGTAGATGTCTATATTTTGGTTCATAACAGCAAGCATATTTTGATTTTAGAGCCTGGGGGAAAAATCTTCAAACAAGCTTTTAAAATTATTTTTTGAATATTTTTAGTATGAAGCTCATTTCAAATTTGAGATTCATTTCTTTGGCAATGAGAAATACTCTTATTTCTTTGATTATTTCCTCCCCATCATTTCTCTAGCAGTTCTTTATCGAACACACCTATGAACTGGTAATCAGAATCAAGAGGCTTGGCTATGCGGAATTCTGAGTAATTATTTTCAGTTGTTATTAGAGACTCCACTAGTGCTGATTCCTGTTCATTGCTGTGTTGAGTATGGGTTCTAAACCCTGAGCCACTTCCACCTCCACAGCTCTTGTACAGATATTTTTGGCTGTAGTTTCTTCTGTTGTCTTTCAAGATATTTCCTCAAAAGTTCTCCTAATCATTTATCCCCCTCCGTGTCCTATATTTGTTTATAAAGAACCTAAATAAAGTCTCTTAGAATTTTGTGCTGGGGAATTGTAGGTGTACCTACCCTTCTTGTGATAATGTGAGATGATAAAATGCTTGCATAATGAAACGAAGTCAGGTAAATGACATAGGGTTTGGCTACTATTGACCTTAAATACAAGCACTGTGATATCAGGACAGTCAATCTAATAACCAAGAGGGCCACTACGTGATTAAGGGGCCAGTAGCATAGGCAGTGTAGTTATGCTAGACAAAGGGATGATTCAAAACCTGGGTGGGGGCAAGACAAGGCAAGATTCTGTCATGCTACTAAGATGGCTTACAATTTAAAATTTATGAATTGCTTTTTTCTGGAATTTTCCATTTAATATTTTCAGACCATTGTTGACCACAGGTAATTGAAACCATGGATAAGGGAGACTCCTGTATGCTCAGTTCATCATCTTTATCCAGCCTCCTCTCCTATTCTACCACCTTGGAATTTCCATATCAGCTTTGAAGGGTAATCAGGCTAAGTGTAAGTACTTACAAAACTAAATGTTTTTAGAACACAAATGACCCCTTACATTTCCTGAGTTCAGAACATTTATTCTAGTCCTCTGAGTTTCAGCCTATTGCCATCTTTCCTTTCCAGTTTTTATTTCTCTTTTAAAACCATTGGTTTTGAACATAAGCAGACACGATTGCTGAAGGCACAACTTCTACAGCTAGGGCATTGGGTTACTTATTCTCGTTTCTACCAGACCCATTTAATTTTTACCAATTTTATATTTTATTTGTTTAAAGTCCTATCAATAAAAGGCATGGGGTTGGACAAGGTGGCTCAGGTCTGTAATCCCAGCACTTTGGGAGATCGAGGCAGTGAATTGCTTGAGCCCAGGAGTTCAAGACCAGCCTGGCCAACATGGTGAAACCCCGTCTCTACTAAAAATACAAAAATTAGCCAGTCATGGTGGTGCATGCCTGTAATCTCTGTTACTCAGGAGGCTGAGATGGGAGGCTCTCTTGTACCCCAGAGGCAGAGGTTGCAGTGAGCCGAGATCACACCACTGCACTCCAGCCTGGGCAACAGGGTAAGATCCTGTCTCAAGAAAAGAAAAGAGGGGTGTTTTTTGTTTGTTTGGTTTTTTTTTGTTTTTTTTTTTAAGTTGGAACAACATCTTCAGAAGAAAAACAAAAGCAGTCAGAATTTATGAGTTTATCTTTGGCTTTCTCCCAATATTTTCCTCAATCTTTCCTCATTTTCAATTCTTCTTATGACCTGCCTTCCAGATGCCTACAACCACATGCTGTTCTCAGATCCTAAAACACATTCAGACTCAGCTTTCAATAGCTATATTCCAAGCAATCCAAAATAACCTTTCCCTGTTCCCCCAATAAAAATATAAATTCCACAAGTGTATCAGATCTTATCAAGATGTTACAGAATTATTTGATTAAAAATTCACATGTAGATATTAAAAGTGGATAGAAAATCCACAGGAAGTATGTTGCATTTTAAAATTGGATTTTGTTATCGTACTTATCTTTTTGGTAGATGATATATGGGCATGTCTGTGTCTGTGTGTTCCATTCCTTCTCCTTGTCCACTCAGTGATAAAACATACGCTTCATTTTGAAAGAAGAGGGCACATAACACTGCAAACTCTTTTTATACGTCAAAGTTGGTGATTCTTAAATTAGTGGAGTTCTTGAATTTTTTACTGGTCTGTGACAAAATTAGAAAAATAAAGACATTATAGTGCATTTTGATGAAGCCAAATTGATTCAGTTTGCAGAACTGTAATTTATTCTGTAATTTTTGTCCTGTTTTAATGAAATAATTCTTATGGTAGGAAGTCTTATTTTGCGTCTCCTAGTCATGACAAAGCAGTACTCTGTTGAGAAACTCTCAATTTAAAGAATTCCATAAAATGCTAAAGCTTTGCAACACGATCTATTCTGACCTCTTCAGAAGAAAAGACCTTGTCTTATTCTGTATTATATCCCTAAAGCATAGCAAAATGTCTATCATATTATAGTGCCCACTATTTGAAGAATTGAATTATGAGATATGTAAAATAAGCCAAGCCTTTTAATGCTGTTCTCAGAGTTTATGCTGTAGTAGAACTGCATTAGCAGAAATTCTATCCATACTACTTCATATAAACCCCATGCTGCATTGTAGGTACACCAGTACTCTCTATTTTTTTTTCCAATTGGAATTTTGGAGGAAGTTTCTTTACTTGGTCCCCAGAGACTCAGAAAGAGTCTATCCATATCTTCTCCATATCTTCATTGCTAGAAAACTATCCCTTAAGGAATGTTTAAAACTTTCACCCATTATTCTGAAACAGGTTCCAAGCCATCAAAATTGTGTGTCCTCTTAATCTATTGGACTATTTTCTTATTTATCTTTATATGTAAATTGTGTTAAATTTAACTAAAAGATCATGTCTAAAACACCAAAAGCAATGGCAACAAAAGCCAAAATTCACAAATGGGATCTAATTAAACTCAAGAGCTTCTGCACAGCAAAAGAAACTACCATCAGAGTGAACAGGCAACCTACAAAATGGGAGAACATTTTAGCAACCTACTCATCTGATAAGGGGCTAATATCCAGAATCTACAATGAACTCAAACAAATTTACAGGAAAAAAACAAACAACCCCATCAAAAAGTGGGCGAAGGACATGAACAGACACTTCTCAAAAGAAGACATTTATGCAGCCAAAAGACACATGAAAAAATGCTCATCATCACTGGCCATCAGAGAAATGCAAATCCAAACCACAATGAGATACCATCTCACACCAGTTAGAATGGCAATCATTAAAAAGTGAGGAAACAACAGGTACTGGAGAGGATGCAGAGAAATAGGAACACTTTTACACTGTTGGTGGGACTGTAAACTAGTTCAACCATTGTGGAAGACAGTGTGGCGATTCCTCAAGGATCTAGAACTAGAAATACCATTTGACCCAGCCATCCCATTACTGGTTATATACCCAAAAGACTATAAATCATGCTGCTATAAAGACACATGCACACGTATGTTTATTGCAGCACTATTCACAATAGCAAAGACTTGGAACCAACCCAAATGTCCAACAATGATAGACTGGATTAAGAAAATGTGGCACATATACACCATGGAATACTATGCAGCCATAAAAAATGATGAGTTCATGTCCTTTGTAGGGACATGGTTGAAATTGGAAATCATCATTCTCAGTAAACTATCACAAGGACAAAAAACCAAACACCGCATGTTCTCACTCATAGATGGGAATTGAACAATGAGAACACATGGACACAGGAAGGGGAACATCACACTCTGGGGACTGTTGTGAGGTGGGGGGAGGGGGGAGGGATAGCATTAGGAGATGTACCTAATGCTAAATGACGAGTTAATGGGTGCAGCACACCAGCATGGCACATGTATACATATGTAACTAACCTTCACATTGTGCACATGTACCCTAAAACAAAGTATAAAAGAAAAAAAAAAGACAGGGTGCCTCATTTAAACTTCCTATGGCTCATTAGCCAGATCCCATAGTATTGGAGATACTTTTCAGGCAAGTTCTTTTCAATCCTGGGGAAGTGGAAAATAGACAATGTGGCTGGGCACAGTGGCTCAAGCCTGTAATCCCAGCACTTTGGGAGGCCAAGGCAGGAGGATCACGAGATCAGGAGTTCGAGACCAGCCTGGCCAATATGGTGAAACCCCATCTTTAATAAAAATACAAAAATTAGCTATACATGGTGGCACGTGCCTGTAGTCCCAGCTACTTAGGAGGCTGAGGCAGGAGAATTGTTTGAACCTGGGAGGCGAAGGTTGCAGTGAGCCGAGATTGTGCCGCTGCACTCCAGCCTGTGCAATACAGTAAGACTCCATCTCAAAAAAAAAAAAAAAGTGTCTTGTTAGCAATGACTCATTTTCCCCTGAAAAGCAGCAAATGAGCTGAGGAAATACCTGTAGTACAGTATGTATCTTACTCTATTTATTAGACTATTGTGTTTTCTCTAACTTAATAATTATATCCATATAACTTAAATTTTGCCAGGTGAACTTTCTTGATTATCCCCTGTAAAAGAAAGCTTTATTCCTTCAGTAGAACCCTGACCCCATAATGTACACATTTTTGTCTTTTGTGATCATTTAAATATTTGCTTTTTCTTCATTTCAGCAGTTTTATCCTTCAACAGTGGAGCAAAAAGTTCTTGCTTATGTATTTCTCTTAATTTTATTATTTATCTTTGAATTCTGCTCAGTCTGTTTGTCACTTCCTCCTGGTAGAAACAAGATCTCCATCCTCCAGGTTTCCCCTACCTGACACCATGGAACTACATGACAGTGATTATATTTAATGTAAACTGTCAGTGTAGAGGGAAGGGATGGATAAGACTGTGATTATTAGAATGGTGGCACAGATATCTAGCTTATTTATAACAAAGTATGAATGAATAGCAAAGATATTTTGCATAGTTCACTATCAGTGACTATTGGAGGTTCAACTATGTCTTTTTTGTCAGTGTCAGTGAATTAAAAATGCATATATGCAAATTTCTGCTTCTAGTATAGTTGGCCTTTGCTCATTAATGACAAAAAGGACAGAACTATAGCATGAGCGACCATGGGAAAGCATAGTGTCTCAGTGTCCTTAAAATACAGGAAAAAGACCTTGAAATTTAAGACCTTGAGTTTAATTGTCCTTCAGCCTCACAGGACCGCCTACTTTATCAACACAAGCTTCTTCATATCAGGCTGTTTATTGTTTCCATGCCATTGTAATATGTTGTCCTTGAAATTATTGATAATCTCTAGGACTATTATCTTATTCCCCCAGACCAGAAGATATAGTTCAGATTTATGCCCAAATAGACATATCTATGCTATCGTAAACATCTGTAACTAGCAGTATATTTTCATGGCTTCCTTTTAAGCATGTAACTTTTATTTTGTCTAATGCACATTCTCTATTCATTAAGCATGTTTACCACTATTTTTTTCATTAACCACTTGATAAATATTTTCTATACTCAAATTCTGACGTCATATCAATGGTATTTTAAGAATATCTGTTTTCTTATTATCAAATAGATTTGAAAAGCCTTCTCTGTACTCATGATGATGCACACCTGAAACTGTAAAATCCTGCACATTCATATAAATAGTGAAAATAATAAGTAATTCAGAATCATGACAATAATGTGAAGCTAGTTTTCTTAACTTTCATTCATTATATTGCTTTAGCAATAGATTGTTTACTGTTTCCAGTTTCCAAAAACTCAATAGATCATTTTCTTGAGTAGGAAATGTTAGAAGATAACTTTCTAACTAAAAGATAATATCATGACTCTCATATAATATAAATTTAGCATATGTCAAAGATTTTAACTTATTAATCAATGAGAGAATAACACAGGTGCAAAAATAATTAAATTTTTCTAAGTTTATAATCAGATAAGAAATATTGAAATACATTTATGAATGAATTCAGAACTGGCAAAATTGGTCAATATGCACAAGTTAATACACACTGGTCACATGCATTTCACCAGGTACAGTTTATATATTTATAGACAGAAATTAGTTTTAATACTATTAGTTTTAGACAAGTTAATGCCTATTTCTACAAAGTTGTAAAATAGCCTAGTGGAAGACAGAGTAAAGTGCACACTCCTACTGGATGAGTTAATCCCCAGATGCTACGGTGTTCTCCATTGAAAAGATATGTAGTAGTAGTCTCTTTCCTCTACTTCAAAGTCTTTTTTTCTTCTCTTCGAGACAGGATCTTGCTCTGTCACCCAGGCTGGAGTGCAGAAGCGTGATCACAGCTCACCACAGCCTCAATCTAATGGGCTCAAGCAATCGTCCCACCTCAGCCTCCAGAGTAGCTGGGACTACAGGCATGAGCCACCATGCCTCACTAACTTTTAAATTTTTTTGTAGAGAAAGGGTCTATCTATGTTGCCCAAGCTGGTCTTGAACTCCTAGGCTCACAGAATCCTCCACCTCATCCTACCAAAGTGCTAGGATTACAGGTGTCAGCCACTACACCCAGCCTCAAAGTCTTCAATAATTTTTCTCTTCATTGTGATCTTAATAAACTCAAAGAAAGATTATTCTTTATCACAAAATAAGAATTGTCTCATTATATTTAGCCTGATTATTTGCATATATGCAGCAAGAGTAAAGTCCACAGCCATAAAGTATTGAGCAATCAGAAGGTTAACTTATTTCTAGACGTTGTCATAAAGAATATCAGGTTGGATTTTAATTTTAAAATCCTCTCTTACTTACTACCCTGAAGGTAGGAAACAAGCCTCAAAAGACTATCTATACCAGATTTCACCTGTAGTACATGTACATTTGGAAGAATTTTCTCTCCTCTTCCTCTTCAAGTCCCCAAAATATTTTTATTTTTATTTTTTTTCCGCATGCCTGATAGTGACCTTTCTTACCATCTGTAACTGTGATTCTATAGCCAGGTGCCAGGCAGTTTCCCTGGGAGGACTTTGTAAGCATCAGTTTCACAGGTAAAGTCAATCATAGTTCTGTAAAAGTTGTTTGTCAACCTGATTAAATGAGCATTATTCTCAATTATAACACTCCAGGTGAAGCTTGGTTGCATAGTCAATACTAAAAATTACATCTTGGTAGAAATGAGAACAGATTCTTAACTGAACATATGTAAGTAACTGAATTAACATGAAAAGTTAGAAGCTGAAGAATTTCTGGAGGGCCCAAGGGAAATAGATATTATTTTAAAATGTTTCATTTCAGATAACAAAAACAGAATTGATTAAATTGTTATGTTTCCTTAGATTTTGGGTTATAAGTCTTGCGAAGCTGTTTTGTTCTTGACTCAACCCAGTCTGAATAGTTGCATAAGTGATGTCATCAGAAGCCTTTACCCAAGAGTCTTTTCTTTGAATTGCCAATAATGTGAAGAACTTGCAATAGCCCTTTTTCATGGTGTTTCAACACCATGGAAAAAGACTTTCCTGTCCATGTCAAAGTCTTTTTTTGTCGAATACAAAATCAGATAAGCATCTGAGTAAAATAAAGACTATTTGTAGATTATAGAGACTTAATGGCTCTTGCTAAACTATTACTGAAATTTTTCAAATGTGAAAGGACTTATGAGAGTTCATAAAGAGAATCTGTAAATGACAACAAATGTTGGTTGTTTCTACAGCCTACAAAGTATAAAAAGAAAGCCATTCCAAAAAAATTTTAGACAAACTATCTCTAGAGATAACTGATAAGCCCATTTTCAAAAAGTCGATATGTTACACCTGATTTATAAAAATAAATGAACATGATTTTCACAATGAATAATTCTGAAACATTATATACATAATATACAAAAAATATACTTAGAATATGAAGTAAATAGATTCAGTAAGTAAAGAGTAAGGCCTAAACATCTATATCTTTACAAAACTCCATGGGTAAGTCTACCTTGTATCATCAATTGAGAACCACTTTTCTTGAAGATAGATGGAAATGAAAAAAGCAAGATTGTGGCCTAGTAAACCATAATTTCTAAAATTATGACCTATAACACTACGCTATTAAGTAATATCTTTAGGCAGACCAACAAGGCTACAAAAAGTATAGAAAAAATTAACTGAACTATTTTATAAGACTTTGTACTAAAGTTTCTTTGAGCATAAAAATGTATTATGGGCAGTCACTGAGGTACAGCAGATTCTCATTATTCATTGATTCTATATTTGTGAATTTGCATACTTGAAAGAATTTATTTGTAACCCCAAAATTATTAGCTGTGGACATGGACATTCCCAACTGAGGTCAAATAAGGCAACACTGTGCTCTCTTGTTTCAGCTCTCAAACTGAACCAAGTATCCCTTTCAAGGTCAATTTAATGTGAATCTTCTACCCACTAGATACCAGTAGTACTCCCCAAGCAGTGACAACTAAAACCATTTCTGGACATTGCCAAATTTGTCCCCAGTGGAGAACCACTGGTCAAATAGTTTGTTTCAAATCAGTTGCCACCGGTAACTAAGTAAGCTGGAGCAGGATACTTAACCTCAGTATCCTCAACTGTAAAATGGTCATAATATTGCTCCTAATTCAAATAATTATTAAGTAGATAAATGAGCTAATACATTTCAAGCTCAGAGTCCAACATCTTTGACATAATGCTTAAATAAATGAAAACTCTTATTATTTTATTATTGATTGTAGCTACTTAAAGGAATAAGTAATAAACAAAATAAACATTTGCATGCTACTTTGAAACACAGTGTTACTCCACCAAAAGCTATTTAGAAGGACTAATTAAACAAAAGTAGTTGTTTCCCTAGAAGGCCTACTTCAATTATTTTATTGACTTAATTCATTAAAGTCCATAAAGTCATAATGTTTTCCAAAGACTACTTAAGGTCTGTAGTCTAATATATAGGATGCTTTAATTTTATGTGCAGGGTCATCACTAAAATAACTCTTGTGAACTGCTAAATGACCAAGACACCATTGCCTATTTCCCCATAGTTACATAGGCTTCCCTAATAGTAGATGCAAGTTCTGTAGAGCAGATGCTGTGTCCTATTTATTTTCTATACAGTATACAGAACACTTTGCCTTTTCATGAGCTCAATTCTGGTAGTATATCATCTTCTGGGAGAATCTTTTAGAATTGACATTAGCTCTTGAAGAGTCTAATTTATTATTTAAGTTACCTTAGGTATCTAAAAAAAATAAAATCTCAACACACATAAAAGAAAGAACATATGAAATAAAGAATGCTGTAAGATCTTTTCATTTCAAATGCTGCTTCCAGAGCATCTGTTTAAATTAAAACATATTTTTCCATTAGTATATATTAATACATTAGCCTAGTAAGGAGTACAAGTTCTGGCAGATTGGTGATGATGGAGCCCAAAGGAGAGATAAATACATTTTTATTGTATTTTTATTGTATTTATCTCTAGGCTAGGAAGGGCAGATCTCAGCAATTCAAGTAGGACCAACTGGAAACTTGTTTCCAGTTATGTCTGTCTGATATTTCCTCTGGGCATGGTGGGAAGCCTGGCGGTGCCCTATTCCCTGGGGTACTAGAACCCAAGCTGGCTGGTGGGCACAACCTCTGGAGCCTCGAATTGTAGATAGATTCTGGGAGAAAAGGAGACATTTGTAAGAAGTAGTATTTCATAAGAATTTTTAGGTTAATATTAAAAGTAAATGATATAAAAAGAAATTTCCAAAATCAAACAAAGAAAACAATGAAGGACCAGCTAAGTGGAGATATCAAGAATTTCAGAATCCAAAGAGGTTAGTGTGGAGGAGGATGGAAGCTGTGACCTGGAGCAATTCTCGCAAGAGTTGGGGTATTCGCTTTTTTAAAAAATGGAGAGCCATGCTTCCTGGTGGAAATAAGGGTTGAGGGTCTACTTTATTCAACATTCAACATATGTTATTGACTAGGTTAATATCAGTACGGCAATTTGTTAGGTGATAGTGACATAATGGAAAGTGCATTTAAAATTGGTTCCTGCCCTCATAAAGCTCTCAAGTGAGTAAAAGATATTGTCAGATATTGTCAGATCAATACTGTGAAAAGAAAATAAATCTCAAGACCCCAAACTCACTAAGCCAAAGGGAAAAGTCAAGCTGGAACTGGGTCATGCAAACCTGCTTCCCATTTTGGTTCCTAAAGAAGATAGTTACAAAGATAAAGAGCTACATACTTCCCTCACATTTTGCCCACAGGAATTTCCTGTGGGTCCCAAGATCTTTACACTAAAGTGTTTCTGTTAAAGTTCACCGTGGCAATGTAAATTGATAGCTTATCTTCACAGGTGCAGGGACATGGGACAGAACTCAAAGTCATCCCTGTGCCTGTCTGAGACAAATGCATATCTGATGGTTTCTTCTGCTGTATTGTCTGCCACAAGACAAAGACATGAATGACTGTTTTCTCTAACCCCACCTCACATGAAAATTGTGTATTTCTCAATATCCTGCCCTTTCACCTTTAAATACTGAAGCCCTCAACATCATCTTCAGAGAAAGGCATAGACCTGTATCCTGGGCACACATCCTTAACTTTAGCAAATAGACCTCCTAAGATGATTGAGGCTTCCCTTGGTCGCTTTTCTTGATTAACAATACCATATATTAATAAAGTTAGCTGCTCATTATGAAAATAAAATTATTCGATTACAGTGGATTATAAAGAAACCTCACCTAAATTGTAGTGATGATGGTGGTGATGTAGGGGCAGAAATTAGGGAGGCTTGCCCAAGGAAGTAATATTTTTTTCTGAGATTCCGTTAATGTGTGGGAATGAGCAGCATTCCAAAGAGAATTTAAGAGCACAAAGGCTGAGTGGAGGAGGAATGAAAATTGCTCAGTATGTGAAAGATGGCCAGTAAGTCTAGAACAAGGAGATCCAGGAGAACAGATTTGTGATATGTCAAAGTAAGCAGAGGCCAGTCCATGCAGGAAGTCACAGGTCACTGGAAGGACCAGAGTCAGAACCTGAAGCTTATGAAATAATTATTGAAATTATTTAAGCAGAGAGTGAGTGATCAGATTTGTAGTGTAGAGGCATCTGTTTTACAACTCTATGGTGATTAGACTGTAGGTGATATGACAGTTAATTTTATAAGTCAGCGTGATTAGGCCAGGGCATATCCAGATATTTGGTGAAACATTATTCTGAGTGTTCCATGAAGGCCTTGTTGGATGAGATTAACACTGAAATCAGTAGAATGAGTAAAGCAGACTGCCCTCCCTCATGTGGATGTCCCTCATCCAATCTCTTGATGGCCTGTATGGAACAAAAGGCTGAGTAAGGTAGAATTTGCTCTCTCTGACTATCTGAGCTCATACGTGGGTCTGCACTCACACTGGAACTTACTCCATCTGCTGCCCTGGTTCTCAGGCCTTCTGACTCAGATTGGAGCTATACCATTGGCTTTTTTGGGTTTGCAGCTTGCAGGTTGCAGATCTTGGATTCTCAGTCTCCGAAATCACGGGAGCCAATTCCTTATAGTAAATTTCTTTATTCATATAAGTATAAATATGAATATAGACATATTCATATTCATATTTATATATATATAATGAATATAAATATATCTCCTTTCTATTTCTCTAGAGAACCCAGACTAAAACAGGCACAAAGACAGGATATAGGAAAATTCTTAGTAGACTCTTATAGGACTTCATTTATGAGATGATGATGACGTGGATTAGAATGATAGAGTTTATATGAAGAGAAATGTATGAATTGAGGAGACAGTTAAAAGGTGTAATTGACAGGATTTAATGATGAATTAGACTTGGGTGTGATAGAAAGGAAGGTGTCAGAGTTGGCTCATGGGATGCTCACATTGGGACCTGAAAGGATGGGTATCACTGGTTAGGTCTAATGGAGAAGATCGCAGCACAGTTTGAGGTATTGAGATACCAAATGAAGGTGTCTAAAAAATAGGTCTGGCCTGGACATATAAACTTGTGAATCTTTACAGATGTCCATTGAAACTATGGACTTAAATGAGATTTTTAGAGAGAGACAACAGAATAAAAAAAAAAGAGGACTAAGACTGAGATTTGAGGAATTCCTAAATTTAATAACTGAGCAGAAGATACAAAGCTAAGAAAAGAGAATGAAAATGGGTAGCCAGAGAGATAAGAGAAAGACAAGCAACGTTTGCCACCACAAAAGAAAAAAGTATTTTGGATGAAGAGAGAATGTTGCCAGAACAAACTATGCTGAAAAGTTAGGTGGAGACAAAAATATTTATTTTGATATTAAGGCTATTGTTATCCTCAGGGAGATCTTAAAAAGAACTATTTTGCTGAAGGGAGAGGTCAGGTTTCTGAGGGTTTTTGAGTGAAAGGGGGCCAGAAACAGTTTCAGTCAGGAGTTTGGTTGTAAAGAGTGTTAGGGTCCTACTAGGAGGGGGATGTGGGTCATAAGAAATTTATTAAAAATTAGGCTAAAGACAGTGCGGCAATTCCTCAAGGATCTAGAACCAGAAATACCATTTGACCCAGCAATCCCATTACTGGGTAGATACCCAAAGGATTATAAATCATTCTACTATAAAGACACATGCACACATATGTTTATTGAGGCACTATTCATAATAGCAAAAACTTGGAACCAATCTAAATGCCCATCAGCAATAGACTGGATAAAGAAAATGTGGTACATATACACCATGGAATACTATGCAGCCATAAAAAAGGATGAGTTCATGTCCTTTGCAGGGACATGGATGAAGCTGGAAACCATCATTTTCAGCAAACTAACACAAAAACAGAAAACCAAACACTGCATGTTCTCACTCATAAGTAGGAGTTGAACAATGAGAACACATGGGCACAGGGAGGAGAACATCACACACCAGGGCCTATCGTGTGGTGGGGAGCTAGGGGAGGGATAACATTAGAAGAAATACCTAATGTAGATGACAGGTTGAAGGGTGCAGCAAACCACCACGGCACATGTAACAAACCTGCACATTTTGCACAGGTACCCCAGAACTTAAAGTATAATAATAATAATAATAATAAGTTAGGTTAAAAGAGGCTTGAGTACATTTAAATATGAATAGAAAAGACTTACTTGCAAGGAAAAGCTAGAATACAAAAAGAATGTCACTGAGAATAGAGAATTACTTAGGATGCTCCTGGAGGATCTTTTGGAATCAGAAGTAGATTACTGAGATGCTATTGAAGCTTGCATGCAGGTATGTTTTTGGCCAGCTTTTGAAAATTTTAAACTTGTTGTTGTGATTTCATTTATTATTATTCATAAACATACAGTAATTTTAAATTTTGTATTCATAAGTTTGTGTGATTATTCTTAAAGAGGACCTCCCTAATTATATAATCATTAGACCACACATATGCCGGATCCACCCCTTTTGGCAACTCCATTTTTGATTGCCTTAATCATGCTTTTCCACAGAACTTACTAAAATAGCAGAGTTTACAGTCTGAATGTGTTTCCTCTGCTTTGATTTCTAGAATCTACTTTCCTTATTCTAATGGTCTGTTATTTTTGCTTGGGTTACCTTCCCTTTAAGTAGAACTAAGTACAGTATTTTACAGGAATCCTCCAGAGAACAGTTTTCCTGGAAGTTTTCTTTAACATACATTGACAAGTCTGTAAGCTCAGCCAGAGCTTTGAAAGTGAAAGATCTTGGGCCCCAGTTCAGTAGTTTCAGAAGCAAGGCATCCATATAGTGTAATAATTTGCTGGTACCTGAGCAGTAGGAGGAATGGAAAGAGAAAGAACACTGGATGGGTTCATCACATAGGGAGAAGGAACCTGTAAGTCCAATCCAAAATGCTAGCTGATGTTTTCAAAGTGAGATGGCAGCAAAGAGATCTGCTTTATCATTGACATCTACTATTTTATTTGTAAATCTGATACTCTTATACTGAGAACTGAGATCAACAATCTGCAGAGTAATGTTAGCAAGTCCTTTAGCCCTTTATACAGGAGACAACATATATTTCCAGACACTTCAGACATCACAGAGGAATACTACGTCTAT
Source organism: Pongo pygmaeus (assembly GCF_028885625.2). Classification (NCBI taxonomy): domain Eukaryota; kingdom Metazoa; phylum Chordata; class Mammalia; order Primates; family Hominidae; genus Pongo; species Pongo pygmaeus. Next base: position 156,792,793 of record NC_085930.1, read on the forward strand.
CTCCAGGTGCCTCTCAGAATTGCAACAGTTCTTCCATGCAAAGCAGCAGCCAGGAATGGCCCAGGAAACCTTCCAGGTTCACCTACCTCTCTACAGCTTCCCTTTCTCTATTCCTTATTCATCTGAGACCTTTCCTTTATCCAGTCAAAAAGAAGGAGCACATAAACAGTGTTTTTCATGGGAACTTCACTTTGGAATGTTACAATATTTGAAAATAACTGAAAGCTCCACGTAAAGTACTATATATTTTAAAAAATACTTTTGAAGTGGAAAGAATTATTACTAGACTCTCTAGGAGGGCAAACAGCAATGTATTTAAAAATGTATGTACCAAATGGGCATAACTATTTTTTAAATCTATTTATCTATAATCTATCTTTTGATTTAATCTATCTATCATTCTATCTTCCTACCTATCATAAGCAAGATGCCTGTTAGTGTCATGGTGTCAGATTTTGGGTGAGACTTTCTTGTTCTTTGACTTTTCCTTCCCTGTTTCTACCCCTCTAGGCTGTGCCTCTTCCTGTGCTGTCAAGTCTTTAATTTATCCTTGTACCTTCAGTGTCTACAGTGTCTGTCATACAGTAAATATTCAGTACATTGACTTAGTAAATTGATTTTTTTCTTTTTTTTTGAGACGGGGTCTTGCTCTGTTGCTAGGCTGGAGTGCAGTGGTGCAATCTCGACTCACTGCAACCTCTGCCTCCTGGGTTCAAGTGATTCTCCTGCCTCAGCCTCCCAAGTAGCTGGGACTACGGGCACACGCCACCATACCCAGCTAATTTTTATATTTTTAGTAGAGACGAGGTTTCACCATGTTGTCCAGGATGGTCTCGATCTCTTGACCTCGTGATCCACCCACCTTGGCCTCCCAAAGTGCTGGGATTACAAGTGTGAGCCACTGTGCCAGGCCAAATTGATTATTTCTAAACTTTTTTAATATCTAATGAACAACACTACCACATAAAATGCTTCTATTATATTTTTGATTAATCATTAAACATGTTCTTTAATATTATACTCCTAAAAGTATTGACTATATCTTTTTTCATTTTGTTAAATGATATAAATTCCTTTTTTCCTCTATAAGATGTACATACACACTGGAATCTCAAGACATTATGCAAGCATGAATCCCCATGCTTTAAATTTTGAAGTATTGCATAGTTTATTTCTTTAGTTAATTACCTATTCATTGAGGTAATATCAGATGTATTAGTAAGGACTCTTTGGGGTCCTTAAATCAACTTAAGAAAACAACAACAAAAAAAGATTTATAGTTTCATGTAATTAAAATTCTAGGAGTAAATCAGGCATACTTCAGACACACTTGGATCCAGGGTGTCAAATTGTATCATTTACAATCACTTCTCACCACCCTGCCAACCCATCTTTTCTCTCTCTCTTTTTCTCCTCTCATCCTATTCCTTGTTCCTCAGCCTTTTGTATGTTGGTCTTGCTTCTCCTACCAAGTGTTTCCTTTAGGTATATAGTAATATGTAGTATTGTCTTGGAATCCTAATATATATATGAAATTTCTACTCAATCTAACCTTATATTGTGAGCACAATTTAGTTAAAATTACATTATGAGAATTTCTTCATATCACTAAATATTCTGTAAAAATTTTAAAATTCAACTTTTATAAATTATTGCCTTTTAAATTTAATTGTTTAAAGACTCTTCCTTTTATATTGAAGAAGCATTACTTTTTAAATTACAATATAGTGATTAATTTTTGGCTTCTTGTTGACTTACAGGCATTTTTTTTCAATGAGGAATTTTAAGAAGAATATAAAAGCTGAAGAGTCATAATATGCTATTCTTTGTATATGAAAATGGCCGTCCTGACCTGCCATTAGTCGGGGCACTTATGGCTGTGATAGATTTTTTTGGGTCCATCTGCCTTTCCTTCCAGGCACCCCGGGCTTCTCAGGACGAAAAGCGTAATTGGTGACCTCAGAACAGAGCAACGCTAATGAGGATGACCCTGACCTCGGGAGAATAGTGTTCTGACCCTCTGACCCAAACAAAAATTAGAAAAGCCTGGGCAGTACATTTAAGAGTAACTTTGGGATTAGTTCTATGAGTATAAAGATAAATGAGAAAATAAATTCTACTCACAAGTAGAAAGACTTAGGTAATTGTGTAATATTTGAAACATAAAACTTAAACTGAAAACTATTACACTGGTAAATTGAATTACATTATCATTCCTTTTAACTAACATCAGAATTACCTTTCCTTTAATGTTTCCTTAGTTAATAAGAACCAAATCTTATTATAATAATTAAAGCTACTAGAAAATGCTTTAAGCCTTTTTCTTTTTCAAAGATGCATTTATTAGGTCTATCTGAAGAATATACTGAACTTGTACTCTCTTTAGAAATTTTGAAATATCATTTTTATCAATTGATGTATATTTAGATTATAACTGAGTAGAATCAAAGAATTCTTTTCACTACGTGTTATGAAGAAGACCCTCTTCAATCTGTAATTAGACACCTACCATGCAGCTTCTCTGTTAATGCTGGTAATTCTGAATTTATATCTTGAATTTGTATTACTACAATGCTTGCATAATAAATTCATTAATACATTAATTATTTGATAGTGTATGGAAGGAGTATTAATAGGAGAAATTGAAAATGTGCTATACCTAGATACAAATTATGTGAAAACATACAGAATAAAGTTATTGCTCAGGTTTGTTTTTACTTCGGTAAGAGGTAGGGTTAATTTTCATGATAAATCATAGGCAGTTACATGCAACATATTTTTTGGCCATCAAGACAAGAAAGAGATTTGTGAGTTGGTCTGAGGGAAAAAATCATGATCTGTATTTTTCTCTTTTAAAAAATAAAACAGGCCAGTCACGGTGGTTCACGCCTGTAATCCCAGGACTTTGGGAGGTTGAGGTGGGTAGGTCACCTGAGGTCAGGAGTTCAAGACCAGCCTGGGCAACACGGTGAAACCCTGTCTCTACTAAAAATACAAAATTAGCCAGGTGTGGTGGTGTGTGCCTGTAGTCCCAGCTACTATGGAGGCTGAGGCAGGAGAATAGCTTGAACCCAGGAGGCGGAGGTTGCAGTGAGCCAAGGTTGGGACATTGCACTCCAGCCTGGGCAACAAGAGTGAAACGCCATCTCAAAAAAAAAAAAAAAAATTAAATTAAATTAAATAAAAAAATTTAAAAAAAAACAATATGGGGGTGGTGGAGATGGTTAATGGGTACAAAATATAGTTAGAAAGAATGAATAGGACTTACGAATTTGATAGCACAATAGGGTGACTATTGTCAATAATAACTTAATTTTACATTTGAAAGTAAGTTAAAGACTGTAATTGCATTGTTTGTAATTCAAGGGATAAATGCTTGAGGGGATGGATTCTCCATTCACCATGATGTGCTTATTTCACATTGCATGCCTGTATTAAAACATCTCATGTACCCCGTAAATACACACACCTGCTATGTACCCACAGAAATTTTAAAACTAAAATAAATAAATAAATAAATAAATAAAACAACTGCCCCAATGAATCTTGGTTGCACCAATTCACTGTACAGATTTTTTTTTTTTCCAAAAAATGGCTGCTTCAGTTCTGGGTTGCCTGATGGTATATGAATGCAAGGCACTTTTTGACAGCAGGCATCAACTTTCAGATAAGACATAAAACCAGAGTCCTGGTACTTTCTGGAAGGGTGAAGGTGCCAGCTCCAGTGTCTTGGACAAATTTCAATTTGGGTAATTGCATTCTGCTTCCTTTAAAGGCCCCTGGTTGGTTCAGTTCAATGAGGAGGTCTTCGCTTCCTGCCTGAACAGTTATAGAATGTGGCTGTGCTCTGGGAAATGGTTGCTGGGTTTGTTCTTTAGATGAGTGAATGTCAACACTGCAACACACACACAGACACACACACACACACACACAAATATATGAGTGGTGAATTGAAATCTCCATATGAAAGACATGCTTCTGCACACTTTTACATTTTCATAAAACTAGATCCCATTGTTGTCACTGATACCACGGAAAAGGATCTTTTTTTGTTAGTATGCAAAAATATTCCAGTTATTGAAGTCAATTTTTTTTAATTTTAAGATTAAATTATAACTAAAGTCATAATACACAAAATAAAAGAATAACTTATTAGGAGAGAAGAAATGTGTTGGATGCCCCATCTTGTGGCTTTAGCAGTAGCCCAATTGATAAACACGTTACTGGGACTTACATTAAGAAAGCTTCAACATATGTGCAGCAATTTTTAAAGGAGATTTCCAGTAACCTCTAACTACTCCAGGTTACTATTGACAATAAGAAGAGTAGGATTTTAGAAGTGTCCCTAAAGAGAGTAATAGCAGGATTTAGTTCCTAGTGGATTACAGCCCACATTATGAAACTGCTGCACATTTGGCACAATTATGCACCACTGGCAGCCTTTTCTCAAAGGAAGCCTCATGTTAAATGAACACTTAGAATCATTTTGGAACTCATGCGTCTTGCAGCTAATACTGTGCTAAGTTAAGCAGCTAACACTATGCCCATCTGGAAGAAAGAGAATATTAGGGCTGCAATGTCATCAGTCCTTTCCCCTTAAAAGCTTTGATTTCATTAAAAGTGACCTGTCAAAGTGCTTTAGAAAATGACATACTCTAAAAAATGTGCTGAATAGGACAGAGGAGTATTCAGTACATAAATTACTGTCTTTCCTATAGTTGTTTTTAGAATTTCCCAGGATTATGCAGGTGGGGCCATTTCTCTCTTTTGGTGTACTATAAAGCCAGTCTAGAAGATATTCAGTGGTCACCAAAGGGTTGAGTAATGCACCTTTGCAATAGGATGTACTGGCCATTACTTTCCAGTGTGTGGTTGGGATGGTAAATTACCAGAGGAGAATTTGGAAACCTCAAAAACAAAATTCAGGCTTCAATTCTCTTCTAGAACTAAACATTTGGGAAACTGAATTTCAAAAAATAAGCATAGTTTTATTTCATAGTGTCTCTACTCTCACCACATAAAGGTGCTTTAAAAACTCTGCCACAGATATTTTACACACAAAAAAAAAATGCAATCACACAACCATATGTCATTAATTCTAACCTCAGCCACTTCACAATAATACCTGTTTGGAACATGGTACAACATATGAATCAAGCAAATAAGACTCCTCCAAAGAAAACCAATTAGGAAAAGTTCAAATTGACTATTTTTTATCAAAAAGCCTCTGGAGCTACTGCTCAGGGATGATTTATTTAAGTTATTTTAAAAAATAATTTATTTTTACTTAATTCTCTGTGCCCTGGACTCAGTTACCCCTGAGTAAAATTTAGAAAGAGCAGATGACAACAAGGGCTGCCAGCACTAAGCCTATGAATATTAGTGAAAAATCACAGCTTTCAAAATTTCAAAAACCACAGCCGCCTTTAAAATTTTATTTCTTTTGCCATCAGTACATTTCAGATTTTATTTTATTTTATAAAGTAAAATAATGTTGACCACCATAGTTTGTTTTTTTCTTATGTTTGTGTATTAGTTTTACAAATACAGAGTTGGAATTGTCATGTAGGTTTAGGTATGTTATACACACAAGTTTCAAATATCCATGTAGATTATCAGTCTGTTCCTCAGTATACTTAACCATTCAATAAGAATAGTGTTATTTCATAGGCATAGATAAAAAGCAAAGTTGAATTTCATACTTTGACACATTCTGAGTGTATCACTATTATTATTATTATTTTTCTGAGACAGTTGTTCTCTGTCACGCAGGCTGCAGTGCAGTGGCATGATCACGGCTCACTGCAGCCTCGATCTCCCAGGCTCAAGTGATTATTCCAGCTCAGCCTTCTGAGTAGCTGGAACCACAGTTACTTTTATTTTATATATTTTTTTTTTGTAGAGTTGAGGTCTCCCTGTGTTGCCCAGGCTGGTCTCGAACTCCTGGGCTCAAGAGATCTTCTTGTCTCAGCTTCCCGAAGTGCTGGGATTATAAGCCTAAGCCACTGTGTCTGCCCTTACAATTCTTGTAGAATAATACTTTTTATTTAACCAAGTAAAATAAAACAAATAATCTTAACTGAGCAAGACTATGTTTAGAAAGTCAAGAGATGGTTTTTATTTTAAAAATATTTTCATTTGAATTAATTAAATTTTAGACTGTTACCTTTATGGTGAATTTTCTGCTGTTCTGAAAATGAACCAACTAAGAACTTCATAATCAAGGGTTCTAGGTAGCTTGCATTATACTCCACAAAATATTTTTGTTAATTTATTTCTTTTAATAAAACCTAGGATAGTATAAAACTAAAAAAAAAAGCCATGACCACCATAGTTATTTGCTTTTCTCTTATAGTCTATTAATTTTTAAATTAATAGAAACTATAAGCAGGTTTTATGTTTTTAGATTTTTTCATCATTTATGAATATGTGTTATTCATCATGTTGATGTGAAACCTTTGTGTTTTAACAAAATATCAATCTTATTTTTTTCTGATGCTTTCTTCATATAACCTCTTTCCAAATTATGACACAAATTTATATTATTGTAATTACACAATTATTTCACAAATGCATGCTCATTGTAAACACTCTAAATATTAAGAAGTTAATAAAATAATAAATAAAAGTTCTTTTTTTTTTTTTGAGACAAGGCTGCAGTGAACTGTGCTGGAACCACTGCATTCCAACCTCACTCTGCCACACAGGTTGGAATGCAGTGGTGCAAACACGGTTTACTGCAACCTTGACCTCCTGAGCTCAAGTGATCCTCCTGCCTCGGCTTCCCAAGTAGCTGAGACCACAGATGCATGCCACTATGCCTGGCTAATTTTTAAATTTTTTGTAGAGACACAGTCTCTCCATGTTGCCTAGGCTGGTCTTGAACTCCTGGCTTCAAGCAGTCCTACTGCCTCAGCCCCACAAAGTTTGGGATTATAGGTATAAGCCACTGTGCCTGGCCCAAAAGTCCATTTTTAATCCTTTTTACCCCTTTTTAATCCTTTTTCTATTATTAGGTTTTAAAAGAATTCTCAAAGTGCAAAGATGACATGACACCAGCAAGGGGGAAAGATTAATTCGACTTCCACCAGACTAAAAAAAAGTTTAATGTTAGAAATTGAAAAAATAATATTAAAATAGAAAACATATTAACAAAAAAGTGGATAAGGGCTAGGTATATACAATTAACATAAACATCAATATAAATATTTAATAAAGTATAAAAAAGTTTAACCTCACTAATAAAGAAGTGAATATCAAAATGCTCTCACTGAAACTATTGTATTGTAAAATTCCAATGTTGAATAGAGTTTGAAGATACTGAAGCTTTCTTATTTTCATGGAATAAGCACAAATTGGTGAAAACTTTCCAGACTCTGAAGATATTCCAGAATCTAAAGAATAATTTGAAAGCAAAACTGAAACATACCACATGATTGATCCAGTATTCCACTTGAAAGAATGTACTTTTATGGAATAATCAGAGACAGAAAATGATTTATACACAATTGTGTCCGGAATTGGTGGGTTCTTGGTCTCACTGACTTCAAGAATGAAGCCGCGCACCCTCGCCGTGAGTGTTACAGTTCTTAAAGGTGGCGTCTCCGGAGTTTCTTCCTTCTGATGCTCCGATGTGTTTGGAGTTTCTTCCTTCTGGTGGGGTTCGTAGTCTCGCTGGCTCAGGAGTGAAGCTGCAGACCTTCGCGGTGAGTGTTACAGCTCTTAAGGCGGCCCTTCTGGAGTTGTTGGTTCCTCCCAGTGGGTTCGTGGTCTCCCTGGCTTCAGCAGTGAAGCTGCAGACCTTCACGGTGAGTGCTGCAACTCATAAAAGCAGTGTGGACCCCAAGAGTGAGCAGCAGCAAGATTTATTGCAAAGAGCGAAAGAGCAAACCTCCCACAGTGTGAAAGGTGACCCCACCGGGTTGCCACTGCTGGCTCGGGCAGCCTGCTTTTATTCTCTTATCTGGCCCCACCCACACCCTGCTGATTGGTTCATTTTTACAGAGAGCGGAGTGGTCTGTTTTGACAGGGCACTGATTGGTGTGTTTACAATCCCTGAGCTAGACACAAAGGTTCTCCACGTCCCCACTAGATTAGCTAGATACAGAGTGTGGACACAAAGGTTCTCCAAGTCCCCACCAGAGTAGCTAGATACAGAGTATGGATTGGTGCCTTCACAAACCCTGAGCTAGACACAGGGTGCTGATTGGTGTGTTTACAAACCTAGATATAGAGTGCCGATTGGTGTATTTACAATCCCTTAGCTGGACATAAAGATTCTCCAAGTCCCCACTAGACTCAGGAGCCCAGCTGGCTTCACCCAGTGGATCCCGCACTGGGACTACAGGTGGAGCTACCTGCCAGTCCCGCCGTGCACCTGCACTCCTCATCCCTTGGGTGGTGGATGGGACTGGGCGCCTTAGAGCAGGGGGCAGCACTCCTCGAGGAGGCTCCAGCCGCACAGGAGCCCACGGAGGCAGTGGCAGGGAGGCTCAGGCATGGTGGGATGCAGGTCCCGAGCTGTGCCCCCCAGGGAGGCAGCTAAGGCCCTGTGAGAAATCCAGTGCAGCGCTGGTGGGCCGGCACTGCTGGGGGACCCAGCACACCCTCCACAGCCGCTGGCCCGGGTGCTAAGCCCCTCATTTCCCGGGCCGGCAGAGCCAGCCGGCCACTCCGAGTGTGGGCCTGCAGAGCCCACACCCACCCGGAACTGGCGCTGGCCCACAAGCACCGCACGCAGCCCCGGTTCCTGCCCGCGCCTCTCCCTCCACACCTCCCTGCAAGCTGAGGGAGCCGGCTCCGGACTTGGCCAGCCAAGAAAGGGGCTCCCACAGTGCAGCAGCGGGCTGAAGGGCTCCTCAAGTGCCGCCAAAGTGGGAGCCCAGGCAGAGGAGGCGCCGAGAGCGAGCGAGGGCTGTGAGGGCTACCAGCACGCTGTCACCTCTCACAGTGATTTTAAATTAAAAATAGTACAATAGTACATATTAACAATAGTACATTAATTCAAATATATCACAAGTACATCAGTAATACTGATGTAACATTACATTGCCTTTACAAAATAGTATAATGATATAATAAATTATTAAGCAGCAGATTTCTGAGAGACAGCATAAAGAGTAAAAGAAGGAAAAATAGGTCGCCATCCCAAAATATGCAAGAAGAAAGAGACTGAAACAAAATATTACAAAATAATTGAGCGATGGATTTTTAGATCATTTTTTATTTTCTTTTTTAACTTTTTTATAGTTGACAAACTTTTTACAAATAACATATTCATCAAGTCAGAAAAAGATTTAAATATTAGAATTAATAAACATGTTGGATTAGAACACAGGAGATAAAAATTTTAAATTTTCTGTTTCAAACTATCCTTCTATTCTGTATCTCCATGAGTTCAACTGTTTTGATTTTTAGATTCCACAAATAAGTGAGAACATGTGATGTTTGTCTTTCTGGGCCTGGCTTATTTCACTTAACGTAATGACTCCAGTTCCATCCATGTTGTAGCAAATGACAGAAACTCATTCTTTTTTATGGTAAATAATACTCCATTGCGCATTTTCAAACACTTTGATTTACAGATTAAATTGTAATTTAAGTGTATTGAAAATTCTCAGCTGTGATAATTGAAAGTTTTGTTGTATAGTCCAAGTACCACAAGTAAAATTACAAATTGAGGAACCCAATTCTTAAATAAAAAATAAAAGGGGCATCAGCTGATAAGTTTCTGCTGGCAATAAGAGAGAGACCTGACTTTTATTATCAAAGTATATCTGAAAACCGCAGAACTAAATGGTTTCCTGAGTGGAAGTCAGAGTTTGAGAGCACTAATTTTGTTCCAGTTGCTACGACAACCTTTTCTTTTCACTATATGCTCAGATGATGGCTCATGTAGAACATGCCTTTTAGAATGCCTGGACTCCACTCCCACCTTCTAACACCCCATGGACAGAGGAATGGACAAAATAAGAGGAACAAAAATGGCAAATACAGCTATGTATATTTAACTGTAACCTCAAATTATAATATGGCAGAATATTGACATGTATCATCAAATCCATATTAAATAGTAGTACGTTAGATTTTATGTATATAAAATAGAAACTTTAATATTTACCTATATATATGCAAAATCAAATTTCAAAAATATATTTTAAATCAAATTGTTATTTAAAGCACATGTATTTTGAATTTCCAAAATATCTTTTAGAAGATATTTCATTTAAAATGGTAAATGCATTTCATTAAAAATGTTCCATAGAGTTTTTCATCTCATGGTCACCAAATAAAAACCTGAAATTAAACTTTTTAGAAATTTGAAGGTGAACACATTAATGTGGTCTGGATTACCTCAAAATGCATTTTACAATTGCACATAGTCTTAGTTACATATCTAATCTATATCTGTCTAGGCACAAAGCTGTAGTTTTTACTTTCTCACTTATGAAATTTTTGTGTGTGAGGTATCCAAGATATTACAGAATGTATAGAAAAATGTATTTGCAGGCCGGGCACGGTGGCTCATGCCTGTAATCTCAGCACTTTGGGAGGTGGGCAGATCATCTGAGGTCAGAAGTTCGAGACCAGCCTACCCAACATGGTGAAGCCCGTCTCAAATAAACATACAAAAAATTAGCGGGGTGTGGTGGTGGCACCTGTAATCCCAACTACACGGGAAGCTGAGGCAGGAGAATCACTTGAATCCGGGAGGCGCAGCTTGCAGTGAGCCAAGACAGCGCCACTGCACTCCAGCTTAGGCACCAACAGTGAAACTCCGTCTCAAAAAAAAAAGAAAAATGTATTTGTGAATAAATACTGCAACTTTGATGTGAGATCAATAAAATGTTATTTTGGGTTCCATTTATTGGAATTGTGATTCAGAAAAGGCCTCACGATTGCTGGTATCTTTAGGAAGTCAGTAATTCTTCCTTAATCCAACTTTACCGGAAAGGGAAAGCTAAGGCCAATTAGAGACCTTTAGTATTTATATACATAATATTAGAGAATGTAGTTTCTATCTGTAGGCAAATGAAATACATAATGTCATACTCCAGAATTACACATATTTATCCATCCAAAGACATAATTAGTTCAAGGATAACTCTGCCCTATTTAAACTATATGGCTTAGAAGAGCCAAGTTAAATTTATTCTTACTGTAGGAAACTTTCTCACCTTTCCGAACTTGTTAATTTGGTAAGTCACTCCTTTATAAGAAGGGGAAGTGAATGGCAGGGAGTAGGGGAGATGGGCCAGTGCTGTCACTTTAGTAGGTCCTCTTCCCCATGGATGAAAACACCAGGAGTGGGAAACAAGTTACCCTCCCTAACACCGCATAATATGAGTCTCACAGAATGAGGTTTTTTAAACCCAGTTTTTCTACTTCCTCCTGAGAGAACATGGAAAAATTATTTTTCGCTCTATGCCTTATTTTTACATCCATATTGTAGAAATAAGAACAGTTCCAAATGTTATTAGAACAATTAATTAAGGTTATATAAAAATGTTTAGCATTACTTGACACTGGTATATTTAAAAGTTTTTATCTGTTTTATTATAGCTACCACTACTAATGAGTAATTAAAAGCATTAGGCGAATTAATGTAGTTACAGATATTTTTATCTACTTGTTCAAAGACTTTAGTAGCATGTATTTTAAATAATTAATAGTACAGTAATAAATGGTCCATATCTATTTATTATGGCCCATTGGGAAAAAACTGATTCTTAAGTGCACTTCATTAAAACTAGTTTGTATATCTAGAGTAGGAGGATTTTAGCTGAGGTAGAAAAATATGTTCAAGGTCTTTACAAAAGAGAGGCTCATAACTGTGAGATATAACATTTCTGATACAGGGGGTCCACGTTGTCTGTGTGTTGAGTTTACTACCATACCGATTTAAACACCTACTACTGAAAAAAAATACTGAAACAAATGTTTAAAACAGCAATTTTTGTAGTTACAGAAAATAGTAGGTTAAAAAAGTGATAAAATAGAGGTGTGATTGAACCTAGTTAAATGATTAAAGAGATTTAGGAGTCTTTTAATGCAGTAGTTCTGAGGGATTCTAGATTCTGTATTGATCACATAGTGTATATTGACCTTCTAGAACCCATGACCTCTGCTTTCTGAGAGAATTTCCTTTTCATCCTCCCGGTTCACTGCACCAGGTGTTCATCAACATTGATTTAACACACCACCATCTAAAGGATGTGATAAGTTGGTGTTTATACCTGTCAAGGGACCAAGGAGATAAAAACTAGGCATCACCAAAAGGTGTAATTTTAGATTGTTGGATACCCCTGCATTTTTCTTAATTATTTCTGACATTTTATCTATTTCACCACGAGCTTCCTTGGAGGATACAGATAAAGAAAAAATGTTCTTCATGACCTAGAAGAAGAAATACATCTTCTTTTAATAAATCCCACCTGAAATCATGTAGGGGAAGGAAAGAAGGAACAACAGTTAACATTTATCACTTGTACTGTTTCATTTGCTAAACTCTTCTTGGAACCTGAAAGATGGTTTCTTTTCAGCCTGAAGGAGATTTCAGATAAAATGTGAGGATTTGAGAGAAAGAGTTTTGGATAACTATATGAGAATCTGTGCAAGAGGATATTGAAATGTGGAAGCTGCGTGCTCTGCCTGTCCTCATTCTAAGCTCTCTGAAGATAGAATAGTCTTATGTTAATTGGCATATCCCTAGCACTTAGCATGGTTTCTGGCACATAATAAGTATTCAGTAAGTATACCTTGAAATACTTTGAGTTTCAAATGACATTTTAATTAAGACACCATGAATTCTTCCAAATATTAATGTGCTGAACAAAAAGAATAATCAGCATAAATTAGGCATAAAGAGAGAGTGTCTATTGCATACCACTCATTTTTGTGCCTGGTGTGAAAGTTACTCTTTGTGATATGTAATAGAGAATGTTGTTGAAGCTGGTTCAAAAATTAAAAGTGTTAAGCAAAGAGTCAAAGGCAAAGGCAGGCAGAGTGCAGTGGTTTATGCCTGTAATCCCACTGCTTTGGGAGGCCAAGCTGAGAGGATCACTTGAGGCCAGAAGTTCAAGATCAGCCTGGCAACATAGCAAGATGCCATCTCCACAAAAAAAAAATAAAAAATTAGATGGGCATGGTGGTGTACACTTGTAGTCCTAGCTACTCAGGAGGCCGAGGCAGGAGGATCCCTTGCGTCCAGGAGTTCGAGGCTATAGTGAGCTATGATTACACCACTGCACTCCTATAGTGGGCTATGATTACACCACTGCACTCCAGCCTGGGTAACAGAGTGAGAACCTGTCTCCAAAAACAAACAAACAAACAAACAAAAAAGAGGCAAAAGCAAAATACATGTCTTGTAGATTGTGTTTGCTTTTCTTGGCTTGAGAGGGTGTGAAAGATGGCATAAACTTTTCAAAGGTGGCCCCCAGAGAACTATGGCTCCTGGTATTAATATATTTGTGTAGTCTCCTCCTACATTGCATCCAGGCAGACCAAATAGAATAAATAAAAGGCAGTAAAAGTAACTCGATGTGACTTTAAGGGTGGATCATGAGAAGCCTAGCAGTTTCCTTCTTGCTCTCTTAGAAGGAGCACTCTTGGGGAACCAGCCACCAGGCAAGAAGACTCACTATCTGAGACTGCCATGCTGTAAATAAGTCCAAGCTAGCCACATGAAAAAGCTACTTGGGGAGACAGAGATGCCCAGTCTGTCTCCTAGTATTCTAGCCTTCTCAGCTGAAGCACCAGACATGTAAGAGAAGAAACCATCTCAGATATGCAGCCCAGTCAAGCTTTCAGATGACTCCTGTGCTGCCATCTGACTGTAACCACATGAGAGACCTCGAGCAAGATCCACATACTGAACTCAGTCAATTCATAGAATTAGTTCTGGGGTGGATTGTTACATAGCAACAGAAACTTGAATAATTTCTTATAAAATCATCAGAGTATAGTGGAGTTCAACCATATTCATGGATTATCATTTATTAGAAAGAACTCCAGATGATTGTAAAACAATCTTCTGAATTAAAACATAATGAATTAAACCGAATACACGAATAGTCATGCTCAAGCTTGGAAACCTTCTGCTGGAACTTGAAATGGGAAGGATGAGTAGTAAAGAGATAGTTTAAGGAAGTTTCAATTACCATTAATCAGAATACACTCATGCCATGCTTCTCAGGCCCAGTAGTACATAGAGGTACAATAGATCAGCAGGTTTTCACGAGCATAGGTTATAAGTGTAGGTGTAACTAAGGAAGTTTCATTTAATATTTAATTACATTTAATATCAAGATTATATTCAATATTAAACTGATATTAATTAAATACCTTAATTATAATTATTTTCTGTTTCTATATGGCATCTGGAGATTTCAGTATGTTCTACTGTTTTCAATTAATATGATTTTATATAGGTTTATGTTAAGAGTAGACGTCTGCTATTAAATATGGCTTTTTTCCTTCTCCTAGTATGTATTGGGGAATACAGAGCAATTGAATGTAAAACTTCCCCTGCTCTGTCTGACAGGTTACACGAAGCAAGGAGACAAAAATCATGTCTTATATGTGAACAAATATTGTACTAATTACTTCTTTTGTAGAGGTCAGTACTAAACATGATGGCAAGTAGTCTCAGTAACAGATTCGAAATCATACAAGAACAAGAAAAAAAGAGAATAACTACTGGAGAATATATTGTCCTGACTAATTAATTTTACTAACTGATTCTTTTAAACAATGGATACTTATTATCCATTAGGCATGGTGCAGAGGGCAGAAAGAAGACAAAGAATGAAGACAAAAGAAGCCTTTTTCCTCAAGAAGATTGCAATCTAGTGGTGGAGCTGGAAAATGAAGGTAAATAAACAAACAAGCAGAAAGTCAACATAAATCTCCTTCAAGATGTCTAATTCTACAGCATGTTAGAAATTCTAGGTAATTCTCTCATATCTGTGGAGAATATAATTTTGGAAAAAATATTCCATATCGGTTGAGTTGTGAAGACAATTCATTCTTAAAAACAGACACTTTGGCATGTATGTATATTTGCCTCTAAAATGCACATATGCATATACAGGCATGTAATATTTATGTATGCATATGTTCATATATGCTTAGTTGATTAATGAATAATATCACACCTTTTATAAGGCTTGACCTTCAGTTTGGATCTAGATTTTAGCTTAATTTTACTCATCCAAAAATACAGATACCAAAAGATAGTAGTTTTGCTAATCATTTCTAATTTGCAAATTGACTTTTTAAAATCCTAAAAATCATTTTATAAAATATTGTACCTTATTCTCTATTTTAGTTTCTTTCATTGCCAGTTGTCCTTGTGACTCCCACTGTTTTCTCTAAATATTTAAAAATTCATCTGGATATCTCTAGATGGTACCACACTTTTAGGTTGTCCTAATCAATTTCATCAATTTTAGCTTTAAATTAAATGCTCATAATGATTTCTTTCTTTTAGTGAAAGTGGCACTAAGTCCCCAATCTCGTAGACTTAAAAACTTCAAAGCTTTCTTTAATATTTCCTTCTTATATAAAATCATTTTCTAACTCCCAGGCACAATCACCCTCTGTCTCTTGAATTTTGTAGTTCTTTCTGTGCTTAACACTATCTCCTAAATTCTGGGTTCATAATTATTCATCTGCACCCACCACCATTTTCCTGATACACTCCCAATTACTTTTACCTATACTATTTCTTTTTCAATTGCAGTCATCAGCTTCTAACATATGAGATTACTAATTCATTGTGTATATGGATTATTTCATGTCTTTCCCTGCTGGAATGTGAGTTCTATAAAGGTGAGATCTTTAAATTATCCCAAACACTTAGGACATTACCTAGCACATAGTAGATCTCAATAAACAGTAGTTGAATGAATGCAAAATATTGTACCTAAGTCATGTTGCTTTCTGTAAGAATTTTAAAAATACTTTTAACATTTAATACTTCCTTCTTTTCTTTTCTCTCGCACAACATTTACAAAAAGATTTGTGCCCGTGATGTGTTCAAGATATTTGCTTGAAATTAAAAGTATATACTTAGGCCTCTGGTTCATAGACTTACAAAGAACCAATAGTTTTAATCTAAAAGTGCAATTGTCTCGCTTTATTTCTTGTGTAAAAGACATCATTACAAATAACATATCAGAGCTACCTTCTTATTTGAAATTTTTGTTTTTTTAACATATCTTACAGGTTCTGTTTCTCACACAATTCTTAGGTTTATCTAGCAGGTATTTCATTTAGCTGTGATATTCTGACTTGGTCTCAGTTCTCGGTATTGTCTGTTTAAAAATCTTTGCACATCTTTGTATGTGCCTGTACTTAAGCCAGTAATCATATTACATTTGTTGTATTTTTTTTCTTGAGTTGTATTACATTGTTCTTTGACCATGGAAGCCATTTGGCAATGGACAGTGAGGTAATATTAAAAATTGTAATAGCTACAATAATTGGCCAAATAAAAACAAATTGGTATAAGAAAACATTGATTAAATCTGGTAATTTTTTGTATTTGTAATCATTAATACAACAGTGCATTATTTATTTTGTAGCTCAAATTGCCTCAGTTTTGACCACTAGGATCTCTTTTCAATCAGCCCCTATGTTCCCTTTAAATGCTGTCTTTCTCTGGTTTTTGAACACTTTCTTACTTTCTGGCAAAGCAAGGTGCTCCACACTCAATATTCCCTGGCTCAGTCATGGAATCAGACATTTCTCTAAGAAGCTTTAGTTCCTATTATTGGAAAATGATATTTAGAACAAGTGCTGAGTGTGCTCTTTGCTACTCTTTTGTTCATTTTATTTTTAATTTGTGTGACAATCTTTGGCTTGGAAATGGAAAATTTAGTTTGTTATTTAAATCCAAATTAAATTTGGATTTAAATCTACTATTTAAATATTTATTTTGTATTTGTTCAACTTATTTTGTTTCTTTAATTTCTTATGTTATTTTCATCTGATTAAATCCTTGTTATTCTAAGTCTCATTCATTTGTAAGAAATACACTACTTAGACAATGCTAGTGTTTACACTAGAATTAAAGCATTCATTCTTGACTTATCAAAGTCTAGTAAAACTATCTACTCTCTTTATGGACAATGCAAAAACCTTATATCACTTTCACTCCATTTACTTCACATAAGTTTAAAAAGAAGTAGAAAAATAAAAAGAGGGTTAACTATTCCTATTACTGTTCATATTTAGTTGTATTTCTTTTAGTTTTAGTTTTCTTTCTTCTGTAGTTTTTTAACAACAGCAGCTTGATTGAACATAATAAATCTCTTTCTGGACAGTGCGAAAACCTTATAATCTTTTCACTCCATTTATTTTTCTCCTAACTTGCATGCTATTTTTGTCATTTATTTTGGCATTCTCTATATGCTATATATGTTTTAGACACTGTTTCTATTATTTTATATATTATTTGTCCATACTTTTACCTCTTTCTTTGTTCTTTATTCCTTTCTGCATATCTAAGTTGCACCTGGAATGAAATGATTACCTTTAGTGAAGATCTATTGGTGATGAATTTTTTCATATTTTCTCTGTGACAATGTCTATAATTCGTATATATTTTTGAAGGATATTTTCCACGGAAATAGAATTCTTGGCACATAGGTATTTTCATCAGTACTTTAAAAATATTTTATTATCGTCTGGCTTTATTGAGAAGTCAGATGTCAGTCTAATTGTTGCTCCTTTTTAGATATTATGTCATCCCTCCTCCTTTCCCCCAGATAATTTGAATATTTTCTTTCTGTCATTGGTTTTCAGAACTTTTAATAGAATTATCCAAATCTCTGTGTGTGTGTGTGTATGTGTGTGTGTGTGTGTATGCTCGCATGCTGTTCTAGCTTTTTGGATTTTGTGTTTGTGAAGCTTTTTTAATCTGTGACTTGATGTTTTTTGGTCAATTTTTTGAAAATTCCCAATACCTGTAATCATCTTTTAAAGTATTGCTTCTATCTTTCCTCCCATCTAGGTATGTCTCTCTCTCTCTCTCTTTTCCTTTTCTCTTTCTCTGTATCTATTCATACCTATATTTACATCTACCTCTTTCATTTTTTTGTTCTCTTTTTGTTAGGACTTCATTCCAGATATTTTCTTTTGATTTATCTTCCAGTTTATAAACACTCTCTCCAGTTTTGTTGTAGCCACTAATAAAACTTTCATTGAGTTCCAAGTATAATTTACTTACTATAATTTTTACATCTAAAATTTCAGTTTTGTTCTTTGTTGTGGTTTTAAGTTCCCTAACAAGCTTTTCAATTTTCTTATTTATCTTCTTAAGTTTAGTTGATTTCAATTTTCTTTTTTCCCTGTATTCCATTATCTTGACATCCTATAAAGCTGTTTCTATTGACTCTTTTTTCTCTTGGTTTTCATTGATTTGTTTTATCTCAGAGTATATAATTTAGTTCTCACTGAGAGTCAGTCATTTATATGAAACACTGTAGTGCTAATTGAATCTTCTAAAAATAATTTACTCTTGATACTGGTGGGTGGTTAGGACATTTACAATTCCAGATAACTTAATTACATTCAGAGTTTTTGATGCTTTCAAGCTAGGCTTTAGCAGCTCCAATAGGGAGCCTACTTTGAGTTTCTCTTCATTCTTAGATAATAGCCTTTCAGGGTCCTATTTCAGAGTGTATTTATGAGAATGTTTACCAAAATATTCTCTCTTGGTAGATGCTGGAATTCATCTTCCTAGTTTGGAAGCTAGTCAAAGTATTCATTAGGTTATTAACTTCTCAGTCATCAGCAGATGCCTCTAATGGAAAAGTGACATCTCCTCAACACAATGCTTATCAGTCTGGGAATCCTTCTTTTCCTGAATTTAAGTTTTGTGAACCTTCACTGTCTTCTTACTTCTCTGAGATATTTCAGCAGATTTTTTAAAAGTGTTTTATCTAGTCTTTCTTGTGGTTCTCAGTGCGAAGTTTCGTTCAAAATGCTTACTCTAATATTATCAGAAGCAGAAGTTTGGCATCCATATTTCCTTGTGATCTTACGAAAATTTAAAGAAAATCCAAAATGTGGATAGATCACCACTCAAAATTTTTTCATTCATGTATATATATATATATATATATATATATGTATGTATTCGTTTTTGTAAACTACATATATAACTTTGTTTTTCATTAAAAAAATGTTATTTTTACCTGATTGTCCACAGGCTTTGTGTCCAGATCCCAAAGACACAGATTACATTCAGATGGACACAACTTTCATGTGCAATAATCTGGTCTTTCTTGTATGTAAATCATTAGTTAGGTACAGAGTAAAATTATTTACAGAATTTTTTCTTAGTAAATTATATTTTAAAATTAAAGTTCAAGGTTCTTTGGTAACACACAACAGAAACGAACTATGATTGTCAAGAGCCTTGAGTAGTTCTGAGGATTTTAGAAGTAGGAGCTAATAGATAGACTTTTCAGAGGCATGCTCTGGATTGAATAAACTCCAAACATTTTTATGCATTGGGTCTCTGCTCAAAACACTTGTTTTGCCTTGGAGCCCTATCAACAAGGAAAAGTACCACTCAACATTTAAAAAACATAACCATTTACAGAGAAATTTGTTTTTTCCAGACACTGTTATAGATCCCATTTTATTGCATATTCATAACAACTTTGCAAGATAAATATTATAATTATCAGAGTATACAAATTTTAAATAACTTGCCTATTTATTTTCCTGGAGTCGGAGAAATATGAGTAATACTGATCTCACTTTGGAGGAAAAAATAGGCTTGAAGAGTTTAAATAATGTTCTTAAAAATATAGGATCAGTAAGTGACAAACCAGGATTTCCACTTTGATTTCAGTCTTTCTTCTGTACCACATTATATCTTTATATTTGAAAACTGCTCATTTTTATGAAATTCATAAGGAAAAGTTATGACAGAAAATTGGCTTTCTTTGCTGACCTTAAGAGAGTGATAAAAATTGCAAAATAATTTATATCACTCTCTTAAGGTCAGCAAGAAAGCCAATTTTTGGTTGTGTGTTCATTTTGTCACTACATCTTCAAGATTGTAATCTGTATTGGGGTATAGCTACCTTAAAACAATTATAATGTTTTAAAAAGATGACAAAAAATAAAATAGTATAAAATATGTATATTCCAGAATGGAGCTGGACATCATATTTCTGGACATCAAGAGAATAGGATCCAGTAGTGATATGGAACAAAATATTACCATTGATTAGTTAATATAAGTCATTAGAAGCTCATCAATAAGACCAGGCTTATCTATACTAGAACAGGTTGCTTTAGAGAAATTTCTAGATTAAAAATACAATTTTATTATTTTAGCTGAGAGTAAGCCTTTCAAAAGTCACAGGAATTACATAGCTTGTCAATAGTGTTAGAAATCCTCAAATCCAAACTAATACCCTCTGGCAAAACTTATAAGAATTTGAGGTATACTTGAAAGCTAGTTTTCTTTATGCCTAACTCCCAAACATTCTTTGAAAGCCACCTTATCCAGTAGCTTAGTATTCTTTTTATTTCACATATTTTTTTCTACATTTATGATGAGGTAAAAATTGATTACCTATAACTGAGCAATAATGTCAATAATTCATGTGTCACCTTATTTATGTGGCATCCCATTTGTAAACTGATGTCTGAAAATCACCTACTCAAAATCCTGAGCATGGTAACCTGATTTGTTTTAGTTCCCTCCATGAAATTATACACACAAAACTTTCTAAAAAAGTTTCCAAGTCAGATGCTTTCTTTTGTCATGGTATCAAATTATAATAATTTAACTTTAGCATATCTTTATTCATATTTTAAGGTCTCTCATGCTAATAGAATATTATGATATATTAAAATTATTATTTTATTTACAGCACAGTGGGACTCTTTATTGGATATTTATACTCATGAAATCTATTCTCAGAGTTTGCAAGTATAAATTATAGAATGGCAGGGTATAATTAGATGTAAGTACTTTTTTCAATGTAAATAACAAAATACGCCTAGACAGTTAAGGATGTAAAACTAAACTACTGAATCTAGTACTTTGATAATAACATATTAATTTAAATATTATTAATGAGGTTATTTTTATTATTATTAAATTAAAGAACTGCTAGAAATGAAGACCAATTATTATGAAAGGATGAGATGGTACTTCACCAGAAGGTTCTCCTGGCAGGCTTGGTGCATTTTGGTGGGTGTATCTGGTATGGATAGGTGCAGGATGGAAGTCAGCACAAGCAATAGATCCCAGAGGAAGAGGAACAAAATAGTATACAATGTCCTTGCCAGCTGGGAGGGGAATGCAACCTGCAGGTATGAGCATAAAATACAGGGACTTTACATGCTGACATAGCCTAGAATTCTCACTTTCTAAATATAGTCCAAACACTATATATTTGCTTTTTGTGCTATATTGTGTTTCACATTCATTAAAGTTTTTTATTATGTCTTTATTACATCTTGCTAAGAGAGGTATTTTTCTGTATTTTGAAGGTAGCAATTTTTCTATTTAGCAATATTACACAAAACTAATTACATGAAAATGTTAAGGCTTTCTTTCCCTGAGATAGTTATTTTATAATGTTATTACACTTAGGTTATCTTCTCACAACTGTTCCTCAAGGAATGTATTATTATTCTTCTTGTAAAGACTCCTATTTGGTGAGGTGAAGTTCTCTCAGTCAATGTATTAGCAGAACCATTTTCTAAACCCAGATTTTTCTGGCTAAACCTTAATGCTTTCTGCAGTCCAGAATGATGCAAAAATTACTTTGTTTCCCAAAAACCAAGACTATGTACACTTTCAAGTAATATATTCTCTTCTGTATATAAAGGTTGTGTAACAAACCCACCATCATTATAAAATGAATTCATCTGCAATTTTGTTTTTGTTTTTAATTTTGTATTTCTTATGCATTTGCAAAATGGCTGAGTAGGCAGTTACATATGAGTGAAATTGTATGTCTTATAAGAGATCAAATCTGTAAGCTTAACATCAATAATATCATGCTCTGATCTTCGTGATGATATTTTTGCACCAAAAATCATTATACGCATTTTTGACTATCATAGGATGACTGAGTTTGAACGGCCCTTGCAAAAATGTATCTTTGGACTGCCATGTATTTTTTCAGTATTTTCTATACTCCTTTCTGTCTTTTTCACTCTTTTTCCCAGTCCATTTTATTTCATTTTGTATTTTTTCATAGGCTGGTTATCATTTTTAAAATATGTTAATTGATCATATTTAAAATAAAATATGGTTTCACATAAAGTTCTGAAGAATGGAACTATAACACTAAAATACCAAATGATAGAGTTGCTGTTTTAGATGTCTTCCTTTATGTCCTCCTCAAAGCACAGCATATGTGGTTGCCCAATCTATTAAACTGTAAATTGTAAAAAAAAAAAAAAAGAAAATTATGTGTATTTGTTTTGTACAAATCTCTGTGTGTGTACTCACATATGCATGAATAAATACTCAGAAAACTACCTTTATGCATACATATATATGTATAAAGTATATATAGTATATATAGTATATATATATATATATACACACACACTAACAGGTGCTGATAAATGTTTCTGCATAAAAATATAATCTATCTCCTCTGACCACTCATAAGACAAGTTCTAATTTGAAACAATTAAGAAGGACTTTGAGAATAGTTAAATATTTAATCCTTTCAATACATAAAAATAGCTAATTGAGGTAGAGAAATGTCAGAATAAAACTTATAGGAAAATATAACCATGATATCTTTCAGCCAGGTCCACACTAAAAATTAAAAAAAAAAACAACCCTAGATTTTATTCAGGCATTGTTTTCTTGATATTATATCCAGTGTTAGTTGCAACATCTACATTAAAAATAATTAATTTTTTAACAATACCAATTTGTTAATAGCACTTATGAGTCAAAAAGTTATGCCATTAGGTTGGTGCAAAAGTAATTGTCATTGAAAGTAATGACAAAAACAGCAATTACTTTTGCACCAACTGAATAAACAAAAGTCAACGCTTTTTCTTCTTTTGAAGCTATTTGCCAACAGGAGGTTAAATAACACATGCAAATGGAAAAACTAAGCCAACTAACCACTATATTTAAATGACTATATTTAAGCAACCACTCTGTTTACCTTTTATCTAGTCTGAATAGATCCTTTTTAATTACTGCTAATTATTTAAGATATTTTTACATCCCCCAGAAGATTTAGTCTAAATAAATTTAATTTCTTTAAACTCTCCTCCAGTTATAGGCAAATACAGTAAGAAGCCCCATAGGTATGGCAGTAATGTAGTCATAAAGGCAGATACATTTAAATGAGTAGTGCAAGGAAGTCTTCCCCGAAAGAGGGGAAGAAAAGCTGTATGATTGGAGATGCAAGAAGCAAACATAAAGCACACAGTTGAAACATTTAGGATGACTGTGAAAAAGGTCTATGTTCACTTGTTAAAGAATGTGCTAGGGCAGACTAAAGCATGTGAATAGTTCTTTCACAGGTCACAGCATCCATTCAGCCCATGGACATTGTTATTACCCGACAGGAATAGATGGGCCTAATTAATATTCTGAACATACCTGAGAGAACATTCTTAAAGAAATCATCCTCTGGTGGTTTGGAAATTTAAAAAAAGAAAGGAAGAAAAAATAAGAAGAGAAAAGGAAAGAAAAGAAAAAAAGGAAGAGAAAGAAAAGAAAAAGGAAAGGAGAAAGAAAGAAATGAAGAAAGAAAGAGAAAGAAAGAAAGAAAGAAAGAGAGACTTAACAGCAAGCATTAAAAATTGGACCAAGATAACAAAGTCAACAGCTCTCGATGTTTAATGCCAGCTATGAACAGGAGTCTTGTTTGTGTACATTTCTTAGTATTAAGAGTTGTGCTTTGTGAATTAAAGTTGAACAGTAGTTTAAATTTACTAGTAATTATATTCTTGACATTTTGTTGACTAACAGGCAAAAATCAGCTACAGAACGTTTGTCATAGGAAACTTGCAAATCCATATAGTAATGAATAATGAAGCAATTTATTAGTTAGATACTTAATGTAAAATGTATACACTGAAAATGCAATATCAGAACACACATTTGGCATTTAAATGGAAAAGTGGGAATGTTATTGGAGAAACAACCATCTACAATGAATATTTTAAATATTTCAAAATGTTTTCTAGATAAATTGTTAAATATTAATTTCAGTATATGATTAAATCCACATTTCTCATATGCAGCTAGCATATAGTCAGCAACAAACTTTTCAGTTTTTTTTATTTTGAACATTTATAATAGAATATCATTTATGCAAGATTACCTATAATTGTACTTATAAAAATATCACTGTTGTTAATAGTGATTTAAAAGTGTAACAAATTTATAAATACAATAAAAATAAAAAATATTTGACTTAAAATAGAAGTTGAAATGCATACATATATACACATATTAATGAAAGAAAAGGATAACACTGTAAAATATTTTATACAATAAGATGAAAGTACTTACTGAAGAAATTCATTGTTAGAGTTTCTATTCTATTTAAATACCTGCATTTAACAAACTAATTCATTCTGAAATGGGAGTCAAGTGTTTAGTGCCCAAACCCAATACAGTACATATAAAACAAAATCCCTTTTGAAATGAATGGAGCCATTCATTTCCAACACACAAAAAGCTGCACTTCCTTTGTCGTGCTTCTCTAAAGCCCCTTGATAGCATTATTCCTTTTTACGGTGCTTTAGTTATAGATGTTTCTCTGCTCAAAAATCACAAAAAAAAGACAAGTAGCAAATACCTAAATATGTAACAGATGTATAAGTGTTCCTTGGGATAAATAGGTTATGGACAATTAACTGTCATCATATCCCTGTCTCTGTTTCTACTTGCTCCTGTAGTGTACACCTGTGGCGTATTAGGAATATCACCAAAGTGGTAACACAAATTCCAGGTTCAAAGGTAATCTAGGAAAATCTGCTTTCTTACTCCTTGAGTGTTTCTTATAAAAAGAACAATAAACAGTGTAGAAACAAAGCAGTGTATGAATATCTTTTATCTTTGTCAGATTGTAAGTATATTTCAAATTGGCTAATCAAAGGAGGATTTGACACTACTTCAAAAGGTGCTAAATGCAATTGGTGGTCTATTTTGCATTCTAACAAACCAAACCAATTGTTAAAAATTTTATGAAAAAAAATCAGAGAAATTTGAATACTGGTTAGATTTTTGATGACACTGAGGAATAATTACTTCTTTCATGATTTTGAGACACACATGGTGAAGTATTCATGGGTGAAATAGTGTGCTTACCAGAATACTCTTCAAAATAGTTGGAATGGTGAGAGGGTAGTGGATGAAAGTATTGTGTTGATTTAAAAATTTGTCTAAAAATTCTTTGATAATCCTCTTTTCAACAAGTGGAGACTGATTCCTCTCTTCTTTAATGTGAGCAATGTTTAGTGACTTACTCCTGATAAATAGAATGTGACAAGTGACAATGTGCGATTTCCAACACTAAGTCATTAAAAAGCATGGTGCCTTCCTCTTTGTCTTCTTTCTTATCTCTCTTGCTCTGTAGGAAAGCAGTGGCCATGTATGTCATGAGGACATTCCAATAACCCTATGTGGTAAGGAACCGAATCAGCCTGCCAACAACCACTGAAAAACTGAGCCCTCCTGCTGACAGCCATGTGAGAGGAACACCTTGGAAGTGGATCCTCCAGTCCTGATCATACTTCAGATGACTGCAGCCCAAGCCAACATCTTGCTTGAGTGGAGCCTCATGAGTGACTCAGTCAAAACCACACAGCTGAGATATTTCCGACCCACAGATACTGAGAGAATAAATGTTTATTGCTTTAAGCTACTAGGTTTCCTTCCTTCCTTCCTTCCTTCCTTTATTTTCTCTTCTCCTTCTTTCCTTCCTCCCTCCCTCTCCTCCTCCTCCTTCTTCTTCTTCTTCCTCTTTCTCTTCTTCCTCTTCCCCTTCCCCTTCCTCTTCTTCCTTCTTTCTATCTTACTTTCTTTCTCTTTCTTTCTTTCTTTCTCTATGAAAATATCAGGAGTACTATATTTTACCTGCCTTCATGTATATTTGAATAATTCCATAATAAAACTTTTTAAAATTCACTTGTATTTTTCTTTATTTTTCTAAGGATTTAATTTAGATAATAACTATTAATAATTTAGTTAAAATTTATTTTCTTTAAAAAGAGTCATTTTAAGCCCCTTTACAATTTTTCCCCAGTAATATTTACATACATTTGAATTTTCCTCACCATCATTCAGCAACTTTCTAAAAAAAAAATCTTAATAGAAAGGTCACACTAATAAAAACATGTAGGATTATAAAATAGATGACCCTAAAAAGGAACTTGGAGAAGTGATTTTGTTACCTCCCCACATCATAATATTTATCGTTCTCCCACAAATAAACATATTCTGTAAGTAAGACTGTTTTCTTGGCAAGCACAGCTTCCAGATAAAATCCTTGAGCTCACTGTAGCAAAAAAGAAACAAACAAAAACTATAAATATGAAAAAATATTAGCTATAAATATTTATTTAGTAGTCTTGAACTAAGTACTAAATGAAATTGAAATACATTTTATTCTTAAGGAAAACGAAGCTTTTGTTTTTTAATTTTCTCATAGAGTGAATTCCAAAGAAATTAATTTTTAAAACTGTGAGTCTTTGGTTCCTGAAAATGCAAATTCTGCATATCATATTTTATAGAGAGCATATGTAAATACTTTTGCTATCAATTATAATTAAACATTGATAAAGGAAAATAATGTATATTAGGCACATATGTTCCATGCATATATTGAGTTCTCCTATTTTCCCATGATGCATTCTTTTATTTTCTTACACATTTATAGAGAAAGAAAAATTTAGAGAGGCAAATTTTCTTGTTTAGAATTACACAATAAGAAATTAGTGGTTCCTGATTTCAGATTTGAATTTGCCTGAATCTAGTTCCCCAAATCATATGGAGCACCACTGTGTGCTTAGCACAGTGCCGTGTTGTGTGTAGACAGAAAAAAGGATTACAACACAGCCTCTACCCTCAATACACATTTAAATTTTGAGAAAATATAACATTAAATGAGAAACATTGACTGGGCACTGTGGCTCATACCTGTAATCCCAGCACTTTGGGAGGCCAAGGTGGGCAGATCATTTGCAGTCAGGAGTTGGAGACCAGCCTGGCCAGCATGTTGAAACCCCATCTCTACTGAAAATACAAAAAAAAAAAAAAAAAAATAGGCGGGCATGGCAGCACATGCCTGTAGTCCAAGATACTAGGGTGGCTGAGGCAGGAGAATCACTTGAACTGGGGAGGGAGAGGTTGTAATGAGCCAATATCATGCCATTGCACTCCAACCTGGGCAACAGAATGACGCTATCTCCAAAAATTTTTTTTAAATAATGAAAAAAAATTAGAGCACAAAAATATTCGTGGTATATTGTATGGGACTTTTGTTGTTGAAATGAAAATCTACAAAGATTAGAGATATATGTGGTCAGCTGCATTGAAGAAGTTTTCATAGAGAAGGTGAGATTTTAGGTAAGCTTTGAACAATCAGTAATATTCAGATATACAGAAAGAACAATATGGGTATGTTTGGTTGACTTAATCTTCATTCCCAGACAACTTTCAGTTGGAGAAACTTCACAGAAGAGTTCTGAATGATGACATGGAAGTGAAAGTCAGCTGTGTGATTCCTGGGAAGCCTGTTGCTTTCCCAATACAGCACCCCCACCCACTGTTTTTGCTTCTTCTTGTTGGAATGCAGATGTGATAACTGGAGCCTGCCAAGAGAACATCTGAAGCCTGGGGGTCACTTCACTATGTCACTCAACCAGCGCCAGCAACTGCTCTTCTCCAGACTTATTATACAACAAAAACAAACCCTTATTTGTTTAAGACTCCGTAGCTGGGTAGTTTATTACATATGGAAAGAAATTTCCTAATAGATATGGAAAAACATACAATATTGCAAGTAAGAGGAATACAACAGAAAATGCACTCGTCTTGGGAGTAAGAAAGTTTAAGCTTCCATAACTGGTAATACTTAAATATAATTTAGTCTGATACCAAAATTCAGTCTTTGACCAATAAATCATGATGGGTGCCTGAGACAATCAAGATCATTATTTCTTTTATGGTTCCATGTTTTAATCTTCTTCCTATATGGGTATCTGAGATCATTCACTAAAAAATAGGGTAAAATGAAGATTATGAAATTGTATGGAGAGAAAAAATTCTGCATAACCTATATGGGAATATGAATATAACTCCTATAAAATGAAATAAAGGAGTAACTTGGAAGTTAGCAAACTAGTCTTTATTACATTTAGGAAGTTCTGTGCTCAACTGTGGTGATTTGGTTTAAATTAGATTGTGTGAATTTTCTTATTTCTGATATATTTGAATAGATGTCAATATTAAATTTAGTTTTAAATGAGAGATTTTAAAAAATGAGTTGAGCTTTCTATTTTTAAGAGATTGATAATGCCAATACCTTTGGCTGAAATGAAGCTGTCTGAAACAAGTGTATGTTTTGGAAGGAAAGTAGCATTTTTGGAAGGAAAGTAGTATCTGAGGGATACACTGAGTATGAGCTTCCTTTACATAGACTTGTTTTGTAAGCTGCTGAGAACAGGCACAGAGACAAAGCCAGTGGGTCATAAATGGTGTTCTACATTTAGAAATAATCAGAAAAAGAAGTAAAATCTATTAAATTGGATGATTTAATAAAACTGCTAAGCTAAAATTGTAGGTATCAAGGACAAAAACGTGAGCTTCCATAACGGGAAGGCAGCAGTCTAAGAAAAGAAAAACAAGAAGAGAGAGAAGATAGTTAAGAAAGTGAAATATGAAGAAAGTTATGGTAGACTGCTTTGGAATTCAGGAACTCAACAAAGTGTAAGGTGGTGATTCTGGAAAGACCTTCATATAAAAATGCTCTGGTGAGTAGTTCTGGTAGTGCTGAGGTGGTGAAGAGCTTGCATTTCAGGAGTTGGGTAATAAAGGGAAGGAGAGAAAATAGAGAATGCTTAGCAGAAGTAGTGTGAATGAAAACTTTTAGCTCTGCTCCAAATAAAGAGCTGACCCTCCAAAAGCATGTGAGAGACTTGTATGAAGTTTTAGGAGAGTGGAAGAAGCTTTATTGTTACCTTGGTAGCTTCTGGAGAATACAGATACTGGAAGCATAAACTTTTTTTTGGCTTAACAATTTAAAATAATATCTTTAAAATCCTTTGTTTTGTTATATTACGATAATTGCTTTTAAACTTTGGAAAAAAATTATGTGAACATTTTGAGTTGTACAAACATTACAAAAATTAGTTTCTCCATTTTATAATTGACTTAAATGTGCTAACACACAAAAAGTTGCAAGTATTCAGCTCTTAATGAAAAAGTTTCTTTCTACTTTCAAAAATCAAAAAGTTTGTATAATACATTTAGACAGAAAAATGTCTTTTCTTCATGGGAAAAGTTTAAGTGAATTTTACTTATGCTTTTGTATTCCTTTTTATAAAATATAATTATTCCTTGTTATATGCACTTTAATCATTATTGTATGGCAGCAGAAAGCTACAAACCTACATGGTATTATCATGGCTCCCCACAAAATTGCCTTTATAGGATGATATACAACAATTTAGGATAATTTTAAAATTATGCCGTTACTTTTATCTAGGAGCTATGTAGAAAATATGAACTAAATATCCACATTAAATATTAAAATGTAAATGAACAAAAATGACTATAAAAGGATGGCATGCCTTATGTTATTTGTTTTCTTATATTTATGTGATTAATTATTTTTATGAGGGTCATGCTGAAAAAAAGAAACAGATAAAAGGAAAAAGTAAAATCACAAAAACATTGGTAAAACTTGTATGTTTTAGATTTGACTTTCCTTAGACAAAATAAAAAGAGACATACTCTCTTTTTGTCAAATGAGAGTTCGATGAACCATCATATTTCTTGTTTCTTCTTGGCTCTCAGGAAGCTCAAATTAATATTTTGCTCAAATAACTTTAAATAAAGCATTTTCTTCTGGAATAATTATTTTTATATTTATCTTTAGTACTTGGACTTTCTGTTGTTTCTTGGAACTTATTGGTTTTACATTCCATGATAGTGTTTTTAATGCCATCAATTTTCTTATGATTTTTTTTTGGAAGTAGGCAGAACACAGATAATAAATAATAAGTTATGTCATTATCAAATCCCATGAAAGGTCAATAAATAAATGCATTTTAGGAAAAATAGTAAGATAAATTGAAAAAGAATCAACTTGCCTTAACGCAAAAGTATGTGTTTAAATATCCTAAATGTTGAAAATCAGCTTTATTGATGGAATTTTTATCACTATTAAAATGATCAATAAACAAAAAGAGGACAATAGAATAAACTACTAACTTGAAATGTTCTAGACTGTATAGGACGTAAAATAAAAATTAATAATATTGATTAAGGTTAGCAAGAATCTCCCTGGTCTGGGAAACCTAAAATCCACTTCTTACCCTGACTATGTCATTGACAATTTAGCTGAACTTGACTAAGTATTTACCTTTTGGTACTTCAGTTGTCTCACTGATAAAATAAATAAATTTGACTTACTAATCAGTAAGCCTCCTTCCAACTGTAAAATTTATTTCCTAGAATGTTTTTTGAAGTCTTTATATTTTAGATGCACTATTTTTTGTTTTGTCTCATTTTACTGATTATAACAATGGATTAAGGGAGGCAAAAAATTAAATATAAAAACCACACAGGAATAAATGAACATAGATTTATCTGCTTTTCCTACTTTTCTTCTGAAAAGGTATGCTTATGGCACTTTAGTGAACTTAAATTCTAAATATTTAACTTCTAAAAATTTGTAACATTATAACCAACAGTAAGTAATACTTAAAACCAGTTGCATTTTGTCATAAAAGATGGAGACTGGGAGTTTTTTAAGAGGGTGTATGATTTTGACATCTTCCAAAGTTGCATTTTGGCTTGGAAAATTATGTCAATAATGTGTCATAAGAACACACTTCCTTTTAGAATTTCAACACATCTACCCCCAGTAGGAATTAGAAAAATAGAGTTCCACAGAAATGAAAACTATATATTTCAGTATAACCCTTCACTTTTCCTCTCTCAGTTTCCAAAAATGTTTTATTCTAATTTGATTTACATTTGGAGTAATTTGGGAATTAGTTTACTGGATTGTTCACCTCCATTTCACATTGGCAGCAGGAAAGCATTTAACACAGACTTAAGGCTGCTAAAGGAACTACAATTGAAAGAAAACCAAGGATCTGCACCAGCAAAATTTCCATTTTGCTTTACCAGCTGCCTTGGTTTCTTGTTTATGTCCTTTTTTAAGTGTTTGAGTGGTTTTTCTCCTTTGCATTTTTATGAGCTTTGTGCATATTTATAATAATTTTGTCTACCTCTGGCAAAGGAATGGAATCCGAAAGAGCAAGACCATTTTGGCCAAATCACCAGAGAGCTGACAAAAATCACCAGTTTTTATATCTAACACCAGAGAGACTCTAAGTCCTCTTCTCAGTGATAATGTACATCTAATTATAATATCTAAGCTTCATTAACATTTTTAACTATCCTCTAACCTATTGATACAGTTGTAAAGAGTCTGACGGGTACTTATATAGAAAAAGAAAATTACTACTTACAAGCACCAAGATGTTAGACCAGTTATTGAAGCAATTGATTTGGTCTCTACAGCTGCAAAATTGATAGTTTCCAAGTGTTAGATTAATTTATGTAACAGTTGTACAAAAGTTCCTCTTGAGTTTTTCTTATCTTTCTGTGGAAAATATATAATACCACCAGCATCCCAGAGATAATTGTTTAATCGACTCAACAAAACCAAAATTCAAAGATCAACAAACTTGATGAGCCTGTAAACTAAGAAAAAAAGAGAGAAGATGAAAATTATTAAATTCAGAAATGAAAGTGGCACTTTACTTCAAATATTACATAAACTAAAATAATATTAATTGTACACTGACAAATTTAACAATTTAATAAAATGGACAAATTTCTAGAAACACATAAATTACCAAACTAACTCAAGAACAAATAGAAAATTTAACAGACATATAACACCTAAAGAGATTAAAGCAGTAACCAAAAACTTCTTAACTTCTTAACCAGGACTACACTGGTGACTTCTAACAAACATTTAATGAAGAATTTACACCAACCCTTTTCAAATTCTTGCATACAATAGAAGAGGAAGAGACATTTCCTAGTATATTCCATGAGACCAACATTACCCTGTTACCAAAGATAGACAAATGTACCAAAATAAAAGAAAACTACAAACCAATATTGATTGGCAATATTCATGCAAAAGTCCTCAATAAAATGCTAGCAAACCAAACCCAACAGCATATTAAAAGGATTATACACCATGACCAAATGGGACTTATTGTAGAAATACAAACATGGTTCAACATAAGAAAACAAATTAACACATCATACAGATAGAACAATAACAACAAAAAACACATGATCATCTCAATAGACACAGAAAAACATTTGAAAAATTGTAATACACTTTTATGATAAAAGTATTCAACAAACTAGGCATAGAAGGGAATTTTTCAACATTGTGAAAAACTAACAGCTAGCATTATACTCAATAGTGAGAGGCAAAAAGCTTTTCCTCTAAAATCAAAAACAAGAAAAGGATGCCTGATTTTTGTTACCACTATTAAACATTGTGCTGGAAGATCTGGCCAGATCACCTACAAAATAAAAATAATAATATCCAACCTTGCCCTACTCAGTAGCAGGACTGCAGCATCCTGCCTTGGATCTGGAGATCACCCATTCCCTGCCTACCATGGCCAGCCCCCAAACATACCACCAGGGGCCCTGAGGACAGATCCACCTAACTGGATGTTTCCCCTCCTTACTCCAGTGCTAGAGCACACTATCTCACGGCCTGGGAACCACGGTGCCCAGTGCACAACTATTGGCACCCAAGCACTCCTCTCAGGAGCCAAAGGTTGGGTCCATTTGATCTGCTGCTACCACCACAATGGGCACCCACCTAGATGTGTTGCCTGTGGGCCTGCTGACTTGTCCACCTAGCCCATTACAGCAACTACCAACACCAACATGAACGACTTGAAACCCAGAGGCTAGTCCCACTGCTGCTACTGCTGTCAACCACACCATGCCCACTACCCAGGACATTAAGAACTTGCCCACTCACCCGCCCCACTGCTGCCACTTCCAGCACCTGAGAAAGCCACCTGGAAGCCATGAATTGACCCATCTGAACCTGCTAACACCAATGACAGTGTACAGTTTCCTGGGGCCCAACAACAGGCACACTTGGTCCACTACTCCCACCATTGAGACATGAGGACAAGCAGACCTGGCATCTCCATCCTAAGAAAAACTTCACTACACCCTCCACTAACAATCACACTCAAATCCATTGGGGAAATCATAGAGACCACTGACACAGTTTACAGCCAAATAATTCATATGGAGACTACACTACTGCACACATTCAGAATCACAGCCAAAGTGCTCTACTTACCCAACATCACAGATATATCTTCAGGAAAAAGTTCTCCCCTACAAAAGCAAATTCAAAAAATTGGAAAAAATAACTATTACACCAGACGTGCACATATTATCATCAGAATACAAGAAACATGACAAGACAAAGAAATATAACACTTCAAAAGGGACACAATAATTCTTCAGCAACAAATTTCAATCAAAAAGAGAGTCATGAAATCCTGAATAAATCATTCAAAATAGTGAAATGTAAAAGTCTCTGACACAAGACAACAAAGATAAAAAATAAAAAGAAATCAGAAAAATAATTCAAGATACGAATGAGAAACTTAGCAAAAAGATACTATAAAAAACAATCAGGCCAAGTTCAGTGGCTCACACCTGTAATACCAGCACTTTGGGAGGCCACGGCGGGTGAATCATGAGGTCAGGAGTTCGAGACCAGCGTGGCCAACATGGTGAAACCCCATAGCTACTAAAAATACAAAAAATTAGCTGGGCATGGTGGCAGGCACCTGTAATCCCAGCTACTCAGGAGGCTGAGGCAGGAGAATCGCTTGAACTTGGGAGGCAAAAGTTGTAGTTAGCTGAGATCGCACCACTGCACTCCATTCTGGGTGACAGTGTGAGACTCCGTCTCAAAAACAAACAAACAAAAAAACAAACAGACAAACAAAAAAACCACAACCAAAAAGAAA
Organism: Pongo pygmaeus; assembly: GCF_028885625.2. Taxonomy (NCBI): domain Eukaryota; kingdom Metazoa; phylum Chordata; class Mammalia; order Primates; family Hominidae; genus Pongo; species Pongo pygmaeus. Next base: position 156,827,095 of record NC_085930.1, read on the forward strand.
TTCTGGAACTAGAGAATTCATTAAATGAAATACAAAATACATTTGGAAGCTTCAGCAATAGACTAGATCAAGGAGAAGAAAGAATTTCAGAACTTAAAGACAGGTCTTTTGAAATAACTCGATCAGCCTCATATAAAGAAAAAATAATGAAAAAAAATGAACAAAGCTTACATTACACATGAGACACTGTAAGCAACCAAATATTCAAATTTTCAGTGTCCACTGAAATTTTCAGTGAAGAGGAAACAAAAAGTTTAGAAAATCTATTTAACAAAATGATAGCTGAAAACTTTCCAAGTCTAGCAAGAGATTTAGGCTTCCAGATACAGGAATCTGATAGATCTTCAAACAGATACAATGCAAAAAACCTCTTCTGCACAGCACATTGTAGTCAAACTGTTGAAAGTCAAAGACAAAGTGAAAATTCTGAAAACAGCAAGAGAAAAGTATCTAGTCACTTATAAGGCAACCCCCATCAGTAGAGAATGAAATTATATATTTGAAATGCTGAAAGAAAAAATAAAACATTACCAGGTAAGGATAATCAGCCCAGCAAAGTTATTTTCCAAAAGTGAATGAGAAATAAAGGCTTTCCAGAACAAGCAAAAGTTGAGGAAATTCATCAGCACTAGACTCGTCTTACAATAAATGCTTAGGGTCCTTGCTCAGGGTTGGCCTGTAAAAAAAAAAAGAAAAAAGAAAAAAAAGAAAACTGCTTAGGGAAGTCCTGCACCTAGAAGCAAAGGGACACTATCTACCATTATGAAAACTCACAAATGTATAAAACCCACTTGTAGAACAAATACACAAAATACAAAGAGAAAGAACTCAAATTATACCGCTACAGAAAACCACCAAATCACAATAAGCTTAAGAGAGAAAAAAATGACCAACAGATACCTGAAATAATCAGCAATCATTTAATAAAATGACAGAAATAAGCCTTGCATATCAACAACAATCTTGAGTGCAAATGGATTAAACTTTCCACTTAAAGATATAGACGGGCTTAATGGATTAAAAAATGTGTCCCAACCATACGATGCTTATAAGAAACTCATTTCAACTGTAAAGACACATATAGGCTAAAAGTAAAAGTATTTTTTAAAAGATATTCTATGAAAATAGAAACTAAACATAGGCAGGAGTAGCTTTACTAATATCAGATAAAACAAACTTTAAGTCAAAAACATTAAAAAGAGACAAAGAAGGTTATTGTATAATGATAAAGAGATCAATTCAGCAAGAGGATATAATAATTCTAAACATATATGTACCCAACACTGGAACATTCAGATATATAAAAAAAGGATTAGATCTAAAGGAAGAGATGTACTTCAAAACAATAATAGTTGAGGCCTTCAACACCCCACTTTCACCATTAGACAGATCATCTACACAGAAAATTCACAAAGAAACATTGGATTTGAACCATGTTAGACCAAAGGGACTTAATAGACATTTACAGAACATTTTAACCAATAGCTGCATAATACACATTCTTCTCATCAGCATATAGAACATTTTCCAGAATAGACCATATGTTAGAAAATAAAACACATCTCAACAAATTTTTTAAAAATTAAATAATATAAGTATAGTCTCAGACTATAAGTATATTCTCAGCATATAGAACACTTTCCAGAATAGACCATATGTTAGAATGTAAAATACATCTCAACAAATTTTTTAAAAAATGAAATAAGTATATTCTCAGACTATAACAGAATAAAACTAGAAATCAATAATAAGAGCAACAGGAAACTATAAAAATACATGGAAATTAAAAAAAAATGCTTCTAAATGACCATAGGGTCAAGGAAGAAATTAAGGAGAAAATCAAAAAATTTAGTGAAACAAATGAAAATGGAAACCCAACATACCAAAATCTTTGGGAAACTGCAAAAGCAGTGCTAAGAGGAAAGTTTATAGGAATAAATGTCTACATCAAAAAAGTAGAAAAATTTCAAGCAAACAATATAACTGTGCACCTCAAAGAACCAGAAAAGCAAGAACAAACCAAACCCAAGATTGGTAGAAGGAAAGAAATAATAAAGATTAGAGAAGAACTAAATGAAATGGAAACTTAAAAAAACTGCAATGGATCAACAAAATGAAGGCTGATCTTTAAATAATAAACAAAGTCGATAAACCACTACCTAGGCTAACAACAAGAAATAGAGAGAAGACCTAGATAAACAAAATCAGAAAAGAAAGAGAAGGCATTACAACACAGAAATACAAAAGATCATCAGAGACTATGATGAACACCAATACACTAACAAACTAAAAAACCTAGAATAAATGGATAAATTCATGGACACATACAATCAATAAAGATTAAATTAGGAAGAAATAAAAAACCTGAACAGACCAATAATAAGTAATAAGATTGAATCAGTAACGAAGAATTTCCCAACAATGAAAAGTCAAGAACTGGATGTCTTCACTGCCAAATTCTACCTAACTTTCAAAGAACTAACATCAATTCTCCTTAAACTAGTTCAAAAAATTGAAAAGAAAATAATTCTCCCTAACTCATTCTATGAGGCCAGCATTATCCTGATACCAAAGCCAGACAAGGACACAACAGAAGAAGAAAACTGCAGGCCAATATCCACAATAAACATAGATGCGAAAATCTTCAAAAAAGTTACTAGAAAACTGTTTCCAGCAGCATGTCAAAAAGAAAATACATCATGATCAAGTGGCATTTATCCCAGGGATGCAAGAATGGTTCAACACATGCAAATCAATGTTTATGATATATTACATTGACAGAATGAAGGACAAAATCGTATGACCATCTCAATAGATGCAGAAAAAAGCTTTTGATAAAGTTCAACATTCCTTCCTAATAAAAACTCTCAACAAACTAAGCATTGAGGAAACATACCTCAACACAATAAAGGCTATATAAGACAGATTCACTCCTAACATTATATTGAATGAAAAAAGCTGAAAACCTTTTCTCTAAGAACTCAAACAAGACAAGAATACTCACTTTCATCACTCTTATTCAGCATAGTACTAGAAGTCCTAGCCAGAGCAATCAGGCAAGAGAAAGAAATAAAAGCCATCAAAATTGGAAAATAGAAAGTCAAATTAGCCCTCTTTGAAGATAGTATGATCTGAAATCTATAAAAACCCAGAAATTCCACTGCAAAACTTTGAGCTCTGAAAAATAAATTTAGTAATATTGCAGGATACAAAATCAACATATATTAGTACCATTTCTATACACCAATTAACTAGTTGAGAAAGAAATCAAGAAGACAATTCTATTTACAAGAGCTACAAAAAAAAACGCTAGAAATAAATTTAAACAAGAAGTTAAAAGACCTTCTACAAGAAAAACTACAAAACACTGATGAAAGACGTTGAGGCAGACACAAACAAATGGAAAGACATCTTATTCTCGTGGATCGGAAGAATGAACATTGTTAAAATTACATATTGCCTAAAGCAACCTACAGATTGAATGCAATCTACAGATTCAATGCAATTCCTATCAAAACACCACTTTTCAGCCTGGTGCAGTGGCTCATGCCTGTAATCCCAGCACTTTGGGAGGCCGAGGCAGGTGGATCACCTGAGGTCAGGAGTTCGAGACCAGCCTGGCAAACATGGCAAAACCCCATCTCTATTAACATGTAAAAATTAGTTGGGTGTGGTGGCATGTGCCTGTAGTCCCAACTGCTCGGGAGGCTGAGGCATGAGAATCTCTTGAACCTGGGAGGTGGAGGTTGTGGTTAGCCGAAATTGTGCAATTGCCCTCCAGCCTGGGCAACAGAGCAAGACTCTGTCTCAAAAGAAAAAAAAAATACAATTTTTCATAGTAATTGGAAAAAATCCTAAAATATTTGTGGAATGACAAAAAAAAAAGCCTGAATAGCTGGAGAAATCTTGGACAAAAGTAACAGAGCTGGAGGTATCACATTACTAGATCTCAAAAAACAATACAAAGCTATAGTAACCAAAACAGCATGGTACTGGCAGAAAAACAGGCACATAGACCAGTGGAACAGAATAGAAAAGCAATAAATTAATTCACATATCCACAAACCCAGAAATTCATTCACATATCTACAGTCAACTGTTTTTCTGACAAAAATGCCAAGAACAATCATTGGGGAAACACCAGTCTCTCCAACAAAAGGTGCTGGAAAAATTGGATATCCATATGCGGAAGGATGAAACTGGACCCCTACCTCTCACCATATACAAAAATCAACTCCAAATGGATTAAAGACTTAAACATAGGGCCCAATTCTATAAAACTGCTAGAACAAAACATAGAGGAAACCTTTGAGACATGCTCATGGCAAAGATTTTATGGCTAAGACCTCAAAAGCATAGGCAACAAAAACAAGAGTAGATACATGAGAGGATATTAAACTATTATAAAAAGCTTGTGTACAGCAAAGGAAACTATCAACATAGTGAAAAAACAACCTGTTGGATGGGAGAAAACATTTGAAAACTATACATCCAGGAAGGGACTCATAATTCAGACTATCCAAGTAACCAGTACTAAATAAAAAATCTAAGAAATTCCATTGAAAAGTGGGGAAAGAACATAAACAAACATTTCTTAAAAGAAGATATATGAATAGCCAACAAGTACATGAAAAAATGCTCAATGTTAATAATCATCAGGGCAATGCAAATCAAAATCACAACTAGATATCATTTTACTCCAATTAGAATAGCTATATTAAAAAGACAAAAAATAACAGATGCTGGCAAGGATGGGGAGATAAAGCAACTCTTACACACTGTCGATGGGAATGTAAATTAGTACAGTCACTATGAAAAACAATATGAATATTTCTTCACAAACTTAAAAATGGAACTATCATATGATCCAGCACTCCCACTACTGATATTTATCCAAAGGAAAGGAGATAAGTATATCAACAACCTGCATTCCCATTTTTATTACAGCACTATTCAGAGTAGCAAAGATGTGAAATCAACCTACATGTCCATCAGCAAATAAATGGATAAAGAAACTGTGGTATATAAACACAATGGAATACTATTCAACCACAAAAAAGAATAAAGTCATGTCATTTGCAGCAACATGGATAGAACTGGATGTCATCATGTTAAGTAAAATAAGCTAGGTGTAGAAAGACAAAGATTATGTATGTGGATATCGCAAATGTGGATATTTCACTCATATGTGGAAGCTAAAAGAGTTGATCCCGTAGAGGTAGAGATGATAAATACCAGAGGTTGGGAAGAGTGTGTGAGTTGAGGGTTAGGATAAAGAGAGGTTGTTTAATGAGTACAAACATACAGTTAGATAGAAGGTATAAGTTCTAATGTTCAATAGCACAGTAGGACAACTATAGTTAACAGCAATGTATTGTATATTTCAAAATAGCTAGAAGAGAAGACTTAAAATGACCCAACACATGAAAATGATAAATACTTGAAGTAATGGACATCTTAAATATCCTTACCTGTCCATTACACAGTGTGTGCATGTAACAAAATATCACATGTACCCCAGAAATATGTACAAGTATTTACATCAATATTTTTTAAAAAGAAACTGGTGAAAATAACAAATAAGAAATATATAATTAATATGAAAATAAAAATAGCTGAATTTCATTATTACCTTTACATCCGGGATCTTATGCAATAGGAATGTCTTATCACTGCAAATAATCCAGTAGTGGCTATGAAATGCCCACTGGGAATGACATCATCATTTAGCAGAGAACTTTGGAACCAGCCAGGTCCAAACATACTAACTTAATCTGTGTGACCTGGGCTAATTTACATACCCCTTTAAGCATCCTTATTTTTTTCCACTGTAAAGTTAGTAATAGTAATGCATGATAACTTTTACAGCACTTATAAAAGAGAGTCTTATGCTTGACATAATAATATTCAGCGTATATTAGCCACTGTTATTTCTTTTTTGTTTTCTTTTCCTTTTTTTTTTTCTTTTGAGATGGAGTCTCACTCTGTCACCCAGTCTGGAGTGCAGTGTCGTGATCTCGGCTCACTGCAAACTCTACCTCCTGTGTTCAAGTGATTCTCCCACCTCAGCCTCCTGAGTAGCTGGGATTACAGGCATGTGCCACCACACTTGGCTAATTTTTGTGTCTTTTAGTAGAGACAGGGTTTTGCGTTTTTGGCCAGGCTGGTCTCGAACCCCTGACCTCAGGTGATCCGCCTGCCTCAGCTTCCCAAAGAGCTAGGATTACAGGCATGAGTCACCGCACCTGGCCAGCTACTGTTATTTCAATCTTGCATATAATGACGGATCAGACATTATCTAAGACTGTCAGAACTGATGACACATTCAGACAATTGAAAGGATATCAAATTATTCTGTCAACAATAGCAGCCTGCTCTCATTTTTACTGGTTAACAGATTATTTGCAGGCCTTGAATTATTCTGTTCAAGATCTTTTCCTTCAGAGAATGAGAACAAACAGAATGTACCTTGGTAGGTCCACTCCCAAATGGAGCAAAATCTGAACCATAGATTATTCAATCTGAATAATAGGTATGCAACTGCAAACATAAACCAATGTTCAAAATACATTGGTTTATGGTGAACAATTTTGGCAGTCCTTCTTTGGCAGATACTCAACACTATGTCTTTAAATTTTCATCTTTCTATTATTTGGTAAGTGCAATTTTGACATTTGTAAGAGTCAATCAAGGAATTATCCTCAGATATTAACTGTGTGTATGCTCTTGTAGGCTGTTGGAGTATTTTCAGACTTTCCAAGAATCCCAGCAAAATTCCTACCGGTTTGTCAAGAGATGTCTTTAGTCTTTTTACCACATGCTTCTTATTGCTTTCTTCTCCTTTCCTTCTTTATTTTCTTGTCATTTCATCATCTAGACATTCTAGAACCTTTCAATATGTTTGCTTTAATTTTTGACTTTGCTTTATGTTTCCTTGAGTAGAGGATTCAGGAGAAAATATTGTCCTATTTCATTTGTTACTTACGTCATTACACCACATTGAAAGTAATGGCAAAAACCGCAGTTACTTTTGCACCAACCTAATATTTGTTTGTAAAGAATCTGGATGTCCTTGGAGAAAGGCACCCCACAAAGCATGCCCAGTATGTTATATCATCGTTTTTAAAGGCTAGTGATAGCTATATTGTCAATAGAGATAAAGCAAAATATTATGAGCTCTACCAACGGAAAGATTTACCACAAAGTTCTGGGGAAGACTGAGGTCCCTATTTTGAGCATGAAATAGCCTGCCGTGTGTGTGTGTGTGTGTGTGTGTGTGTGTGTGTGTGTGTGGCAATAATATGGGTTAGAGCAAGACACAAAGACGAGTGCAGAGTTACCAGAGCCTGTGGGTAGAGCTTACGGGGTTCTGTGGGGAGGGTGCTTCTACAGACAGGATGTCATTTTGTAATTCCTGGGAGGCATAAGTTAAACCGGCCTCCCAGGATATGTACTAATGATCAGGGAATCATGAGAAATTCTGTGTTACAAAGTGTCTATATTTTCATCGTTACACTCGTTTATATTGTTTTAATATAATAGGTTCTTAAATCTGAATTTTTTCATTCTTTTCCATGTATATGACTTTCATCCTCTATTCTGGACAAGTGATGATGGGCAGATAAAGTCTCCATGCCAAATAATTTTTATATCCCAGCACCTGACACAATGACTGGGACATGATTATTATCCAAAACATATTAAGGAACTATTATTAAATATTAGATAGTTGTCTTGAACACATTCTCTTTTGTTAAGAATTGATTTCCAAACATATTACTAGTCCACAAATTAATGACTGTGCATACTGAACGAGATGTTCAGTTGATGCTGTATTTCAGTCATGCTTTCTCTTTCTTTAAGGAAATTGTTTAAAACAATAAAGCTAAATCAAGAGATAAAATTTCATTTTCATTACTGCCATGTCTTAATGCGTTAAAACACAAACTGGGCCAATGCTGAAAAATATTGCATGAGGCCATTGTAGAATATAAGTAAAGTTCAAAAGTGAAGCGGCACTATTTTACTTGTTATGTAATATGATATGTGTGTAGTTAGTTAATAGTTATTGGAAGTGCAAGAAGGGAAACTAGAGTTCTGGGGACACTTCAAAGAGAACACCTGAGGCTTAAAAGAGTGGTATGTATAACATAAAACTGCAGAACTGGCAGAGCATTCCAGGTGAGTGAATGAGCAAAAGTTCTAAAGAGGTAACATACATAATGTATGCTTAGAAAATAGGACATAACGGAACAAATAAAGGATCCCTCAGAACTCTGTAAATTAGAAATATTCACTTGTTTGATTTCATTGTGACAAAAATGGATGTATCAAGAGTTTTTGCATAGGAGGAGACCTTACCCTGACCTTCCTTGCTGAGAAATGAGCTGAGGAAACAACGTGACTAGTCAATTTGGACCAATGGGGAAAATAAAGATGGACAGCTTCTTCAATCTTTCCCCTTGTAGGAAGAAAACTTACTAGAGTGGTTGAATGAAGAAGGCAAGTTGTCCTCTTTATGAAAATCTTTCCCCAGTGAGTGTGGGTTATGGAGGAGGGGTTGGGCCCATGAAAATGTCTCACATCGGTGATGGCCACTCCTTCTTTAGAGCCCCAAAGAATCAATGATGGTTCCAGCTGATGCTTGGGGTGTAGTGAGCAGAGAGAAGTACCCTGCAGGGAGAACACAAAATATCTAAACAACCAGTCTGTGTTAGTCCATTTTGCATTGCTATAAAGGAATACTAGAGGCCGAGTAATTTATAAAGAGTTTTATTTGGCTCATGACATTGCAGGCTGCACAAGAGCATGACGCCAGCGTCTGCATCTGGTCAGGATCTCGGGAAGCTATTACTCATAGTGGAAGGCAAGGCAGAAGCAAGTGTGTCACAGCGAGAGACGGGGCAAGAGGGAAATGGGGGAGATATCAGGCTCCTTAAACAATCAGCTTTCACGTAAACTAAGAGTGAGAGCTCACTCATTCCTTCAAGGAAAGAACCAAGCCGTTCTTGAGGGACCTGCCCCCATGACCCAAATACCTCATACCCGGCCCCACCTTCAACACTGGGGATCACATTACATCATGAGATTTGGAGAAGACAAACATCCAAACCATATCACAGGCAAGCAAGAAAGCCGGTATTATGGGATGGGAATTGTGCCCCACAAAATTTATATTTTGAGGTCCTAACCCCTAGTAGCTCAGAAGATAACTGGATTTGAAAATAGGGTATTTAAAGAGGTAATGAGGTTAAAATGAGGTCATTAGGGTGGACCCTAACCCAATATGACTGGTGTCCTTATAAGAAGAGAAAATTAGGACTAACATACAGACAGAGGGAAGACTATATGAAGACAGAGAGAGAAGGTAGTCATCCATCAATAAGCCAAGGAAAGAGGCCGTATAAGAAATTAACCCTATTGACAGCTTGATTTTGGACTTCTAGCCTTTAGAACTGGGGGAAAACAAATTTCTGTTGCTAAGACTCCTAGTCTATTGTACTTTGTTATGGCAATCCAAGCAAACTAATTCAGCAGGAACCCCAAAAAGGTCTTAGAGTAGAGTTTCACTAAACCCATTAGGAGAAAAGGAGATTGGTTGATCCATAAGATTAATAAGGCCAGGTACACCCCAGGAGTGATTTTGTCTAGCTACATTTACTCAAAGATTTTTGTGGAACAGTGGCAGATAATTTTCTAAGGGCAAACACTGCCCTTTAAGAAGGATGAGTTCTAGTGTCTTCTAATACTGGATGTATAATGAGTAGTAGATATACAACTTTGGTGGTAAAAGTTAGGTAGGAGCTAAATTGCTTTCTGTAAGAAAGGAATGAGCTATGAGAGGTCAGAAGACAAATTTTAATGGAGAGAGCCAGGTATCTTGGGAGAGATAGACCAAAGGGAGGAGGGTGAGAAAGACAAAACTCAGTGGTGAGAGGAGAGGAAGAGAGGTGGGAGGCAACTGCTAGGATTTGCAGTTGACACTGCCCATAGCGTTTGTCCTAAGACATTTCTGTACTTCCCTTGATGGGAGCGGGTTTATTTTTGAGACTACAGAGAAGTATTGAACCAGTTGGAAAGTTTGATGCAGGCAAAAACAGAGTGCTCTAGGGAATGGCTAACAACTGGACCTCCATGGTCAGGATTACCTGGGAAGGAGAAAGGGATTATATAGGAGTTTAATGAGGCATTGGGTTGAACAGATGGGATTGACCAAAATTGTGGATGTCAGTCAAAAAGTGGACTTCACTGTGAAATGAGGTAAGTTTCAGACTTGGGCTCTCTGGATGAGATTCAGACTCTGGCTTTAGATGTTGACAACATAAACTGAAGAACTTCTTCAAAGAACTAATTTTGCAGTGTGAACCTTGATAGTAGGAGGATCTTAGTTAACAGAGGCAGTGGGTTGCCACTCCTGGAGCAGGTCTCAGAACTCATAGGCCAGCATCATGGGAAATAGCAGTTGATTAATATAAAACAAATATTTTCCCCTCTTCCCATTGTTCCTGTCCTAAAAAATAAAAAGAAACAAAAAAGAAAGAAAGAAAACTTTGTATAACATTGGCAAAAAGGCAGTATTGCCAATAGCCCATACAAGGCTAAATACCATGTGCTGTTCTTTACTGTAAACCCCTCCACAGCCTCGGGCTAATGGCAGCCGTTGGAAATTGGTGGTGGTACCCAGAAAAGGCAGCGTCTGAAAGAGTAATGGTGGCATATGAGCATCAGCAGTGTCTTCCTCCATAGCAGAAACTTCCATGTCCTTCAAAGCAGAAGCGGCCCCAGCATGAGAATAAGATGACAGGGCAGAGATGAGAGAGCAGGGCTAATTTGAGAACGGGACTGTGGTTTACAGTTACAGCATCTGGCTTCATGCATTGCCTAGAGGAAGCGTGAGCTTGCCCTGCCTATAGAGCCTGGGGGAAACAAGAGTGGCAGAATGGGAGAAATACAAATCGAAGCAGGGGAGCAACCATACCCAGTGGGAGTTTTCTTGTTTTGAGCAAGAGTGAAACACTCTCTGGGGACTCCTGGAACTACTTGGGTGGGGTGTGTGCTTTGCAAGAGGGTCAGGTCCTGTGTAATGCTTGTGAGGGCACAAGGCAGTGAGATTCCAGTTATTAATGTTAATGTGATCTTATTTGCTTCCATAGGCTGGTGTGGCCTGAGGAAATTTTGGTTCTATTGTGTGTAATGGGGAGCTTCTGCTAACTTTTAAAAGAGGAGTGACATAATGAAAGTAATGCTTTAGAAAGATTAAATTCAAATTTATGGGGAAAGAGAAATGACTTTAGCAGTAGGAAAACATTAGTTTCATTGCTTTAAAAATTGAGAAAATTCTTCTGTAGGTTTTAAACAAAGCTATGCCATTTAACGTGCTGATTTACATACATACCTCAATGAAAAAACATGCCTCAAACTTTGGAGTAACTCACAGAAGTCTACAAAACTACCGCTATTTATGGTCCTCAAAATTTCTTTAGCTTGAAACAAGGCTAACATCACTTGATTTTTAGTCTGGGCTGCCTAACACCTTTGAATAATTGTTAACATCTTATTTTCATGTATATTTTCAACATCATGGTCCCTGAGTTGATTCTAAATCTGTTTATATAAAACTTAAAAGGCTTCTCTATGGGCTGTATAAGTAGAGAACAAAAAACATTGGACTGGCCCCCTCTGTTTGGATAGTACAGAACAAATATAACGATTGGTGACTAAATTATTTATCAGGCCTAAATACTTCTGTAAAACTATTGTAGATAAGTTACTAATGCTCTCATTTTCTCATGCTCATTATATGTAAAATTAAAATAACTGGATGATTGCTCTGTCCTTTTCCACCTTAAAACTATGTGATTCTATAGAAATAACTATATAGTTGCTCAAAAATAGCTTTATCTTCTCATGTTGACGAAATCTTCATTAACATTTCTCTTGGACAAAATTGAAAAGACAGAATTTTAATTTAATCTAAGCAAAATTATACTCTCCCATCAAATTGGCAGACACCAGCCTTAGCTCTTAGAAAAGGGAGCAGGAAGGGGATAAGGAGGAATAACTTCCACTTACATGAAAGCTTCACCAAGAAAAATATAATAGTGTCTTCTGAAGAAAATTCATCTATTCAGAAGGGCATAGCCTCTGCTGCTACACATAATAGCATAATTTGTATCATTCAAATTACTATATAAATATATGTACATAACATATTTATATTTATATATGTAGAACACAGCTAATGGACTATATTTTACTACTTAGTATCATTTCTATCAGGAATAACTAGCTATTGTACATTACATTTGAATATATATGAGATAAAATATTCCAGCCAATAGTATCTGTACTGTAGTACTGGGCATATGAAGCAAACATGTTGAGTAGAACCTTCTGCAAGGTTCCACATTCAGCACAAAGTTGAAAGACTAGTCTAAGTTTCATCCAAGTGCAATTATTTGTGTTTTTAAAATATTGACAAGACTTCCATTCTTAGTTTAGATGTACCAATGAAAAATCCAGAACACAGAAATATTAATTTGAAATATTTATGTATAATTATTCTTTCATCAAATACAAAAAACCAAACCTAAACAGCAGAGGATTGCACAGAATCTCAGAGCATAATTTTTTTTTAACAAGAAAGAAAGAGAGAAAAGGGAAAATGAAAGAAAAAAAGACGAGCAATTTTGAAAGATGTGGCTATGAAGAAAAGTCACAGAGTGGTGGTATAAAAGAGACAATGTAAGAACAGCTTAAATAGGTGATAGCATTTATTAAATGAAGAAGATAATTTTAAAGTGATTTCCTATCGTTTTAAGGTAAAGGAAAAAAGGAAGCAAAAGAGTACTAGTATTTGATGAAATCCACTAAGGACTTGGCTCTGTTTATTTAACCCTCACAATTACCTAATGCCATCAGTATTATATTTGCATTTAAAATGAAACACAATAGAAAATTACATGGGATAAAAATTCCAGAGAACCACACCTTAGGAACAGGGAGAGACACAGATACATGTGGACTTAAGTTAAGAGCAAATTGCTTATAAATCATTGAAAAAAAATTAAAATCTTAGGTAAGATATTTTTTCTCCCATAATATTCAGAAGTATTATAGACAACTAAAAGCAAGCAAAAGAGGACAATGTTAAAAAAGATTTTTTGAAACTGCACTAAGCTATTACTAAAGAGAGAATATAATAAAATATCTGGAAAAACATCATGCAAATATCATTCAGTGGAAAGAGGGGGATTAATTTCCTCTTAATGTTTTATATTCTCTTTTATTATTTTCTCTTTCTTTATTAAAGATAATCTTTTGTTCTCTGGATAATTAAGGGAAAATCAATGCCAACATGGAAGCCGATAAACCAGATGCAGTGTCACAAAATTAAAAAAGAAATCAGAAATTTGAGGAACTGCTTCAAAAATCTTTAAACAATATTAATGCAGCAAATGTTTAGAGGCAATTATATCAATAATAGTGGAAGCAGAAACATGTAGTCCCAGCAAAGTTTACATGGAACATAGTGTTTATATTACACACACACACACACACATACACACACAAAGAAGAAAATAGAGGAGAAAATAAGAAGTGGTTTAACTCAAAAGTTTTTCTGATAATTAGATAATTTATTTTATTACACTATATTAGAGTAACAATCTAGTTTGTTCTTAATATTTCTTTACTGATAGTAAAATTATTGTTTTCTTTTATATATTATAAAATTGATTTTTATTTATTTTATGGCAAATATTGTGTAAAACAGATAAGCAAAATGGCTATGTTTTAATCAGACTAGGCTAGATTGTGCCATGGCAACAAAAAAGTCCCTAAATCTCAGGGGCTTAAAGTAAACAAACAAAAAAGGTTTATTTTTCTCACTCATGCAGTATTACCAATTGTGAGTTATTGCATTACTCTGCTTGGACTACCAGAGCAAAATACCACTCACTGAGTGGCTTAAGCAACAGATACTTATTTTCCCACAGTTCTGGAAGCTCAAAATCCAGGATGCTTTCAGTGTCGGTTTCTGGGAAGACCTCTCATTTGGATTTATAAACAGGTGACTTTGCATCCCGTCTTCACATGCACCGCCTTTATTCTGCACAGAGAGACAGAGAGAGAAACAGCGATCTAGTGACTCTTCCTCTTCTAAACTTCTAATCAGATAGAGTAGCATCTTGATGACCTAATTTAATTATTATTACCTCTCTATATGCCTAATATTCAAATATAGTAACTTTGGGGGTTAGGACTTCAACACATGAATTTTGGGGAGACATAATTCAGTTCATAATAGTTGCTTTGAAAGTCACATGACCATAAGTAACTTCAAAGGAGAGATGCAATCCTATGTATCACGATCCTTTTTTCCTATCATGATCCTTCAAAGGAGAGATGCAATCCTGTCTATCATGATCCTGAAAAGAGAAAAACTGGAATATTGATCAATATCTCAAATGCCTATTACAATATGTATAATGTTCTATTGCATTATTGTTTTTTATAACTAATCAATAATGCCCTGATGATTATTTTCCCATTATGAATTCCACACAAAAATTCTTAGAAGTGGAATAGATATATTAAACTATTTGGAACATTTTTAGCCTTTTACTATGTCTTGACAATTTTGCTCCAAAAAATATTGTGGAATCATCCCAATTTCTTAAATTCTTGCAAAAATTAGGCATTATTACTTAAGAAGAAGAGAAGGAGGACAAGAAGAAAGGAGAAAGCCTTTGCCAAGCATTGTGTCAAAAAACACCTTTTAATTGCTTTAATAAACTTTAAAAAATGTTATTACTATACAGGCTTATTTTTATCTTTTTGTTTGTGTATATTTTTGATGATATGAAAAATTTAGTCACTATTTAAATTTAGTCACTATTTGGTTAATTTTTTTCTCAGAGAAACATTTGTCATTCAGTAATAGACATTTTACCTATCCTGAATTATTTACTACTTTGTAGAAGGACTCTAAATTCTAATTATATATAAAATATTTTACACACATACTGGCCAAAAATTCCAAATAAGGAGTTGATATTTAGCAAGACCTTATCCTGACAAATAACTCAAAGATAAAACTTTAAAAGTAGATGTAACTTTGCCTTTCACTGAGCCTATTTTTATCAGGAAGGCAAGAACTCATATGCCACATCTGAAAGCATATCTGTAATATCAGAAAGAAGACCACCTTTTTCCAAGAATAATATTAGAATCTGACAGCTGAATAAAACATCTCTAATCTTTACCATTACCTCTTTATCTCTTTATCTCACCAGAAGCCTGAATTAAAGGTTAGTGGCCCCTGAAGAAGATACAAGTCCATAGAACCCACTGAGTGCTGAACTTCCTCCTGGCCCTACTGAGCCTGGTAGTCTTCAGCTGGATGTGAGATCTTGCCTCAAGCTATTTACACCATGATCAGGCTAGTAATTAGCAAAATGTTTAATATAATATAGAAGCAATTAGGAGGTGATAACATGCAATTAAGATGTGTTTTCAGATTAAAGATTTTATAGTGCTCTTTTTCTTGAAAAGATAAAGTGCCTATCTCAAAATGTCAAACTGCAGTGATTTAATCTGAATTATTTTCAATTAATATGCATGTATGCTAGTGATGTGTTCACCGTTGTTATTGGCATTGATAAATTAAGCTCATCCCAGCTGAATTTATCCTTGAGTCACTCTATATTTCCTGAATGTCAGCTCTTCATTCGTATTTTTTTTTCTTTGCCTACAAGCTGTGCGTGATCTAACTCTAAGTCCCTTGATTCATCCCTGGGATTACAGTGATGTGTCAGTCTAGAGGAACAATAATCTGAAAGGGCATTGTTATAAATAGAGTGTTAGAATATAATTGTTTGTCATGTCATTTCTCCCCTTTAAATTCCCTTGAGTCCTGTTGAAGTAATTTAGACAGCTAAGATGACAAGAGTCTTGAGACTGCACTTATAGAGTTGTCCAACACATCTTTAGCCTATTCTGCCTTTTGAGACCATCTCATCTATAAAGTGGGAAATGCAAACATTAAATGAGTTTTGACTACAGTGTGGGTTTAATTTGAGAGTTTACACAGGCTACTCTCTGTACAATAAAATCATTATGTCTCCTAATTCATCTGTACTTGTTGGAACAATGGCTATTAAATGGCATTTAAAATTAATTAGAAATAATCATGAATAAGCACAGCAGCTATTGAAGATAACTTAGGGAATAAAATATTTAATGTGTGGGGTACTTTTTTTCATAAAGAAAATGTGTAGATGAATAGGTTAAGAGTAAAATATTTAATTTTTAACTAAAAGACCTGGGGAAAGCTATTATTTTATCTCAACTTCATGATTTGGAAATTAAGAATAATATTCCTAATAATAATTATAGCAGTAATGTATATGCTATGTAATAGTGATAAAATTAGAACAAGTTTACTATTTCTTTCCAACCAAGATGTATAGAAATGCCCCAAATTTGAGAATTATTAAGCACTTCAATTTATAATCAATTTAGCAATTAAAATCCTATTTTTACAAATTGTAAACAAGAGTAATTTAAGAAGTTAACAGTTCATAGGGAAATCAATATGTTTTATGCCATGGTGGATTTATACATACATTTATTGGACATAGTAAATAGACACTTATTTCATTTTATTTTCTTATTCTTATACTTTAAGTTCTGGGATACATGTGCAGAACGTGCAGGTCTGCTACATAGGTATACGTGTGCCATGGTGGTTTGCTGCACCCATCAACCTGTCATCTAGGTTTTAAGCCTGCATGTATTAGGTATTTGTCCTAATGCTCTCCCTCCCCTTGCCTCCCATCCCCCAACAGGCCCCCGTGTGTGATGTTCCCCTCCCTGAATAGACACTTATTTTAAAATTGAATGAATTTTTTTAAGCCTATCCACATTCGCTAAAATGAATAAAGTAAATGCTTTGAGAAAAATTAGTATTTATAAAAGAAGAATTTAACATTTATTTGCTTGGTAGGCTTTGTGAGTTTGCCATTGTCAGTGATGGTGGCCCACGGCCTTTCAAGTGGGTTGTATGCACCTAGGTAAAGCAGACAATTGCTTCAAGTATGAAAACAAAATATTTGAACTTTAAGTTACATATTTACATGTTACCTGAAAAAGAAGTATATTATACTTTATTAATATTTAATATATAATTGACATCCCTGTCCTCACACTGTCCTGTGTCAAGAACCTTTGTGCAATGTGCCCTAGGGCAAGAGAGTAAGTTCACAGCATGAAGGTATCAATGGAGGAACCATCAAGACATCTTTTTACTTTGGATGTATTTCCATATAGTGTATAGTTAAGTGGCTTTGTTAACTATGTTACTTAGTTTTAATTAAACTAACCATCACAAAATTTACAAGTGACTTTACAGGTTTCCTGCAAAGAAAATGCAGCTGAACATACTCATCGTGCAAATTCAAGTGAATTTCAACAAAAATCTTTGCATAATTGGAGAAGAGATTTAAAAATTAGCATTCTGATTTAGTAAGAGAGACCAATAATACACTTCTTCCATTTGGGACTACTTGTCTTTGAGAAGCATCTGTTTCAGTGGTGACAGTAAGCAGGTATCAACACAAATTGAACTTAAAACTACAACTTTGAATAAATGTCTACATTTCAAATTATGAAAGTAGCACATTTAAATCGCAAATACTAACAAATGGCATGGCTTCCATCAAATATTGTTTGAGTAATAGAGTTGGCAACATTAATAAGTAAAGTAGATATTTTAACATTTTGTTTATTCTGACTCATTTCATTCTAACTTTTGGAGTATAGTATATATATTAACAGAATTAATATACATACACACCAATAGAATATATTAGTGTAATTAGAAATATATGTATTAAAACTAAAAATAGTCATTTTTTTTCAAGCATTTGGCTAAATCAAGCAAAGTTATCACCTGATCAAAAAGTGTTGAGACCCCTGTGGTAGACAATGAGTTCTTTGGCACTCAATATACTGAAGTTTATGAAGAGTGTGTAAGTGTGACTATAAGCTGAAACACACACGTGGGTGTAAAAATGCACACTCCTAATATATAAGCACATGTAGACATATACATTCATTCAATATTCCTGTTGTATAGCTTGGAAATGATTCTAAACACTTCTATAATTTGCTACATGAATGATACATGTTTTGTTGTAATAAAAATTTGGAGTTTATTTTTGCTTTCTTCTAGAGGGTGACATTAGAGCCCATGTGTGAGAACTTAGAGGGAACTCCCTCTTTCCTCAGGAATGTTACATCACATTTTGTCAGATTCCATATGTTACTTACTAGCCTCAACCCACTGGACTTCAAAATACATATAGATTCAAGATCTTGACAGACACTTTGAGATTTTAAACTGTGGCAGGCTACACTTGTCAGCCTTTGAGCCATTCTCAGAAACTTTGCCCGTTGACCCAGGCACTGGTTTCCAGCATGGAGAGAACCTTATGTATCACAGATCTCCACTGTGTTGGAGAACTGCTCTATAAAGGTACACCTCAAACTTTAATCAGACTTTACTTCCCACAGAGGCCTGCTTCCATCCTAATTGAGCATCTAGACTTTAATAATTTTAGAACTCACTCACTTTGTGGTTAATGTACCTCATTTGTCTAATGTATTCCTTGTGAGGTTTGTTCTCATTATTTTCCCCCTGTTTAAGCATTGTGAATGCAAGAAAAAATTATTTGTATGACAATAAACTGTGTGATTTGTGAAATCATATTTGATCATCTCCTTATTGTAACCATACAAAGCAACAACTTAATTAAACATTAAGATAGCATACTAAGTACAGGATAAAATATATGTGGGGATTTTTGCCTTCAAAGGATCATAGTATAAAATTCCTATATGTTTGCCCCAAAATGATTTAAAAGGAGCATATAATGGAGAAGTCAGTAGAATACATGGTAAAATTATGTGTTAGAAAAAAGCCTGATAATTATCCTATGGTAGGAACAAAACACTTATTTTTCTGTGTAAATTATAAGTAATTATTTATAAAATACTTTTATGTCATAAACATAAAAGTATAAACACATATGCAGTTGAATTCCATGCAATTGGCATCTTTTTGGGTCAAAAGATGCCATATATTGGTGATTTATCTCCACCAAACATCACAGAAAAAATTAATCTTGATTTTATGCAGCTCCTATTACTTTCTAAATCTGCAGATGCCTAAAGGAATGCCTGGTCCGTAGTAGCTGTGCAGTAAATATTTGCTGAGTAAACACTATTATTAGCACAGCATTTCTCGCACATTATTGCCCGCTCATGATAATAACCATCTCCCCACTCTCAACTTCTTTCTCGAAGAATCTATTCCTTGCTGTCCACAGCTAATGGACAAATACTATGTTGGGCCAATCTAATTCTCTCTCCTCAAAATGAGAAACTGGAAATCCAGAGTAGGCAGAGGCAAAACATCTAAATAAGTTGGTAAGGTTTCTTGAGACCCAGAACAGGCCAAAGCTGTGAGGCACTTGGTAAATACAGAGCATTAGGATGACTAAACATGCATTCTGAAGAATAGTTACCTGGGCAAACCAATTCACACAGACATTAGGTTCCTGTTTGCACTGGACAACTGCAAGTCCAGAGACAGAGAACAGACATTATAAATCTGGCTATTTGATTTTTAAATTTCAGTGAATTATGTTCTACTATAAGGACAAATTTCTACATGGCTAACCAAATCAGACAATACCTAGAAATTTGATTGAGTTGTTTTTCTAGTTTCAGAAATTTTCTCAAAAGACTTTTACTTCCCAAGGAAATGTGAATAAACACTGTGTTCAATATTAGATAAATCTAATTTTTCCGTGTTTTCTGATTCTGCAATGTACTTAGAGGTAGTCTTAGAAAGATTAATTAACAAATCATGTTGGCAAAATAATAAAAAATAATGATCCTTGTGGATGATATCACCTATGCAGATTTACTTACAAATCAAAGTTATTTAAAGTAACTAATATTAAAATTTTAAATGTTAAAACTTCGTGAATTTGGTAAAATAATCTCTTGAAAGCAAGCAGATCAAGGAATTTTTACTTTGGAAATCTTATTTTCAGAATTGGCAAAATAAAATATTATTTTAAGTATTTTTATGTCAATACAACATAAACCTTTTATCTACATGTCTGTAAACATGAATGCTTTATATATAAATCATTTCATACATTTAGATGGGTTTTATTTAATGCAGGGGCCTCAATAGAATATGTATTTTCATATTATTATAAAACAAGAAAGTTTGTTTTAAGACTAATTTTTTAAAAATATCCTACAAAGTTTATTTTGAATAATCTAAACATACGACATTATAGGGAAATTGCTATTACTTTTCTCAGAGAAGTAACATCCATCAAAAACTAAAACCAAAGTTTCTAATATGTGTATAATTTAAAGTTAATTTCTCAGTGACTCCCCTTTCTGGACATGATCATATAAAAAACACTTATCTCTTAATTAGTATTCTAATTAAGGAATACATATATAGAGAGAAAGAGAGAGGGAGAGAGAGAAATGTATATCTTATAAACAATGTATATCTTATAAACATTGAGAACATAAAGTATATAATATGTATAATACAAATTTGAGAACATGCAGACTTTTTAACTTACTGAAATATTTTAGTTCATCAGTAACTAAGCTAAGAATCTGCAGTGTAGTCGTTTAAAATCTTCCTGATCAAATTTAATTTTACTGGGTGATATAAAGGATCTATTTACATTCCCAACCCATTAAAGAAAATTGTAAAAAGAGTTTTAACAACTGTGCAGTTTAGTTACAATTGTTTGCTAATAAAATACTAATTTTATTTCAGAGAAAGTAAAAATTACTGAGAGTAGCAAAGCCCAAACTAACACACAGACTTCATTATGTTCCACCTAGATGTATGCATGTGTTTATAAAATCTGGGCTCTCTGCTTTACAATACATAGAATAACTAACTAATTTTGAAAATCCGATCTTGAACCTAATTCAAGGGGTAAACCTCTCAACTTAACAAAAGGAATTATTGCCGGAGATTAAACTGCTTGATGTTCTTCATTGTTCTAGTTGAGTCAGGAGGGAATATTAATTGAGATGTGCCATAGATTCCGGTGTGTGTTCCACAGTGGTTCACAGGTTTCCTGGTGGTCCTTCCAACGGGAATAGCATAAATGAGTGGAATCAGAAGGATCATTCTGAACCACAGTAGTTAAACCATTGTTCTGTTTGGCACAAAGGTAATGGTTGGTTGATTTCCTTTATTTCTGTGCTGTTCTGATTTTTCCCCCATACACCCTAATCTCTATCACTTCCTCTGTGAGTCATCAGCAGCTGGACCCAGAGAGACCACGGGAACTGGCTCCCGGAAAAGAGCTCTAATGGAGCTATTACTCAAGTTCAATTCTCTTTAAGTCTGGTAAGAACTGTGAGTTATAAGGAGATAGAGAAAAGAATTATTTTGCATTTTAGGCTTTGAAGAGACTCCAAATCATGCTGACCTATTTGTATTTCAGTGCAGACACATGATACATATATTTCTCTCAATAGTTCTTAACAAACAATATAATTTAGATTTTAAAAAGTAAGCATTTTCATTGTTACTTAAAATAATTTAATTATTCCTGCTGGATTGTTTTGTTTATTGGTTTTGATTCGGAGTAGTTTTTTGTTTGTTTGTTTGTTTTTGTTTTTACAAATTTGAGAAGCAAAATTTTAGCATCTTTTTCCCACACACAGTATATCCGCAATTCCTGCTAGTCTACATCTGGTTACAGTTACCATTATAACCTCCTTTAGATATAAATATCCTCATTTTCTCACAACACAAGGGGATCTTGAATTGGATTCAGAAAGAACAGCTTGATTTATAGTTGTTTTCTCTCCATTCTATTTGGAAAAAACCTTAACATGGCATCAGGCTTTGATACGAGGGAGTTCCCATAGTCTGCTGGCAAAATTTCGTGGGTTGCATATCAACACCAGAGATTAGGCTGGAGTTTATATTTACTAAAGAGGGGGATGTTGCCTGTACCTGAAATTGGCTGTGGTGTTGGCTATTTAACAAGACTCTGAATCGAGAGCCCAAATTTCAGACTTCTCTTGTTATTTAATTCCTCATTTAGAATCTCTGATTACTTCAACTCAAACAAGATATTTTAAAATTGTAAAAATATTATTAAAGAAAGCTTATTGATTAGTACATGTCTCCTACAGGTGGTATAAAGGAACTTTACAGAAAAGTGTAATCACAGATAATAGCGACTCTTTGTTGACTAACAGGATGAAGGAAATAAGATAAGATATCTGATAGCAATTATGCAAATAGAGAGTTTGTGGTGCGCAGGGCTCCCTTCCTCATACAGACTGTTTTTGTTTATTTGTTTGTTGCTTGTTTTTGTCCATTAGCTGTCATCTTTCAGCAGCCAGTGTCTCTTTGCTGTCAGTCCTCCATCTCTGTCTTCCTAGCATGTCATGTGTTGTCGAGGAGGCTCAAGCTACCAAACCCAATTTGTGTTTCATCCCTGAAGGCGCATGTCTCCTGAGACTCTTTAGGCATTCTTCCCTCCCATACATACTAAAATGCTGAAATGGTTAAAAAAGATCTAATGATTTGCCCTACTTAGAAATATTTTCAGCCAATTAAAGATTTTGGAAAAATTTTAAAAGGCAGTACAATTGTCTCACACATCTACATGTAAAGTCTATTTCCCCAGAAGGGGATTAAGTCTATATTATTGTGTCAGTAAGAAAATTACTTTTTTAGCCTTAGTTATATTAGGAATTGGGAAGTTTTAAATATTGCATCTGTTGGTATTCATTCATTCCAAAAATGTATTTTTGGTGTCACAGAAATGCCTGCCAAAAATGTAAAGTTACTTTCGTTAGAGAATTTTAATTATCTTTACGTGAATTTAAAGAAAGTCTTTCAAGAGTTGAGAAATATTAGGAAATTTAGAGACTCACTGTTTGTAAATCCCACATAAGACTTCAGCAATAGATGGCTTTAAAAGTAACCACCTAAAATCCTGAAACTAGCTTTTTATTAAAAAATTTGTATTGTATATTTCATGGCATTGCCAGATATTTTAGAGTCATGATTACATACCAGAAAATTTCAGCACACCTATTCAACTAGTTTTTGCAAATGGGTAACAGTAGACAAGCAAAGTTCTACCAGCTCAAATGTAAATTAATTTTTGGTTAAAAAAATTAAGATTTACTCACTCATCTTTTGGATAAATTTAATTACTCATCTCATGTTTTGGAGAAATTCTCTAAGTTTTATAGCATTCAACTGCAAATTAATCCCTGATTAATGCTGGTTTGCTTTCCTGGATGATCTCTGTTACAAGGAACATAATACTTTCTCCATATGTTTTAGCTTTTATTCATACAGCATGTATTAGTTTTACATAATAAGACATCTGACAGTTTTCTAATCTTTAGACATATAAAAGGTTGGGATGAACCTGAAGGCCTTTTGGTTATACCCAGTTGTAACACAGGTGTTTGTTTTGGAATGAAAATGTGTTTCTTCTCTAAATTTTTTGAACTATTTACAATTGCTTATTTTCTTATGCTACCAACAATATTCATGATGACACTTGAAATACTCTAAAAATATAAAGTAGCCTCAAGGACCTGTGTTGTATTTAAAAAATAAAACTGATTCCAATGAGAAATTCCAAAACAGATATAGATAGATAGATAGATAAATAGATAGATAGATAGACAATGATCTGATGAGCCATGCTGATAGAAAACAACCTTGTATTGTATTGATTAATTTCCCCTTTATATTACTTTCTAATTTTCTCCTCAAAGATTTTTTAAGCATCTTTTATGTATAAGGCATTGTGTTGGAAGTTTTTTTTTATATATCACAAGTGTTACAAAGTACTTCAGTGTTAAAAAAAATTGATCAATAGTAAAACTATAGTCACCTTGATACTCGCTGTACAATTCTTTTTAAAATATCCTTTTTATCCTCTTGAATAAGTTTGCAAATACTTTACTTCATAAGTTCTCTGTATTCTAAGAAAACAGAAATGAAAACAACTCTTAGTTTCTTCTCTAAGATTTTCCAACTTATGCCTTACCCTTCTACCCATTACTGTACATCCTAGCAGCAGACAGCATGAGAGAAACAGGTTACAGTCCTTCTAGTCAGTCATGATCAAAACTGTGCATAAACTAATAATAAAAAGTAGAAAGAACTCTGAGAAGCCATCTCTTTCTCCTGACACTGTTGTGGATGAAGAGCTGCAGAGTGAGTTTTAGAATACCTGCTCTTCAGAATCTATTCTCCTGAGAACCAGGCATTGGCTTCAGCCGTAGGCACCTGGTTTAGGAATGGACTCAGTGATGGCTTTAAGAGTAAGGTAGAAAACTAGAGCTGGAAAGTTGAATACTAGAAAGAAAAATGCTGGGAGTCTTTCAGGCTACCACTAAAAGGACATTCTCACCATCATTGTCCCTAACAGCCTACTTTGCTTCGTACCAGTTGTATTTTTTGGATGCTCAGGCAGACTGTAGAAAATGTGACCTAAAGGATATTTCATCAAAAAGGGGTTTTGGGACTGTATAAATGTTGGAGGTCAGTCTTCATAAGGGAAATCTCAGGGCCAATAGCAACATGAGAATAAACTTGTGGGGAAATTATTTATTGCATCTTAGGAGAAATAAGGCAGTTTTCCAAATACATTAAGATCTTTTGGTAGAAAAAATCATTCCAGATTGTGAAAATGTTTCATTGCATTTACTGTACACTTGGAAACTAAATGAAAGAATTATATCTGAAGCACAGGTTGATTATCCCTCATCCTAAATGCTTAGGATCAGAGATGCTTTGGATTTGGGGATTTTTTTTTTTTTTTGATTTTGCAATATTTGCATATACATAATGAGAAATCTTTAGGATGGGATCCAAGTCTAAACATAAAATCCATTTATGTTTCATATATATCTTATATGCATAACCTTAAGTTAATGTTATATAATGTTTTTAGTAATTTTATACATGAATCAACGTTTTGACTGTGTTTTGACAGTGATTTGTTGCATGAGGTCATGTATGGAATGTGGCGTCATGGTGGCACTCAAAAAGTTTCACATTGCAGAGCATTTTAGATTTTTAGGGTATTCAACCTGTACTATCTACTAATTTACAAGTTTCAATTTGTACCCATGTGTAGAAATATCATGGTGCATGAAATCATATTCTAAAATCAGGGAAATCAGAGAAGGCTTTATTCAAAAAGGAGCAGTAAAGATGTGGAGCAAAGCATGAATGCTGTAGTCAGGCAGATCTGGGTTCAAATTCTAACTCTACCTTCATTAGAAATGTTTTCTTGGGCAAGTTGCTTTACTTCTCTAAGTAGCGTCATCTGTGCAATGGAAACAATATGATTACCTGCCATATAAACTGATAGTGGATAAACTGGATTAGCTCAGTGCCTTGGGTATAGCAAGATGTCACTACAGACAAATTGTTATTTCATCTCAGCATTCCTATAGTAATTTACCAGTGGCATATCAACATCTACATTGGATTGTGATTTTTTTTGTATTTAGCTATTGTTTCTACCAAGTTTTTGTTTCAGATTTGATCTGCATCTATCTCTTCTTTGTACCATCACATTGCCTTTAAAATTATCTTCCAATGAAAATGTATTTGGCAATTTATTGAATTTTTAAATAATTTAACTCTTTTCAAAATGATTTGGAGATGATTCATGAAAAATGTTTAAAATATGATTTAAAGAAAAATACATGTACTTATCAGAAGGCCTAATCAATGTTTATTTAATGAAATATTAATGAATTTTTGAATTAATTAATTAAAAAACTGTATTTATGTAATAAAATAAAAGGCTCAGATTAGAGCTGAGAACACCTAATTTTGGATGCAGGTGCTGCCCTTTATAACAGTTTTTGGGAAAGGCTTTATACTTTCCCTCAAATGAAATGCCTTATGTGAAAAGACCATCTCATCGTGCTTGGTAAAGTCAAGAAAGTTTTAATGATACTGCCTTTAAATGGGCACACATACACAAATATGACTCAGAATTATTTTATTTTGCTCTTTAGATTTTTATGACTCCCTTACAAAATATGTATCCATGAAGTTATTTCATTTATGAAGCCAAATACAAATAACTTGAGATTATTTACTGACGCATTATAGGAAAATGAAAATTCCTCTAGACACAAATGAAATATTTTCTTAGATCCTTTCATTTCATCCAAAGTAGATTTATTCTGTGTCTATTGATAACACCATTCTAATAAATTTTAAATGAAGGCTTAACATGAAAAAGTAATTTACCTCATACTTTGCAAAACAACTATTTATTGGGTGCTGTGTTAGTTTCCCAGGACTGTCATGGCAAAGTACAACTGTTTTTCCTTCTGAGCATGTGGGTTCCAAATCCATGGATTCAATCAACTGTGAATTGAAAATATTTGAAAGAAAAATGGATGGTTGCATCAATACTAAACATGAGCAGTTTTTTTTCTTGTCATTATTCTCCAAATAGTACAGTGTAATAACTGTTCACATAGTATTTACATTGTATTAGGTATTACAAGTAATGTAGAGATGATTTAAAGTGTGCATTACATTACAAGTAATGTAGAGATGATTTAATGTAGAGATGATTTAAAGTGTGCAGTAGGATGAGCATAGGTTGTATGCAAATATCATATACACCATTTTATATGAAGTACTTAAGCATCTGTGGATTTTAGTACCCATGGTGTGTCCTGGAACCAATCCCCACAGATACCGAGGGACTACTCTACCACAAACTGGGGAGCTTAAAATCAGAGAAATTTATTCTCTCAGTTCTGGGGACTAGAAGTCTGAAATCAAGGGATCAGCAGGGCCATTTATCCCCTAGACCCTGGGTAGAATCCTTTCTTACCTATTCCTATTTCTAGTGGTGCCCGTCAATCCTTGGCATTCCTTGGCTTCAAGCTGCATCTCTTCAATTTCTGTCACATGACATTCTCTCTGTGTGTTTCTGTCTTCTTTTCTTAAGAGGACATCATCATCTTGGTTCAAGGCCCACAATAATAAATCTCATATGAACTTGGTTACAACTGCAAAAACTTTATTTTCAAATAAGTTCACACTCACAATTACTGGAATATGTTCAACGTATGTTTTTCAGGGACACAGTTGAACTCATAATCGGCATCTATTATATTACAGGCCCTATTCAAGGGGTTGAGGACACAGCAGTAAGAAAAACAAAGAAAGGAAACCTTGTAATAATAGACATAACATCCATCTTTGCTTTGGGAAATGTTTGGCTTCATATCTACACAGGAGTTTCTTCCTGCATAATTTTTCCATCCCAACTATTTTACACTTTTTCAATCCATTAGTGCTGGACTCTTTACAAATTCAGCTTTTTACCAGATTTGTACACGATTTAGAAAAATTGTTTTCATTGCATGTCCAGGCTAGTAAGTTATTAATCCAATAGTAGATTAAAGCTAAACAGTATCAAGAAGACATATCCACAACATCCCCTTGTATCTGTTTAACAGATGTGGAAACCCGACCCATCTTATCACTCTGATTATATAGCAACATTTGCTAGGCAGCAATAATGGTATGCACAGCCCTCCAATTACCAAATTAGACATGGTCGTGACTCAATTGGCATATTGTCAAATTGGACAAAGACATGATGCAAACAAACATTAGAAGGTTGTGAGTAACAATGAAGAAAACTGAATGAGTGTTTTCATTGCTGTTTTTTTCTTTTATCATTTGTACTATAAATGTTGAAATTCTGAAAGCATTAAATAGGAAAACATAGAAAATCATATTTAAACCTTTGATGAAATTAAAACATGTTACTAGAACATTTAGCAATTTGGAGGATACAGAGAGAAAGTTAATCCTCCCTGACTGCTTTTTATTTCTCTGCCCTTTTTAATGTATAATATGGTTTCATATATGTACATAAAGAAAAAATAGGACTGCTTATGCACATAGTTTGCAATTTACTTTTTTCCCCCTCCACTAACGGTTCTGCCACATACTGAGAGTGGTGTGCTGAGATATCCAGCAATTATGGATTTATCAATTTCTTCAATCAAAACTGTCAGGTTTTGTTTTTATACTTTGAGACTATGTTAGTAGGTACACACATATTTAGGATTGTTATGCTTCTCAGTAGATTAACACTTTTATCATATAAAACATCTATCTCTAGTTCTAATATGTCTTGCCTTAAAATTGACTTTGCCTAGTATAAGGAAATGAAACCAATTTGGAGGTAAAAGGTAATATTTCTAATCTTTAATAAATAAAACAATAAGAAATTAAGTGGTTTGTTTCCCCCAAGATTGCAAAAGTCATAAATGTATCTTTCCAGTGTTTTATACTATACTACATCAATTCTGTCAATCATGATTTTATTGCCACAAAAGTAGAAAGACCTGAAAATGAGCAGTGAACATACTGAATTGCAACACCTTTCAAGCTCTACCACAATAACCATCACCATAAGGGAAATTAAGGATAAATTAATGCCATTTTCAGTAATTATATATTTTTGCTTTATTTCTCCCATCCTGAACTTTATGAATATAGCTAGTTCAGCAAATTTGGAAATCCAAAAGTGTACCAGTGCTAAGACACATTCTGTTTGGACTTTATTGGTGTTAGAATTTATTTCAGTACAAATATTCTGTGTTTTCATCATTAACAGTTCAAAGATATCACTTTTATTAATTCAAATCTACCCTTAGTACTTTTTTTTCTGAGAAAATGTCATGGTATAGAGAAAAAACTTGGTTTTTGGAATTAGACATTATACAGTTCTTTTTAAAACCTTCTAAATTTTGAGATAATTGCATATTTACATGTAATTATAAGAAATAATACGGAGAGAAAGAGAGATCCTGTGTACCCTTTAACATGTTTTCCCCAATAGTAACATCTTGCTACTTATTGTCTGTGTTTCCTTCTATAGGTAGTCTTCCTTTGGATGGTATTACTATACAGTAGGCATATATTTTTAAACTGTTACAATGTGACCTTTAGGTCTTCTCAACAGTCATAATTCCTTCAATTATTTATCATATGTCACAGTTACAAGGCCATGTTATCATTGTATTATCATTCCAAGTACAGATATTTCATTTTATTGTTATTCTTTTACTGTTAATTTCATTGTGGTTAAATAATGTTGTCTCTATGAATTATGCTTTTTGAAATTTGAGGTTTTATTTGTATTTGAAGATAATGTAAACTCTGTATTACATCAAGCTTATTATTTGTATTCCAGTTTTCAATGTTCTTATATGTTCTTGTTTATCTGGCAATTGCTGAGTAAAATGAATTTAGGTGTTGTGTTATGATGACAATTTGTTAATTTTTTACTTTTTTCTATTACCAGTTAAAGTTTATATTTTTGATTAGATATTAACATACACTTGATGTTTAATATAGTATTTGAAATGTTTAATGAAGTAGTTTACATAAAGATTCAGGATAATTGCATGTTTTTGTTAGGATGAATCTTTATCATATTACATATACTTCATGTCTATCTAATGTTTTTTGCATAGTCTATTTTGAATAATTTTAATGTTGGTATTTTAGCCTTTGTCAGTCTTTTCCAGATATCTCTCAAAAAACTTTTAAACCTTTATATGTAATGCTTTTTCAAGTTTGTTTTATATATGTGGCTGATTTAAAAAAATCAGAGAAACTTGAAGCTTTCCCTCTAAGATCAGGAATAAGGCAACGATGTCTTTTCTGACCAATGCTTTTTTAACACCACACTGAAAGTCTTAGCTAATGCAATAAGAAAAGAAAGAAAAGGAATACAGCTCAGGAAGGAAAAAAGAAAACTGTCCTTTTTCCTGGATGACATCATCATGTATATAGAAAATCCAAAGAATTGACAAAACAAAACAAACCTCCTGGAACTAATAAGCAATTATTGTAAGGTTATAGTTTAAAGGGTTAATATACAAAAGTAATCGCTTTCCTACATAACAGGAATGAACTAATGAAATTTGAAAAAAAAATGCCATACTATTTGCATTAGCATGCAAAAGATGAAATACTTAGCTATAAATGTAACAAAATATGTCCACAATCTGTATGAGGAAAACTACAAAATTCTGATTTAAAAAAAAAAAAGTAGAGTTAAATAAATGGAAAGATTTTCTATGTTTATGGATAGGGTGGCTCAATATTGTCAAGATGCAGGTTCTTTCTTGCTTGCAATCCCAATCAAAATCCTAGCAAGTGATTTTTGTGAATATTGAGGGGGTAAAAGATCCAAGATAACTAATACAATATTGACAAAGAACAAAGATCTAGGACTGATACTACACAACTTTAAGACATACTGTAGAGACACAATAATAAAGACACTGTGGCATTGGTAAAAGAATAGGCAAATAGATTGATGGAACAGAAGAGAGAGCCCAGAAACAAACCCGCATAAATATAGTCAACTGATCTTTCACAGAGGAGTAAAAGTTATCTGGTTAAAAAACATAGTCTTTCCAACAAATGGTACTGCCACAACTGGACATTCATAATGCAAAAAAAAAAAAAAAATCTAAACACAGACTTTATACCCTTCACAAAAATTAGCTCAAAATGGACCATAGACCTGAATGTAAAATACAAGATTATAAAATCCCTAGAACATAACAAGAGAAATCTAGATGACCTTGAGTTTAGTGATTACTGTTTAGACAAAAACCCAAGGCGCAATCCATGAAACAAAGAATTGGTAAGCTGGGCTTTATTAAAATTAAAAATTTCTGCTCTGTGAAAAGCACTGCTAAGAAAGTAAAAAGAAAACCCCAACGCTGGGAGAAAGTATTTGTGAAAGACGTATCTGATAAAGGATTGCTATTCAAAATATGCAAAGAACTCAAAACTCAACAGTAAGAAAACAAACAAGCCAGTTAAAAAAAAAAAAAAAAAAAAAAAAGAACCATAGACCTTAATGAATGCCTCACCTGAAAAAATCATACAGATGGCAAAGAGAACACAAAGAAATGCTCCACATTTCCTGTCATCAGGGAAACACAAATTAAAACAACAAAGAGATATAACTACACATTTATTAAAACAGCCAAAAACCAAATGCTAACACCACCAAATGCTGAGAGGATGTGGAGCAACAGAAAAGAGAACTGTCATTCACTGCTGGTGAGAATGCAAAATGGTATAACCACTTTGGAAGCTAATTTGGCAGTTTCCTACCAAACTAAACATTCTGATAATACAGTCCAGCAATTGCACTGTTTACTATTTACCCAAAAGGATTGAAAATTTATGTCCACATGAAAACCTGCACATGGATGTTTATAGCAGCTTTATTCATAATTGCCAAAACTTAGAAACAACAAGATGTTCTTCAGTAGGTGGATAAATAAATAAACTGCAGTACATCTAGACAATGAAATATTCACTGCTAAAAAAAAAAAAGGTGTTATCAAGCCATGAAAAGAAATAGAGGAAACTTAAATGCATAGTGCTGAGTGAAAAGACCCAATCTGAAAAGCCTCCATAGTGTATAATAAAAACTACGTGACATTCTGGAAAAGGTAAAACTATGGAAATAGTAAAAATATCAGTGGTTCCTAAGGCTTAAGGGAGAGAGAGATGAATAGGAAAGCACAGAGGATTTTTAGGGCAGTAATACTACTCTGTATGATACCATAATGGTGGATACATGTTATTATAAATTTGTCTAAACACATAGAGTGTACATCACCAAGAATGAACCCTAATGTAAACTATGGGCTCTATATGATAATGATGTGTCAATGTAGGTTCATCAGTTGCAACAAATGTACGCCTCTGGTGGGAGATGTTGATAATGAGGGGGTTTGCATGGAGTTGGGAGGCAGGAGATATATGGGAATTCTTTCTGTCTTCTGCTCAATTTTATGGTAAAACTAAAACTGCTTTAACAAATAAAATTCTATTTTTAAAAAATCTAGTCTAAAACACTTATATAAAGTGTTTTTGTGCATTTTTCAAGGTTAAAATATATTGAAAAAATTATCAATAATATTAATTTCTTAATATTGAATCACTCTTGCATATTTTAAGTAAACTCAGCTTAATTATATTAAAGCAATGGTACTTTAATACATTGATGAATTCAGATTATTTCTTTAGTACCTGGTCAAGAACTGAATAATAGTTTTTTAGTAGATTAACTTTGTTTTCCTAGACAGAAAATACAATTATCGATCAATAAAAAGTATTGCTCTTCATTCTCTATATTCTTTATTTTCATAAATAATGTCCATTAGTGTGACCCTTTAGAAGTGTTACAAAATAGTAGCTATAATAGTGTTGGTTTCTTTGTCATTCACTTTAGTAGAAATGCCTTCATGCTCATTAATATTTTATTTCATTTTTTACGAGAATTCATATGTAAGATTGTGCGATAGTGTTTTTGAACTATACTCCTTATATTTTATCAGTTTAGCTTTGAAGTGATGATTTAATTCATAAAATAACATCTCAAAGAGTTTAACTAGATGAAAACATCTGTTTCTTGAAGATTGGGAAGAACGAACTTGTAAATCTGAGTTCAGTGTGAGTGGTTTTTCGAGTAAATTTCTCCCATTAAGCCTTGTTTGTTGTTGTTGCTGTTGTTAATCTCTTATTAGATTTAGGGTACCTATATTTTGCTACAAATATGGTCCACTTTACCACAATCCTCACATGTATTTAGTGTGTTCATGGTATTCCTCCTGAGGAATGAGGACACTACAGGGATGAGTAAGTGCCTCTTCCTTAGAACACAAAAAGAAGGTCCCATCTGCTGTCTCCTCTTCTTGGGAAGGTTATCTCACTGCTGTTCATGTATTTTCATTTGATAGCAATAGCTGAGGCAGCAAGGAAAAAGAAAGTAATATTGCACGAAATACAAAAAACAGGTAGCACCCCAGTGGAGGGCCCTACAACCCAAATTAGGACTAGTGGTAAAAGGTAGCATTGTTAGGCCAGACTTGAAATTGATTGATTGCAAAAGAACATTCACGTTTTAACTGACATATTTATTCTTTTGAGGTCTATTTTCCTTTAATTTACTTGACATTCCACAATCCTAGCACTTAGGCACCAAATAAGTGCTTGTCTTTAAGGGCTTCTGCTGCATTTGGTCATCTTTCAGAACCTATAATTTGACAAGCAACTTGCTTCTGAGTAGGTTTAATCATGGTGTCTATCTTATTATATATAAAAGCAGTGATTTAATTATGTTTGCAATTCTTGTAAGATCTGTATTAACAGTAAGAGTGAGTACTATTGCTTCTATTTCCCTCTCCTTTCTGTTGATGCATATTTTTTTTTAATTACTGGTAAAAGAAACCTGACAACTTGGAGCACAAGGCCTTTTAAGAGTTGCCACATCAGTATCTCTGGGTATCTGAGCCCTGAGTAATCATCAGACTGAGCACATAGTAGGCTTTTCTCCAGGTATGGAAAACCTGAAAGTGACTAGATATTGAATGGAAAGAAACATTTTGAATCAACTCCTAAGGGCTGAGGTTACCCTGGGTGAGTGTAAGTGCTAAGGGAACCCACCTCTGCGTATGTGAAAACTGTGGGTTCTCTAAGCCCCCAAATACTGTCCTCAAAATCTGAATACACTGGTTAACCAGAAAAGACAAAGTGCCACATATAGGCGACATACATACACAGCAGCATATGCTACCGGGCCTTGGGTTAAGGGCAGTACACATGCTTACCTTCTCAATTTAGTTAACATTTACTCGAATACAAGCAGCATTTAACACCTATACTACTCTATTTATTCCCTTCAAACTTAGTCCATTATATGATAAAATGCACTGCTAATGTGCCTTCTGATAATGACAGAAAAATATTGCTAGGAAGGAGAAGCCCAAAATTCAATTTTGAATTATAATTTAAACAAATCCTGTGGCAGGAAATCCCAGGGGTTAATACAGACAAGTGAGGATTCTGATTTTCCTAACCAAGAAATGACTGCTTATATAGAGGGACATGTCAACACATTCTTGCCAAATTAATAAATACAGAATAAAAGTACATCCTTCTTTTTATCCAATTAAGATAAATTTATTTTATTTTAGCTAACATTTTGATATGATAATTGCAGCTAGAAGATAACAGACTAGACAGGGGAATCATTTCAGAAAAGCAGTTATTTTCTTAACTAGCAAAATAGTTCTGGAATTTTTGCTAGCTAGTTCCAAAGCAAATTTAACAAAGATCATGCTTATTAAATGTCCCTTTGGTTTATCCTAGATTACTTTTCGAGATCTACTACTTTACTATCCTTATTATTTCCTCTTCACCATGTTTTCCCTCATTTTAAATTCTCCATTGAGACTGCTTACCAAGTCGATTTTCCCCAAACTCTCATTTTATAAATAAAAAAATAGTATATTCAATAACCCTAGCATAAATATAATTTATAAAAAAATAATTTGCAGTGCCAGCTCTTTGGAGGGATTTTCTTTCCCTCCTCTGTGTATGTGTCTAATAACAGAATGTGTATCAGGAGGGGAATATACCATTTGGGTTCCCAGATTGCTTATCCTATTTAGCATTATTTTTTTTAAGTTGCAATTAATATTAACCTTAAGAAATGAATGAAAGCTGATGATGAATGAAAAAGTTAATGTTAGTATTGTAATTAGCAAGTGTCTGATCTTGCAGGCAGGGTTTTATGACTGCAGTCTTTGGAGAACATGCAAGTCTTCAGCCTGTCTGCCTGGAGCTTTGCATACAATGTGATAGAAGGGTTTCAGTGGAGAAAGGTTGAATTGCCCTCCTCTTGCTGCTACCCCATGATGATGGATATGGAAAGAAATGATATGAAGTCTGAGCTTCATTCAACCTAGCAGACATAGTCCATCTTTTCCCCAGACAAGTGAGAATAGAAAACCATAAAAGTTGAAATGGGTAGCAGAAATAGGCATAATGTAATTGAGATGATGTTGTTATCTCACTAGAAAAAATAGGACTGTTAGGCTGAAGAAGGGAAACTCTAGAAATGTTGCTCAAAAACAGTATTCTTCCTCTTTCTAGGAGTAGCAACATGAGTTTCTCTTTGTGCAATTTGTCTACCATTTGCCCCGAGGTCACTTTTCTCCTTACAGTCAATCGTTTCTCTGAGTGGCACAGAAAACAAAATAATTTTAGAGAAAGTTCTGGAAATGAAGTTGAAAGAAAAAAATACAAAAGACTGGGAATAAATAACGTAATTAATATTGGTTCTGAGGTAAATGTGAAAATAAAATTTTACAATTGGAAATATATTTAAAACAAACAACATTGAGCATTGGTAATGGTGTCAAGAAATGATATATCTCATATACTGCTTGTAAGCATGTAAATTGTTATGTTCATGAAGGGCCATTTGTCAAGGCTAGAAAATGTAAAGTGTTAAAGATGAAAATGCTCACTGACCCTATAATTACAGTACAAAACAATCTACCATAAGGAAACAGACATGAGTAAAATAATGTATATAAAATATATAGATTTTTAAAAATAATACTGCCTACAATTTTTTAAAAAAGAACCAAACTAAATAACCAATAATGCAAGCTAAACAAAAGAAATTATGTGCATTGATACAAAGGGATGCTATGAATTACATTTAACAAATGTTGTTTAAATACAGAGAAAATTATAAAAAGTAAAAATAAAATTATAGTGTGGGAAAAACTTTCTAATTACATCACAAAGTAATTTTCACTACATTAAAATGTAAAAGTTTTGCCTGCAGAAATAGAAAGGAACGTTAAGAAAAGTATGACAATCTGGGAAAGACTAATTGTAATACATATGACATGCAAAAGATTATTTTAATTGCTATGTAAAGAGCTCTTTTAAATCAACAAGAAAACAATAAATAACCAACAGCAAAATGAGATAAGTTCTCAACAGGCAATTTTCAAAGAAATGCCAGTGGACAGTAAGGATTCTCCATCTTAATCATGGTGTTAATCACGGTGTTTAAATTCCAGTTAAAACAATAATGAAGTACATCATCTTGTTCACTTATCATTGGTGGAGATTTTTTTTTAAGTGGTAGTCTACAGTGTGGTGAGAGTGAAAGAATATAGTTACATTCTATCTTTCCAGGTATGAAAAATGGTAACATATGGAGATCTATGGGAAAATAGCTGTAAAAAAATTTAATGCGTTTATATTTTAACCTCACAATTGCACTTCTGTTATTTATCTTTCAGATATACTAGGACATATTTGACATTTGTATACATGTGTATACAAGTATCCACTTCAACACAGTTGGTAAAGCTAAAGATTGAAAATAAGCACATGGTATACTTAGGTAAATTGTAGTACATCCTTTCAATGGGATGCTATATGGTTATCAAAAGGAATGAGGTAGATCTATATTGTTTATGTTGAAGGATATCTAAATAAGTGCATTATTATTATTATTATTATTATTATTATTATTATTATTTTGAGACGGAGTCTTACTCTGTCACCAGGCTGGAGTGCAGTGGTGTGATCTCGGCTCACTGCAACCTCCACCTCCCAAGTTCAAGCGATTCTCCTGCCTCAGCCTCCCGAGTAGCTGGGACTACAGGCACACGCCACCACACCCAGCTAACTTTTTGTATTTTTAATGGAGACCGGGTTTCACCATGTTTGCCAGGATGGTCTCGATCTCTTGACCTCATGATCCGCCCTCCTCAGTCTCCCCAAGTGCTGGGATTACAGACGTGAGCCACTGCGCCTGGGCAAATAAGTGCATTATTAATGGAAAAAAAGTCCAAAACCTTGTTTACAGTACGTTCGCATTTGTGTTACGACATGAAGCCTCTGGAAGACACACCAAAAAAAGACCCTAAGATGGAAAGATGATGAACTCTTCATTCTATGTAATTTTGTTCTATGTAATTTTTCTATTATGAGTATGAATGTATTTTTAACATAAAGTTTTATATTATTATCAATAACATAAATACATGACAAAATATACTTGTTTATTTATTAAGCCATGTTTAAGTATAGTTCTCTTAAGCTGTATATTAAATATTATTTCATTACATATTGTATTTTATATCATATTATATGCTTAATTAAGTATAGAAAAATTGAGACAGACACATCAAATGTTAATAATGATTAAAATCTTTGGTGCAGTTACATCTGAATTATTTTGTTTGTGGGCTGTTATTTATATTTTAAAATTTAAAAATAATTTTATAATCATATTAACATTTATATAGAAAAATTGGGTGCTTTCATAACTAGTTCTAATGCTAAAAATTAAATTTTTTTGACACTTTACTGTTAATTCAAGTCTTTTATTTCAGAAATTTTTTTTTCTTTTTTTGAGATGGAGTCTTGCTCTGTCACTTAGGCTGGAGTGCAGTGGCACTATCTCCGCTCACTGCAACCTCCACCTCCTGGGTTCAAGCGATTCTCCTGATTCAGCCTCTCAAGTAGCTGGGACTACAGGTGTGTGCCACCACGCCTGGCTAATTTTTTGTATTTTTAGTTGAGACGGGGTTTCACTGTGTTAGCCAGGATGGTCTCAATTTCCTGAACTCATGAGCCACCTGCCTCGGTTTCCCAAAGTGCTGGGATTATAGGTGTGAGCCACCGCGCCCAGCCAGGAAATTTCTAAAAATTATATACTTAAAGATTCTGTTCCATTATTGTGTATCATTTTCAATCTTTGTGTATAGGTTAATTCCCTTTGCTTCTCTTCTAATACTATTTTTTTTCTTTTTAGCTCCTTTTCAATTTTTCCTTAAATTTGGTTGCTTTGTAAAATTTCTCTATTACTTTACTTTTTAAAATGATTTTCATTCTCCTTTATTTTTCTATATTTAAAAAATATTATTTATGAGTTCATTTTTTTTTATTTTTCTTTGGAGAGTTCTAGCAGATCACATTTTATTTTATTTTATTTCCATTTTGTCCCTGAATTTTTGCATTTCTGCTTTGAGGTCTTCCTTCATTACAAAAATAATATTGGACAATTATTTCTTACATTTTTTAAAGCAGAGTTGCAACATTTTCTGATAAGTATCCTTCATTTACTGGAAACTTATGCCACTTATTTATTTTATTTTATTTTTATGGTGATTTTTAAATCCAAGCTCTAATACTGATTTTTTTTTAAATCCATTGTTAAATTAGTTGGGTTTTCCTGGACCAGTTATTTGCAAGAGTTTCCTTTGGTCAGAACGGCATTTTAGTAGTATTCCAGCTACTTGATTTTCATACTGCAAATCCAGATTTTTCTTGATTGCCCCAAATTCTACGTCTCTGTGATTCTTCATATAACCCCACTTTCTGTTTCTATAAAACAAACTCAGTCCAGGATTCCTGCTGCTAGCAGTTCACCTCTGTTCCTATTCCTGCTGTTCAAGAAAATATATAGATATTTCACCTTTCGTTGTGCCTCTCATCATCCGAAAGGTACACTTGCTACTGCTTCTGAAATCTGCTATGGCTGAGCCCTCTTGCCAAGTGCTTTCTCTGCTGCTTTTCTTCTCTTCTTCTTCTTCCCATGAAGCTCTTTTATTAGGGTTCTGGGCAGTCATATGTCTACTTTGCAGTATGTAGACTATGGTTGCATCCATATTCTACAGCTTTTGAGTTTCAGTCTTTCATTATCCCTGTTGCTTTAGGATAAGTGTAAGAAAAAGTCCTTACAGTGAGCTGCATAAACAGAAAAAAAAATGAGGTTAAATCTGTTAGTTGATTCATTTGTGCTTTCATTCTTAGGATATAGAAGTTTAGAAAACATTTTTATATCTCCCCGTTATACTCAGCTATATTTTCTTCTGATACATCTTTAGAATCACTTTTTGATATAAATTTTTAATTCATCAAGTATTTATGTGAAACAAGATGTAACATTTTTTGCAAACAGCTACCTAGTGTTGCCAGCAACCTTCGATAAATAATTTGCTATTTCAACAACAGAAATGTCCTGTTCATCAAATATTAAAGTTTGGTATGTAATTGGGTACATTTATTTACTTAACTTACTTTATTAACCCATTTTGTTACCTATGTGACAACATATTAATTATTTAGTTTTATAAAACATTTAAAATCTATCATGGAGAAACTTTCCTTTTTTCTTTTCAAAATCACATTTTCAGATTTTCAAAATTGACTTGAGATCACTATTGGAATTGCAATAAACTAATATGCTAATGTAAACATAACTGACTTAAAAATGATTGAATAAGCTTTAATACTCACCACTAATCTTTTCTAGCCAAGGTTCATCTCAGGCAGCCAGGTCACCGTTTGGTTAATGTATCTTCAGGGAGATGCATGTTCTCTGAGACCCTGCATACTTAGCAATGTGTACATGGGTTTTACTAAAAACTTGGCTTGCTGTAGATTTCTTGAGTAACAAAAATTTCTTCTCAAAAGATAGAAGGCAATCTCTGTTAACTTCTTGCACTCAAAATAATGAAAGAGATGTCTTAGTTAGACTCAAAGTTTTTTTATTTGTATGTAGCCTATTTTTTTTCCTGGTGACATTGCTATTTTATGGTAACTTCATTTAATATGATTCTATTAGTGCTGAATTCATGGAAGTTTGGGTTCAATTAGTGCTGAATTTATGAAAGTTTTATCGAAATTTCTTCACCAGTCCCCAAAACTTGCGCTGATTTAACAGTCTTTAGAGTCTATTGCTTATATTGGTGGTGAAGTGAGCAAGAGTCAGTTAAACGCCTGTGTTCATAATGTCATCGTGCCTGATATCTATAAATTTATTCAAATGAGGCTGCTAAACCTCAAAACATTTACGTAACTTCTAATTTAGAGTAACCTTCTGTTATGATAGTTGATCTATGCAAGTAAGTTTTGTTTTTTTTTTTTTGAGAAGGAGTCTCCCTCTGTCCCCCAGGCTGGAGTGCAGTGGCTCTGTCTTGGCTCACTGCAAGCTCCGCCTCCCGGGTTCACGCCATTCTCCTGCCTCAGCCTCTCGAGTAGCTGGGACTACAGGCGCCCGCCACCACGCCCGGCTAATATTTTGTATTTTTAGTAGAGACGGGGTTTCACCGTGTTAGTCAGGATGGTTTCTATCTGCTGACCTCGTGATCCGCCCGTCTTGGCCTTCCAAAGTGCTGGGATTACAGGCGTGAGCCACCACGCCCGGCCAGAAAGTTTTTTTCTGAACAACTCTAAGTTATCCAATTTTAATAAGAAACCAAAAAACTTGGTGCAGAACCCAGGAAATCACATTTTAGCCTAGACAAAGGGGTTTATGATTAAAATGTCTGGAGAATTTCTTGTTTGACCAATAACCTTATTTTGAAGTTCATTCCAAAAGATGATTCCCAAGTTTTTTAAATTGCTGAAATCATTATTGGAGTAAACATATACTAGCTCAAGGTTATCTTTACAAATAGCAGTTATGGGAGTTTTTATGTTCAAATGTGCAGATAAAACCAACCTCCATACTTTATAGTCACACCACAGGTAAAATTATACAGAGAATGAATTATTTAATACTTATTGAATCAGATTATTCCAGTTCATACACTATTCACTGTTTCAGCGAAATGAATAGAACTCTAGTTGCCCAAAAGAGTTATTCAGCTTCTAAAAGTGCTTGGCTTCCTCCCAGAAAGTAGTTTACATAGTGACACTTTATGAGTGATAAAGTGATATGAAGAGGTACTTACCTACCTAGAAGAGCATACATCTGCTAATAACTGGAATTGCCCTAAGATCCAGCAGCAACTTCTTTTGAATCCCTTCAATAGTGGCAAATCATGTTTTTAGGGTGGAGGTGCTTTTGGTCTAATCAACTAAGAATTGTCCAATGGTATTTTATCCATTTCAAAACTCACAGAAAGTCTTCTAGTAACCAAAAGTAAATTTATTTTGTAGCAAAGTGTACTTGGTGACTTTATGTCATTATTAAAAATGAAAATTAAGAAACCGTAGATATTTTAGAATATAGAAT
The DNA here is from genome assembly GCF_028885625.2 of Pongo pygmaeus. Classification (NCBI taxonomy): domain Eukaryota; kingdom Metazoa; phylum Chordata; class Mammalia; order Primates; family Hominidae; genus Pongo; species Pongo pygmaeus. Next base: position 156,868,134 of record NC_085930.1, read on the forward strand.
GAATAATTGTTTGTGTTTAAATAGATTTCCAAAGCATGATACAATATTTTAAATTGATGCCCAATAATAAAAAGTAAAAAATGAATATTTACTTGTATTTTGTATGATAGTGAGTTTTAATATCTTTTGAACATGTAACTATAATCAGCCACATTTAATATATAATTTAACTAAAAACAATTACGAAGAATACATACTCATGTTTAAATTTAACTCCTTTTTACTTTTTTGATTGGTTTACTAGAAATTATATCTTTTCTCTTCTGCACAATTATGCTGTACCTACTAACTTCTACTACTGAGATCTTGATTCTTCCATTACTACCATTAATTTAAAGATCCTTTTAACTGTTTCTCTCAACTGGCTCTTGTTTTTCTATATTTAGGCATGTATAGCTATACCCTGTATATAGTTATAGCTTTCACTTGACTCACTACCCCGAATGCTATTGCCCTAGTCTCCTTTGGGAATATAGATGGATAGGCAATAGATAAATCATTCTGAGTCTTGTATGCTATATTAAATATTTTAGTCATTATTCTTAGAATAATTAAAGCACTTAAATTAAGAATGAGGAGGCGTTGAGAGTGGAAGAAGTTGTATGATGAGTCTTGAATTTTGAACAAATCTTCCTTCCTATAGTATAGAGAATGAATTTGGTGGCAGGAATAGTGGTTTGAGAAATATTTATAAACTAAAAGTGACAGGACTTAGTGATGGATTAAGGTGACTCAGGTTTCTGGCTCAGGAAACTGTATAGGAAATTGTTTCTGAAATGGGTACTCTAAATATTTTGGAGGGAGGACTCTGGAAGATGTCATGAGTTAGAAGCACTTTGGAGACAGCTAGATGGAGCTGCCAAGCAGGTAACTGAGTTTATGGGCCTGAGACTAAAAGATAAAGCCTGGGGTTGAAACAAACATTTGGGATTTATTTGGGATTAGTTAATCAATTAAAGTACAGACATGGATAAGATTGCACGGGAAGATATTATAAAATATGAGAATAAGGCCTAAGACCAAGCTTGGAATAATTACACAGTGAAGGGCAATATGGGAGAATAAGTCTGTAACAGAAACTTATAAATAGCCAAACAGGAAAATAAAACTGTATTGTAAATCAAGCCTAGGGAAAATAATTTTCTAAAGAAAAACTGGTCAACAGTGCCAAATCTGGCTGAGAGTTCAAGTAAAGTAAAAAATATTCATCGAATTTAGGAACATGGAGGTCCCTGTGGATCTCAGCCATAATTATTTTGGTAGAGTAATAGAATCTTTCTGAACATCCACTTTTTCTTCAATTCCTGTAGATGGGCTTAAATCACTATACAAAAATTATATTCATATGGGTCAACAATGACCCACTGTTGCTATCTTTAGACTTCTTTCTCCTTGAACTCTGTTGATGATGTTGATTGCCCTTCCTTCCTTGGTTATTATTTCTCTTTAGTGCCAGAGCTCACTTCCTACTCTTCCTCCCTGGGTTCTTTTCTGGTTCCCACCTAGTGTTTGCTTCTCTATTTGGTTCTCTCTTCCACTTGTCTCTTTTTCAATTTTGCTTTGTATTTGTGAGGATACCTTTCAGACCATGAAAACTGCTTCTAGTAATACTGTCACTGCAGGAGGGGCACGCGTAAGTGGCAGGGCAGCCAATTTGACACTGATAATGTTCTGTGAAACATTCTGGAAGTTCTTATTTTACCCTGCAGGAAACACATTTTTTTATTGTATTTCTCATTAGTAAATAATTTACAGAAGAAATTGTAGAATGTCAGTTGTTCTTATAAAAATATTAACACCAGAGTCCAACTTTGAAAAGGCCCAGAGCATTCTAATAGACCGAGATAATCTACAAATTAGAACCACTGATTTGGGAAAAACTTTCCTTCAGATTTTCAATCATATGATGATAACAGCAAAGTTCAAAAGGAGATGTAATTTTGTAAATTCAAGGGAATATGAACACAGTGATATTGAGCTCCTAATCTATGGCAGATATTGTGCCAGCTATTCCATGTGTTTTCCAATGTAATCTTCACAAATCCTTTTTTAGGTAAATTTTATTATCCCTATTTTGTTTCAAGTCAGGAAATTGAAACTGGTTAATCACTTTAACTGGAGATATAAAGGTAATAAATGATAGAAACTGGATTCATATTTAGGTTACTAAGCTTCTAATTACATGCTTTTCTCACTCTTATAACTAGTAGCATTTTTCAAAGTTGCACAGTATCCCCAAAGAAAAGTTGTCATCACATTCAGATTTTGATACTTTATTCAAGAATTAAATTATTTAAAATTTCCATGGATTGCAATTTTAAGTAATTTGATTTTGTCATATTTGGTAACCTGGTATCTGTGTATACTTTGAAATGAAAATGTATGGCTTCCTTTTGAGAACACAACTAACCATGGGGTTCACTGAGTTTCAAATACAATAAATTCATGCATTACACTGTAGATCTGAAATCACAATGCAAATTATTCCATAAATAATCTTTTCTACCCATCAAATTCTAATCATCACTTTTTAACTTTTCAATTTCATTAATGACAGACCCTCTAAAGATAAACCCTCCTGTTGAGTCATTAGAGTAGTTTGTGCATATATAGTAATTAATAATATGGCCCTTTAATATACAGCACATAAAAGAAAGGCTCATGATGTTAAGTTTTTTATTTCAGGATGCTTTTGTTAAATCCAGATTCTGTACAAAAGGGAATCATTATTATTATGTCAAAGATTATTCTCAAAAAATAAAAAAAAAAAAACAAGACAAATTCAGCTTATCTCCTTCACTAAGTTGGATGGGGAGGTACAAAACATGCCCAAACAGGTATGATTATTTTGGAGTTTTGAGTTCACTTAGATTGCCATATTGAGCTGATCCTCTTTGAATCTTCACACCAAGATTTTCAATTGTGATTATAAATGTGATTTTATGTTAAAAATTAAAACAAAAGAGACATAAACTTATATTGCTTTAGATAAGACAGTAGGTGAAAATTAGGACTTTAAAAATTTTTCTCATAGGCTGTTGTCATTGTTTCACAACTTTGATGACTCCTGAAGTAAAAAGTATTTTATATTTCCCATATTTGATAGAAAATAAGTGTTTCCTGAAACATACCAAATACTGAATTTAATATAGTTCATTTTTTTGGCCGGGTAAGGTGGCTCATGCCTGTAATCCCAGCATTTTGGGAGGCCAAGGTGGGTGGATCACCTGAGGTTAGGAGTTTGAGACCAGCCAGACTAACACAGTGAAACCCCGTCTCTACTAAAAATACAAAATTAGCTGGGTGTGGTGGTGAGCATTTTGTAATCCCAGCTACTTGGGAGGCTGAGGCAGGAGAATCGTTTGAACGCGGGAGGCGGAGGCTGCAGTTAGTCAAGATTGTACCACTGCACTCCAGCCTGGGTGACAAGAGTGAAATTCCATCTCAAAAAGAAAGAAAAAAGGAAAAAAGAAAACAAATAAAAAAAAGTATTTTTTGTTTTAAAATTTAAAATGATAGGCTAAATACCGACTTCATAAACAATGCTTCCTATGTGAATGAAATCTATATTACATTCCTGATTCTACTACTCTTTTGATAGCAACAGGTCATTTAATTATTTCTTGTTTTGGAATTTCAAATAATTCATCATTTTTTGGTTACAGGCATAGATATCACTGAATGTTGTGTGATACAAGCTGTTTCTTTAGTGATAAACATTATGTGTTTGAAATATACTGTAAATTATTAGGAAAGTGTTTAAAATATCCTTTGTTTTCATTTCTGCCATTTTAAAGTGAAACTAAATCTTTCAGGTTAAGGAATGATTTTACGTTTTAGGCCTACTACAATTTATGACTTCACCTCACTTCTTTGTTTTGCTTTCCTGTTCCTCAGTTACTTTAAGGAATGTGAATCTCAGTAAGTTACATTTATTTTGAAATAAAAATATAGTTCAAAACAAGTTCCGTTGCCAGTGGAATTTTTCTAAAGGTGTCTGTATTTTTTTAAGAAGCTGTGATTTATTTACACATTCCCTCTCTGTAAGCCACTCTGTTCTATCATAATAAAACCTACAAATAAAGGATCTGCTCTATGGAGCAATGTTGATGTAATATTAAGAGTACAAACACAGTACTTGTTTATCAAGAGAGTTTCCAAAGATTATTTCATCAAAGTAAAAATATAACACTTAATAGCTTTACTATTATGCACTTGAAACTTTGAAAATATTTATGAGAAATTACAATAATACACATTTTCTTTTATAACTAGTTAAGTATTGCTGTATTTATATCAGTCAGAAAAACTAATAATTTTTATTGTACATGATAATGACCTTGAAAAATAACCTGTCTTTTTACCTAAGGCTAAACATAATTACTTTTCAATTGAGTTGGCTTCTTAAATGATCCAGAATATTGTCATTTATCTGGAAGTTTGAATTTTATTTTCAGAATTTGGAGAGAAAATCATAGACCCAATTTCTCTCTCAAGTGTAAGTCAAATAGACATAACAATATATATATGTATATATGTCTGCATTTAAGATATGAATAGTATAATATACTTTTTATTTTAACAAGAAAATTAATTTCTACTGTTTTTAATTTGGGGAATATGAAAAGTAATTTTTTCAGAGTTATTTATAAATAAAATTTTCAGCTTAACAAGTTTAAATAATCATTTCTCTTTTTATGTTGCATAACACAACCAAGCTGACTTGGTTTTGCTGACTAAATTTATATCATTTTTCATGTAGCATTTGCACAAACATATTAGAAAAATCAAAGACTAGGTAGTGAGTAAAGGGACAAGCATATAAAATCTTCCATATTAACATAAACCATAGCAGAAATGTTAAAATATAAGTGAAATCTCTTTTACAAAGTTTGTTTGGGGAGGTACAAAGTTTTAAATAGCCAAGATAAAATATCAACAAGGAGAAGCTGAGAACAAATATAACATTCAAAATCACCTAGCATAAATATCTGGAATATAGTAAGTACTCAATAAAGTTTGTAAAACAATTGGAAGAATACACATTAGTAATTAGAAAAAAAATTCATATGTATTTTGAATATAGAGTAAGTAGGTATCATTTTAACATGTTTGCATTTTGAGAGTTTCAATGAAGGAGATTTACTTCATTTAATTTACTTAACTTTGGTTTAATTGATTTTACAGAGAATTCCTTATGGTGGCAATGATTCCCCAGGGTGCCAATTTTGAATCATGCTATGCTTAATTTTTTAAAAATCAACTAGCTTAGGCAAATGCATGAGTCTAGGAGGAAAAATATCTAAATATTTCCTTCAGAGTGGTATCTAAATGCTGTGACTTTTTATTGCTGATTTAAAACTAGGCACTTAAAAAACAGTTTTAGTATACTGCTGATAGCCTTTTTATCTCATAAAATCATTAAAGGTATAGTTTCAATTATTAATTAAGACAACACTGAGCACAGTTTATTGACATTGAAACATGTTCTGACAGATTATACTGACTAAAACGTAATGTTTTCCAGTTTGGGTTGTGTTTAATAATGGGTTTCTTGTTTGTTTGTGTTGGTAGTCTTATCTACTTTCTTCATTTGACTCAGCCAAAAGTAATAATTCATCATATTGTGTGCAAAGAAACTTGGGTAAAACAATAGCGACAACAAATATGTTTTATAGTTTAAAGAGTTTTCTTTAAAAACAAAAGGTATAGGGTCTTTCACAAACATTACTTAATTTGTCTCATATGCACTGGTGAATTAGAGTTGGTGCCTCTTGGCCTAGAAAAGATGAATGTTAAATTTTCAGGAAAGTTGCAAGCTGAGTTACTGAACACAACCATTGTTTTTATAAAAGCAAAGAAATTATAAATACTTATCATGAAATAAATTTTACTAAAAACAAAGATAATACTCAAAACTCACTAATTCTTAATTATTATACTATATTTCACTAATATCTATGCTTTTGAAGTTTTTTACAATTATCAAAACTGTATGGTAGAAATAATATATAAAATAATATGATATAATATGATAAAGTAAATTATATGAAATCAATCATTTTCCTTGAAACTCCCAGAATGCAAATATAGTAAAACTATAACAACTTATTCTATATTAAAAAAATAGAAATATTTTTTCTAATTACTAATGTGTATTCTTTCAATTGATCTACAAACTTTGTTGAGTGCCAACTATATTCCAGATATTGATACTAGGTGATGTTGAATATAACATTGTTCTCAGCTTCTTCTTCTTATTATTTTATCTTGGCTATTTAAAACTTTGTACCTCCCCAGCAAACTTTATAAAAGAGATTTCACTTATACTTTTTACTTTTCTACTATGGTTTATCTTAATAAAATGGATTTTATTTGTATCGTATATAATATAAAGATGTGCAACCATGCATCTCTGCCCAGCTGGTGTTGGCAGCTTGAAATTGGCCATGGTGAGAGGATTTACCACAAATGTCAGAAAATACTACAAATCAGAGAGTTGTAGGCATTTACTGGCATAACATAGATCTCACAGTCCACTCAAAGATATAGAATATTTTATAGAAGTGGAAATTTAAGCTCAGAGAAATTAATTGAATTGTCCTATGCTACTTATCTCATAACGGTTACAACCAACATGTTCCCCTGACTCTATGCCAATATTTTTTTCTGTGATGCTTTTTTGGCTAGAAATACCAACAACATCACAAAGGTCAACTTTATTGAGCTATTCCTGAGTGTCAGGTTCTCTGATAAATACTTAAGGTACCTTATCTTGTCACAGAATAACTGTAACTTTTATCCTCATTTTACATACAAATGAAATATGTCGTTAAGAATTTACTTTCTTTTTCCAGAGTCAGGATTTGAACTCAGACCTCTCTGAGGCTGAAGCCAAAACTCTACTCATACTATTCACACAAATAACTTTCAAAGGGTGATTTAAAATAAAAAAAAAGTAGGTGGAGAAATAACACCCACACATAAATTTTCTAATATTAGCATCAGGCTTGGGAGCCTACTTTTATTTTGATTTCAATTCTTACCTATGTTTAAATACTATAAAGTTCTTTTAAATTCTTTTATCCCCTTTGCTGCTTTTGAATGTCACTAAAAAATGGCTTCCCCTCACGCTGCACTCTGTAACTGCAAAGGCAAGTATTTTCTAACTTTAAGAAACGCTTTGAAGAAGAGGAAGCCAAATTATAATATGACTTCAGTCATTTTAATAAAGAGACTTGAGTCCTGTTTCAGGAAGCATTTACAGGAAGCAAAATATTATTTAAATAAAAAATAGTATTTGTTTTAAAACTAACTTTTCTAAGCTATTTAAAGTACCATTAAATATCAAATCTAAATAATGAGAGACTAAAATGTGAAATGATTGATAATGTTACTAAAGGTTATTATTAAAGAAGTAAAATTCTTAACAAATTGTCAAGATTTTGGTAAAAGAGGGAACTAAGTGATAAAATGCAATGAAGAAAGGAGTACTAAATATCATAAACTACATATGGATGGGGAGGAAGAAAAAGGGAAATCAAAGAAAAAGAAACTCAGTCTGGTAATGGCAAATAAGTAAAGATATGCCTTTCGAGTTTCCAAAATGGCTACTACCCAATGAACATGTTGCCATTTCAGATTAACATGTTCTTTTATAAATTACATATAAGTTCATATACAGATGAACGATAGTCACATATTTTGTGAAAACAGATATTTCTTCTTTTGCTGTTACCACATTCCTTGGGTATTTTATTCTACTCTAATACTGAGTTGCATCAGCAATAACATTTTTATTTAAGATAACTTAATACCAGAATTAACAATTTTTCACCTAATGACTGCCAGTATTTGAAAGCAATAGAATAATTATATTATGGGAACTATGTTTTGCTTATTGAATATCTCCGATATTACTAACTCCATGTTATTTTTTTCTGTTGAACTTCCAATGGTGGAATTCATTTTATTCCAATAATCAAATAATCATTTTATTATTAGGTGTCAGAAAGTATTTTTTAATCTGCTTTTTTTCATCAGAACTGACAGAATAAACCTTAAAAATGAACTGAAAAATATCTATGAATATTTCACTTTAGCCAAAGCTATACTAAAAATTGTATCTGCAAAGATATAAAATCCTTAAAACATTCAAAAACATAAGTATTGGTATTAAGAGAGAAACAAGCTGTCCTTTTATAGCGTGTACTGCAATTTTGTCACAAAAATGAATAGTATTGAAACTTCAAGCTTATAAAAAGACAGCTAATAAATTTTTATTCTTTTCATAGGTTGAAAATCTATTGTTCAGATACTACGATGATAATAATGAAAGAACTACATGCTTACCCAGGCTTCACGCATTAAACCGTTTTATTTGTTTGTTTGTTTTTCAGATTGTACAAATTCAGGCAGAGTAATAAAGGACTCAAATATTTCAACTTGAAGTATTATTAAGAGAGTGGCCTTCAAGTAAAACTTAAATTACGATTATTTTTAACCAATTTTTGGTATATATTATGTGCATTTTCGCTTAGAATATTGACTCTAAAAACGGAGGAGATAACACATTCAGAAATAGAAAAATTTATTTGATTGGAAAGCTGATTTTATTAACATTTTCAAAGTTATAATTTTGCTTTAAAAACTTTTCCCTAAAAACATTTTTAAAATGTCAATATTGTGACAAAATATTTCTTAATATATATTATCTTCTCATTAGATTTTAAATTTATGTATCTTTTGGTGTACAAAACTTTTTTTTGTAAAATTGAATATCTGTTATATTAAAAATAGTAAGCTGTAATGGAGATTCAAATAACACATTTTATTTTAACTATATAATCATTTCATTATGTTTTCTCTTACATTGTAGCTTTAAAAATTTTGATGATGGTAATTATTAGTGTAATTTAAAATATAGAAAGTTAAAAAAATTTATTAAATAATTAAGATTAGATAATTAGGAATTTTAATTACTTTATAATATACTACTCAATTTTTCAGTATTTTGAATGCATTGATAAAAATAAGATGCACCAATATCTACTAAGAAAATATGATGAGGGTTATCTTTCCAAACATGCATTATCAGACTGATTCTATACTTTCTCAAATATTTTAGAATTTTTCTCCATATAACATAGTTATTATTGTTAATAAAAATGAGTTATTATTAACTTATCAAAAGCTGATTCTATTGAAGCATATATTTCAATTTTAATTAGTGCCTGAATAAAATGAAATTTGGACAAATACATAATTTTATATTCATAAGTTGGAACAAAAATATTTAGTCTTTAATGAATAAGGTAGATAAGCAGGAGAAAGAATTATATATAACAACATTCATCCAATATTTTAATTAAGCTGCTCTATGTACATAGAGTACTTTGGCTGAAAACATTCCTGAGAAGTCAATGTTAGAATTCTTTACTCATATTATCATTGTAGATATACTTCAATATGATCACAACTGATAAACAAATACTGTGTTCTGTAAGGTGGAAAGGAAATTTGATCATGTAGAAATTATCCACCAAAGTCAGCTATTTTATGATAAATTTAGATGTTGTATGATTGCTTTAAATAACAATAGAAAAAATGATTCAAAATTTTGGAAGCAGAATGGGAGAGTAGGAGGAAAGGAAACATTCTCAAGTGCTTCATTTGGTTCAAGTGACAATGACATATCAAGTAAGCATATTACTCATCAAACATATTTTTTTGTTATAAAAAGTTCATTTCATTAATAAGTTTTCATTTTTTGTTTCACTATTTCCTGAATGCAAAGGCATGGTTAAAAATCCAGAATAATATGTACCTTTGATGAATTAACTTAGAACCAATTTAATGAACTTTTTTGCTATGCATTTGTTAGAAATGAAAAGACTATAGTACTTACGGAATACAATTGCTGGATTCTTAATTTTGCACAGTAAATCTTAAACAGATCTGTTTATTTTTTTGAATATTACTCTTAACCATAGAGCTCTTGTCAATTCTGTTTTTTTCTTAATAAAAATAGTTGCTTTCAAAACACTAAATATTTTTAAAAAACTGAAAACCTTATTATAAATTTGTTAACTGCATTTTAAAGTGGAAGAAGATTTAGAGGTTATCTAATCCCATCCCTATTATTTTCCTTAAGAGACAACTGAGGCTAGAGGAATTAAATAATTTATTCAAATTGCATAGCTACTTAAAGGCACTTAGAGGATTTTCATCTCAAGAAATTTAGAAAAAGAATGATACCCTGTAGTATCCACTTCCTTCAACTTTTCTAATTAGAATTACTCTGAGCTGTGAAGTTACAAAAGCTCTAAGAAAACATTGATGTCTTCTTGAAGACAAACTAGTAAAGCTTTATGTATATAAATCTGTGTGCGTGTGTGTGTGCACGCGCGCGCACTGTGTGCTGTGTATCTCTGGGGATCAGTGGACATATCCAATTTATTTTCTCAGTCACCTTGTTTTATCTATAAGTATAAGTAACAAATATTTCATGTTGTTGGCCTATTTTGCAGCTTAATGCCCTTTTTTATTAGGAATTTGCTTTTTATTCTTTCAGAAAATGCTTCATCTGAAAAACTACAAGAAATAAGAGATTAAAAAGCAGAAAGAAAGCATATATCCAGTAACTTTAATAATAAAGCACCAGAACTGTATACTTCAGCTGTTCTGATGATTGTGTTTTGAAAAATGAAAAATTATCTCAGAACAACTTGGTAAAACTTCATTGTATATTGTGATTACCCTGTTGTAACCATGGCTGATGCCAACACATGTTCTGCATAAGTAGAGAAACACAAATTGAACTCAAAATGCCCCGAGAGTATTGTCCTTCATAACACCCTGGTGTCCCGTGTGTGGCTGAATGAATAACAAATGACCAAGCTATTAAGATACTAAACAAAAGTCATCTAGGCCCATAATATTGATGTAATAGCATCTCAATACTGTATTTGCTTTCATTAGTTTGTGTAGAATAAATCTTTCTATCTAAAAAAGAAATCAAACTGAGCTTGTTGGTAATTGCTTCAGGAATTTTATAAAAAGGGAATCCAGCTGTAAGTCTTTTTCGTAGTTACACATGTTTAGTATTACAGGTATATTAACAACTATGTGATTGTGCAACTTCCTGCTTTATTTTTTACAAGGTCTAGTTCTAGATGTTGGTGTTAGCCTTTATGAGTTTAGCTTCTTCATTATTAACTACCAAATTTACAACTAATATGGAATCCATCCAATGGTTGATATATAAAGCTTTTATGGCTGTACACCCAGACCTCTTTCAGTATGATTAAAATCAGATTTTCAAACTGCTTTGAGAGAGCTTGAATTAAGAACACTCAGGTTTACTATATACGCGTATATGAGTGTATATTTTCTTTCTCCACAGAGTCACGATCATGAGAGAGTTTATCATTGTCATTCCTAATGTCAACTCTGGTCCAGGTGATGTGTTTGTTGTACACATAAGTGTGTTATATGTGGGGCTGTGCCCACAGGGATATTGTAAAATGAACTATACTATTCTGTTTTCATCATATTTCATAAATATCCAAATTATAGAGGCATAACAAAAGGTAAACAAAGATTCTCCCATTGCTCAACATTTATAATAGTTCATCTACGTTTTAACATAGTGGCCCTCGCTACCATGAATATTTTCTATAATATAGTATTTGAGATGTATTGATGTACTCAGATTCTAGAAGTCCCAAGAAAGCTGCATCAATTTACATAGTGCAGGCAGATGTGATGTGAGCACCACATTATATGCATGTAATTTTGTATATTTCCAATTCCTCTTTATGTTAGAAAAAACATCCTAGTTTAATGTTATTGAATTATTACTTAGGCTCCAGATTCACTTTAGAAACACTTTTATAGAGAGAAAATATTTTTTCACTCAAATTAACACATATAAAATAGAAAGAATAAGGCACATAAAGGCCATGGGCTGCATTTTGCAGGGGATAGGTTCTGGTTGAATGAGATCTGGGATGTGTGCCAAATTAATAGAAAAAATCCTGTTCTTCCTCTCCAATAGCCACAATGTTCATTATTAAAAAAAGCATACGAACCACAGGATTTGATTTTAATAACACCAATGTCTTCATTAATCTGTACGTTCCATTTAGCCTCATTATTGAGCAAATGTTGAATTAATGCAGTATACATTATTGTTGGATTTTCCTTGCAAAACCTCTTTTCTCTCTTTTATCATTCATTCAGAGACCATCATGCGTATGTCATGTTTTTAGACAGGCCTGAAGCCCTCAGAAATTGAACTCAAAATTCTTCCATCTAGTCTAGGAGAAGACTTCAGGTTTGAGAAATCTACAAAGGGGTGTGAGAAACAGAACTGCAGATTCCCATTCAAAACCATAACTATTTTTCTGTCTTTTTAATGCTGTCATGTCAAGACACCTGCAACTGAGATGATATTTCCTCGATGGTCTCTGGGCCTCCTTCTAAATCAAGAGTGGTGATAGCCAACACTGCTTTGTATCTGCGGAACAAATAGTGGCCTTTGTCCAGCACAAGTCCCTAAACAAACTTAATCTCTCGAACACTGTGACAGATGACATTTAGATGTCCTTGTTACCCTTAAAATGAGTTTTATTGACAATCAGAGAACAAAAAGAAGGCCCAGATAAAGCCCAATGTTTTATAGGCTTGCTAACAACATCTTAGTCCAGAGGGTAAGGAGAAAGCCTGAAGTTGCCCCCATTTTCCCCTGCTTTGCTATATCACCATGACAACAGATATAGAAATCACTTAGTGACTCCTAGAAAGAAAACACAGTGACACAGTACCCCTTGTATGGCGAATCAAACTAAAGCCTTCATTCAAATGGCTATTCAGCTTGGGCATTCATGTAGAGGATAGGGTGGATTTTACACAGGTAACTACAAGAGAAAGGCCAGCAAGCCCTCCAGCCACAGCATATGGCAAAGTCTCTGTCTAATTAATGCATCCTCAATAGAATTTATCCATTTTAAATTTGTTTTCTTTTACTTGAAACATCATTAATGTAAAGGGCAACATTAATCAACATCATGGAACTTAAAAGGGCATTAAAGAGTGATCTTTTTCCCTATGCAACAAGAATCTTTTCAAGTAGTTGTGTTAACTGCAGCAGATTCAAGGCACATTCTGAGTTTGTAATCAGAAGGCAAATCTAGAGAGGCCTCTACTGGCGAATCTGTCTCTGTGCAGTTGTCCTTGTGGAACTGCCCTGGAAAAACAAGCAGGAGAATGACTTTCAGCTTTTTTTTATTGGAAAGTTGCACACCAGATAGATGCCCAATGAATATACTGTATAAAACATTGAATAATGGCACTCACACTTTTGAAGCTGTCATATCTAACTGCTCATTCTCAGGTAATAAAAGGACCCTCAAGTTCTGATGTATGAGCTGCTTGGACTCAAAGAGACGTTTTAAGATTATTCAACAAAGAAATAACAGGTAATCTTTTTTTTCTTTGTACATAACGCTCCCATTCAAGTTTAAGATTTAAAACTATTTTGATATGAAATTATATTTCTTGACATTGTTTGTTGGGGAGGCAGACTGTTCACACACATATCCATATATCTCCCACAACCAACTAAAAACTGAAATAAAACCTTTAGATGAAACTAAAGTGCCCATGAAATCTTTTGATTAATCAAAAAGCGAAAGTTTGCTGCTAAGATTTCCTAGGAAATGTGAACAAAATATAGTCCCCTCAAGTGATATTTAACCTGAAAATATCATTGCACTATATTTTCATGAAATTAGGCTGAAAATAGCCTCACTGCTTTGTGAAGTCACTTTCGGGGAAAAAAAAGTAAAGATTTAATTTTTCCACCAGAAGTTGAAAGTTATTTAATTTAATATTTCCTAGGATGAAGATATTTATGATGTCTTTACATAAGGAAGCTCAGGGACTTTTCTCTTTGAAAAAAGAAGACCTGACTCCATAAATGTCTTTGTTCAAGTGTGGAATATTATGGTGACGCTACATGTAACCTTGAAACTTTTCAAAAGGCAATACCCTCGTCCTCTTGTTTTACAACATTTATATTTTTATATCCAATATTTTTGAAATCTGATCATACAAAAATACCATTCAAATTACATTTATTCTCTTATATCTTTGAAAAATTCCATGAGTTATTTTTTGCTGTAGTATCTGGTATCTCAGGATCCCTTGCCCGCATGTCGTTAGTAGGGTCATTTCACATTTCAAATGTGTATTTCAAATGTTCAGTTGAGATTTTGAGATAAATTTGACCAAGTAACTTTTCATAGGGTGGTTTGGTTAGCATGGCTCAGTAAATTACCTTTGGATCATACAGGTAATTCATGATCTTAAAATTAAATTCGGTTAGATGGCTTGAGGATCACTACCTTTTAGTCCCAATAGTGACACCTACTGGTAAAAAGAGAACAAAAAATAGTTTTAGCTTGCTTTCTGCTTACTGTTTTAGAGAATCTTAACCAGGGACTCTGTTGTTATAAATGTACCTTATTTACAATTTGTTTTCAGGTCTTTAAAATACAACTCTACATTACCAAAAACTGATTAGTGAAAGGGAAAACCCAAACAGAATAATGCAGGTATTTAATAATGAAAAAGAAAAAAAACTTACTAGCAGAGGAGTATAGTCAGACTTAACACCAAATAGTGTAGAGAATATGTAATTACAATCTTTTGGATTTTTATATATTGTAGAAAATGAGAAGCCAAGCTTTAGCAATAGTTTTTCTGAAAGTGCCACATTTCCCAGTTAGAATTGGAAGATGAAAAGGTCAAAATGCTGTAAAAAAATTACTTAACATTTTTTTGTTTCCACAAATGTTTATTAAATGTTCTATATTTATTAAATGTTCTATATTTAAGAAAGAGCAAAGTCAATCCAGGAAAAAAAGAAGAATGTATACCTGATAGCAACCCAATTGTCAATAATCTTTGAGGATTTATGCTAATTTAACCAGAAATGCTCTTTCAGAACATGGATTTATCACATGTCATAGAACATTGAAGTCACATTAGAATGTGGTAATTTCTCCACTGAGCTAGAAGCACATGGTTTGCAGAACATTGGCTACAGTAAGAACATACATACTCTGCATCAGAGAGGGTTCAACATTAACAACAATGTCTGTAAAAACAGAATCACAGCTGTCAAGAAGAGGTATGATCTTTATTTCTCCTAGAAGCTTCAGTGAAGCTCCTCTTTAAATTACATTGCTCTTAATTTATAATATTATGACACTACATATTCCAGTTTTTCATAAAGCACATGAAGTCTTATTTAATAAGAAACTGTTTTAGATAATTATCTGAAGACCCGTATAAAACTTGTATAGTCTTTTTTTGACTGCTAAGTAATTCATTTGTTAAACTATAAAACACAGCATCAATAATTTTAGATTTTTACAGTCATATGAGATAAAAATGGCAGACTGGAAAGAAATACATTTCAACCCAGGTTTAATTGGAATGGGCCTTTTTATGCAAAATGCTCCTAATATTTCTTTTAGGAAACTCTAGGTCTTTGTTAATATTTCAGCTTATAAAGAAAATACAGCTATCAGTATCCCAAAATATTGTTTTGCCTTGGGGATTGTGGTCAGGTATATAGTAAGGCAGAGAATCATTTAATCCATGATACACATTTATGACTACTTTTGTGATATCACTGAGAGGAAATGTGTGAAAATGTCACAAATTACTCAGCAGACAGTTAGCTATATTGGTGTCTTTGAAACCATGTTTGGCTCTGCTGTGTGCTTTTGTTTGTACAACTTGAGCACATGCTTCAAAATGTCATCCAAATTACAAGCATGCAAGGAATGAAGTATTACTTCTCTATCAATTTCAGAAGCATACTACTTTTATTTCATTAAATAGCTTATCAGCCAATCACACTCGGTAAAATCATGAAATTCCTTTCTTACATTTTTTGCAAGAGATATTTTATGTTGTTATTTATGATCTAAAATAAATCTTCAAATTTGTTTATGATAATAAATATGGGAAAACAAAGGACTTTTAAAAATCATGTAAATTACAACATAAAAATCAGAAAGCACAACATTTATACAAAATCATTTGGCCAACTTGCTGGCAATTAAGTTGGGATACAATGAGCTCAGGGTGACAACAAGATCAGAAATTAAAACAAAATAGCCAGAAAACATTGGAAAAGTTTTGGTTTTGGTTTTCCTGAGTACCTGGACCTGCAATTCAGCTGATCATTAAACACAACCAGAAAGAAAGGCTCTATTTTGCATTTAGAGAGTTCATCCAGAGACTGCACAAGGGATTTGCACAGAATAAAGCCTCACAAAACCCAAGGGCTGTCAGAGGGAAATGGTATCCAGGAGGACAGGGCAGGCCAAGCATCCTCTCAACAGCAAAGCCACACAAGAGAGCCAGAGGCAGCACTGCGACTGCCAACACAACTGCCTATCACGTCTGCCAAGGAGCCAGAAGCCGCTTGTGGGAAAATATCACTTACCCTTAGCATCTGGGTCCTGTGATTGTTATCCAAAGAGACAGAGTGGTAAGATATAGTGGGATAAACAGCATCCCATTAAACACACACGTATACACACACACACACACACACACACACACACA
Organism: Pongo pygmaeus; assembly: GCF_028885625.2. Classification (NCBI taxonomy): domain Eukaryota; kingdom Metazoa; phylum Chordata; class Mammalia; order Primates; family Hominidae; genus Pongo; species Pongo pygmaeus. The sequence continues at coordinate 156,884,781 of NC_085930.1, forward strand.
TACACGTTGTCTTTCTGGGTAAAGAGAGAGATAAGCCATACATGGATTTGGATTAGACTTTCTGTAGTTGGAATTCTTTTAAATCAGATTTATTCTATATATTCATATTTAGTTATATATTCAGTTATGTACTCATATTTCATAATGAGATTGGCTTTAGTAATTACTTCTCACTAATAGCTTTGGTCTGTAAAAAGCAAGATTTTAGTTGTATTTGTGGCTATTTGTTGTGCATAGTCCACTATGAAATTTTTATTTTCTTGGAGTAGTTGGTTATAGCTGGCTGATAGGATTATTCAAAAATTAAATATTGATTATGAATAAACTAAAACAAGCTATGCTTTGATGTTAAACTTTTTTTCTTTTTCTTTTCTGGTGTTGTGTCACTATTTTTAACAGGCCAACTTCCAAAATATATACTCATAAAATAACTGATAAATTCTTAATAAACATGTGCTATACTATAAGCATGTGATATATATCATTATATAATAGATATAACTATGACATATATAACATTACATATGTATAGTATATTATATATATTTCAGTTTGATAAAGTCCCTTCTAAAATATACACTTTCAATTTACATCTGAATGAATCTTCTTGAAGTTTCCAAATGTGGCAATCTGATTGTATATATTCACTCTGCACCAAAAAATGAGGATGAAGGGGAGGGAAAATCTAGAGAATTAAAGATTGGAGACACCTTGTGGTTAATGTAAAGGTTTCAATTCATTCTTATATAGAGAATTTGAAGATCATTATTACTGTAGAAAGTAATAGCCTTCTGTTTTTGAGTCTTCAGTAAAAGGGTAAGAAAAGTAGTTTTCATTTTAAATATTCTGCTCTGATACCAAGAACAGAAAATAATGCAGTTTTAAGTATCAACAGCAATATAATGTACCCAAAGAGAAATTGTTTTATATTTTATTTTATAATGTCAATTCTATTGTACAGTTTAATGGAGAGCATTTGGAATAACAATCCCATTTATGTACACAGTGGATTTATTATTAAAACTCACACTTTGCAGGAATAAAATTAAAATTTCAGTGGCATTTAGTGACTAAAAAAATGTGTATTTCAAGGTCATAAAATCTATTAGATTGGTGCAAAAGTAATTGCACTTTTTGCCATTACTTTTAATTGCCAAAATCGCAATTACTTTTGCACCAAACTAATAGTTGCTTATTTGTGCATGTTATGTGAGATAATGCATATGGAGCAGTAGATGCCATAATATGCATCATAACATGCACTTGATTACTTATAAACATGTTTTGCATGTGCATAAAATATATTACATGGACATTTAATTTTTTAATTTATATAAATAGCAAAGTAACTTAGGTATGTTTATCGTCGAATGCTAACATGAATACAATGTTCAAAAGAGATAAAAATTTTGTGGACGTGCAAAACCACATGGTAAACAATTGATATGTTTTTGTTTATTTTTCTTGTTTGTCATTACCACACACACAAAGAAATTTGATTCTAATTGATAATCTTTTGATGAATAGATTATTTTCTGGTACCAAATACTTCTCAAATTGATTCAAATTTATTTTCATTTTTACAGCATTTTTATGTAAACTAGATAATAATGATGAAAAGTGTTTCTTTTATATTGCTTCTCTATGTAATGGTGGAAGAGCCTGTGAATTCAATTCAATGAGGCTCAATTATGGGAATGAGGAAGAAGATAAGGGAATAAATAGATTCTAAACATTTTGTTTCATTTAAAAATTTAAAATGTTCAATTGAAATGTGAAATATTTCTCCAATATTTATAAATACATAAATAACACGAATAAATGCAAAAAATCAATAAGAATTTATGAAAAGTTTTTGGGCTATGTGTTGTTTCATTTCCCACAAGGGAAATTAACAGCCCCAGAAAGATGTGAATAAAATCAGAACTACTTTCTCCAGGCCATTTAAATGATTACACTCTAAAACTAGAACCTGAAATGCAAATATTTAATTTTATGACCAAACTACTTTTACATATTTGTTGCATTTGTTATATCTTTTCCTTGAAGCTCTTGTTTCCTTATCTAGTTGCCTTTTTCCCATTTCGTTTCTAATCCCGAAGGTTTGCAGTTTCAATTTTCATTATTTTGTTATATTTATACCATGCCTTTAATTTTTAATAGTTTTTTTTTAAGTTTAGTTGGTTTATTAACCCACAAGTTTAATTAGGTATTCTTTAACACCACAAAATGTAGGACTAGGATATACTATTATATACAAAAGCATTTCATGTAAGTCAGTGTATTAAGACTGTTAAATTTCAACTTATTATAATTACACATGGCAGAACCATTTAACCCTTTATGATCTTTACGTACTAAAATGTGAAAAAAGAAACCGTACTCACTTATTAAAGCCAACACGGTTTACAGCCTTAACTAAATGTTACATAGTCATGATTCCCAGAGATTTATTTTTTCCATAAGATATCAACTGAAGTTACAGAGGACAAGTTATCCTCTCATTCCCTGTGTTAATCCTGTGTTCTTTACAACTGTCTAAATTGTATTAGAATTTGCTTATAATGATGTTATATGATGTCCTTGTTGTGATACCTGCATTTCTGGAGAACTTAATATTGATTTACTGTGTCTTTTGCCCATCTTTGAGCAGCCTAGATGGCAATTACAGCTGTTGGTGGTATCTATTTTGTCTTTTCATAATTGTCATTTCATGTTCTACTTAAGATTAAAATATGAAAATTGTACCACGTGCACATCAACAGTGCATTAACCAAGTTATCAGCGATATCTGTGAAACACTATTATTTAACCATGGTTCTTTACATTGCTTCTTCATTTTATTTATGAAAATTGCATGCTACAATATAAACTTGAACAAGAAATACATTCGAAGGTGAGCTTCCCTGACATCAAGTCCTCATCAGGATCATTACCATCTTCCTAAGAAATCCATGGGACTTTCCCAGTACCTGCTTGCCTCTGCCAAATGCTTTCTCCCCTTCAGACTGGGATTTCAGATAAGTAGAGGCTGCTTTGTTTTTCTTCAGCTCTTACTTTAAAAGAGGCTTCACAGTTTTTGAGCTTTCTCTACTATTCTAATTTCAATCCACACTTCACATAGAATATGGTATTTTATACAAGGAAAATCATGTTTAAAAGTTATACAGCAGATTTGAAATTTCTTCTTTATTACAAATAGGTCTACCAGGTATAGATTTCTTCAAAGCACTGTTAAGAGCTGTACCAAAATTGAAAACTGTCTTATTTGAAGACGAAATACACTTAATGTGGGACAGACAGACAGAAGGAGATGACATTGCCTGGGCTCCTCTCGTTAGGAAGTGTATCACACAGAAGCTGTAAAATCATTTTAAAATTTTAAGAGGAGAAATTATTTTGCAACTAATTTGGAATTTTTTTACCTGGTCAATTTATATAAAACATGCAGTTGAAATCATTAAAACACATTATGATTCTATCTTGACTTAACAAGCTTTGAACTGCTCAAGAAAGATTTTTTTGTGTTGCACAGTGAAAATAAAAATTAAATATCAAGATGAAACTGAATAAATATTTGAATACCCTCCCAAGCAATTCCCCCATACACACACACACACACACACACACACACAAATACACATATACTTTCCTACCAGCAGACTAAATCCAGCTAGTTCCTGAAAGGCATTTATTTTGAGAATCACTATTGTTTTATTTTACTACATTTGTTTGGAGACTTTTTTAAAATGACTATATGCAAAGAACTAATAACTGCATCTGCAATCTCTAGCAGCAGCCCCTCCTTACGAGACTGTGTAGGGCATTTGTGGGTGTTGTTATTGTTGTTGTTGCAATCTAGCTAATAAAGGCTTTCTCTTACACAAGAGAATTTTGACAGGGTTGACTCCAGACAGCTTTCCAGCTGAGGTCTGGGGCCTTGCTGAACTTTCAAAATTTTCCCATTTGAGCTGCATCAAAGTGAAGGAAATTCAAGGATCACTAACGTCTCAGATGGTAGCACTTGCCCTAACAACGAAGGTTCAGGAATTCTTTGGAGCAGGCTGAGGTCATTTTTCTCCCCTTTTCTCCTAATGCTTTTCTCTATTAATCAGAGCTCAGAGCTCAGATTGGTCTTCAACTTCCTCCCAATCCTTGCTAAGCCTGTCATTTCTAGCTATTATTTACTTTAATGGACTTTGGCTGATCCCTTATGAAGCTTTGGATCTGAGAATAATAAGGCTGGAGAGCAACGGGCATAGACATGGGTGTGGGTTTGCCTGCAGATTAACCGTGGCAGATGGGCTTTATTGCGGTTTCCTGTGTACTGAGCGTTGATTGAGAGGGTATAATGAGAGAGGTGGTGTCTACACAATGGTCACAGCCACTTCATTGCACTTTGCGTCTAAACAACCCCATTTTTCTAAATCTTTGGGTTGTGAAATTTTAGGAAGTCAGAGCACAAGAACAAGTACAAAAACAACTGTAAATAACCATGAATGTTAATCCAACACTAATTGGTCCCTTCTTTCAGTATGAGTCCATTTTGCTCAGTTTTTAAAATTCTGGGTAAATTAATGGCAAAGATAGTTAAAATGTTCTTGCATTAGGTGGTTTTGGATGAAATAGTGAGCAACACGCATTTTCTGTGTGTGTGGTTTTTTTTGTTTGAGTTTTTGGTTTGTTTGCTTAGTTAAATATATGCTATATTTGATTATTGCCACAGACAATAAATGCTTAAGTTGTAATTATTTATATGCTTTGGGAGTTATGTTGGAGATACATTTTGAGGTAAATTATCAACTAGAGAACATTTTTAAAAATAACATCAGGGCAATTGTTTTATTTCTGGCATAGTAAATAAAAAATGTACTTTTTATTTCTTGCATTTGATGCAAGTTTCTGCTCAGTTGCAACTCACTATGCAATTAAAACATTTTGTCACAGGTGCTATCTAAAGTTATTTTACATATTCTTAATTTTTAAGATTTTACTTAATTCCTCCTTTTCATCAATGGATTAAATCACAACTATTGATTCTTTTCTTCCTTTGGGGCTTTACCCATCTGTCTTAATGCTTTCATCCTACACCCCTTGGTCTCAGAGGGGTGTTCTGAAAGTGAACCGCCAAAACCTGGAGAAGACTCTAGGTCAAGTTTGTGTACAAGAGTTTAAATTTTTAGTGACAGTCCTCTCTCACGGCCGCCTGAAAGTTTCCACACAGAACTGCACAAGCGAGCACCACCAATTATCCTCCTCCTTTGAAAACCATTATCAAGTTTTTCAAAACTTCTTTCATTTCACTGTTGTCAGTCAGTGAAAAGGAAACTAACCACCATGTCAAGACAACTCAGCTGCCTAGCAACGCAGGGCCACATTTTAATTCTGACTTGCTTCTGGTCTTGACTAATAGAAAGTGACTATGTTAAGCCAGTCACAAGAGTTGTTTGTCACTTCTGAAATGCAAACAAAACTATATTGTTTTCCAAAGTATTGGGTGTGATTGATGTAAAGATTTACAGTAACATCATTCATTTTCTCTTGTGTTTTAGTAGGATTGATGTCATATCTTTTCATGCTTTATTAAATACTTTAAAAGAGCTCAAAAAACATGACGCTTTTTGTCCTTTAAAGAGTCTAAAGAGGGGTTTTTCTTTCCAGTGAACTAGGCTCTAACAACTTGTGAAATTTAATGAATCTATTCAACTAGTGTCAGTCACATCAATAAATAATTTAATAAGAAACCCCCATCCATGAAGGAGAATGCAATTTAAACAATCAGAGAGAAACAGACCAGACCAAGGTCAACATTGTGGGGTGGGGGGAGGAAAAAATGAGCTTTTAAGTCATGAGTCTTAGAGTTTGGTTTATCAGATTTTCCCACAGCCCTGTATTCTTGCTTTTGGTAATAAAAGCTGCAAGTTTCTACTAATGCAATTCCAATGTTAAATCTTTTCAGGTATAATGTGGAGATATATATAGCAAAAGCACAATTTTTACATCCCCTAAATTCATATAAAATGGTTATTCAAATTGAGAAATAGTATCTGCGCTTGAATGTATTTCTGTTCCAATTGACTGGGAGCCAATTAATAATGTGGAAGGTATCCACTATTTTAAATATTCCCTAAAATTGCTGATATGTCTAATATTTTATATAAAAATATAATGAAACTTCATTTAGTAGGAATGTGCCAATTTATATGATTTATATATATGCAAATGAGAAAACGGTAATGTACTCCTCCAAAAGAATGTAAGATCTGAGTAGTAAAGAGAAATTACAAGCATTAATTATAATTTTCTTGTGATATAATATTCTAAGCAGTAACTCAATGATCATTTAACAAGATGTTTATTAAAAATTATGGGTTAAAAAGGTCAGAATGATAATAAAAATAAGCTGGGTGTCACCATCTCGGAAAGGCAGTAGAAAGTTTTTTCTTTCAATCCTGAAAATAATTCAGAATTAAGAGATTGTCTGTTTTCTTAAAACATTACTCATATTCTAAATTGGGATCTAATGATTAAGTAGGACAGAAAAGAGATAGTTTAAAACTTGTTAAAACATAATAAATACATGTTTTAAGACGAATAACAAGCATTGCATATGAAGAAGAATGATTGATGTTAAGGAAAAGAGATTATTTTATCTTGAAATGAAGTAGAAATCTTAAAGAGCTTTAAAAGACTTAATTCATTAGCTATAATTTGTCCAATTAGCCTATATCAACACTGAATATAAACTCAAATAATATGATTTTATTTGAAACAGAAGTGGTTTAGGTTCCATTTAAGATTTTTTTTGAAATTATTACATTCTGGTAGCACTGTGATGTATTGAAATATGCCTAGCTTTGGATGTCAGATCTGGGACTGGGACCCATTTTTCCCGTCTTCAAACAAGGGCAAATTATTTACCATCCTGGAGCATCACTTTTTTCACCTATGAATGAGGATAAGAACATGTTCTTCATGGGCTATTGGGGTGATGAGAATATCTGGCTCATCACAGGACTCAATATAAGTATAGGTAGTAATAGGAATGGTAGAACATGTTGCTTAAACACTCACATTCACAAACTAAGCTGCCTTGGTACTAGCTGTGTGACCTTGAGCAAATGGCTTCCACTTTTTGGATCATCAGTAACTTCATCTGTAAAATGAGGCCAATAATAGTACCTATATCTTAAGGTAAGTGTAGACGTTAACCAATTTATGCCAAAATATTGCATATAAAATTAAAAAGCACTTACTCATAATTGCAGGTGATCAAATAACCAATGCTAGTGTTCATATTATAATTATGCTTGTGTTAATGTTATTTTTCTCAGATGTCAAAAATAAATAATTTAGCTCCTCCCATTTTTTTTTAACGATAAACCAACATTAAAGGCTTTATTTCCAGATTGGTAAGTAGACTTAACCACCAAAGTCCATTCCATAACAGAAGAAATGGAAAGATATAAGTAAGCTTTTAAAATATTGATTATTTTATCTGAATTAGTTTTTAACCAGATATTGTCTTGAAATATAATGGAGTATTACTGTAGCATGTCTTGGCAAAACTTAAGATTTTCCAGCTCTATATCAAAGGTGCTTTGTCAACTAAGTCTAATTATTTTATACAGTCAATTATTATGTGGTACCAGTAATTATTATGTGGTACCAAGAGACAATGGTAGGCACAAAATCTGATAGCTTGAAGCCCAGTCTTAGTTTTCTCAGAATTTCCAGTAGAAGCACATATTTATGAGCTGAAAGCAGCCTATGGACATGTTTTGTTTGTGCTACACAGAGTTTTAAATTATGATATTGAATTGATTGATAACTTCTGAACTTTAGATTTTCCATTAAAATCCAGATTCCTAGGTGCTCTTTAAAAATCAGAAAGATGGCAAGAGTGAAACTGCTGTGGCAGTGTTGGGTAGCGGCTGAGTTGCTGTTGGTTTTTTTTTTGATGAGGTCTGAATTCTCTACTTCATCTTTGTCAACAGTGCTTTCTCCATGTATTGTGAAACACATCCATCTGGATTCACCTATTTAAGCTACATGCCTAGCCCCCAGAGTCATCCAGACTTTTAGCATAAGAACTCAAATGAAAAATCATGAAGAATGCATTAACTGAATCCAACATCACCTACAGGACCCTGGGCCCATTGCACTTTGTAATTGTATTACTTTTCCTCTAGTATCTTCATAGGATCTTAGGTATACTCTCTCTGAAAAGTGTTAAAGACAACTTCTCCCTGGGCCTGAGAATAAACTATCTTTTTCCTATCGCTGTATATTTTTTTTGTTTGTTTCGGTTTTTTTTTGTTTTTTTTTTCCTGGCTGGATAGGGAAGTGATTAAGTCACAAGTGAGGAGCTGCAGTGGCCCATGATCAATACATAGGTCCATCTCCTGGAACTTGTGACCACTCGCCCAGGATTGCACTCATGACCACAACAATGATGATGGCTTCTCTGTTTCTCCTGCCGCACCACATCAGACACCTGTGGCAAATATTGAGGCAACACTCTGTGAAGTCTGACTAGTGATTCTTAGAGACTCCAACTAATGGCTTCTCTGGGAGGGATAAAGTAGGGCACATGAAATTATCTTGTTGAGAATACATGGGTATGTTTATAGACTCACATATATTTCATTTATAAATATAAAATTATTTTAGACCGAGTTACAATTTTTATGGTAAAAATAAGTAGAATAATAGCATTTAAATAATACTTTTAAACTTTTTCATATTCTTTCCTAAATACCTTGATTAACATTTATTTGGTAACATTATTTGTCCCATTCTTTAAAAAGAGGGAAAATAGGCTATGAGAAAGTAAGTACATTCGAGTTCCAATTATTCTTAATATGTTGTATCATAGTATTTCATTTGCATCAAAGTCAGTTACACTGCAAACTAACCAACTTCACAAACAAAAATAATAATATGAAAGTAGAAATTTACATTTGAAACTCTTAACTACCATCGGTACCAAATATACTTTTGGTTATCTTGTCAAATTATAGGGATGAGTGGCTGAGACCATGCAGGTATGTTCGGTATGGTTGAATGGAGTGCTAGAGTGTTGCTATTGGCCTTGAAATAGATTGAATTTTTTTTCTTTTTTTGCCTTCTACCTGGGATCATGGTCTCTGCCTTACTTGCACAGGGTCCTCATTATCAAAGCAGATTATCTGGCTCATATTACACAATATGTTAAATAGCTTACTTCTTTAAATATACACACTTTTACCAGATTCAAATGTGAATACTCAGAGCTTAAAAACACAATATTTTATTAAAAACAATTTCAATTAAAAATAAAATTGTGTTTTAACCTTTATGTGTTTCCCAGGTCTTTTTTAAAACATAAGTATTCTTATTTAACAGTATATAATACTATTAACCAATAAGTTTAAAGTAAGTATCTGTTTAAGGAAATTTCTTCATAAGAAAATATACTAAATTTTCATATGATGTCTAGCTGCACTTTTTTTTTTTTTTTTTTAGTGCTTTGTTCATTTGCTGTCACAAGATGTTAACCTCAAAGAAACATTTGGTATCACTGAAATGGCTTTAAACATCACTTTTCAAGCCACAGAAATTGTTTTTGTGATAGCGTGCCTGTTGAATACCATTGCCAGAATATTTAATCACACTTGTCATGACAGATGCAAACACAGGAAAATAGTCTTGATATAAGAAAAAGATTTCTAAAGATATCAATATCCAGTCAATAGGTTAGCTTTTAAAGCTTATATCTACATCTAGATATAGAATTCCTATTCCCAAATTTAATCTAGACAGTTCTTTAAAATGAAACATAAAAGAGTCTGTCTAATTTCTCATTTGGAAAGAAAAATGTGAGATAAAAGACATGAAAATTATTCGTGAGTGGGATGATGATTCCGGATGGAGGCTTTTGTGCATAAATAGTTATAACCATTCATAGACTCTAGATTTGAAAGACATTTGGAAATCATGTAGTGCAACTTCACAAACAGTGGGGAGACATCCCTCTAAGTCATGCCCCACCCCAGTGGGTTGCTTTCTGGCTCCTTCCAATAAGGGGAAGCTCTCTCTCTTTCTCTTTTTTTTTTTTTTTTTGGAATTCTGTTTCCTTGAACTGCTTCAGATGGATTTTTGGGTGAGCCAAAGTTTCCCTTCTCTGGCTTCCTAAGTCTGTCTTTACAGCTATATGGCTTCAACACAAGGAAGGTGGAGCAAAAGAATATTCAGAGCCATTGGGCATGCCACCATTATAAAAATCTAATGTGATGTTTCACCAACAGCACACATTCAATAGTTACAAATGAATATTAATACATAAATTTAAGATTGTTCTGTATCTAGGGCTTATTTGTTTCAAGGTAATTGTAATAATGTCATTTTCCTCCTTCACCTTGCCTAAAGAGTCCTGTTAATGGAAGGACAGGATAACAATCCCTAAGAATGTCAAATCCCTATTCAATCACTATTCTGCTTCTTCTTCACTTTGCTTCAAAATCTGACCAAATCTCCTTATGCTCACCAACAGAAGGGGCCAAATTAGGGTTTTTTTGGGAGGTGGTGGTGAGTGAATTCATACGTTTGAATCATTCACAGTGGTGAAAGGGAGAAGGAAACTCAAAGCTTCAAGCTCATTTTATCCTTTAAAATGACATTGAGGCCACCAGAGTTGTCTGAGTCCTGTGCAGCCCCAGTCAGGACTTGCTGAAGGTAGCTGTGCTTCTGTTTTCTGTCGTTTATAAAAAACTATCTTCTTGTCAAGATATCCTCAGGTCATTATTTAGTTTAATGAACATTTCAGAATGCCTAGTAGATGTTAGGCATTTCATCAAGTACTGGGAATAAAAAGTGAATGAGACATAAACCTCAACCTGAAGTTGTTCACAACCCATTGAAAAAGAAGAACATATAAACAAATACCTTTGATTAAAAAAAGACCTTAAATAGAGATTAGCACACGAGGTTATCTACAGGAGCAGCACATGACTATCACAGATGGGGTTAAATGAGGGGTTCACAGGGCAATTGATAACGTAGTACAGCAACTTGAGTGTAGTCAAAGGTCATTAGGAGGAAACACATCTGTAAAGGTCTGATGGTACTTAAGAATGGAGTGCATGCTGGAGGAATAGCAAATGATCAGCATGGCTGAAGCAACATAGAGAATGCTGATAGAAATTTGATTAGGTTGAAAAGATTTATTTTAAGGTTATTAACATAAAGTAATAGCTTCCATTAGCAACAAGTTATTTTAGTCAGACTATAAATATACATTTTTTAAAAAATAAGTTGAGTTAATCAAAAGAACTTGTTGAATGTTTTTTCTAGGAGTATACCTTGCCCAAGAAAATGTTTATTTACATGTGAAAGAGGATAATGCTAGAGGATGAGCTAATTGGTAACACATATATTACATACAAATTTTAGCTAAATAGATGAATTTTGTGATGTTTTTAATAGTAATAAAAAATTCCATCCTGTTTGCCATAAATAGAGGGTTAGTAAAATGAATTTTTAATTATTCATACAATGGAATACTATGGATTCAGTAAAATAAGGCTCTGGAAAAACATTGGATTCTATAGAACTGAGAGTCATTACATAGACTGTTGGAAGAATAAAAGTAATAAAAGCAGATTCCATAATAAACAGTTGGATCACAACTTTTTTTTTTTTTTTTTTGAGATAGAGTCTTGCTCTGTCGCCCAGGCTGGAGTGTAATGGTCTGACCTCAGCTCGCTGCAACCTCCTCCTCCCCTCCCAGGTTCAAGCAATTCTCCTGCCTCAGCCTCCCGAGTAGCTGGGATTACAGGTGCACACCACCACACTCAGCTCATTTTTGTATTTTTAGTAGAGACAAGGTTTCACCATATTGGCCAGGCTGGTCTCAAACTCCTGACCTCAGGTGATCTGCCTGCCTCGGCCTCCCAAAGTGCTGAGATTACAGGTGTGAGCCACCGTGCCCAGCTGGATCTCAATTTTTAAAAAATATACATTTATTTATATCGAAAATACCTTAAAATATGTATTAAAAGTATATTGGTGGTGGTCATCTCAGGGTAGTAGGATTAGGGATGATCTGAACTTTCTTATCTTTAGAGTATCTGTTTAATTTTTTTCTACAATAAATGTAAAGTTTTTTAATATAAGAAAAAAATAATGGTTAACATTCAAGGGATAAAATAAACTCTCTAGTTGTAATAAAGACCATTTTCAAACAGTGATTCCCAGTTCAGTCTTCAAAATGTAGATAAAGCAGTAGAATAATGTCAAGGTGTTTCAATTAGTCTTTGGACCCAACACTCAATGTGGCTGTCCTTATGGTGGTCTGACTAGGTATTATTCGGTCCATGTAATACCATAAGGACAATTCTGTCCAGAAAGTAGCTTCTGTGGTTAGATAAATTTGGCCAACAAGAAAGCATTGGTTGAAGTCCTCTGTAATCTTCTAACACTTATTGCATGTGTATAGTTTTAGGTACAACTTATTGTTCAATTATTTACTTTGTTTTAATAATTATAAATGATAAAAACATATACTTTATGCATTTATCACTGTAGCAATTATCTCAATGGATTCTATCATCCATGCCTTACTTGGAAGACTTGCCAAACATTTTTCTGATTTATTTCATTTTATTTTGTTTAGATTGAAAATTTTACTATTTCCACTGAGCAAATAAACAACAAATAGTTGTTTTTTGTCATTTAAAAGAAAATTATCTTCCTGTCAAGATGTCCTCAGGTCATCAGATAAATTCAAACATATGTTTTATAGTGATTTTGAAATATTATAATCAAAATAGTCCCTCTTTTAAACAGATTTAAATATATATATGTGTGTGTGTATATAGATATTTGATTTTTAAATGGAATCCTTGCATCTACTTCCATGACAATTTTTGAAAAATAAAAATTTTCAAATATGATTTATCATATTCTACACGTGTCTCAAAAATGAGCATCAGTACTCGATAGAGCAAGTACTATTATAATGTTACTTCACTTTTGAGTGCTTTTTTGGACATTTATCAAAAGGGCAGTCATAAATCATCGTTATATTCCTTTTTAAGCAAAAAGAAGAAGCAATACATACAGTTTGTACACCAGCAGTTTCATCCTCTCTTCATGTTGTGGCAGATTAATATCAGCTTAGCCCAAACATCCAAAGTTATGCTGTTGGCAATGTAGCCATCTGTTTTTAATGAATATCTGGGGTCCATTTTTCAGTTAAGCTTCTCTTATTGTGTGTGTATGTTGCATTTTCAGCGCTATCTGCATAATTGCTTAAAGATTTTACTGCAAAATTAATATCCTTGCTGTGAACAAGGGAACAAGGCAAAAACCAGGATGACAGAGCCTGAGATGAGGTGAAAAGCAAATCCAATTTTTCCTTGCACCATAGAAACCTCGTCAGGACTAGCTTTATCTGGTAATCCACATTTAAACTTTAACCTGTAGGGGGGCTCTTTGTGTTAGATAATGTAAGCATAAAAGGAGGCTGAATCGCTAATCAGATTAATCATATTTTGTAAGACTCAAAAGCTTCATTAAAAGGAACTGGTATCCAAGTTACACATTGTTGTTGTTGTTGTTGTTGGCAGAATAAGAGTTTATCATTTAAAAAAAAAAGAATGACATGAAAATGCTCAAATGTCTGCAACTTTTAGTGAACCTATAGCAAACAAGACCAAAAGACAAAATCAAATCCTAATTCATAAAATTACTTTACATCCCAACAGAGTCAACACATAGATTACTTCAGTTTCTTCATATTTTAATCTTAGAAGACAATATTTGATAGAGGTTGTGACAGCTATTATAATTTTTTCATATTTTGAGGAGTAATCTTCCTGTAATATCTTTATAATATATATATTTATAAATTATATATTATATATGAATTATATATAAATGTAACACATAAATGTATAAAGACTACCAGTTGATGATTTATTATTCTAAACCATTTCTCAAAAGCCATTTCTCTCATTTTGTAAGTTGGTTGCTTAAAGGAAGAAAATTTTTTGGAAATAGAGAACTTTCTCAGGAGTAACATGGAAAAGAATGATCTTTGTAGATCCAATATTTTATAAAATTTGAATCAAAGAAATGCAGTCATAAATTTGTTGAAAACAAGGGAAAGAAAAAATGTTATTATTTTGCAAGCAAAGCAAAACTAAAAAAAAAAACAAAAAATATGTAGTTGATAGTCTATAGCATGACTAGTTCATTGTGGGGAAAATGCAATTGTGGGGAAAACGCAATTGTGTGTATAACTTTATGCACACCAAAATCTCCCTTTTGAAAACTCAGCCCTTATACTTTAAATCAACAAACAGTTTTCAGCATATGGTATATTGACAAATGCCTCCTAACAAAACTGCTCCAATAATAATCTTGGTGAAAGAGCATGCCAAGTAATAGCTATCAAAAATTGTTTTATGCTACCCCTCTTGAAGGATACCATGTAATTCTGATATCTAGATAGGAGCATAAAAACATTACATCAGTTCATTTTTATTAGTACAATAGATATCATTCTAAGGAAAGATCAATTTATAAGATTATATATTAACAACTGTGGAACTCTAGATCTTAAAATCAACTATACAAATTGCTAATCAAAATACATAGGTCTTTATAACCAAGTCATTTCAGATGAGGAAACTCAACCAAATGAAATAATATGGTTTGTTAACAACAACAACAACAAAACAAATGGGAAATAGAAGCAATATCAACAGCTTGCTTAGCATGTTATGATACTACATATAATATCTAAATTAATGAATATTTTAAATTGTATTGTAAAAGATCCAAGTTTACTAACAAATCTGTAGCTTAAATATTAGCAATAATAGTTTCTGAATGAATCATCAATAAGTTTAATGTATGCTCTGTCAGCTATATAGATGTATAATTATGTTTTATAACATCAGACTGGTCTAAATCAATAATTTCTGCATTTGTACACTTATGTGTCTATTATTTATTATCCATGATAATGAAAGTACATTTCTAATTTATCCCCAATATTTCAATAGTTTCTATTGCAATATCCTCAATATTCCAATAGTTCTATTGCCAATATAAATTCCACTTTTAACCATTAAGGCATAAGTTTTTTTTCTATAAAGTTTAATTTTCCTGGCTTGTGTTTTTCTACTTTTATCCCAACAAATTAAATAAAATGTTCAAAATAACCACTCTTAAAAACATTGGTATATAAATTTTGCTTTACATTTAAAAAATAACTTTACCTATGATTTTGAATTGTAAAGATCTCCACCGCTACAGTAATTCCCAAAAGGAAATAAACTGTTTCATTATTCCTTAAATGCTCTACACAAGTGTTTTAATCATCTCCTACAAAAATAAAACAAAGCCAAAAACACACACAGCCAAAAAATAAGCAGTAAATCTCAATTTTGTAAAGATTCTAACATCAGAGATCTTTGGTAATTTTAACCTCTGATGAGTTTAAGCTAATGATGAACAATGAATGTGGTACTGATGACCTATTCATCAGAAAATTAGGCATCTAACTCTTACCAAGCATCAGACTGACTGTATGATTTTGTGTAAGTCATGTCATCATCCAGATTGTCAGCTCATAATCTATAAAATGAGAGAAATGGCCTTAGTTCTCTCTAAGGCTACTTACAAGTTGAATATTCAATGACACTTAATGTTGAATATAGGTGATGTTTGAAGGGAAGACCTGTCTTATACAAATATAAATATTCAGAGGTTTCTGGAGTAACATAGACAAAAATATAATTGATATAACCTCAAGTTTATTCTATTAAATTATGTAGTCATCCCTACCACACAAAGAAAATTATAAAGTTCATAAGCCCAGTTAATGCAGATAATATAGGCAGCAATTTGAATCATTTACTCCCCACAAGCCCCAAGCTATTCTCAAATTGGCAATTTTGCCTAAACTAGGCATTTGATTGTTTTTTTTTTCCTCTTCCTGCCCTGAATGAATTGTGATGTTTTTACTTTGCCTCAGCATATCAATTCAGTCATGGAAACAGGAGGCAAAAGATCCAACTTTTGGGTGATTATAATTCTTGGGCCTCCAGTATGCAAAAACATTAAGCAGAATTTAAAGAATGAGCATAAATACAGATAGTGCTTTATTGTCATGTTTTCTTGATGCAAATCTCAAGGCCATCTTTTAGGTAAGATCCCCCCACCCCCACCAACCCCCACCCCCACCGCCAAGTCGAGGAAAGGAAAAAGTCTTTACCACACTTTAAATAAAAATAAAACAAAAAAACAAAACAAAACAACAAAAACCTTACATGACTGCTTCCAAGGAAAAAAATTCCCCTTTGGAATAGAGAGCAGCTGTGGAGACATCTGTGGGCTGAACTGAGTCCTAAAAGAACAATTGCGCATACATCTGTGGAGATAAAATAAGTGATGGATAAAATGTGAATTAAGAGCTCACATTCTGTAGATACTATTATAAATGTATAAGAATAAAATGAGGCTCATAAAACATCTTTTTATACTTCACCATCAACTATCTGGTGAATTAAGATGTGACAATAAAAGAGCAAAGCAAGGTCAGCTGGAGGGGCACAACACTGTTCTATGTTTCTTTTTTATTTTTTTTATTTTTTGCAGGGGAGACCTAAGGACACGTTTACCTTCTCTCAGTGAACACCACATATTTTCATTTGACCATCTGTACTGAGATAAATTTCAGTGGTATCGTCATACCACATGTGGCTTGCGCCACATGTATTTGTTCCTCAGTAACCTACAATATTTTTTCAAATCTTCACAACATAGTTTATTAAAATTTGAATTGGACTGCAAATAAAATATAGTTAAGACATGGAGCAAATAAACTGTTCTGATGAATCGCAACAAAACACATGATCTTAGATGTCATCAATTTCTACCTTACTTTCCAAATAAAATATTTGACTTCAGAGCAACCAAGAGACTTAGCCAAAAATCATATAGATAGTGACAGAATTTGAACAAAAACCTAGATATCCTGGTTTTCAATCTAAAGTTCTTTACATTATACTCCTTGTTAGTTCTCTTGGAAATATTTTACAAGTTTTCTGAAATAGCACTATGTTTTGACATAATTTGAATGCTAATTAGAGTATAAACATCTTGAGATCAGAGAATATGCACATATTATTGAGTACAGTTATATCAAATCTTAATATTTTGATAACTTATACAATTTAAATTATTCCAGGTTATAGAAAAAGATAGAAATTTTGAAATATTTAGTGTTCTTTTCAACTCCTTGCCAATAACTAAACAAGATATCATGAAAACACAAAGAACATATATCAATCACATTTTTGAATAAGATTACAAAACTCTTTTATAAACCATTAGCAAATCAAATTGAGCAGTATTGCATAAGCAAGGAGGTTTTACTTAAAGACTCTAAGGACAGTTAATTTGAGGAAGAAAAGTAATGTAGTCTTCTTTGTATATTAAATTGATAAAATTTAATATTCTCTGTAAGACTGCTAAAAAATGTGAAATCAAAAAATAGCTCTTTCACATGATAAAGACTGTCTTAAAACAGACCACATAATTTTTAATTATGGAGTCACTTCTACTTTCAATACTTAGGAATACTCTATTTAATTGCTATAAAATACATCATAGGCATAACTATTACCAAAAAAAGAGACAAAACAACACTACATATAGATTTTATGCTCTGTACTTGGAAAGCCCAAGGTAATCACCTGAATCAATTGAAGTATGATAAGCAATAATATAATAAGGAAAAGAGTCAATCATGAAATAATATTTAACAGCTGTAGGCAGCTTAGATTTAGAACCTGTAACAGTAAAAGAATTCAAAATAGTAAAGTATCACATACACTGAGAAAATATTTAACTGTAGTACTAACCTAAATAAAATTAAAAGATTAAGATAGTAAATGAAGACTCAAAGGTAGGTACAGACTTATTATAGTACTGAATTAGAGGGTTTAATAACATAAAAATTTATTTCTTCAGTTTATCTATTAATTTAGTAAAATATTATACAGTATAGCAAGGGATTTTTCTTAAGAATTTTGCCAAATGATTCATGAGTTAATTTGGAGTACAATAGAAAAATGTGAGAATTGTAAAAACATTTTTGGAAGGATAGTGACACAGCCTCATTGTACAAAATGTTAACTTACATTCTAAAGATATAGTAATTTAAACAGTATGATGTTGAAACAAGTATCAATGTAACAAAATATAAAAGTCAGAAACATGCCTAAGGACATGTAGTAAGTATATGATAAAGGAAGTATATCAGGTCAGTAAGGAAAGTAATAGAATTTTTAATAAATGGTATTGATATAGCATATCACAGTATATAATAAAATCAATTCCTGATGGATTAAAAATATACATTTTAAAATAAGCTGATGGGGTATTATAATAAAATATAGTTCAAGACTTATATAAACTTGGATTGTGGGTGACTTTTTAAGCCTGCTACCAGATGTAGAGCTATAAAGGCAAAAATAGATATATCTCCTTCTCACCACTATACTGTTATTTCCTAGTTGCTAATCTTTTTCAACATGGATGCTGCTGCTAAAACCTTCTAGACAGACAAATTCGAAAAAAGAGCACTGGGTTCCTGAGGACTCGAGAAAAAAAAATAAGAAGAAGATGGTGTAGGTGTTTAGAAAAGATGATAGACATTTTCTAGTGAAATTATATTTTCATTGAGCATGTCTGTAAAATGCAAAGACAATGTAAAATGACAATTGTATAATACTATAATAATGATTTATGTTTATTTGAAATCATCAACTTTTTTTTTTCTACATAGTGTTCTGTTCATATCAGAACTTAGAATTTAAGCTGTTCATATTTTCATTCAGGTATATTATAAGTAAAATTGAGTTTTTCAAATGATCTGCAAACCTAATCACTCTGCTAAATATATGAGTCTGTAGGAAAATACATTTTATTTTCGAGTGACTGACATCTAAATAGACCTTGGAAATACAAACAACTAATAAAGCAATGGATGCTTATATTTTTCTCTAGCTATTTATAATATAATTTAATATAATCACATCATTATATAATACAATAATATTAATTTATATATAATATAAGTAAAATTTACCTGGCTGATTTAAAATTGTTTGGAACTAATGACTCCTTTTAGTTCTTCAATTTTCTCCTCTGTGGGGTCAGAATGTCTGAATATGACTGGTATTCTTTTAAATTTTTTAACTCCAAAAAATTTTTTTTAATTTTTAATTTTTGTGGATGTATATATGTGGTATACCTGAGATGTTTTGATACAGGCATGCAATGTGAAATAAGCACATCATGAAAATGGGGTATGTATCTCCTCAGGTATTCATCCACTGATGTTCTCATTTATTTGTGGGATCAAAAAATTTTTTCAACTTTTTGACTCTTCCGTAAAAATATTTCACTTAAAACAGCAACACATTGTATAATGTACAAAAATATTTTCTGTCTGTATATCCTTACTCTATAAGGTTTATTCTATTTTTAAAATTTTAATTTTTTTCTTTTTTTCTTTTCTTGTTGTACTTTTCAAACCTTTTTGTTAAAAACTACTATGTAAACACGTACAGTAGCCTAGGCCAACACAGGGTCAGGATCAATGTCATTGGCTTCTACCTCCATGTTTTGTTCCGCTGGGAGGTCTCTAGAGACACTGACATGCATGGATCTGTTATCTTCTATAATAACAATGCCTTCTTTGGAATACCTCCTGAAGGACTACTTTACAATAGTGGGAAATTTGATTCTACTGAAAGCCGCTATTTTACAATTAACTTCCTTTCTATATAAGTAGAAAAGGTACATTATAAAATAACAATACAACTTATAGTATAGTAAATACATAAACCAGTAACATGGTCATTTATTATCATTATCAAGTATTATGTGTTGTACATAATTGTATGTGCCATACTTTTAGATAAATGGCAATGCAGTAGGATTTTTAACATCAGCACCACCACAAACACCATCGGTGATGTGTTGTGCTACAATGTTATGACAGCTATGATGTCACTAGGCAATAGGAATTTTTCAGCTTCATTATAATCTTATGAGACCACCATCATACATGTGATCCATCATTGACTAAAATGTTGTTATGTGGCACATGACTATTTGAATGGCTGCTTTTACTCAAACTTCATGAAGACAAAAAGATTTGTTAAGAACAAATGCATCTTTTCTGCAATGAGAATAACTTTAATTTGCTCTGTTTATTATGTATAATTTATATGAACACATACAAAATATACTCAGTGAATATTAATGCACATCAACAATGTGAAAGAGGTTTCCAGTCACATTAACAGGAAGAGTTTCTTCTTAATGAGGCCCCCAATTTACAATAGCTTCTTAACTTGGCCAGCAATGTAACCCTTTCTGTGGAACATCATTAACACCCAGATAATTATGGATTCAGATGGTGAGTTTGAATCATTTCACAAGAAACAGTTAAAGGCAGAATAAATGAATTATCCACCACTCATACTGGTGGCCAATAATCAAGACAGATGTGTTTCCTCTATTTGAAAAGACGTTGCCTTTCTATCTTCAAGTTTCCTGAGACAGTCCTTAAGAGAACCAGAAAACATATGTAGAAATGGCTTTTTGCATAATCCTGAGGTCCTATCTTTGCCAATATGAAGGCAGTGACAGTTGCATCATTGATCAGAACTCACTGAGAAATAACAGATATATTCTGGGTGGCTTCTTTGTTCTAACAGCACCTCTCTTGTTCTCTTTTTACCCTCCATGAATTGATACTTCTGATTTTCTGCTTCTTTGGCTTCTTGCCCTGAATTTTTATCTCTCATAGAAAAAAAAAATACAACATGCTTGAAATACTTCGCTTGTTAATGAAGCTACAGTGATGATCTTCTTAGAGTCATGCTATTTGTCCTAGCTCAAAGTTAACAGCTAAAAATCTAGAGGGGAGGCCAGTCAGATACCAAGTCCAGAGCCATATTTTAAGTAAGGATAACAACTGGATAAGTTAGGTAAGTGCTGAAATAGTCAAGAGTTCAGCTGGAATTAGCATGAAAAGACACATATTTTGTGTTTTGGGGAGAATTTCTGGCACAAGATTTGGAGTAAAAGATGGCAAATCAGGGTTAAAGTCTGGTCACAAAATTATACATATATTAGGTTGCATCAAAGACAAAATGGCAAAAGCCTGATATATCATTTAGTCAATAGCCATCAGATTTTTTCCCATTTTATGTCTCCTAATGGTCTTTCTTGAGAAGAGCTTATAGAGATGGCCTGTGACAGGCCAGGCATGAAGAGGTAAGAACCAGGCACAAAATTAGCTTAATGCTCATGAGTCACAACCCCCTAGCTACTTCAGCCTGCCACTAATCAGAGTGGTAAGTGTAAGGAGTGTGTGGGAAGTTTGATTCTACCAAAAGCAAGATGATGTGAAATCAAAGCAATGTGTCACTCCAAACACTAGGGAAAGAATAAGAATTGCAAATGCCAGGAACATTGGATTACACTTAATTGAAACATTATAACTCTGTCCGGGGGGAGAGGGGAGTGGGAAGTGCTACTGTAGAGGCCACGTTTGCTATAAAAGAGTTGCTAGTAGTGTCTTCTGTAGCACAAAACTGTAAAGGAAAAGTCTGCTTAGTGAACCATTGGCTTTTTAAGCTCATAGAAGCAGTATGGCTGCAATGCCTCACTAAAGAAAACACAAAGCTGTAGAGAGGGAGAAAAAGTGGGGTGCTTACTTTGACCTGAACAGTGAGGATTATTAGTGTCGTTATTAGTAGCTTGATTAAGAAACCTGTAGCTGACTGTATGATAAATCGAGTATTTCAATGCAGAATGGCAGTGCTCAAATAAAGGCATCTCTTTCTCTGTCTCTCTCTCCCTTCTTCTCTCTTTCTGTATGAGATATGACATAGAACACATGGCAAAATGCTTAGTGTCATTCGTGTGGGGAGCTAAAATAGAAATTCAAAATCTCAAAACCAATCTTAGAGACTTTGTTCAGAAATGGAGCAGATTGAAATGACCTCTCACAACAGATTGTGTCAGAAGAAAAGGGAAAGAGGCCATTTCTATAAGGCAGCAAAATAATATGAAATGACAGAACCTGATGCCTTACCAGTGTATGTATGTCACTGAAAAATTGCAATAGCAGAGGCATTTGTATTGATCAAGTAAACGAGTGACAACAAATCAAATTAACCTATGTTAGTTTCAACAACTGAAAACATAGGATAAAGGAAAATGTATTATGAAAATGAAGATTTAATCAAACCAGAAATTTAAAATCAAATGTTATATTTGCCCATTCCTCTTTCACAATATATGGCTTTTCTGGAAAAGCCTCTATGCAGGGTCTCTGAAAGCATTTCCTAGATTACTGAAAAATAAAATGGTATCTTCTTGGGAGATTATTGTCTCCCATTGTCTCTGCTGAGGGCTTGAATCCTGTACATGGGGTCTCCCATCAGGATAAAATTATTAAACGTGTCATAGTTTACAATAAAATTCTTCGTCTTCTACTTACTTATGTTTCTAATTAACATAAAATGTCCTTTTCACTTGCATAAGAGTATTGCTAAAGTTATATTTATCATTACTGAAATCTGGAAACTTTATTCTCATAGAAGTTTAAAATTTCCTGCAGACTTCAAAATATCAGAACAGAATGAAAACTGAAAATCTGTTTATTCCAAAGGCTGCAGAAAAGAAAATTGAGCGCAGAGAAATGGAAGGGGTTACCTACTAGCCATAGGAATTAGGCATAAAATGAAGAAAATTGCAACAGAATGGGCTGCACTCAGATTTCCTGTTTTATCTGGAGATGCATATGAAATAATTTATGTAAAAACAGGATGTTGGTCTGAAGCATCCACTTAAATCATTTTACTGAAATTAAAATAGTTACTTAAAGTGTTAGTAATAACAATGGAAACACATGTATTTCTAGCAAAACACTCATTTTAAGATTTGAATTTATAAGAATATAAAATGTTGAATTAATAAAATGTAGTAGTCTCACGTTCGAAACAGGTAGATCACAGTTATCTGGAGGGGTTACTTTAGTCTTCCTTCCCTTCTTCCTTTCCTTTTTTCCCCTTTTCTCCCTTTCTTCTTGTTCCTTCTTCTCCTTTTCCTCCTCCTAGTCCTCCTTCTTTTTCATTTAGTATTTTGGTGGTTTTTAAATGTCCACAAAATGTTTGACACTCTTACTTTGTGTAGGTGGAGCTTAATATCCCAGTGGCCCGGTCTTAGTGACTCTTTTCTAATGCATAGAACACTGGGGAAGTAGCCATGTGTAACTTCTGACACCAAGTCATAAAAGACATTTGTAACATTCTTGGATCATTTGCTCTGAAAGTAGCCAGCTGCCATGTCAATAGGACGTTCAAGCTATCTGGAGACCTCCATGTGGTGAGGAACTGAAGCCTCCTGCCCACACCCCTGTGAGTGAGCTATCTTGGAAATGGATCTTCTGGCCCCCACTTGAGCCATGAGATGACCCGAGCCTACTTCAATTTCACGAGAGATTCTGAGCCAAAACTATTCAGCTAAGCTGCTCATGAATTCTTGACCTACAGAACAGTAATATAATAATTATTTTTTTCTTGAAGTCTCTGAATTTAAGATAATTTGTAATGTCACATAGAAACTAATATAAATATGCTCCGTTTCTCATGTTAAACTTTGTAATATGCTTCCTAGTAATGAGAAAGCTTTCTTTTAAAATGTCATTATGCAAGTATCACATATTCTCCATGAAAATAGAGAATTCTGGCCGGGCGCAGTGGCTCACGCCTGTAATCACAGCACATTGCGAGACGGAGACAGGCAGATCACAAGGTCAAGAGATCGAAACCATCCTGGCCAAAATGGTGAAACCCTGTCTCTACTAAAAATACAAAAATTAGCTGGGCGTGGTGGCGCACGCCTGTAGTCCCAGCTCCTCAGGAGGCTGAGGCAGGAGAATTCCTTGAACCTGGGAGGCGGAGGTTGCAGTGAGCCGAGATGGCGCCATTGCACTCCAGCCTGGGTGACAGAGTCAGACTCCATTTCAAAAAAAAAAAAAGAGAGAGAGCGAGAAAAAAGAAAAACAGAATTCTTTTTTCTTTTCTTTTCTTTTTTTTTTTTTTGAGATGGAGTCTGGCTCTGTCACCCAGGCTGGAGTGCAGTGGTGCCATCTCAGCTCACTGCAACCTCCTCCTCCCAGATTCAAGCAATTTTCCTGTCTCAGCCTCCTGAATAGCTGGGACTACAGGCGCATGCCACCACATCTGGCTAATTTTTGTATTTTCAGTAGAGACAGGATTTCATCATATTGATCAGGCTGGTCTCAAACTCCTGACCTCAGGTGATCCACCTGCCTTGGCCTCCCAAAGTGCTGGGATTACAGGCGTGAGCCACCATGCCCAGCCAAAAATAGGGAATTCAAACAAATAAATATGAAGGGGAAGAAGAGGAGAATATGAGGTAACAGAGTTGGTTGGGAAGGGGCACAGCAGTTGTAGTATGAAATATGGTATCAGGGTAAGCATCTTTGAGATAGTGAGATTTGAGAAAATCTTAAAGACAGTGAGGAATGAAGTCATATTCTTATCTCAGGGAAGGCTTTGAGGCAAAGGGAATTGATAGTACAAAGACTGTAATGTTAGATCATGCCTGGCTGATCAACAAACTGCAATAAGACCGGTGCTAATGAAACAAAGAACAGAAGATGAAGCCAGAGAAGGAAGCGGATAGGAGGAGAAAATCAAAAGGGAATCTGCAGGCCATTTTAAAGACCTGATTTTTAAAAACATTTTCTTATATTCTACCTTGTTTATTATACAAGTGTATTTGTTGGTAAAATTTAACAGTTTGAGCAACACATTTCTAGACTCTTTTCATTAATTTTGTCTGGCACTAAATAAGAATATTAATCTACATATTAAGGGTGGGTTTTTTAAATCTCATGAAAGAGTTCTTTAATTTGGAATGTAATTCTTTTCTGTTATATTTCTCCATATTTATTAGGAATCCCAATTATCTACATCTTGGGTATACAAACTGGATTTTAAACCACTGTGTTCCCTGTTATTGTCTTTGTCTTTTGTCCTTTTTCCTTCGTTTTCCAGAAAAGTTCCTAAATTTACCTTCCACATCAGGACTTAGTTGTTTGAAATGTCAGCTCTCCCTTTTCCTACTTGAATCTACTTTGAATATAGATCTCATATTTTGATAACATAGTATTAGTCACCTTTAGTTCTTTCTTTACTGCAGCCATAGTCTTTTCATATCAATTAGCTATATTAAAATCTTCTTTCATTCCCCCAAAGGCATATTTTGATTGAGAAAGCAGCATACCTACTTTGTAAAGCTACTGTTTCCCATAATATTTTCTTAACCTATATTCCTTTTTTTAGCTTCTTAAGTAATAGTTTAATTTTATGTCACATTATCATTTATTTGAATATGTTTGGTCTCTTTTGTCTGTCTTTGAACAAAGACCATTCTATCCATGTCTGATATTTAATAAAACTCCACTTGAACAGATTCCTCTCATTATTCTTCAATTAGAAATTAAATGTTGTAAAATATCTCCTCTATCATAACTGCCAGGGTTGGTAAACATGAGTGTCCATTACCAGATCAATGATCTGCAATTGAATGGGAAGGGGACTCAAGAAGTCCAAGTAAGGAAACTTGTCATCTATAGTTCATGTTCTGAGTGTGACAAAGTTGTAGTACCACAAATTATTTATCTCCCATAGTTTTGTTTCTGGTTTAGCTTCTGCTTCAGGCTTTCTTTCTGGCCCAGCTTCTGCTCCAGTTTATTCCCTGGTAAATTCTATTCACCATACTTGGAACAGGTTCCACTGGGATAGGTAGAATCCCCCTAAATTTCTCACCAGGATGACTGGCACCTTGTGGCTCTTCTGGCCCAATGGTGGACTCACAGTGTCAGACTCACCAGCAAGGTGTATCTAGAGGCTCTCCACTGACATCAACCCTCCACATTTTGGCTGTTTCACCACAGGACGCTTGCCACTTTCCCAGAAGGGGATATTACCTTTCATTTTTGAAGCTATCTATTCCTCTGGTCTCATACAGTGGACCTCCTTGCACTGTGTAATTAAAGTTAGATAGAAAAGAGACTTTGCTCCCAAATGTGTACATGTGAAGCAAATAAGGAGATAGTACTGCACCAGCTCTTCTTTTCCACAATGCTCAAAATCTTTTGATAGAGGAAGACTAGAATGCTTTCTTCCTTGAACTTTGGTCTTTTCCCCAAACAGTGAGGTCATGTTTAGAAAACTATTTATCCTTTTTATTCAATATGTCCAAAGAATCTAGGAAAACACCAAACGCAAACTTGTCATATGGATGAAAAATTTACTGTATCATTGGGAAATGAGTTATAATCCAACATTTTTGTTCAATACAATCATCCTCTGAGTCACTAAATCTGATTCAAGTTCAAAAGAAATGGTATCGCTAACACTATTTTCTGGATATTTTAGCTCCTATATGTCACTGGAGATAAAAGGCAGGTCGATAAAATTCAAGCAGAAGTTGGGTTGAGATTTCTGCCAACAGACCTATAGACATAGCCTTAGTAATTTTTTTCTCCAAACTTTCAATGTTTATTCTGTACATTTCAGATAAAAAGCAGGAAGAAGTTCATCCTAAAAATGTAATTAATATTAAAGCAAGAAGAAATTCATGCTATATGTTAAATTTAACTTAAATCAATTTGAAAGAATTGGAAACCTAATGAAAATAACGCATTAAGAAGCTGGACTAATACAGGATCCCAAAGTCTCTCTAATTGCTCAGTATATTTTCAAATAATAATAAATTAATTACATTTAAATTTCTGTGAACTTTGTTTGATAATTGATACAGTTGAGTCCAGAAACGAATCATTTTGTCCACCTCAATTGCATTATATTTTTGTTCTTGATGGTTGTCAGCAGTTACAGCTTTGTGAAGAAAGTGCATCTTGTTTTACTTTAACTGTGTGTATGCAGTTTGTATAGACTGATAATATAATTGATGTCTGTTTCAGCATTGATGATTGCACATCATCAAAGTCATATCCTTTTCTTTGTCACTGTCTTTAACAATAACACTGTAAGAAAAACACCCCTCTTCTTGTCTTCCTATTATACTGCATGCCATTAAAAGTGAAAAGAAATGCTATATTTATCTTGATATATCTTAAAAAATAATGAAGAGGATAATTATCATGGCTGCATTGTAATTTTGTGGCACTGCTGTCAGTTAGAAACTGCTCAATACGCACTCTTTTAGTTCATAATGCCAGAAATAAGTCTTGCGATTGAAATACAGTCATTTAATTAATTTTTCTCTATTATTACTTTCAGTGCTATGCTAGTGGTACAGGCTCAGTGATGGGAAATTCAAGTAGGGAAAAATAGAAGACTATGATAAAGTTGGTGAATTCACTTTTGTCTTCTCTGGATATTTAGTCCCTTAGCACTGAGTGGCAGGGGTAATGAAATGCTACAGTTTTCAAGATATTCAAGTAGTAGTTAGTTAGGTGTTAACCCACGGCAAGATTGACAGAATGGTTTGCATTTGCTGACTATTAACTACAAAAGCTGTTTAGTTTAATGACACTCACTTGAATACCACGTGATAAATACTGATGAGCAATAATGGATCCATGATAAGACCGCTTGACCATTTTTGAGACAGATTTTTTTTTAAACCAGTGGTTCTTGTTACATATAAAACACAAGACTGTCTTCCCTTTTTCTCTCATATATCAAAATAACCACATGCCAAGAGAACTGACTTTTGGAAATATTAATCATAAGTGAGTGTGCTACTAGATTTATGAAGCAGTCTGATAGTGGTTTAAAATAAGTGCCGAACATAAATTCCTCTGACCTCTAGGATAATGAAGTGTCCTTACAGCTGCTATTGTCAAATTTTTGGTACAACCAGAATTTTGTTTTATGGTCATGAAGTCTTGATCTGGCTGTTAACTGGTAAGAATACAGATGTAAATTGTTGGGCAGAAAGAAGTGTGAGGGTTTGTATTCAAGAATCCATATAAAGAAGATAAAGAAAATAATTCAAGATAATAGAAATTTGTAAATGTAATACTAACTATGGATAAGTTGTATAATAGCATTTTATTCTTTCCTTTCTATTGTTTTGCTGTGTCTAGCTGAAGTACAATTTACCTTCTACTCAAGTATTACATTTCTACAAATTATCATTATTTTTTTTCTCAAGACAGGGTCTCACTCTGTCACCCAGGCTGGAATGCAGTGGCGTAATCACAGCCAGCCTTGACCTCCCTGGCTCAAGCAATTCTCCCACCTCAGCATCCCAAGTAGTGGGATGATTTTTTTTTTTTTTTAAATAAAAACAAGGTCTCACTATGTTGCCCAGGCTGGTCTCGAACTCCTGGGCAGAAGCAATCCTCCTCCCTTAGCTTCTCAAAGTGCTGAGATTATAGGCATGAGCCATCACATCTGGCCTTAACATGATTTTTAAACTTAGCTTTCTTACAAGTATTATCACTGAGATATTTTTATTTTATCTCTTGATTAACTTAAGCATTAGATGGGAAGTGTCTTGAGGGCAGAGTTCATGTTTTAATCAATTTTGTATTTCCATCAACTAATATAACATACTTTGCAAGTTATTAGAAAATGAATGTTGTACAACAAAAAGGAAAAAATTTATAAAATTAGCTTTTCATTTTTTGTTTTCAGAGAATAATGCCATATTACAGTGTGTATAGCTGTTTTCCACTATTCCATTAGTCTATTACTGTAATTTCTCATGTATTTTGGTATCAGAGAAATTTTAGAAACATAAAATTTTTAAAATGTACCTCCTTCTTCTAAGTGTCTCATGTTCTTCATTATTGTCTGTTTGGAAACCCTTAACTAATTCAACTTAAAAAAAAAAAAAAGCACCTCACTTTAAATCTTTTAAAATCCATAGCTGCAAATTGACCTAAAAGTTCTATAACAACGTTTTCAGGAAGGTTACCTTAAGTCTTCAAAGAATTTTGTCTTAGTTGTTAGGCCATATCATTCTTTTGAGGCTTCATTTGATATTGGACGCCCTCTGAAAGGGAATGAAACATTTGGAATACATGCACACTTCAATAGTATGACTGGTGAGAGTGGCAGATGAGTTGAAAAATAGAACATGTTCCACATGGAAATATGGCATATTAGATATATTATGGTATATTAGGTTATTGATGAATAAAGTTAGAATAATAAGAGGAGGATAAAAGTAAGAGAAAAAAAGAAGTAAACAGAAAATACTTAGGTCATACATTATAAAAGGCTTAAAGAGAAGAACGGAGAACCCAACAGTATGATTTGACATGCCCAATTAACTGATTAATGGAAACTATGGGAAACTAAACATGATTCAAGAGTTTCCGTGCAAAAGTGTTAATACAGAGAGCAGCTGGCATTATTGGATGTAATATTGCTTATTGTTGTTGTTTTATTAGGTCTTAGTCTGGAAGAGGGGAAGCTTCTATCCCCTTCATCTCATACTCTATTCCCTATCTATATTTATAAAAAACTGCTAATTAACATTTTCTTACCTGTAAGATTAGGTATCATGCCTGTGGTACTAGAAGCCAAATATTTCAAGAATTATACAAACATTGTCACTGAACAATCCTCCTAAGAATTTTAAAATGTAAAATAATTTGACACAGTCGCTTAACTTAAAATCTTCCAATATCAAATAGGATTATCATGAATTATGTTTTTGTCTAATGTTACACTCCATATGACATTTTGTTCCTGAATAAACCCATGTGGGTATAATTTTGAACATATCTGCAATAGTGTACTTGATTTTTTAGAAAAAGCAGACCTAGTCGCGTGATCCCAGGAGTTCGAAGTTACAGTGAGCTATGATAGTGCCATTGCACTTCAGCCTGAGTGACAGAGTGAGACCCTGCCTCTATTTAAAAAAAAAAAAAAAAAAAAAAGCAGACCTATTTCTTCTCTAATACAAAGATATAAAGGAGAATATATTGTAGCAGGTATGGTGAAGCCAGGGAATCAAAAGTGCTGAAAGGAGAGAATAAGATTTTATTATTATGAAAACCCCAGAGTAACCTCAAACATGCAGTAGAAATTATTTGAGACTTGAATTAGTCACAAAATTGACCCAGTTTTCTCAGAATCTTTTTTGACATAGGATTCATTCTTTCAACAAATATCTATTGAGCGAGCATTGTTGGGCAGGCACTATAATAGACACTGGAAATAAAATGATAAATTAAAACAGAAATAGCACCTGCTCTTGGGGAATTAACAATTTAGTTAGGGAGAAAGATATCAAATTACCACACAGATGATTGTGTAATTACATTTTGGGCTAAGTGATTCAAAGTAAAGTAACATGGTTCCATAAATACATGTAAGAAAGAAATTTGTACTAGATAGGAGAGGCTCCTGAGGAAA
This sequence comes from Pongo pygmaeus, assembly GCF_028885625.2. NCBI lineage: Eukaryota > Metazoa > Chordata > Mammalia > Primates > Hominidae > Pongo > Pongo pygmaeus. The sequence goes on from NC_085930.1 coordinate 156,915,296, forward strand.
TAATGCTTAAGTCAGATGAGGTAATGAAGTAGTTAGAAGTGGATGTTGAATAGGTAGAAAGGACATGGAAAGGTACATGCAAGCGGCCTATAATCAGAGTATTTCAAAAACTGTATATAAATGGGAACTTGGCACCACACATCAAATGAGTAAAGACAGTATTGTCAGGGTCAGCATGCAAACTCTGATCCACAGACCAAATCCAGCTTTTCAACTGATTTTGTGAATAACATTTTTTCAAATTACAGTCACTCCCTTTCATTTATATATTGTTTATGGCTGCTTTGGTGCCACCACATCAGAGGATGAGTTGTAGTAGCAAACATTATTGTCGCCCAAATCTAAAATATTTCATTTTTGACACTTTCCTAGAAAGGTTTGCTCACCCCTAGTTCCATAGACAGTACTAATGAAACTGACTCACCATTTGTATAAAGGTGACTTACAGATGTCAATGGCACAATTAGTAATCTAATGGGAAAAATATAGAATACTTTTGTGTCTTAGATGTGAACAAAGACATCTTTAATAAATTCAGAAATTACAAACCAAAGACAAATCAAGGATTTATATTCAACAGTGTATTTTTCAGAGAGGCTACGAAATAAGTAACTCACTAGAGAAAATATTGTAATCTCTGCCACCAAAAAGAGACCATATGTAGAATGTACAAGAAATCCTTCAAGAAAAACATCAACGCTCAGTACCAAATTAAGCAAAAGATATAAATGGACAATTCACAGAAAAAGAAGCTAGGTAAAATGTATATGAAGATATACTTAAACACAGCAGAAATCAGAGCAATACGCAGTAAAAATAAAAACTCATGTTGGTGAAAATAAAAAATAGTACAATACCAGGTGTTTGCAAGGTTGTGAAGAGGCAGCAATGTGTACACGGTGTTGAGTGGTGAAGTTATTCAGAAAAGCAATCTGGTAATACTTATTAAAGTTAAATATACTACAGATATACTTGGATCATATATGTTAGAGAATTTATGGCAGCTCCCTAGGAACAAAGATGCTCAAGAAAGTTCATTGCAGCATTGTTTGTAGTATTGAGAAAATGGGAGTAGCAGAGGTGTCTATTATTAGAAGAATCCATGAAAAATAGGAAGGATATATACTGAAATGCCATGCAGTGGCTAGAAACTGGTTAGATCTTAAAAAACACGGCATCAAGTAAAAAAGTAAAAGTGAATTCTATTGCAATTTATATTTATATATAAAATGATATTTTATATTTTATAATTAAAATATATTGAACACATCAGAGGCAGCGAGGAGAATGAGAAATCAAAGATAGAAGGAAAAATAAAACTACAAAAATAGGCTTCACGGAGACCAATAATGATAGTATGTTGTAAATAAAAAAGCATTATTTATTTAGCCTCCTGCACTGGAGGCACAAAAAGTACCGCTTTTTGAAAAGTCACTATGTTGCAGGAAGTCAGGGACCCCAAATGGAGGGATCGGCTGAAGCCATGGCAGAAGAACTTGGATTGTGAAAATTTCATGGACATTTATTAGTTCCCCAAATTAATACTTTTATAATTTCTTATGCCTGTCTTTACTGCAATCTCTAAATATAAATTGTAAAGATTTCATGGACACTTATCACTTCCCCAATCAATACCCTTGTGATTTCCTATGCCTGTCTTTACTTTAATCTCTTAATCCTGTCAGCTAAGGAGGATGTATATCACCTCAGGACCCTGTAATAATTGCATTAACTGCACAAATTGTACAGCATGTGTGTTTGAGCAATATGAAATGTGGGCACCTTGAAAAAAGAACAGGATAACAGCAATTGTTCAGGGAATAAGAGAGATAACCTTAAAGTCTGACCACCGGTGAGCTGGGCAGAACAGAGCCATATTTCTCTTCTTTCAGAAGCAAATGGGAGAAATATCGCTGAATTCTTTTTCTCAGCATGGAACATCCCTGAGAAAGAGAATGCGTACCTGGGGGTGGGTCTCTGGCCCCCCTGGGCGTGGTCAAGACTGCAGAGGTGAAATAGGCTTCAGTCTCCCATAGCGCTCCCAGGCTTATTAGGAAGAGGAAATTCCCTCCTAATAAATTTTGGTCGGACCAGTTGATCTCAAAACTCTGTCTCCTGATAAGATGTTATCAATGACAATGGTGCCCGAAACTTCATTAGCAATTTTAATTTTGCCCCGGTCCTGTGGTCCTGTGATCTCACCCTGCCTCCACTTGCCTTGTGATATTCTATTACCTTGTAAAGTACTTGATGTCTGTGACCCACACCTATTCGCACACTCCCTCCCCTTTTGAAAATCCCTAATAAAATCTTGCTGGTTTTTGTGGCTTGTGGGGCATCATGGAACCTACCGACCTGTGCTATCTCCCCTGGATGCCCGGCTTTAAAATTTATCTCTTTTGTACTCTGTCCCTTTATTTCTCAAGCTGGCCAATGCTTAGGGAAAATAGAAAAGAATGTACATGAATATCAGGGCAGGTTCCCAGATATCACTGTGGTCACAATGCAATGTGCAGATAAGGATGGGCCACAAGAAGATACATGAACAAGATAAGATAGACTAAAAGGTAAGAATAAGGTAGTGAAAAATTAGAAAAGGGTGATGACTATGGAGATAGACAATAAAGAGAATTGAATAATAAATGGGAGGTAAAATATAAAAGATATGCTGGATATGGAGGTGAGAGAGTTGCAAAGGATGGCTTTCAGGGTTTTTCTCTTATTCAATTAGAGACATTAGTTGTAGTGCCCTAAAATATGGAATAAAGTAAGAGAACCTGATTTGTTAGAATAGGAAAAAGCATCAATTTAGATTTGTTTAGGTGAGTTTGAGGTGACTTTAAAGACATTCTAATGAAGATGTGGGATAGTCCATCATGTGGCAGAAGTTCAATGCCAAAATCTTTGATGAGATATACATTTGAATATCATCAGCATAGAAAAAAATCATGGAAGATGGATGAAACTTAGTAAAGAGGACATGAAGAGTTTTCAATAAGGAACTTCAACATGTGTGGCCAAATAGAGAGAATTATTCTGCAAAAAATACTAAGAAAAAGCAGCCAAAGGAAAACCAGTGAGTGTGGTATCACAGAAGTTTAAAAAAAAAAAGTGTATTCAGAAAGATGAAGTTCTCAAAAGTGTCAAGTGATGTTGATGCCAAGTAAGATGAAGACCTAAAAAGATACTTGTATGATTTATTCTCAAGAAGCCTTTTTGAGGCTTAACAAAATGATGAGTTTTGGGGTGAGTACTAAGTTAGAAAGTAGTAACTAATGTAAGGTTGCCAAAAGTATTTTTTAAAGACAAATGTGGAAACTAAAAGACTTCACAAATAGAAGGAGAGAGCAGAACACTGGTCATTAGAAGCTGGGAGAAATGGGGAGATGTGGTCAAAGGGTACAAAGTTGCAATTAGACAGGAGGAAAAAATGGTGAGAATTTAAGGAAATCGATATGTTAATTAGTTTGATTCAATCATCCCACCTTATATGCCTGTATCATAACATCACTGGGTACTGCATAATTATATATAATTATAATTTGTCAGTAAAATGAAACAAAATAGAGAGGGAGTTGGGCATATTTAAATACAAATAAGAATTCCCCAATTAAGAAAGAGTGATTGAACAAACAAAAGCAAGAAAAGATAATAGTGTAAGGTTCCTAACGGAGGAAAAGGGGGTATTATCCTTTATTCTTAGCCTGGAGTGTTTGCTCTTCTACAATATAACCTAAGGGGGAAAAAGGTGAAAATGGACATTGATATAGAAAAGCTCAAAGTTTCCCTTATAATGGTTTCACTTTCTTTGGTAAGGTGTTTGCAGGATTACCTACTGGGCATGAGGATGATAATGAGGGGTTACATGGAGGCTTGAAAAGAGTGGAGAAAAAAGACTAAAAGAGGTATCAATATTGCCCACAAACAAGGGATGGGACTGGGAAGCTCAAAAATGGCAATTAAGAGGAAGGCAACAGAGTGGTTTTCTAATAATATGTGCCTCAAAGAAGTAGGTTGTTGTTTGTTTATTTTGTTGTGTTGTGTTATTGTTATTTTCAAAGAGGATGTAAAACATTGTTCGTGAACCCACAAAAGAGAGTAAGGAGTTCATTAATCTCTCTTCCCATTCCCCAAGTACATAAGGTAAAGTCATCACTTGAGAGGGCTAGAAAAAAAAAATGGTGTCACAAAGGTTCAGTTAGGCCAAGAAAGTGAAGAGAATATTTCTATAAGGCATTGAAGATAATAAAAAATTTGCTAAATGTGGTACAATATTTACACAGGGTATCATGGAAGGATTTACGACTTGGGGAGAAGGAGAGATACTTTACTTTGAGGGTAAATACAGCATCTGGGAGAAAATAGTGTTGTAGATGATTAGGAACTAGAGGACTGACACTTTTGTAGGAACTAGTAAAAATAGAGAAAAGATATATGAAGCTTTTGATGTCCCATAGGATATAGATCACTGGGACTGGGAATCAGATAGATCAAAGGCCAGTATATGTAGTCACTCTGCCAGATAATTGTGGTCATAACAGAATAAATCACAACATTTTTTGAACAAACTATATTTCGGGTCCTTTATATGCATCATCTCCTTTAATCCTCATGATTACCTCCTGAAGTAGCAGTATATACTTATATTGAAGAAAGCAGATTGAGAGGTTAATTAGCTGGCCCAATGTGATTTTGGACACCTTTATTTATATTTACTCTATTAGAGCTCTTAGCAGTATACGAAGTCATGCTTGAATATGATACTACTACTACTTTTGATTAGGTTCAGCCACACTTAAAAATTGTGGTGAAGTATGTTTGTGTGGCTAGGTGACTGTTGGGTAAATTAAGGTTTCTAAAGATGCTGGTTATTGAGTTTTTATCAGGCTTTGTCTTACTCTTCTGGCTGCCCTCATCCCTTGCAAGATCAGATGCCAGTGAAAATAATAGCCACGAACTCGTAGGATTGCAAATGGCCTCTGCAAAAAGGCCATGGGTCAAGGAAAATGTATATTTCTTCAGTTTTATTGCCATTAATTCTTTGAAGAATGGTTGTGTAGCTTTAAAATTTTTTAGCAGAGAAACTTTTCCTGCAAGATTGTATTTTAAAAAGTCAACATACAACCAGAGCTCATCAGGTTGAGGAAGGGCTGAGGGGTCAGATCCAGCTCTTTATTCTTTTTTTTTTTTCTTTTTCTCTTGTCCTGAAACAGCTCCACAGAATCCTTGGTTTTTCAAGAAAAGAGGAGAAAACTCTACTATAGATTGAAAAATTATATGAGCAAGTGCTTTTTATTTACTTCAAAAAAATGTGTGGGTGCCACAAATAGATATTAATGCATCCTTTAAATTAGAGATGCTGAAGAATGAATATATGTGAAAACTAGACAAAAGCCACAATAAACTATCAGAATAGCTAAGATAAAATATGATGATACCAAATGTTATGAGGATGCGACACACTGGAAATTTCATACCTTAATGGTTAGAATGTAAATTAATACAATCTTAAAATTTAAGCATATACCTATCCTATAACTCAGCCATTTCACTTGTAGGTATATAATCAGCAGAAACAAGTGCCTATGCACATATGCACACAAAAAAACACAGGCAGGTATATTCATAACAGCAGTGTTTATAATAACACTAAATTAGAAATGATCCACATATCCATTAATTTTAGAAAGGATAGAAGAGAAAGTCTCACTGCCACCATAGACAATGTTAGCTGCTGAGGATCTCTGAAATCTTTATTAATACTGACAAAACAGCACAGAGACTACACAGCTGACACTCTCAGTGGTATCAGAACTGCTGTACCTTATCCAGCAAGTATCCTCATCCCCCACCCAGAGACAAGGATATTTCCACAAAAAAACTAGTCATTAAAGTATACAAGAGAAGAGTGCTCTACCAAATGTGCAGACATCAACATAAGGCAACAAGAAACATGAAAAACCAAGGAGAAAATTACCACCAGAAGAACACCATAATCTTCCAGTAGCTGATCCCACAGAAATGGAGGTATGTGAACCAACTAAGAATTCCAAATAATTGTTTAAAGGAGCTCAATGAACTTCAAGAAAATACAAAGAAACAATTTAATAAAATTAAAAAAATTAAAAACCCAACCTGAAAAATTAACAAATAAATTAAAATTGTTTCATAAACATCAAACAGAAATTCTGGAACTGAAAAATAAAATAAATGGAATTTAAAAATGTAATAGAGAGCATCAACAGAAGAATTAATAAATCAGAGGAAAGAATTTCTGGACTTGAGGGCAAGTTATTTGAAAATATACAGTGAGAGGAGAAAAAAATTAATATAAAAGAATAAAGAAAACTTACAGGATTTATGGGACAGCATAAAAAAGAGCAAATATTCTAGTAATAAGAGATGAAGAAGAAGAGAGACAAAAAGGTAGGAAGCTTACTTAAAAGAATAATAGCAGAAAACTTTCTAATCTAGGGAAATATTTAGGTACGGGAAGGTCAAATAAGATTTAATCCAAACAAGATGACACCAAGACATATTATAACCAAAGTTTCAAATATCAAGGACAAAACAAAGATCTTGGAATTAGCAAGAGAAAAAAAGCAAATCATATTTAGGGAATTCCAAGGCTCGCAACAGAATTCTCAGCAGAAACTTTATACACCAGAAGAGAGTGGGATCATGTGTTCGAAGGGCTAAAGGAAAAAAACTAAACAAAAACAAAACCACTTGGAAACCAGGAATACTTGGCAAAGCTGTTCTTCAAAACTGAAGGAGAAATAAAGACTTTCCCCCCACACAAAAAAAAATGCTGTGGGACCACCAGACCTATCTTACAAGAAATGCTAAAGAGAGTTCTTCAAGCTGAGAGAAAATGTTGACAGTTAGTAACATGGACACATAAGAAAGTATAAAACTCACTGGCAAAAGTAAGTACACAATCAAATTCAGAATACTCTAAAATTGTAATAATAGTATGTAAATCACTTATATGTTTTGTATGAAGGTTAAAAGACAAAACTCTTAACACAGCCATATTCATTTGTTAATGGTATACAATATAAAAAAGTATACTGTGACATCAAAAACATGAAATTGTGATGTATGTAGAGTAAAAGTCTATGGTGTTTTTTGTGTAAAGTTAAGTTTTTATCAACTTAAAATAGCCTCTTACAAATATAAGATATTTTTATGTAAGCCTTATGGTAACTACAAGGCAAAAACTTATAGTAGATATGTAAAAGATAAAAAATGAGGAATTAATGCATACCACTGGAGAAAATCATCTAATCAAAAAGGAAGACAAGAGAGGAGGAAAGAAACTAAATCTACAAAACAACTGGAAAACAATGAACAAAATGGCAGTAGTAAGTCTTTATCTATCAATAAGTACCTTGAATGTAAATGTATTAAATTCTTCTATCAAAAGTCACAGAATGGCTGAAGGGACCCAATATATGCTGCCTATGAGAAACTCACTTCGTCTTTAAAAACACATATGAAAATGAGAAGAAGATGAAAGAAGATATTCCATGCAAAGGGAATGATAAGAGAGAAGGGGTAGCTATACATATTTCAGATAAAATATAATTTATATAGAGAAATAAATCTTATAGAGAGAAAATGAAAATAAGAAATAGAGAAAACTCTAAAAATGCTACCAAGTCAAAAACCGTAAGATGAGACAAAGAAGGTTATATAATGATGAGGAAACAATTTGTCAAGAAGATACAACAATTATAAACACATATGTACCTAACATCAGAATACCTAAATATATAAAGCAGATATCAATACATCTGAAGAGAGATAGAATGAAATACAATAATAATATGGGACCTCAATACCCCACTTTCAACAGTGGACAGATTGTTTAGAAAGAAAATCAATAAAATTGATAAGGAACCATTGTTCTTTAACTGCAATGGGATTAAATGGACCTCTCAAACATGTATAAAACATGATACCAAACAGCAAAAAACTACACATTCTTCTCAAGCGTCCATGTAACATTCTCCAGGATAGACAATGCAGGCCACAAAACAAGTCTTCACAAATTTAAGTACATTGAAATCATGTCAAGTATCTTTCCCAACCACACTAAATAGAATGAAACAAGAAATCAATAATAGAAGGGACCTAAAAAAAATTATAAAAATGAGAAAATTAAACAACATGCTTCTAAATAATCAATAGGCAAAAGATGAAATTAAAAGGGAAAGCTTAAAACTATCTTGAGAAAAACAAAAAGAGAAACATAACATACCAAAACTTGAGATACAGGAAGAGCAGTTCTAAGAAGGAAGTTTACAGCAATACATGCCTATCTCACAAAAAGAAGAAAGTTTAATTCTACTAAAAAAGAATTCTTCTCAAACTCTCCCAAAAAAATTGAAGAGATGGGAAAACTTCTAAACTTATTATATGAGGCCACCATTACCCTGATACCAAAGCCAGACAAAGACACTACAAGAAAAGATAATTACAAGCCAATACCCCTGATAAATATAGACTAAAAAAAATCTTCAACATAATATTACCAAACAGAATTCAACAGCACACTGAAAGGATCATTCATCATGATTAAGAAGGATCTATCCCTTGGATGCAAGGATGATTCAACATATATAAATCAACAAATGCAACACACCACAATAACAGAATGAAGGATAAAAGTCATATGATCATTTCAGTAGATGCAGAAACTACATTCAACAAAATTCAACATTATTTAACAATAAAATCTCTTAACAAGTATAGAAGGGGTGTACCTTAACAAAACAAAGGTCATGTATGATGAGCCTATAGCTAACATCATACTTCATGATGAAAAGTGGAAAGCTTTTTTTTCCCTAAGATAAGAAACAAAACAAGGATGCTCGCTTTTGCCACTTCTTTTCAACATAGTACTAGAAGTCCAAATACAAGTTTCCAAGTTGACAGGCTCGAAAAGACCTCATCAAAATGGATTTGAAAAGCTCCTCATCAAAGCAAATTATTAAATTTTAGAACACCAAAAACAGAATAAAGAGTTAAAAATTTTTGAACAAGAACACTTTGGCAAAAAAAAAAATTATTTTAGTAATTAGGCAAATTTTAATTTGTAATTAATTTCAAATTTTAATTTGTAAGTAATTACTAAATTTTAATTTAGAAATTAGGCAAAATAAAATAAAAGGCATCCAAATAGGAAAGGAAAAATAACATTACTGCTGTTTGCTGACAACATGATCTTATATAGAGAAGACTCTAAAACTCCACCAAAAAACTCTTGGATATAATAAATAAATTCAGTAAAATTGCAGAAATCAAAATCAACATAGAAAAATCCATAGCATTTCTATACACTAACAAAAAACTATCCAAAAAAGAAACTGAGAAAACAATCCCATTTATTTTTTTTAAAAATTATTGTTTTTTAAAAATTGTGTGTGTACATATTTTATATATATATATATTTATGGGGTACATGAGATGTTTTGATACAGACATGCAATGTGAAATAAGCACACCATGGAGAATGGGTATTCATCCCCTCAAGCATTTATTATTTGAGTTACAAATAATCTGACTATATTCTCAAAGTTATTTTAAAATATACAATTATTATTGTCTATAGTCACCCTACTGTGATATCAAATAGTACATCTTATTCATTCTTCATATTTTTTAGCAACACAAAAAATAAAATAGGAGGAAATCAAGGAGTTAAAATACCTGTACATAGAAAACCATAACACAATGATGAAAAAATTGAAGAAGACACAAATAAATGGGAAGATATTCTGTACCATAAATTGGAATAATTAATATTATTAAAATGTCCACACCATCCAAAACAATCTACAGATTCAACGCAATCTCATCAAAATACCTATGTCATTTTTTACCAAAATAGAATAAGCAATCCTAAAATTCATATGGAGCTACAAAAAACCCAAATAGTGAAAGCAATCTTGAGCAAAAAGAACAAAACCAGAGGCATCTCATTACCTAATTTTAAAATCTAATGTAGACCTACAGTAATCAAAACAGTATGATTCTGGCATAAAAACAGACACATAGACCAATAGAACAGAACAGAGAGCCCAAAAATAAATCCACAAATTTACAGTCAATTGATTTTCAACAAAGATGTCTTAATAAAATATTAAGAGAGCCAAACAAAAGCTCTTATTAAATAAAACTATGACGGCATAAAAAAAACTTCCTATAGAAAGTTTAGAAGGTAAATTTGAGAAAATCTTCTACAAATAAAAAAACTCAGCAGAAAATAGAAGAATATTACAGGATCAGTTGATAAAGTATAAACATCTGAATTGTAAGCAACCAGGTAAGACAAAAAGGAAAAAATAAAAAGAGAAAAATATTTAAGAAATAATACAAGAAAACTTCCCTTATCTAAACACAAGTTTCCAACCTGACAGCCTCTGAAAAGACATCATCAAAATGGATTTGAAAAGCTCCCCAACAAGGCAAATTATTAAATTTTAGAACACCAAAAACAGAACAAACACTTAAAATTTTTTGAACAGGAACAATCAGACCTCATGCAAAGAGGAATTGGAATGGCGTCAAACTTTTGAAAAGTATAATTTAAAGCCCTCCAAATTCTGAGGAATATGGAAATATATATACTCAAACTTTTAAACAAGTGTTAGATGATGATGATGATGATGATGAAAACACTTTCAGATAGTCAACATAGTAGCTTCTCAACTTCCTTTTTTTTGATAATGTCCTGGAGAGAATCAGCCAAGAAGTAAGAAGACAAAGGAGATAGAAAACAAGATCTCCAACTCAAGAAAAAATCAGAAGAAAAGCTTGGAAAACCATATGGGGTATGTCATTGAACAGCCATTTAATACAGAGGGCAACCACTTCACATTGGATCGGGGGGACTTAGATGTCCAGGAAATCTGCATTCAAAGAAAATATGATAGTGACTCATTAGAAGTATGATTAAATGTATAGAGAGGAGATTTCATATCAGAGGAGGGTTTGTGAATAAATTAGTTATAATTTCCATAGAAAATTAAGCAAATGGAAAAAAAAACAATTATATCCTGGAAAGACCAAAAATTGTGTAAGAAATGAAGGATAGTGTTGTGAAGTTTACATAGTCAATGTAATATTTAACCACAAAGTATTGGTTTAATATAAAATTAGATTACATTTATATATTGAGAAGATGAAAAAAAGATTTGTATGTATGTGTGAATATGTGTTTTGTGGGGAGGAAAATATGGTCGTGTTGGCAAGGATGTTGGTGCATGTAGGTAGGAGGTAGCAACATTTTTAAGGCAACTTTTGTAATAGGAAGACAAGGGTTAATGTATGAAAACAAAAATTCAAAAAATGAGGGTATAAGTATGTTATTTAGAAATATGAGTAAAAGTCCCAAGAGAAACAGCTGAAATGTTGAAACCAACTGCCTTTTGAAAAGCATCACCTCAAATGCAGTAGGGAAGTGGGTAGGGAGTATGGTTTTTCTTGATAATCCTTGAAGATCTATTTGATTTTTTCCATTGTGTGCATACATTATTTAATTACACAATTTTTACAAAAGTAAAATGAAAGAAATAAGACTCTATGACAAAGAAAAAAAATTAGCTCATGTTTGCTTGAATGAATGGGCAGCAAGACCCATTCAAGGGAGTATCTAGTCCATGTGTCTCTGAGGCTTCTACCGTGACTCTAACCTCAGACTGCCTCTGAATACTGAAAGTACCTTATTATTGGACCTGCTAAGGTCAAAGTGAAAGCACCTTATTATTGGACCTGCTAAGGTCAAAGTGACCTCTCATTCTACCAGTTGTGCTATGCTAGGAAGTGGAAGAATCTGGCTCATTCTTTTTCCATAGTAGGAGTCAGAACACTTACTCTACTGACTACAAAACGGATTAATTAAGGTCTAATAGAATAAGAAGGGGGTTGGGATTTGGATGCTGAGCAGGGAGAAAATAGTCAAACTTCCACTACAGTTATGGTAAATAATTATGTAAAAGAGTAATTGGGCTACCATGATAATTTGTATTTAAAAATTTACAAGATTTATTTCTGAGGATCTTTCGTAGTGCATTGGGTAAATAGTTACTTTGCTAATGAAGTGCCAGAGGCAGTACAATGCAGTGGGTAATAAGTTGGTCCTCTGCTACAAGGAGCATGAGATAGAATTCTGGCTCGATCCTTCACTGCTGTGTAAGTGTATGTAGATTTCTTAAATGTCATGGTGCTTCAGTCTCTCCATCTTCAAAGCAGAGAGAAAAAAATATCTACCTCATAAAGATGCTGCAATGACAAAACGTTGGGAATATGTATTTTTTCAAAAAAGATAAATGCAGAAACAGAAAAATAATTTGAAAATGTAAAAAAAAATAAAGCATTAAAACTTTGCAAAATATACTGAAAACAAAAAAATAAATTGTATATAATCGCAAAAGCAAAAGCTCATTAAAAGTATCATTTGAGAACACATTTGCAAACCTGGATTAAATTGATGAATTTAAAAAAAATTACCAAAATTATGTTAAGAAAAGATGAACTCCTAGTCAGATCCATAATCAAAGAAGAACTAAAGAAATAGATCAATGACTATTACTGTCCATATTCAAAACAGAGCAAATCTATACAATTTCACAGATTATTTTCTTTTTACATCTTTGAGAAAAGTATAGTTTTGCTGTTATTAAAACTGACTCAATCATAACTCAAGAGAGAACACATTGAACTTACTTTTAAGAAACCAGAATTCTGAATAACACTAAAGCAACATACACAAAGGAAAGTACAGGCTGTTATTATTTGTGAATACTGATGTAAAATAATGCAATTTTAAAAATGTAATTTAAAGGTAAAATACAAGAATAAATAAAATATATGAATAAATAAATATCATGGCAAATATTATGGAAGGAAGTGTGTTAACATAATTTAAGGTACAGTCATGCATTGCTTAAAAACAGATATGTGTTCTGAGAAATGTGTCATTAAGCAATTTTGTTGTTGTGAGAACATCGCAGAGTGTACTTAGACAAACCTAAATGGTGTAGCATATTGCACATCTAGGCTGTAGCTGATTGCTCTTAGGCTTTAAACCTGTAAAGGATGCTACTGTACTGATTACTGTAGACAATTATAACAGAATGGTATTAGGTTGATGCAAAAATAATTGCAGTTTTTGCCATTGAAAGTAATATTTGTATATCTAAACATAGGGAAGGTACAATAAAAAATATGACTTAAAATATAAAAGATGGTACATCTGTATAGGGCGTTTATCATGAATGAAACTTGCAGGACTGGAAGTTGCTCTAGGTGAATCAGTGAGTAAGTAGTAACAATGTAAAGGCCTGTACACTCATGTAGACTTCATAAGCCCTGCACACTAGGCTACACTAAATTTATTTAAAAATAACTACATTATGAAATTTTGATGGCTACATCACTAGGTGATAGGAATTTTTCAGCTCATTACAATTCTGTGGAATCACTGTCTTGCATGTGGTCGGTCCATTATTGACTGAAACATCGTTATGCAGCTCATGATCATATTACTAAATCAAAAGAGAAAATTTTGATTACCTTAAGAGATGCTAAAATAACATTTAATAAATATTGTCTATTTTTAGTTGAAAACTTTCTTAGAAATGTATACATAGATTTATAAATATTTTTGTTTGCATATTTATACATAAATATATACATGTATTCTAATTCAGCATCATGACTAATGGTACAATATTACAGGCATAATAATAAAATGAGAAAGTAGGCAAAAATACACACTACTATGGCTGTCATTGAATATTGCTCTAGAAATGCTAGTTGATGCCATTAAACAAGAGGAAAAATAAAGTTAGATTTATTTTGACAGCATGTTACAGGGAACATAAATCAATGGACAGAATAGAGAGTTCAAAAATGGACTAAAGTTTACATTAAAATTTTGCATATAATAAAGGTGATATTTAAATCAATGCAGAAGGCCAGGCACAGTGGCTCATGCCTGTAATCCTAGCACTTTGGGAGGCCAGTGTGGGAGGATTGCTTGAGTCCAGGAGTTCGAGACCAGCCTGGGCAACATAATGAAACTCCATCCTTACAAAAAATATAAAAAATGAGCTGGTCATGGTAGTGAGTGCCTGTAGTCCCAGCTACTCAGGAGGCTCTGGTGGGAGGATCACCTGAGCCCAGGAGGTGGAGGCTGCAATGAGCCATGATCATGTCACTGCACTCCAGCCTGGGTGACAGTGAGACACTGACTCAAAAAAAAAAAAAAAAGTGAAAAAGAATTAAAATTAAATTAATAGAGAAAACATAGAATATTTATTATGTTATTGGAATAACTGGCTGACATTTTGAAAGAAAATAAAGAAAAAGCTTTACTCAGCTCCTTTCTCTAAAATATATTCTGCGTCTATTAAATCTCAACAGTAAACAAGATAATAGTATAAATAGAAAAAATAGTATAAATAGAAAAATAAGTATGGTTGATATTTTCATACCCTTAGAGTATAAATTATATTTCTACTCATGTACCTCAAATCATAGACTATAAAGAGATTTTAAAGTTTGACCATGTAAAGTTGAAAACATCTGAATAAAAACGAACAAGAAAGATTTAATGCTTAAACAGACAAACAGAAAAGTAAGAAAATTATTTTAAAATCATAAATGCAAAAGTTCATTAATATAATAACAGTTTATAAAACACTTTAAAAACAAATATGAAAAAGAGATCATACTAATAGCAAAATGGTCAAGGTATAAAGATACACAATTTACATAAGAGGAATATAAATAAAGCATATGAAAAGATCTTCAAGCTTACTAATAACCAATTACATACAAATTAAAACGGAATTAATTTTCCTCTTATATAGGCAGAGTAAAATGTTTCTTAATACTTAGAGAGAGGAATAAACATTCTCATGCTCACACCCTACTGATGGTGATATTAACTTTTACCTCTTTGAAAGGCAGTGTGTTAATGTGCATCAGAACCTAAATAGTGCATTTGCTTTGACTTGACAATCTCACTTCTAAGAATGAACCCTAGACTGAAATAATCAGGAAAGCATGAACTCCTATATTCACAGGAGATTTAACTCATTATTTTCTACAATCTAGAAATTGAGAGTTATATATGTGACTTTATTTCCAAATATCTAGATATCCAATATAAAATGTCAAAATACTGTCATTAATCAAACTGTTATAATTCAAGTCGATTATAAATTTTCCTTTATTACTTATAGTTTTATATTTTAAAAATTTGTTTAGTTTATCTGGATTTTGTACTTGGAAGGTACTAATACCATATTAACTTAAAAACACTAAAATATTTTCTGTCCATACTGTCCGTACATTAGGTGTCCAAGAAATGCTCCAAAAAAATAAAATAAAATAAAATAAAAATGAAAAATTTAAAGGATTTCTTACATTGACACACTTTGGTCTATACCTTTCGAGTCATTAGCACTCTGGAAATAAAATCTTAGGTCAATATTTTATCCAAAAGGCCATAACTAACTTTAAAGAAAAGATGTGTAATTTTGTTCAATAACAATTTCGTTATTCTAAATCTTTATAATTAAATACTATAACAGTCTCTATACTCTATATCCTTGGTATCCTTGTGGGAAATTTTTTTTTCTTTTCTTTTTTTTTTTTTTGAGATGGAGTTTCATTCTGTCACCCAGGCCGGAGTGCTGTGGTGCAATCTCAGCTCACTGCAACCTCTGCCTCCCGAGTTCAAGCGATTCTCCCACCTCAGCCAGCTGGGATTACTGGCGTGTGTTACCATGCCCGGCTAATTTTTATATTTTTTTAAGTAGAGTTGGGGGTTCACCATGTTGGCCAGGCTGGTCTCGAACTCGTGACCTCAGGTGATCTGCCCGCCTCGGCCTCCCAAAGTGCTGGGATTACAGGCGTAAGCCACCGTGCCTGGCTGAAAATTTTTTACTTATCATTACAAATAAAATGGAGTTATTTTATCCTATCATCAGAGCTATTGATAGTATATTTTAAAACTAGTAATGTAAATATATTGAAAATTAATATATTTCATGAGTGTTTTTATTTAGCAAGACAAACAGAATCAAACAAAAATAGAATGTGTAAAGAATGGTCATTTCTTTTCCTCATTCTGTAATTGCACGAGAACTTTCAAGAAGGTCAGCTAATATTTTTTACTCAAATCTTATTTTTGTGGATGAAATTCAAGAATAGAAACTGCTCACACTTTTTCAAGAAGACGTTCTTTGAAATTAGGAGTAGTATGTACAAAATCTATAAAAAGGGAGAAAACATTCTGTAAAGGTTTTGATAGTTGTGCAAAAAGCCATTTTCTTTATTCTAAAATCTTACTTTAAAGTCACTTTCCTGTGGAGTTGAAAGAGAGCACATACACACTAATTCTAGCATTGAGAGAATTCGTATTTTCATTCTATAAGTATAAGGCACTTAGAATTTTTGTCTAATATGGAATCAGACTAATGGATGCAATGATCATATACACAACATTTATTTTTTCGGGAGAACACACCCATTGTAATCTCCTATCTTGATAATAATATTTAACCATGAATATGCAATGGGAATGTGTATAGAGAATGTATTACCAAACTATTTGTTTCAGTGTGTTTTAATCCAAATTATCTGTCTTCCTCTTTTCATTTTAGCATGTGGATTTTGGAGAAAGTATTTTCAAGGGTTAGATATCTCAGATTTCTCTTCTGTTGTCTCTTATCCTCCTTCTCTTTCCATAATCTAGTGGAAAAGCTATTCTTACTCTCCAGCTTCTCTACCTTTAGAACTGGGGAAACACCACCAGCATGACTCACTGGGGTGTGGTGACGGTTATTTTTTCTTAATTAGTCAAAATGTGCAATGTGCTAATTAGTTGAATCATAAGAAAAAAATCATTAAATAAAAATCACATTTGACTGGCTTCAGCATATTGGGGCATATATTTTTATTTAAATGCAGAGAGTATCTGAATGTTAACTAAGCCACAAAATATGTTCATGGTGAAACTAATTAACACTACAACCATGAGCACAATTCCCTTATGGGTTAATTTCTCAATGAAACTCAAAGATACTTTTTGACCTACTATAATGTTCCTTCTGCCAAGGTTAAGAGAAAGATATCACCATAATTGGAGCATATGAGTCTGTATTAACCTGATTTAGGTTAGGGAATCAAAGATTTGCACAAGGAAGGAATTCATAATAATTAGGGTGTAAAACATGCAAGCATAGGGGCTTAAACACAGCATGAATTAATTATTCAGTGTTGTTCAGTCCATTTGGACTTATAAATTACGAAAGGTCATAGAGAGAAGAAGATTGTAACCCTTATTCCCTTTCCAGTCTAACAGCCTTAAACTTCTCAAACCTCAGTGCTCGCATAACACAAACAAGCATATATAACATTATGAAATAATAATGCACAAATAAAAAAGATAGGTAGGTACTTTAAACCTATGTAGGGACAAAGAAAAAGGATGCACCCTCTGTTAGATAATCCCCGGAATCAAGAATGCTTAAATTTCACATATCACTCATATAGTTTTCATTTTCAGTTTTGTAGTCAATATTATTATAAGTGTATGTTGCTTTGAATAACTTTACTTCATTGATGAAATTAGTATCATCCTTATTTGGTGATATACGCTTAAGTCAATGGATGATTTCATGATTTCAATGTGTAATTCTTAGTGGAGAAAATACAAATACAAAATAACAAAAACTAAAACAAAATTACTTTGGAGACTATGGTAAACTGAATAACAGTCCCCCAATGATATCCGCATTCTAATTCTAAAATCTGTGAATATATTGTCTTATATGGCAAAAGGAGTTTTGCAGAATGATTAAGTTAATAATCTTAAAATGGGAAGATTATCCTGATTATCCTGGTGAGCTCAATGTAATCACAAGAGTTTTTATAATGGGTGAGAATGTTGAAGTCAGAGATGAAGTGATGCAAAGATAAAAGCGGAGGGAGGAAAAGTGACGTGATGCAGGGACAATGAGCCAAAGAATGTGAGCGCCCTCTAGAAGGTGGACATGGTGTGATGGTTAATATTGAGTGTTAACTTGATTGGATTGAAGGGTGCAAAGTACTGTTCCTTGGTGTTCTGTGAGGGTGTTGCCAAAGGAGATTAACATTTAAGTCAGTGAACTAGGAGAGGCAGACCCACCTTCAGTGTGGGTGGGCACCATCTAATCAGCTGTCAGCATGGCTATATTAAAGCAGGCAGATGAGTGTGGGAGGACTTGCTGAGTCTTCCAGCCTTCATCTTTCTCCTGTGCTGGATGCTTCCTGCCCTTGAACATCAGACTCCAAGTTCTTCAGCTTTTGGACTCTTGGTCTTACACCAGTAGTTTGCCAGGGGCTCTCAGGCCTTTGGCCACAGACTGAAGGCTGCACTGTCGGCTTTCCTACTTTTGAGGTTTTGGGACTCAGACTGATCCATTACTGGCTTCCTTGCTCCTCAACTTGCAGATGGCCTATTGTGGGACTTCTCCTTGTGATGGTGTGACTCAATTCTTCTTAATAAACTCCCTTTCATAGATACATATATCCTATTAGTTCTGTCCCTCTTGAGAACCCTGACTAATACAGATTTTGGTACCAGGAATGGTTCTAGAGGAACAGAATTTTAAGGATGGATTTCTTTATTTGGTTTTGGGGTTTCTGGAGTTGGCTGCTTAATTTGATTAGACCCCAAAATGCTATGGACTCTCCTTCTAATAGTATGGAGAACACTGATAGTTCTTGGCATGAACTATTTAGAGAGTTATGCAAAATAAATGCTTTTGATACTCCTGATTCACCACTCACGAGAGGCAAGTTTAGTGACTCTATACATAATACCTTTGACCATATGTGGAGAACCAAGGAATATAATAAAATTGGCTGTTGCTCCTAAGTTTGTTGGACAAAGTGATAAAAGGATGAGCTCAGGGATTCTAACTGCTGACAATAGAAGCATCCTGAGCCTCAAGTCTTCTAAGCTTGCCCTGAGTGAGAGTCTTTAGCTCCTATAGACAAAGGGCTGAAATTGTGGAAAATTAGACACAAACTCTTGCCATGCAAGTGGCTGACCTGTAAGGAAAGGAGCATGTTCAGTCTCTCCAGGTGTCTACTGCTAAGGTGAGGGCATTGATTGGAATAGAATGGGACCCTGAAACTTAGAATGGGGACATGTGGGAGGACCATGATGAATCTGGGGATACTGAGCTTGTAAACTCTGATGAGCCATTTTTGCCAGAAGAAACAGCCTCCCTACTTCCACTGGGGGCAACCTCCTCTCTCTCATCCACACTGCCATCAGCCTTTCCACCTTTGTCTGAGGAGATTAACCATGAACTGCCTGAGGCAACAGTGATGGCCTCCCCCGAGGCAGTTACCAGGCAAGACAATGCTAATTCTCCTCAGGACCCATCTCCAACACCCCTGTTTGCTTCTAGACCTGTAACTAGACTAAACACCCAGCAGGCCTGTAGAGGTGGGGTTCAGAGTGTGACCTATCAGGAGTTGCTCTAGATTACAAAAGAACTACTTGAGTTTTCTTATTTATATAAACAAAAATCCAGAGAACAGGCATGGGAATAGACATTAAGGGTGTGGGATAATGGTGGATGGAACATAAAGTTGGATCAGGTTGAATGTATTGGTTTGGGCACACTAAGTAGGGATTCTGCATTTAATGTTGTAGCTTGGGGAGTTAAAAAAAAGGTTCTAGTCATTTATTTGCTTGGTTAGCTGAAATATGGATCAAAAGATGGCCCACTATAAGTGAGCTATAAATGTCTGATCTCCCTTGGTCTAATGTAGAGAAAGGGATTCGAAGGCTTGGGGAGATTGGGATGCTAGAGTAGATTAGTGACTTTAGACCTACTCATCTCAGCTGGGAGGGTCCGGAAGACAATACCCTTCACCAATACCCTGTGAAATACATTTGTGAGGGGAGCACCTGCATCCTTGAAGAGCTCTATGATTACTCTTCTCTGTATGCCAGATCTTACAGTGGGAACCACAATAACTCAATTACAAAATTTAAATGCAATGGGAATAATTGGATCCCGAGGTGGCAGGGGCCAAGTTGTGGCACTCAACCATCAAAGGCAAGGAGGGCATAGCGACTATAATGGACAGCAGAGGCAAAGTGACAATCAGAATAATCTTGACTCGTGCAGATCTCTGGCATTGGCTTATTATTCACCATGTTCCTAGAAGTGAAATTGATAGGAAGCCTATTGCTTCTTACTTTGTATAAGCAGAAATTTCCAGGTCAAATGGACAAAAGACTAATTTGAATTATTAAAACAGAGAATCACAGCCCCTCAATCAGTTTCCAGACTTAAACCAGTTTACAGACCCAGAACCCCTTAAATGAAGGGGAGGCCGGGTCCCCTTGAAGAAGGACACCACTACACTGCCAAAAAT
Organism: Pongo pygmaeus; assembly: GCF_028885625.2. Lineage (NCBI taxonomy): Eukaryota > Metazoa > Chordata > Mammalia > Primates > Hominidae > Pongo > Pongo pygmaeus. The sequence continues at coordinate 156,935,759 of NC_085930.1, forward strand.
TTATACTGTTATTCTTTCTCCCATCCTTCCCCAAGGAAAACTTCAGCCTTTTACCAGGGTAACTGTGCACTGGGGAAAGGGAAATGACCAGATATTTCAAGGACTACTGGACACTGGCTCTGAGCTGACGTTGATTCCAGAGGACACAAAACATCATTGTGGTCCTCTAGTTAAAGTAGGGGCTTTTGAAGGTCAGGTAATTAATGGAGTCTTAGCTTAGATCTAACTTACAGTGAATACAGTGGGTCCCTGGACTCAACCTGTGGTCATTTCCCCTGTGTCAGAATGCATAATTGGCATAGACATACTTAGCAGTTGGCAGAACCCCCATATTGGCTCCCTGACTGGTAGGGTGAGGGCTATTATGGTGGAAAAGGCCAAATGGAAGCCATTAGAGCTGCCTCTACTTAGAAAAATAGTAAAACAAAAATAATATCACATTTCTGGAGGGATTGCAGAGATTAGTGCCACCATCAAGGACCTAAAAGATGCAGGGGTGGTGATTCCCACCACATCTCCATTCAACTCTCCTATTTGGCCTGCGCAGAAGACAGATGGATCTTAGAGAATAACAGTGGATTATCATATGCTTAACCAAGTGGTGACTCCAATTGCAGCTGCTGTACCAGATGTGGTTTCATTGCTTGAGCTAATTAACACATCTCCTGGTACCTGGTATGCAGCCATTGACTTGACAAATGCCTTTTTCTCCATTCCTGTCCATAAGACCCACCAGAAGCAATTTGTCTCCAGCTAGCAAGGCCAGAAATATACCGTTACTGTCCTAACTCGGGATTTTATCAACTCTCCAGCTTTGTGTCATAATCTTGTTCAGAGATCTTGATCGCTTCTCCATTCCACAAGATATCACACTGGTCCATTATATTGTTGACATTATGCTGATTGGGCCCAGTGAGCGAGAAGTAGCAAACACTCTGGACTTACTGGTGAGACATTTGGATGCCACAGAATGGGAAATAAATCCAACTAAAATTCAGGGACCTTCCACATCAGTGAAATTTCTAGGGGTCCAGTGGTGTGGGGCCTGTCACGATATTCCTTCTAAGGTGAAGGATAAGTTGTTGCATTTGTCCCGCCCCCTACAACTAAGAAAGAGGCACAATGCCTGGTGGGCCTATTTGGATTTTGGAGGCAACATATTCCTTATTTGGATGTGCTACTCCAGCCTATTTATGAATGACCTGAAAAACTGTCATTTTGAGTGGGGTCCAGAACAGGAGAAGGCTCTGCAACAAGTCCAGGCTGCTATGCAAGCTGCTCTGCCACTTGGGCCATATGACCTATCAGATCCTATGGTGCTGGAGGTGTCAGTGGCAGATACGGATGCTGTTTGGAGCCTTTGACAGGCCCCTGTAGGTGAATCACTGCAGAGGCCACTAGGATTTGGAGCAAGGCCCTGCCACCTTCTGCAGATAACTACTGTCCTTTTGAGAGACAGCTCTTGACCTGTTACTGGGCTTTGGTGGAAACTGAACTTTTGATTAAGAGTCATTAAGGCACCATGTGGCCTGAATTGCCTGTCTTGAACTGGACGCTTTCTGATCCATCTAGCCATAAAGTTGGGTGTGCACAGCAGCATTCCATCATCAAATGGAAGTGGTATATATGTGATCAGGCTCAAGCAAGTCCTGAAGGTACAAGTAAGTTACAGGAAGAAATGGCTTAAATGCCTGTGGTCTTTACTCCTGCTACTCTGCCTTCTCTCCCCCACCCTACACTGATGACCTCATTGGAGTTCCTTATGATCAGCTGACAGAAGAAGAGAAAACTAGGGCCTGGTTTACAGATGGTTCAGCACGATATGCAGGCATCATCCGAAAGTGGACAGCTGCAGCACTACAGTCCCTTTCCAGGACATTCCTGAAGGAAAGTGGCAAGGGGAAATCTTCCAGTGGGCAGATCTTCGAGAGTGCACCTGGTTCTGCACTTTTCTTGGAAGGAGGAATGGCCAGATGTGCAATTATATACTACTAATTCATGGACTGTAGCCAATGGTTTGGCTGGATGGTCAGGGACTTGGAAGAAGCATGTTTGGAAAATTGGTGACAAATAAATCTGGGGAAGAGGTATGTACATAGACCTCTCTAAGCAGTCCAAAACTGTGAAGATACTTGTTTCTCATGGGAGCGCACACCAAAGGGTGACCTTGGCAGAGGAGGATTTTAACAATCAAGTGGATAGGATGACTCGTTCTGTGGACACCATTCAGCCTCTTTCCCCAATCATCCCCCAATGGTTCCATGAACAAAGTGGCCATGATGGCAGAGATGGAGGTTATGCATGGGCTCAACAACATGGATTTCCACTCACCAAGGCTGACCTGGCTACAGCCACCACTGAGTGGCCAATTTGCCAGCAGCAGAGACGAACATTGAGCCCTCGATATGGCACTATTCTTAGGGAAAATCAGCCAGCAACTTGGTGGCTGGTTGATTATATTTGACCTCTTCCATCATGCACATGGCAGTGGTTTGTCCTCACTAGAATAGACACTCACCCCAGATGTGGGTGTGCCTTCCCTGCAAACAATGTTTCTGCCAAGGCTACCATCTGTGGACTCACAGAATGCCTTATCCACCATCATGGTATTCCACATAGCATTGCTTCTGACCAAGACACTCATTTGATAGCTAAAGAATTGTGGCAGGCCAAGTGCTGTGGCTCAAGCCTGTAATCCAAGCACTGTGGGAGGTTGAGGTGGGTGGATCACGAGGTCAGGAGATAGAGACCATCCTAGCTAACACGGTGAAACCTTGTCTCTACTAAAAATACAAAAAATTAGCCAGGCATGGTGGCACGCACCTGTAGTCCCAGCTACTTGGGAGGCCGAGGCAGGAGAATTGCTTGAACCTGGGAGGCGAAAGTTGCAGTGAGCCAAGATCATGCCACTGCACTACAGCCTGGGTGACAGAGTGAGATTCTGTCTCAAAAAAAAAAAAAAAAAAGAAAGAAAGAAAAAAGAAAAAAAAAAGGAAGCGTGGCAGTGGGCTCATGCTCATGGAATTCACTGGTTTTACCATGTTTCTTATCATCCTGAAGCAGCTGGATTGATAGAACAGTGAAATGGCCTTTTGAAGTCACAATTACAATGCCAACTAGGTGACAATACTTTACAAGGCTGAACAAAGTTCTCCAGAAGGCTGTGTATGCCATAAATCAGCATCCAATATATGGTACTGTTTCTCCCACAGCCAGGATTCACAGGTCCAGGAATCAAGAGGTGGAAGTGGCACCACTCACTATCACCCCCAGCGAAACACTAACAAAATTTTTGCTTCCTGTTCCCATGATATTATGTTCTGCTGGCCTAGAGATCTTAGTTCCAGTGTCTACAACAATAGTTCTATTAAACTGGAAGTTAAGATTGCCACTTGGCCACTTTTGGCTCCTCCTACCTCTAAGTCAACAGGCTTAAAAGGGAGTTACAGTATTGGCTGGGGTGATTGACCTGACTACCGAGATGAAATCGATCTACTACTTCACAATGGAGGTAAGCAAGAGTATGCGTGGAATACAGGAGATCTTTTAGGGTGTCTTTTAGTATTACCATGCCATGTGATTGGGGTCCATGGGAAACTACAACAACTCAATCCAGGCAGGACTACAAATGACCCAGACCCTTCAGGAATGAAGGTTTGGGTCACTCCACAAGGCAAAAAGCCACAATCTGCTGAGATGTGTGCAGAAGGCAAAGGAAATACAGAATGGGTGGTAGAAGAAAGTAGCAATCAATACCAGCTATGACCATGTGACCAATTGCAGAAATGAGGACTGTAATTGTCATAAGTGCTTCCTCCTTATTTTGTTAAGAACTTGTTTGTGCATGGATACATTTGTATTAAGAAAATATCTTCATTTTATTTCCTTTCTTTTTCTTTTATCATGTGGCATAAGATTTATTGACTTCATATCAACACTTAAGTCTTGTTAACTTTAGGTGATAGCATTTAGGTTAAGAATCAGTGCATTTACGGTTGTATGAAGGATAGCTGTATTATGTTAGGTGTAATTAGGACCTTATTACTGTCTTTATTTGAAGATTTGTATGATTTAAGGAGATGTGTAATGGGTTCAAGTTGGGACAAAGGATGAACTTGTGATGGTTAATACTGAGTGTCAACTTGATTGGATTGAAGGATGCAAAGTACTGTTCCTGGGTGTTCTCTGAGGGTGTTGCCAAAGGAGATTAACATTTGAGTCAGTGGATTAGGAGAGGCTGACCCACCCTCAATGTGGATGGGCACCATCTAATCAGCTGTCAGCCTGACTATATTAAAGCAGGCAGAAGAGCATGGAAGGACTTGACCTGCTGAGTCTTCCAGCCTTCATCTTTCTACTGTGCTGGATGCTTCCTGCCCTTGAACATCAGACTCCAAGTTCTTCAGCTTTTGGACTTCTGGTCTTAGAACAGTGGTTTGCCAGGGGCTCTCAGGCCTTTGGCCGCAGGCTGAAGGCTGTACTGTCAGCTTTCCTACTTTTGAGGTTTTGGGACTCAGACTGATCCATTACTGGCTTCCTTGCTCCTCAACTTGCAGATGACCTATCATGGGACTTGTGATCATGTGACTCAATTCTCCTGAATAAATTCTTTCATAGATACATATATCCTATTAGTTTTGTCCCTCTAGAGAACTCTGACTAACACACACCGTAAGGAATCAATTGTCCCCTAGAGTTTGGAGAAGAAACACAGCTCTACCAGTACCTTTGATTTTCATCCAGTGAAACTGATATCAGGCTTCTGATTTCCAGACTATGATAATAAATGTGTGCTATTCTAAGCCAGTAAGTTGGTAATAATTTGTCAAGTAACAACAAGAAGCTAATAAAGAGACAATAAGAAGCCAACAAGATATAATGCATTCTCTAATAACTGAGAATGATGACATGGTCTGATGTGTTTCAAAAGCATCATTCTGGCTCCTATAGAGATTAGATTAGAAGAGAACAAGGGCAGAAGTGGAGAGATCATTTAGGATATAATTGCAGTAATCTTTAGGCAGGATTATGGTGACTCAGACCTGTGTGGAAGCGATATCATAGCAAGAACTGCTGATATTTTGGACATATTTTCAAGATAAAAGCCAGTAAGGTTTGCTGAACCAGAATTGGGGTGTGACAGAAGGCACAGAGTAAAGGAGGACTCCATATAAATTTTTCCTAAGCAGTTGAAAGAATTGATTTGCTCTGAATGACTGGATGTTTTTTCTGAACTCTGCATCTGACTAACTCTCACTTATGACTGAAGATCTTTAATGTCTCTCTATTGTGTCCATTCCAGTGTCCCTAGTTGGCACCCAAGCACTCTTCCACCCATCATGGCATCACACTGGGCATTCGTCTACTTCTCTAGGGCTAGCCCTGTACCTCCTTGAGCCTCTTCTTGTGTCATACATGCTGAAATATTTGAGAGTTTATCAAAATGCTATGCTGCCTTAGGTCTTAGCATATTTAGATTACCTTTTTTGTGTGTCTGTAATTATCTTTGTCCAATCCCTCAAATAGGTAAGCTCTGATGATATTTAGAGATTCTGTTGAGATGTTACCTCCTCTAAAATAATCTGAAACCGTCCCCTTGTGCTTACCCTTCCCAACCTTGGGGAGGCTCCCTTTGTCTTAGATGCTCCTGTAATCCTATCCTTGCTTCATGGTATTGCAAGTGTCAAGCTACATGGTAGCCTCCTCACATGGCTTTGACTATCTTTGGGCATTATGGTGAGCAGAAGCCATATGATATTTGTCTCTATGTGATGTCAGCTGTTGGCACTCAATATTCATTCAATATTCATTAATGGGATAAAAACTTATAGTGCTTTTACAAATATTTTTGCCTATATTGTTTTAAATTTTGTTTGGAAACCTCAAAAAGTTTTGAAAAGTGGCTTGTGGCATGTAATAAAAGTAATTTTATTATTTCATGGGAAAAATAAAGGTAAATAACTAAGCAGCACTCATTTGCCAACACATGTTGTTTGACAATTATAAAGGCAATTTCAATTTAGAAGAGAAAGAAAAACTCACGTGTGCAGTTTTTGTTGAAGCTAAAATTTCCCATATGTTTTTAGTAAATAAAAATCTGTAGACACATGTTCTACCACATTTTCCATTTTTTCCCCTAAATACTAATGGGACATTTTATTTTGGACAATTTATTGCATTGATGTTGCTTTTGCACCCATAGTTGAAAAATAGCCATAATCAATCCAAGTTTTCCCCTTAGGATAGCATATTTTAATGTTTTCCTTGGTGTCAAATTATCCTATGAAACAATGGAGGATTGTATAGAAAGGCCAATAAAGACTGCTATGTATTCACTAAATAATAGTGCAGTTCCACGACTCAGAGAAAGAGTTGCTATTAATAGCCTTCTTTAACAATGTTCACTAATGAGAAAAATGTAAGGTAAAATTTGTCAACCAGAACACAATCTAGGAGAGGCTAGACAAAAATTATGTGTAATTTTCAAAATAAAAGGTCTAGACACCAGCTGGATATCTAGGAATACAATCCAAGACTCAGGAGTTGGAAATACGTTAAAATCCACCCCCCACAAAAACTATCGATGTCAAAAATAGAGCAATTTTTAAATAAACTATATCTTAATAAAAAACCATGTTCATGTATAATAAATATTAAGGCCAAATATGTTGCATCAATTTAATAAATATTAAGGCCAAATATCTAGAGTCTGTTCAATAGCTAGAGTCTGTTCTCTCATGAATGAAGGACACACACACACACACACACACACACACACACACACGTATGTATATATGTCTTTTATTTTCTTTGTAGTTACAGGACTCCAGAAGAGAATCAATATATTAACATGCATTATACTACGTTCAAAATCAACTGGAATTTCAATGGTTCTGATTTTGTAATAAAATTTTAAGTATCAGGGCTTGAGATACTTTAAGAGTTGGAAAGATATATTTTCATGTAAGCAAGACTAAGAGGAGGAGAACTCTTTGACATGAAATATATATTTGAAAACCTGAACATTTTGATGTTACATGTACAACTCAGAAAATGTATTGCTCTATTTCCAATATTTCCAGTTGAGGAAGTGGAGAACAATTTGGTAGCCCTGGCACCACTATAGATTCTTGGGCAACTCTGGGGTTAGGGAGCCTTGGTGGGAGATTGGGTGGGTATAAACATACATGAGACTTTGCTTGGGACACATTTCTTGCCTCTGCCCACTCATGATATACACTAGGGCAGACACCTTACATCTAAAGTATCTTTGGGGCAGTAATCTTGTTACTACCTGATCCAAAAGCATAAAGCCATCTCCCTTTTGTACCCTTCTAATAAATTAATAAGATGTAGCACACTAGATTTCTTGACTAATGGGGAACTTGCACAAAATTAAATACAAATTTAATTACTAACAGACAATCTCAATATGTGCATGTTTGGAATGAACTCTGGTGTATTAACTTGTTTAGAAGATGATTTATGAAATATGTATGTACTTAGTTTTACTTATTTATTTTAATTACACAAAGAATATATGAATATATCCCTGTTACAGAAAGGATTTCAAAAGAATATATAAATATATTTATATATTATTATAAATTTATTACACAAAGATTAATAATCAATTATATATTGATTAATTGAAATAAAGAGCCCCCATTGATTAGCACCCCCAAATGCAGCCTCAGAATATAGGCAGTGTTGTATTTCTTACACACATATATAAACATACATATTTTACACTTTGTGTATCTTACATCACCAGTCTCACTCAGTCCATATTATTCTTCAAGCTTTGCTTTTTTTCTCTTTCCACATGGTTAAAAAATTTTTCATCTCTGGTCATATAGATAGTAGCTTATGGCTTTTTGTTTGTTGGTTTTTTGCTTAACTCCTGTGCAGTATTTTGTGCAATAGAACATCTATAGTTCATTCAAACATTCCACTATTAGTGGATGTTTAGATATTTCAGTTAATTTTTTCCTCCTTTCCTTTCTTCCCTTCTATTTCTTTTCCTCATTTCTTTTTTTTTCCTATTAATACAATGCTACCACAAACACAATGCTTCTGCAAATAAAACTGAGAGGGAACATTTCTGGATTGAAGGATATACTCATTTACATTTTTATAAATAACTTCTAATCATATTCCAAAAATATATATCAAATTATACCTCCTCCAACAATGTATAAGAAATACTAATTCCTGCACAACCCTAACAGCACTTGATACTATTAAGATAATAACACTTGCTATTACTGGATAATGGATAAAATATATACCTTATTGTTGTCTACATTTACTCTATATTGCCCTCATGAATAGTAAAGCTGAGTATCTTTTTATATGTTTATTGGCCTTTTATACTTCCTTGGCACTGTATAAATATCAAATAAATAAATGATTAAATTACTGAATGAAACAATACATTTAGAGTGCTAGGGAAATGAAAGTCAATCACTGACATCCAGGAAAATGAAAATGTTTCCCTGGTATTATGATTACAATCTTATTATGCCAAACACAGAAATTAAATAGAGCTACTTTACTTTTATTATGCACAGGGAGGTCATATATGATTCCTCGTTAACAACTGGACTACACTTAAATGAGTTTACCAGCCCACTAGGCATCAAAATTCATGCCAATTATATTTATTTTCTTTCTCTATATGTGGCATTTCTAGATTTGGCATCTGTAGTTTAATTTTCATTCTACCACTACTTATCATTTTTAGTTATAAAGTAGGCTTAGGGGTGATGTGTTTGTGTGTATCTATTTTCAACCTTTGAAAAAAATTGTGTGAAAGTTCACATTTACCCCATTTTCTTTACCACCATTGCTCCCTCAATTTTCCCAGCTCCTTTTCTACTCTTGAGGACTGTTTCCTCCTTTTCTTATTTGTCTGTATCACCACAACATGCTTTCAGAGTCTTAATTTACACTAGGATTTAAAGCATTACCTCTCCTAATAGTACTTTATTCTACCTGTGTCAGTAATCGAAATCTTAAGCTAAATGAAAGAAATTCCAAGAGGTAGAATTGCTGAAATCAGTTCATTAGAGGGAGGTAGTGTACTTCTGATCAGCAGGGATAGTCCTAAAGATAATGCCTAAAACATTACATGGGCTGTTATCCAGTATCGAACTAATTGGATTTGGTCATTTAATTGCCACAAACATAGCTAACTTACTAAGTGTGAGGCACTGTACTAAACTCCTAAAGTGCAGTTTTCAAATTTAATCCTCATATCATCCTTATTCTCTTCAAGGCATTAGAAAACTGAGGTTTAAGCACATGTACAAAGAAAAATGTGTATGAAATTATGCATTTTATAACTAAGATAGAGCTACATTTCAAAGCTAACCTTTCTTGGTGCTAATGTATAACTTTAGAACACTAAAAATGGTCATGAGGTCCAGAAAACATTGCAAATTCTCCTAAACATTAAACATGTCCCAACTTTAAGTAAACTTATATAAATAATTGGAATAAAGGCTATTTCTAAATTATGCAAACCCTTTGTAAGCACACTTAGTTCATTCTTGGGCATTATATTAAAAAAGGAACAAAAGCATAATATAAGAACCAACAACACACTAAATTGAGAGGATCTTGATCTTGAAGGATTCAGCAGAGAAAAGGAAAGTGTCATAAAGCATGTGGCATACCTGATGTCAAATTTATTCATATAAGGACATTGCTATAAAATGTAAATATCTTCAAAGAATTAACCCTTCAACATCATAAAAATATGCACATGTCCAAAGGGGGTGAAGCATTTTCTAATCTGAACATCTTTAAAGGGGGAAATCAATAAATGGCATGAAAAACTTCAAAGCAAGACCTCCTGTCAATGACAGAAGTTCCTCAGCAATGCAGAGGCTTTGAAGGAGGACTCCCAGTGCTGGGAAACCTTTGAAGTGACTGAAAACAGACATTTATAATTATGGAAAGGTGCAGTGTCCAGCAGGGATAGTACAAAGACATGTCTGAGGTAGGTACAGGCAGAGATTGGGAGGTGGCAGGGACACTGACCTTGCAGCCTCTCAACCTAAAAGCCTTTGGGGTCAACTCAGTAATCATATGTAAAACAGCAAGTGTGGAGTGAGAACAGTGGCAAGCAGCTAGAAACCAAATTATTTTAGATCTCATGTTTCAAAAAAGAAAAAATCCTCAGCGCCCCCAAAGCTGATCTTAATACATTCCGCCTGTGCAGGGTTATTGTGTAGCTGCCCAATTTATTAAGCTGTTACCAATACTCAGCTTTCTGCAAACAAGTGTTCTGTAAGTGTAAAAACATCTCAGGATCAGCTTTTTCAGGTCCCTTAGTTCCCAGATCAATGGGACTGAAATATTTTTAAATGTAGTTATTATATAAATCAGATGATGTACCAAAGGATGAAAAATGATTAAAATGTATAACTTAACTGCTGTTTAATTTAAATCAAAACGATTTTGAGCCAATGATTTGGTATCTAATTTCCAGAACTCAGTTGAAGACCTTATTGCATGCCATAATATGTAGGACTAACACTCAGTTAGGTATCAAAGGCAAACTAGATAAAGTCAAAAAAGGTCAGTTATAATGTTTATTCCTTAGACTTTTTGTCTTGCTTTGCCTGACACTCACAGGCACTCAGTGAGCTAATGGCATCCTCTTGCTTCTTGGTGATGTTCATTATGGAGCCTGATTTCCCCAAATGGATTTTTCATCAATCAAATATTTATTGATCATAAAAATGTTCTAGGGTCTGTTCTGGGTACTTGCGGTACAGTACTGTACACAGAAACTCCCTGATCTTACAGAGATTACAGGCTGGGGAGGGACACAGGCATTGACCAATAATCAAACAGAAAAATGTAAATTATACTATGATAGGGGCTTTAATTAAAAGGTACTTGAAGGACTTGGTATGTTCTGAAGAAGGAGGTAGGCTTCCCTGAGAAAATGACAGTTGGACTGAAAGCTAAAGGATTAGTAGTCATTACCCAGGAGAGCTGGGGTATGGATGATTGCATCAGGAGCATTAGGAGAGTAGGTCCGGTAGAGGGAGCAGCAAGTACAAAAGTCACATGATAGGACAAGATAAATAACACTTTTATGAAGAAGGAGAAGGGTTAGTTATGGAGGGGCCAGATGATGCAGACTTTTATGGAGCAGAGTTAGGGAAAGACCAGATTATGCAGACCTTGTTAATGACTTTGATCCTAATCCCAAAATCAATCAAAATCCTTTGAAAGATTTTAAGCACATGTCTGACAAAATGAGATCTGCATATTGAATGATCATTTTTGCTTGAGTGTGGAGAATGCATTGAGAGGAAAGAAAGGAACAAGAGTGTCGCAAGAGTGCCGGAGAGGAAACTAGTTAGGAGGCCACTAGAATGATTAAGACAAGAGATGATGGTAGCTTGGACTAAGGTGGTGGCAGTAATAATGATGGAGACAAGTGGGAATATTTGAAAGACATCTTTGGTGTAAAATTGATAAGACTCAATGTTGGAATGAGAACACATGGACACAGGGAGGGCAACGACATACATTGGGGTCTGTCAGAGAGCGGCGGGAGGAAGAACATCAAGCTAAGCAGCTAATGCATGTGGGGCTTAATACCTAGGTGATGGGTTGATAGGTGCATCACACCACCATCGCACACATTTACCTACGTAACAAATCTGCATGTCCTGCACATGTAACCTGGAAATTAAAATTAAATTAAATTAAAAATAATAATAAAAAATAAACATTCCATTCTGATACAGGAAAAAAAAGAATGTTGGAAATAATGGATAAGAGAGAGGGAAGGGTCAAGGATGATGTCCATATTTCTGCATGGTTGGTGGGCATATTCACTGAGTAAGGAAATCCTGGAAAGGGATCTGTTTTGGGAATACAATAATGAGTTTAATTTTGGTTATGTTGCATTTGAGACACAGATACTTTTGAATCATCCAAGTGTATATGTCAAGGATTTTGAAGGATGCATCAGAGAAAAGGAAAGTGGCACAAAGCACATGGCATACTGATGTCAAATATATTCATATAAGGACATTGTTATGTTCTTATATATACGTGATACTGTGTAATTGTATATTTTACATTTTATAAAATATATTGCTTCATATAAAGACACTTGTGTATATGAATCTAAAGGAGGGATCTTGGGTAGAGGTAAAGACATTTGAATCACTCATTCATAATGATCATTAAGAATAGATATAATTGCTTAGACAGAAGTACTGAAAATGGGAAGAGGATTATAAAACATCCTTAAATAAGAACTTCAACATTAAAGGCTATGTAGTTGTATTGGATAAATTGTAGTGGTTTCTTTTTCAAGATGTCCACAGGTTGTATAGTTTAAAAATCAGTATGATATTTCATACATTAAAATGTGATATTCTAATTTATGTTTGAGGCCTTGAAGATGAAGAGAAAAATACACCAGCATTTTAATTATTCCATGTATCATCATAAATATATATTTTATTTATTATGAAATTTTACCTGTGTAATTAAATTTTCCACTGAGTTATAGGGGAGAAATACATATATTTGTATCAGCTCTTAATTTTCACAATGAATTATTGCAGCTGTCCACTTATCAGTTGGCCTCGCTTTAGTCTGGACTCTTACAGTTTGTCCTCTTCTCTTCTGTAAGAGATATTTTCCTAACATTTGAATCTGATAGTGTCACTTTCCTCCACAAAATTCTCCATTGTTTCTTCATTGTCTCCCCAGGGAAAAAATCTAGAACTTTTGCTGGTTTCCATGTATTATGGCTTACATGTTTTTCATGAGTTCTCCCTGACTCCTTTCCCACTTTTATCTCCAAATATTATTCTTTTCTCACTATGACTCTCTAGCAATGTTCAACTACTTGTGGTTCTAGAGCATAGAATATTCTAGAATCCTTCTGTGACTTTCCATGTGTACCTGAGTTGCCCTACACATAACAGTTCAATACTCATTTATTCTATAAATATTTAAGAAACTAACTATGGATGTGATAGGCACTTTTCTAGAAATTTGGGACCTGTAGATGAGCAAAGTGAAATTCTTGAAGTTTATATTCTAGTGAAGAAACAGGAGAAGCAGAAACATTTTTTAAATAGGCATAATAAATAAATAAATTTTAGATTTTTATTGAGGATCTACTGTGGGCCAGACAGTTCTAGTGAAATAATTAGACAAAGCTCCCACAAATCCCTGCCTTCCTGGACCTTATTTTTTAATGGGGCGGGGGGACAGACACTGAGTAATTATGTCATATATTAGAAGGCGATGCACACTACGGGAAAAAAAAGCATGTTAAGTGGTATCAGAATTGTGTTATTGGGTATGGATTGCATTTTTTAAATATGATAATGATTGAGGTGACATTTGAACAAAGACTTGAAGAGAGTGAGGGAGCTGGCAAAGGGGCCATTAGGGAAAGAGTATTCCATCCAGGAATTTATTCAGGGTAAGACTGTACCAAATGATCATTGAAGATCATGCCCAAAATATTAGAGGAACACCAAGTTTCCCAAGTTCAACAGAATAGTATGAAAAAAATAGTAGAACAGTAGAAAATAAGGTCAAAAGGGAAATTAATAGGCAGGTCATATGGATTCTTGTTGGCCTTATCATGGACTTTGTATTTTACTTCTAAGGACTTTGTATTTTTACTTACTTATAAGGACTTTGTATTTTACTCAGTGTATATGGGGAATCACTGTGGTATTTTGATGAAGAAATGATCAGATTCACATTTTAAAAGGATCATTCTGGTTGCAGTATTGCAAATATAATACGGAGAGGGAGCGTGAGAAGAAGCAGAGAAAAAAACTAAGTAGGATACTCCTTTAATAACACAGATGAGAGAATATGATAGTGCAAATGAGACTGTAGCAATATAAATAATGAGAAACAGTGGGATTTCAGAGTATATTCTAAAGGCAGAGCTGAAAGATGGAATGTGGGGTATGATAGAAAGAGAAGAGGCAACCATGATCTCAGAGCTTCTGGTCTCCATTATCACATGTGGAAAGCTGCAAAAAGAGGGTTTTGGAAGAAAGACCAGATATTCCATTTCCAATATATTAAATTTAAGATGTCTATTAGATACCCAAAAGGAGATACCAACTACACGATTTTGAACATAAGTCTGGAATTAGAGGTGTGTTTGCACATTGTTGTGTTTGCACATTGTTGGAAAAGATGAGCCTGAATAATCACATACATAAGGAAGAAAAAAGCATTTAGAGCAGAGTCCTGGGCATTCCAGAGGAGGAACCAACAAGTAAAACTGAGAAAGAACAATTGAAAAAGAAGGAGGAAAACCAGCAGAAGGTGTTTTACTGGAAGAGGGCATTGAGGAAAGTCAATCAAAAGGCAAGGAATGATCAACGTGCCAAATACTTCATCTGATAAGCACCTGTCTCAACTCAAGTTTTGCCCTGGTGAAGCACCTCCTCCTCTTCAACACAGCATTGGGAATTCTGATGCTGACCTCTTGGTGCATTCACCTCTATCACAGGAGTTTCTTAGAAGGTAATCTGCAGATTCACAGAATCAAGCACTTTGATCTCTTCACCTTTCGAGTCCATCACCAGGTCCTGGTAGTTTTATCTAATAATTTTACATTTGAATTTATCTGTTTCTCTCTAACCTCCCTGTTTCTACCTTAAACCAAACTACCATTGTTTTTGTCTTAGCCTAAAGCAATAGGCTCAAACCAGCTCCAGCTCCATCTCTCCTGTACACTACATCCAGATTGCTGTTTTCAAAATACAGCTTTCCTGATATCTCTGTGAATGTTTTAGGAAACTTTTAAAAATAAAAGCTTAACTCACAAACAGAAAATTGCATGTATTTACAGAACTCTGAATTTTACAACATTCTTCTTGAATTTTGATTGGAATTACATTGCCCTGCGCATTTTTAAATACTTAAACTCTTCAGATTATTAGTTCCAAAAGTGGAGAACTGAATATACCCATGTAACCAGATCTAAAACAACATTAATAGATTAACAGATTCCTCAGAAGACCTTCTGTGCCCCCTCACTATCCCACATCCCCACTACCAACTGCTATTCCCATAGATTTTTCATGTTTTGAACTTAGGTATATGAAGATACACACTGCACACTTTTTAAATTCAACATGTTTGGGAGATTAATCTCTGTTTTCTGTGTAATTGTAGTGTTTGGCATTCTTACTGAGGTATAGTTTTACAGTGAATGGCTATACCACAATTTGTTTATCCATTATACTATATTGATGGGTCATTTCTACTTTGCTGATATTACAAATACTGCTGCTATAAAAATTCTGGAACATATTTTTTGGTGATCAGGTGTTTGCATTTTTATTGGGTATATACCTAGGAGTAGGATAATAGCAATTTAAGAGTTTCAGTTGTTCCATATCGTCAGTCAACATGATATTTTTTCCTTTTCATTTTGACTCTATTCTACTGGGTGTATAGTGATGTCACATAATAATTTTAATTTTCATTTCACTGATGTCTAAGAAACTTGAGTACTTTCTCTTTCATATGTTTACTATACAATTGGACATCAACTTTTGTGAAGTGCCTGTAAGAGTCTCCTGCTCATTTTTCTAAAGAGTTGTTTACTCTTTGCTATTCATTTGAGGGAGCTCTTAAACTACTGGATACAACTGGATAGAAGTCGTGTGTCAAATGCATGTATTGTAAATCCCTTCTGCCACTATATAGTTTGCCTTTCCATTCTCTTAATAGTGTGTTTTGATGAACAGAATCCTTAATTTTAATAAAGTAATTATTTTCTCTTATAGTCAGCATTCTTTGTGTTTTAAGAGATCTTTGTGTACACCAAATTCATTAAGATATTTTTTCTGTTTTCACCTTAAATTTATTGTTTTATCTTTTATCTTAGTATATACATTCCATCTATAATTGATTTTATTTTGCCTGGAATGAGGTAAACATTCTCCCAACATGTACATCTAATTAACCCAGCACAACTTACTGGAAAGAACATATTTTTGCTGCCATATTTGTATCAACTTTGTCACAAATTATATGACCACCTAGTGTGGGTCTCTTTTCTGCTCTATTTGTCTATTCTTGCCCATCTACCACAGTGGCTTCATTACTATTGCTTTTAATAAGTCTTCATTTCTTGTAGTGTAAATCATCCAGCCTTGTGTGTGTGTGTGTGTGTGTGTGTGTGTGTGTGTGTGTGTGATTTGTGTTTATGTTTGTCTTGGCTGTTATTTGTCCTCTGAATTTTACATATATTTTAGATTCAATGTATCAATGTATAAAGAACATTCTTCTTGGATTTTAATTGGAATTGCATTGCTATGTGCATTTTTAAAGTCTTAAACAAACTCTTCAGTTCCAAAAGTGGAGAGCTACTGAACCAGTGGTTCTCAAACTTTAACACATACCAGAATTGTGTAAAAGACTTGTTAAAACATAGATATACAAGTTACTGGGCTCCATCCCCAGTATTTCAGATTTAGTAGGTCTGGCCTGGGGCCGAAGAATTTGCATTTCATTCAGTGCCCAAATAACAGTGATGGTACTTGAATACTTTTAGAAACATTGCTGTAAGCTACAGGACATAGACTATAGCTTCACAAACTCTTGTATTTCCTGATGTTTATCAAATCAAGTCATGGTTAAGCTGATATTCCCAAAAGCTGATGAGTATCATAAAAGCCTATATTGCAGTTCTTATAAGCACATAAGCTGCATGGGCTATAGAACACATAAGTAGTAATCATGTTCTGACGAGTATAATACAGTGGCCAAACTTGATTTCATTTACACTGAGGGAAAATAAAATTGTGGATAAAGAATGAGTTCTTCCATGGAAAAATATAAAACTCTTTGCTGACTCCAAGAGCATTATTTATTGTCTTCCCTTGAGTTGAATCAGTCTTTCTATGAGCATTTATTATTTTAAAAATCTGTAACCAGACTAATGGTATTTCAGTCTTTATGCATTCTTCTGCATTAATATCATTCCAATGTAGTAGCTCACACAGTGGACTTCTTACATACTGTATATAATATATACATATTATATATTATATACATTCAGATTAGTCCTTTTTATAATAAAAATATAATATCATCTTTTGGAAACTTTGCTATTTGCTTTCTTGCTTATGCCTTTATATATTTATATTTATAAATCTGGAAGAAGAATGCAAAATGAAAAAAGACCCACTCCTGTTTTCAGACTTACAGTTTGTCCCACTCAGTATTTTCTTCCTAGTGTCCTTTAATGTACCATTCCAAATATACCTATGCTATTAATAATTAACACTGCATACAGGAGAAAAAGTGTTCTGAATGACATACAGCAGCAAATCAAACCTCAGTGCTTGCTCCTAAGATGAGCATCATGGGTGCAGAATCATCAATGCCCTTGAAAAAGTAAAAATCAGAAGGATTTCACAATCATATTTCACAGGCCAGTTCACTGGCACTGTAAGTCATTTCTCAGCAGAATGAGGGTGGAGATACTTCTTTCTACGTGAGAAAAATGAAAGTGCCATTTTTGACATGTTTCTAAAATTTTTCTTCAAATCTCAGACTTGGCCAAGTCTGTAACCTGGAATGTCATTTAAACTTATAAATCTCTTAGTGCACCACATTCATTTGATACTTAATCTCAGAGGGTGTGACTTTTGCAAAGTCGTGATACTACATGGTCATAGACCCGAGCCAGGGACCCAATCTGACTCCCAGCACAGTTATCTTACCACACCATGGTGCAGACTCCTACTATTTCTCCAGCTCTAACAACTGACAACACTTAGTATCTTTTTCTCATAGTTTTGTCACCCCCAAACAGTAAGTAAACTGACATTCGAGGCTGTGAGGGCAAAATTATGAGAAGTTGGAACTCAGAAGCTGGTTTTTTATGGGATTTTCCTAATTTTCCCTCTCTTTTTGACTTTTCAAGTGAATCACACTTTTCTTCCTGTAACCCTCCTATTCAGGTATGATATTTGAAGTGGATCACGATATATACCTCCCTGTCCCCTTCCATCGACAACTTAACCTTCTCATTATTCAACATGAGCCTAATATTACAGGCATGAGAAATATTTTCCCAAAAACAATAGGTGCTACATGTCATATTCTTTGACGTTCCTGCAGTTTCTCTTAATCCTCAAGTGTACTTTCTTGAAAGCCCACTTCAATAATCAACACCCCACCCCATTAAATATCTTAGAAGTAACTCCACACGTATGAAAATGCTACAGCTCTTGTAGTTATATTTTGGTTAAAACTCAATTGAAGATCATTACCAATAATAACAATGACACCAATAAAACAAGAAAAATAATGCATATCCATCACATATGTAAATAGGGACAAAAGGTTTAGCTTAAGTGCGATGGCATGTATTTATTAAATACATAAGGATTTTGTTATTAGAGGACAGATTTCTGATATCAAATGCAAAATATCTGAAGTTCAAACTTGCTAGTGAAAAGTCACTCTTGGGGTGAATGTAAAGACTATAATTCTCATTAATAATGGCTTCAGTTAATTATAAACCTTTTAATTGATAAACAACTCAAAGTTATGATATCGGTGTAAATAGAAAACCAGTCATATTATTTGCTGATTTTTTTTAATTTAAATATCAACCAGAATTACAGTCCTTTGTAATGACATAGATAGTTTATGCTCACATACATTTATTCTTAATATTCTGATATGTTAAAAAGCAGAATAATGAACATAAAATAGAAAATACAAATAAACTAGAGGAAGACAATCAGTTTTTGTTACATGATATTTTGCTCTTATTTATACATTATAATATTTTCTGTAGCTTGTTCACATGTTGTTCATGCAAGTAGAATGTGCATATCCAAACATTAGAGATCAGAGCTCTGCATAAAGTTAGTGTTTGATATGTGAAATAAGAATATTAAAAGCTTTTCAAAAATTGTTAAATAACTGTGACATTTCAGAACTTTCTGGGTTTTATTTGCTACCCAAGAAAGAGCTAGCAATTTGTTGGCATTGAGAAGCACTTATCACTAAAGAATTCTCTCTAGTATTCACATGAGAGTGGCCAAAGGATGTGATGCCATGATTGTGACAGCCTGACTTCACACCTCCTCCTGACAAGATCCCAATTTGAGTGTCTGCTTCAGCTTTTGGACTAGAAAAGTCCATAGTTTTCTGTGGTCATTTGTACCTCATCATTTCAACTGTGAGCAAAAGAGAGACATGAAAGGAAGCTGACATTTTCTGAAGAGAGCATCAGATTTAATGAATCAAATTTAACTCAATATCTCACTTTCTTAGGAATATTTAGTCATTTCCATGCTACAACAAATGCAATTGATTGGAAAGCAACAGAGAAATGAGACTAAACACATTTTCTGTGGAGTAAAATGTTTCTAAATATTCCATTTCACTGACACTGAAATGCTAAACAGCTAAAGTTTTTCTTAATCTGGATTAGAAAATAACTTTTGCATTTCCCTCAAATTTTTCCTAAGATGGTTGTTATTTTGTAATTTTAATATTGATCTTTGCCAGTATATAGAGAAGGGCTCATTTTATAAGTTGTTTGAGCAAATAACAATATGTTTATTGCTCACTCTAGGCAAATTAGATGGATTATGAGATTCAAGATTAACAGTCAGATACATTATGGGTGATTAATGCATGACAAAGGGTTAATCACAAGATTTCTTTTAAAATTATGCACGTATAATATGTTTTGATAGACAGCAATAACATTACACACAGCTTCCAATGAGATAGAAACAGTGTAAGAATGTGCCTATCCTGAAATGAAAAAAAAATGAGAGTTTAATAAGTATTTCAGAAAAGTACCTTTAGCTTCTTTTTCTTCTCTTTCATTGGCTGATGCTGTTTCAGGTATACAATTATCATATGAATGAAAACTCTAGTTCATGGCACATAGTAAATGTTCAGTAAACAAATGTTATTTTAAAAGTTGAATAAAGAAACTTGAAATAATTATTTATTTAAATAAGAAAATGTTTATAATCTAAGAGATACTTGTGTTGTTATATAAAAATCATTCCCTCATTTGAAAATAGTTTTGTGGTGTGCTTAATATTATACACCTTTGCCTATATGTGACTGTAAAATAACAGCTCTTTACTTTAGAGGCATTCCAAAGCTGCAGTTTAAGTTAATATTACATATGCTTTGAAGAGAATCCATTTTTCATGTAAAAGCAACTTTACCAACAACACCCCTACCAACACCCTCATCAGCTTATTTCCTGAACCATTGCAATAGCTCTTTACCTGATACCTTTCCCTCTAATCTTACCATACTCCAATTCGACCTTCCACTCAATGCCTGGTTAATCTTCCCAAGATCCTTCACGTAATACATTTTAATACATTTTAAAATCAAAACCATCATATATATTGCTAGAGAGTATACATTATTTTTTATAGTACCCTCAAACTCTAGGATGCAGGAATGTGCACCAATGAGGTACTCAATAAATGCTGACTAACAGAGTGCACACTATCTGGTTTCAGTCCTGACTGTCCCTTATTAACTATGTGCCCTGACTACTTAAGTCATAGAAGCTTCCGTGTCCTCTTTCTATAAATGAAGACAATAACAATATTTACCTTATGAGGTTATTCTGAAAATCAACCTGATAATTTATGTGAAGGGCTCAGCATTGTAGCGGTCATATAATAAGTTCTTGAGAATATTGTTATAGACTAGTTGCTACTAGTGTTAACAGGAAATTTTCTCGCAACTCTTCCTTGCCATGACCCGATCAAAAAGCACACATACTCCCTACTACTATTTGTCTAATGTGGGTGGTTCCTACTCAGCTCAGCCCATTTTACTGACAATACATACTTTTTTGTCAGGCCTCTGAGCCCACGCCAAGCCATCACATCCCCTCTGACTTGCACGTATACATCCAGATGGCCTGAAGTAACTGAAGATCCACAAAAGAAGTAAAAATAGCCTTAACTGATGACATTCCACCATTGTGATTTGTTTCTGCCCCGCCCGAACTGATCAACGTACTTTGTAATCCCCACCCTGAAGAAGGTTCTTTGTAATTCTCCCCACCCTTGAGAATGTACTTTGTGAGATCCACCCCTGCCTGCAAAACATTGCTCTTAACTCCACCGCCTATCCCAAAGCCTATAAGAACTAATGATAATCCACCACCTTTTGCTGACTCTCTTTTCGGACTCAGCCCGCCTGCATCCAGGTGAAATAAACAGCCATGTTGCTCACACAAAGCCTGTTTGGTGGTCTCTTCACACGGACGTGCATGAAATTTGGTGCCATGACTCGAATCGGGGGACCTCCCTTGGGAGATCAATCCCCTGTCCTCCTGTTCTTTGCTCCGTGAGAAAGATCCACCTACGACCTCAGGTCCTCAGACCGACCAGCCCAAGAAACATCTCACCAATTTTAAATCGGGCAAGTGGCCTCTTCTTACTCTCTTCTCCAACCTCTCTTACTGTCCCTCAACCACTTTCTCCTTTCCACTCTTCAATCTCTCCCTTCTCTTAATTTCAATTCCTTTCATTTTCTGGTAGAGACAAAGGAGACACGTTTTATCTGTGGACCCAAAACTCCGGCGCAGGTCACGGACTAGGGAAGGCAGCCTTCCCTTGGTGTTTAATCATTGCAGGGATGCCTCTCTGATTATTCACCCAGTTTTCAGAGGTGTCAGACCACGGAAGGATGCCTGCCTTGGTCCTTCACCCTTAGTGGCAAGTCCCACTTTTCTGGGGAAGGGGCAAGTACCCCAACCCCTTCTCTCCATGTCTCTACCCCTTCTCCACTTTTCTGGGGGGCAACAAATCCCCAACCCCTTCTGCTTCACCCGGGGCAGCAAGTTCTGCTTTTCTAGAGGAGGGGCAAGTACTCCAACCTCATATTTCTGTGCCCTAATCCCTTATTTCCATGCCTCAACCTCTTATCTCTGCACCCCAATCCCCAATCCCCAATCCCCAATTTCCATGCTCCAACCTCTTATCTCTGTGCCCCATCCCTTATTTCTGCACCCTGACCTCTTATCTCTGTGCCCAACCCTTTATTTCCATGCCCCAACCCCTTTCCCGCTTTTCTGGAAGGTAAGAACCCCCAAACCCCTTCCCTCCATGTCTCTACTCTCTCTTTTCTCTAGGCTTGCTTCCTTCACTATGGGCAACCTTCCACCCTCCATTCCTCCTTCTTCTCCCTTAGCCTGTGTCCTCAAAAACTTAAAACCTCTTCAATTCTCACCTGACCTAAAATCTAAGCATCTTATTTTCTTCTGCAATGCCACTTGACCCCAACACAAACTCGACAGTAGTTCCAAATAGCCAGAAAATGGCACTTTCAATTTTTCCATCCTACAAGATCTAAATAATTCTTGTAAAATGGGCAAATGGTCTGAGGTGCCTGATGTCCAGGCATTCTTTTACACATCGGTCCCTCTCTAGTCTCTGTTCCCAATGCAACTCATCCCAAATCTTCCTTCTTTCCCTCCCACCTGTCCCCTCAGTCCCAGCCCCAAGCATTGCTGAGTCTTTCTAATCTTCCTTTTCTACAGACCCATCTGACCTCTCCCCTCCTCCCCAGGCTGCTCCTCACCAGGCTGAGCTAGGTCCCAGTTCTTCCTCAGCCTCCAATCCTCCACCGTATAATCCTTTTATCGCCTCCCCTCCTCACACCTGATCTGGCTTACAGTTTCGTTCTGCGACTGGCTCTCCCCCACCTGCCCAGCAATTTACTCTTAAAAAGGTGGCTGGAGCTAAAGGCATAGTCAAGGTTAATGCTCCTTTTTCTTTATCCCAAATCAGATAGCGTTTAGGCTCTTTTTCATCAAATATAAAAATCCAGCCCAGTTCATGACTCCTTTGGCAGCAAACCTGAGACACTTTACAGCCCTAGACCCTAAAAGGTCAAAAGGCCGTCTTATTCTCAAAATACATTTTATTACCCAATCTGCTCCTGACATTAAATAAAACTCCAAAAATTAAATTCCGGCCCTCAAACCCCGCAACAGGATTTAATTAACCTCACCTTCAAGGTGTACAATAATAGAAAAAAGTTGCAATTCTTTGCCTCCACTGTGAGACAAACCCCAGCCACATCTCCAGCACACAAGAACTTCCAAACACCTGAACCACAGCAGCCAGGTGTTCCTCCAGAACCTCCTCCCCCAGGAGCTTGCTACAAGTGCCAGAAATCTGGCCACCAGACCAAGGAATGCCTGCAGCCCAGGATTCCTCCTAAGCCGTGTCCCATCTTTGTGGGACCCCACTGAAAATCGGACTGTTCAACTCACCTGGCAGCCACTCCCAGAGCCCCTGGAACTCTGGCCCAAGGATCTCTGACTGACTCCTTCCCAGATCTTCTTGGCTTAGCGGCTGAAGACTGACACTGCCCGATCACCTTGGAAGCCCCATAAACCATCACGGATGCCGAGCATCAGGTAACTCTCACAGTGGAAGGTAAGTCTGTCCCCTTCTTAATCAATACGGAGGCTACCCACTGCACATTACCTTACTTTCAAGGGCCTGTTTCCCTTTCCTCCATAACTGTTGTGGGTATTGACAGCCAGGCTTCTAAACCTCTTAAAACTCCCCAAATCTGGTGGCAATTTAGACAATACTCTTTTAAGCACTCCTTTTAGTTGTACCCACCTGCCCAGTTCCCTTATTAGGGCAAGCCACTTTAACTAAATTATCTGCTTCCCTGACTATTCCTGGATTACAGCTACATCTCATTGCTGCCCTTCTTCCCAATCCAAAGCCTCCTTTGCATCCTCCTTTTGTATTCCCCCACCTTAACCCACAAGTATAAGATACCTCTACTCCCTCCTTGGTGACTGATCATGCATCCCTTACCATCTCATTAAAACCTAATCACCCTTACCCCGATCAATGCCAATATCCCATCCCACAGCAAGCTTTGAAAGTGTTAAAGCCCGTTATCATTCGCCTGCTACAGCATGGCCTTTTAAAGCCTATAAACTCTCCCTACAATTCCCCCATTTTACCTGTCCTAAAACCAGGCAAGCCTAACAAGTTAGTTCAGAATCTGCACCTTATCAACCAAATTGTTTTTCCTGTCCACCTTGTGGTCCCAAACTCATATACTCTCCTATCCTCAATACCTCCCTCTACTACCCATTATTCTGTTCTGGATCTCAAACATGCTTTCTTTACTATTCCTTTGCACCCTTCATCCCAGCCTCTCTTTGCTTTCACTTAGATGACCCTGACACCCATTAGGCTCAGCAAATTACCTGGGCTGTACTGCCACAAGGCTTCACAGACAGCCCCCATTACTTCAGTCAAGCCCAAATTTAATCCTCATCTGTTACCTATCTTGGCATAATTCTCATAAAAACACACGTGCTTTCCCTGCTTATCATGTCTGATTAATCTCCCAAACCTCAATCCCTTACAAAACAACAACTCCTTTCCTTCCTAGGCATGGTTAGTGCTGTCAGAATTCTTACACAAGAGCCAGGACCACACCCTGTAGCCTTTCTGTGCAAACAACTTGACCTTGCTGTTTTAGCCTAGCCATCATGTCTCCGTGCAGTGGCTGCTGCCGCCCTAATACTTTTAGAGGCCCTCAAAATCACAAACTATGCTCAACTCACTCTCTACATTTCTCATAACTTCCAAAATCTATTTTCTTCCTCATACCTGACACATATACTTTCTGCGCCCTGGCTCCTTCAGCTGTACTCACTCTTTGTTAAGTCCCACAATTACCATTGTTCCTGGCCCAGACTTCAATCTGGCCTCCCACATTATTCCTGATACCACACCTGACCCCCATAACTGTATCTCTCTGATCCACCTGACATTCACCCCATTTCCCCACATTTCCTTCTTCCCTGTTTCTCACCCTGATCACACTTAGTTTATTGATGGCAGTTCCACCAGGCCTAATCGCCACACACCAGCAAAGGCAGGCTATGCTATAGTACAAGCCACTGGTCCGCCTCTTAGAACCTCTCATTTCCTTTCCATCATGGAAATCTATCCTCAAGGAAATAACTTCTCAGTGTTCCATCTGCTATTCTACTACTCCTCAGGGATTATTCAGGCCCCCTCCCTTCCCTACACAACAAGCTCGAGGATTTGCCCCCACCCAGGACTGGCAAATTAGCTTTACTCAACATGGCCCGAGTCAGATAACTAAAATACCTCTTAGTCTAAGTAGACACTTTCACTAGATAAGTAGAGGCCTTTCCTACAGGGTCTGAGAAGGCCACTGCAGTCATTTCTTCCCTTCTGTCAGACATAATTCCTCAGTTTAGCCTTCTCACCTCTATGTAGTCTGATAACAGACCAGCCTTTATTAGTCAAATCAGCCAAGCAGTTTTTCAGGCTCTTAGTATTCAGTGAAACCTTTATATCCCTTACTGTCCTCCGTCTTCAAGAAAAGTAGAATGGACTAAAGGTCTTTTAAAAACACACCTCACCAAGCTCAGCCACCAACTTAAAAAGGACTAGACAATACTTTTACCACTTTCCCTTCTCAGAAGTTGGACCTTTCCTCAGAATGCTACAAGGTACAGCCCATTTAAGCTCCTGTATAGACGCTCCTTTTTATTAGGCCCCAGTCTCATTCGACACCAGACCAACTTAGACTGTGCCCCAAAAAAACTTGTCATCCCTACTCTCTTCTGTCTAGTCATACTCCTATTCACCGTTCTCAACTACTCATACATGCCCTGCTCTTGTTTACACTGCCGGTTTACACTGTTTCTCCAAGCTATCACAGCTGATATCTCCTGGTGCTATCCCCAAACTGCCACTCTAAACTCTTGAAGTAAATAAATAATCTTTGCTGGCAGAACTATGCTGAATCTCCTTAGGCACTCTCTATTCAGATGTCCTAGGTCCTCCCAATTCTTAGACCTTTTATACCTGTTTTTCTCCTTTTATTCCATTTAGTTTCTCAATTCATCCCAAACCGCATCCAGGCCATCACCAATAATTCTACATGACAAATGTTTCTTCTAACCTCTCCACAATATCACCCCTTACCACAAGATCTCCCTTCAGCTTAATCTCTCCCACTCTAGGTTCCCACGCCACCCCTAATCCCGCTTGAAGCAGCCCTGAGAAACATCTCCCATTCTCTCTCCATACCACCCCCCAAAAATTTTCGCTGCCCCAACACTTCAACACTATTTTGTTTTATTTTTCTTATTAATATAAGAAGGCAGGAATGTCAGGCCTCTGAGCTCAAGCCAAGCAATTGCATCCCCTATGACTTGCACATATACATCCAGATGGCCTGAAGTAACTGAAGATCCACAAAAGAAGTAAAAATAGCCTTAACTGATGACATTCCACCATTGTGATTTGTTTCTGCCCCACCCTAACTGATCAATGCACTTTGTAATCCCCACCCTGAAGAAGGTTCTTTGTAATTCTCCCCACCCTTGAGAATGTACTTTGTGAGATCCACCCCTGCCCTCAAAACATTGCTCTTAACTTCACCGCCTATCCCAAAACCTATATTATAGGTAACTAATGATAATCCACCACCTTTTGCTGACTTTCTTTTCGGACTCAGCCCGCCTGCACCCAGGTGAAATAAACAGCCATGTTGCTCACACAAATCCTGTTTGGTGGTCTCTTCACACGGACGTGCATGAAATTTTTAATATGAAATTATCCAATATTTTATTTTTTAAGTAATGCTTAATTTATTATTTAAAATGAGATGGAAGCCAGACAAAATATTTTCCTCTGTACGGTCATTGTTAGTTTCATGATAAACAGTTGACGATAGTTTTTTAGGCCATGGAATTGGGTAAGTGGAAGCCATGCAGGACAAAAGATCAGAATGGACTAAGTGTGATAGCCATAGCAGATAGGTTTGTGGAAGCTGTTGGGGCAGCCCTTCTGGAATCTCCTAACAGTGACTGCCTTTGGTATACGGGAGGTGAGCTGTGGAGGGTTTACTATACTAATAGCTATCTAGGATAAATTTCTCATTCTTCCCCTTGTTGTGTTGCTGTTGTGATATTCATTGCTGGTTTTTGTTTGCTTGTTCATTTCCTAGATCCACCCGTGGTAGGTATGGAGATGTGGCAGAGCAATCTGAAAAGCAATGTATTATAGTAAGATTTGAAGAATTTCTCTGCTCCCTGAATTTGAAATACAGAATAACATATAATGTTTGTAGCTCATTCATGCCTAATAAAATTTTTAAAAGTAAACTTTGTATTGTATAAATCTTGGGGAGTTCACTTGAAACAGGATAGGTGAAAAATTGCCTTTTTTGTGTATATCTGTGTGTTCTCATTCATAAGGCTTTTTTGTTGTTATCTAGGGATTAAAAAACAGATTTTTTAAGTCAGAATGACAAAATATTAATATATACTATCATGTATTTTTAAAAATTTAACTCTATCAAGGACATCCCTTCAAGTTTTTGAAGAAATATTCACATTTACTACACTTGTGGAATTTTAGAGTAGCAAAATTGTTAATTATTAATTTAATATATTATCCACTACAGTAGTCTTGCTTTATCTGCAGTTTTCACTTTCCATGGGTTTCAGTTACTCACAGTTAACTATGGTCTGAAAATATTAAATGAAAAAATTCCAGTAATAAACAATTTATAAATTTTAAACTGTGCACCATTCTGAGTAGCACAATGAAATCTGGCTCCCTTCCACTGGGACATGAGTCATCCCTTTGTCTAGCATATTCACACAGTCTACCCTACCGCTGAGTTATCAGGTTGACTGCTGGGTATTGCAGTCTTTGTGTTCAAGTAACCCTTATTTTATTTAATAATGGCCCCAAGGTGCAAAAATAGTGACGCTGGCTATTTGGATATGCCAAAAGGAAGCCAATTAAGTGCTTTCTGTAAGTGAAAATGTGAAAGTTCTCAACTTAAGGAAAGAAACAAACCTTATGCTGAGGTTGCTAAGATCTACCTTAAGAACTTATCTTCTGTCCGTGAAGTAGTAAGAAAGGAAAAAGAAATTCATGCTAGTTTTGCTGTGACATCTCAAACCATAATGATTGTGGCCACAGTGTGTGATAAATTCTTAGTTAAGATGGAAAAGTCATAAAACTTGTGGGTGAAACACTAATGGCAATGAAGTTCACTATTATTCATTATTTCAGACAGTCACTGGAGGTCTTGTAACATATCCTGTTGTGGGAAGTCAGGGACCCCAAACGGAGGGACCGGCTGAAGACATGGCAGAAGAACGTGGATTGTGAAGATTTCATGGACATTTATTAGTTCCCCAAATTAATACTTTTGTAATTTCTTATGCCTGTCTTTACCGCAATCTCTAAACATAAATTGTAAAGATTTCATGGACATTTATAACTTCCCCAATCAATACCCTTGTGATTTCCTATACCTGTCTTTACTTTAATCTCTTAATCCTGTCAGCTGAGAAGGATGTGTATCGCCTCAGGACCCTGTAATAATTGCATTAACTGCACAAATTGTACAGCATGTGTGTTTTAGCAATATGAAATATGGGCACCTTGAAAAAAGAACAGGATAACAGCAATTGTTCAGGAAATAAGAGAGATAACCTTAAAGTCTGACCGCTGGTGAGCTGGGCAGAACAGAGCCATATTTCTCTTCTTTCAGAGGCAAATGGGAGAAATATTGCTGAATTCTTTTTCTCAGCATGGAACATCCCTGGGAAAGAGAATACACACCTAGACCTATAGGCTTATAAACAGTCCCCCCAGGTGCGCCTGTCTCTTATGGTTGAGGCTGCAGGGGTGAAATAGACCCCAGTCTCCCATAGTGCTCCCAGGCTTATTAGGAAGAGGAAATTCCCGCCTAATAAATTTTGGTCAGACCGGTTGATCTCAAAAACCCTGTCTCCTGATAAGATGTTATCAATGACAATGGAGCCCGAAACTTCATTAGCAATTTTAATTTCGCCTCAGTCCTGTGGTCCTGTGATCTCACCCTGCCTCCACTTGCCTTGTGATATTCTATTACCTTGTAAAGTACGTCTGTGACCCACACCTATTTGCACACTCCCTCCCCTTTTGAAAATCCCTAATAAAAACTTGCTGGCTTTTGTGGCTTGTGGGGCATCACGGAACCTACCGACATGTGATGTCTCCCCTGGATGCCTAGCTTTAAAATTTCTCTCTTTTGTACTCTGTCCCTTTATTTCTCAAGCCTGACAATGCTTAAGGAAAATAGAAAAGAACCTACGTGAATATCAGGGCAGGTTCCCCGATAATATCCCCTTAGGATAAGAGAGGAGTGTTATAATTTAGTCACTTGCCCACTTATGCATATTTAGATTGTTTTCAATTTACTAAAAATAATGCTTTAATAATGAACATTTAAAGTTTATATGGGAACATCCGAACAGCACTATTTTCTATTTTTAAGTTGTTAAATTATGAGCATAGGTATTTTTAAACCAATCACATCAAAGAATTCCCCAAACTGAAGTTCTCCTGAAAACTTGTTCCTCTAGAAGTCTAAATGCTGAGAGTTCACCTCAGTGATATACACAATACAGCATGGTATACAATTGAATCAGCACATGATTTGAAATGTTAATGATCACGTGAATACAGGCACACCTTCTTGATTGTGCTTCACTTTATTGTGCTTTGGAGATATTGCATTTTTATACCAACTGAAGGTTTGTGGGTACCCTGCATTGAGCAAGTCTATTGGCACCATTTTTCCAAAAGCATGTGCTCACTTAATGTCTGTGTATTACATTTTGGCAATTCTTACAGTATTCCAGACTTTGTCATTATTATTATATCTGCTATGGTGATCTGTGATCAGTGATCTCTGATGTTACTATTGTAATGGTGGGTATGGTGAAAATACCAAGAGAAATAGAATTGGAAGTGCAGCCTGAACTTGTGACTGAATTGCTGCAATCTCATAATAAAACTGGAAGAGGTGAGGAGTTGCTTCTTACGGATGAGCAAAGCAAGTAGCGGAATCTACTCCTGGTGAGGATTGTCAAATGATGAAAAAGAATTTAGAATATTCCATGAACCTAGTTGAAAAAACAGCAGCAGGGTTTGAGAAAATTGACTCCAGTCTTGAAAGAAGTTCTAATGTGGGTAAAATGCTGTCAAACAGCATGACATGCTACAGAGAAATTTTTCATGAAGGAGCCAATTGATGTGGCAAACTTCTCTGTTGTCCTGTTTTCTTTCAGAAATTGCCACAGCCATCCCAACCTTCAGCAACCACCATCCTAATCAGCTAGCAGACATCAACATCAAGGCAGGACCCTCCAACCTCCAGCAGGAAAAAGATTACCACTTGCTCAAGGCCCAGATGATCATTAGCACGTTTTAGCAATAAAGCATTTTTTAATTAAGGTATGCTATATAATTTTTTTACATATAATATGATTGCACACTTAATAGACTATACTACAGTGTAAACATAAATTCTATATACATTGGAGAACCAAAAATTCATGTGACTCAGTTTATTGTGCTATTCGCTTTATGGTGGTGCCTGTAACCAAACCTGCAATATCTCTTAGGTATACTTATAAGTCTTATTTTGCCAACTGCACCCATTGTTCTTCAGAAATGTGATAAAAGTAGTGAAAATATAATACAGTTAACCCTTGAACAATACTACATGGGTCCACTTTTATTAGAGTTCTCTTCAATAAAAGTTAACCCCGAGTGTGTCTGCCTCTTTTGTTCCCCTTTCACCTCCTCTTCATCTTCTGCCTCTGCCACCCAGAGACAGCAAGACCAACCCCTCCTCTTCCTCCTTCTCAGCCTAGTCAATGTGAACATGACAAGGATGAAGATCTTTATGATGATCCACTTCCCCTTAATGATTAGCAAATATATTTTCTCCTCATTATGATTTCCTTAATAACGTTTTTTCTCTAGCTTACTTTATTGTAAGAATATAGCATATCATGCATATAACATACAAAATATGTGTTAACCGTTTATGTTATAGGCAAGGATTCTGATCAACAGTAGGCTACTAGTAGTTAAGATGTGGGGGAGTCAAAATTTACATATGGATTTTCAACTGCAAGGGGGTTGGCACCTCTAACCCTCATGTTGTTCAAGGGTCACCTGTATAGACAAAAATATGTCAATATTTACTAATAATATTTATAAATAACTACCCACTTGGAAGCTTTAAAATACAGCATCCTAAGAACAAGGAAATACAAAATGGATTAAAACCAAACTGTAAAACGGTAAAATAATAATGACCCACATTACTATATTAAGAGACTTTCAAAAAAACAGTAAAATCCTTGACATTCTACTCTCCTTCTTAAAATACCATTTATTTAGATGTTCATAAATGCTTTACCTGAATAGAAAAAAAGGGCTGTTGACAACAAAGTTCTTTTTGCAAGCAAGAAACAAAGAAAAAAAATAAATGAAGTCTAATGTGCAAATGTAGATCATCTAACCATTGTAAATCATCTGGATTAATATCACCATTAAATATTTTCAAAGTATGTTTGTCACTTATTTTATGCCCAAATCTTAAAAATGCAGATAGCTTTTTGCCTTCTGCACCTCCCTGGTTGTAGGAGAATCGTTGTTTTACTTTACAGGGCTGCTCTTTCCTAATGCAACATCCCCATCTGGTGAAAATAGATCTTTGCAATCAAGGCTCCATGAGGTAGGAGCCATTAGTTGAATTTGTGCATAAATAAAGCCATTCTAGAATAAAAGATCACAATAACACTATTTTAAAGTATATTTTGAAAACATTTGCTTTAGACTCAAAGACAAAAATCACATCAAAGTTGTTGGTACGGTAGTTTTGTAGGAGGGGGCTAGGGAAGTTTCAGGGAAGAGGATGAATGCTGAAGGCCGTTTGTAGTAAAATTAGGACTAGCTACATTTAAAATTTATTTCAATTCGCCATCAGTTGGCAAAACTAATCCTGACTCATTTTGGAGTCTGTAGAATAAAGTGCAGAATTATAAACAAAGAAAAGGAAAAAGGCTTGTGGCAAATACATATGCATGAAAACTTCTGGATATTTTATTATTTTTTCATATTTCTCATTTAAAAAAACAGACACTTTATGACAAATCAATTCACCACAGTTAGTAAGAGTAGGCAATAAGTGAGCCAGAAGACTAGAAATATGAGGTTTACAGATACTTTGGTTACAATTACCCATGTTCTAGTTTTTCCTATTATTAGAGCTAATCAACTGTTTATGTTATTATTGCACGTGTTAAAAACATATTTCTTTTTAAATTTATTAACTGACAAATAATAATTGCACATATTCATGGGATACATAGTGATATTTGATATACAGAATGTATAATGATCAGGTTACGGTAATTAGCATATTCATCATCTCAAACATTTATTATTTCTTTGTGTTAGAAATGGTCAATATCCCCCTTACAGCTATTTAAAACATATATTATTGTTAACTATGGTCATCCTACAGTGGTATAAAACACTGCAACTTATCGCTCCTACCTAGCTGTAATTTTGTATCTTTTAATACATTTCTCCCTATCCCTCCTTTTACCCTACCTTTCCTGTCCTGTGGTATCAGTTTTTTCCTCTGTTCTACATTTTACGTCTGTGAGATCAACTTTTTGTAGCTTCCACATATAAATGAGGGCATGTGGTGCTTAACTTTCCATTCCTGGCTTATTTCATTTAACATACTCCAGTTCCACGCATGTTGCTTTGAATGATAGGATTTCATTCTTTTTTATAGCTAAATCATATTTTATTGAAAAAACATATATTTCATTATTGCTTATATTTGGCAATGCATTTTTTTAAATTAAAGAATTATAAGTATAAACATTTATGCGGTTTTTATGGGTCTTGAATTATTTATTTAAGGATATGTAAAAATGGGCCAGGCACGGTGGCTCACACCTGTAATCTCAGCACTTTGAGAGGCCAAGGCATTTGGATCACTTGAGGTCAGGAGTTCGAGACCAGCCTGGCCAACATGGTGAAACCTTGTCTCTGCTAAAAATTACCCAGATGTAGTGGTACGGTCCCGTAATCCCAACTACTCGGGAGGCTGAGGCAGAAGAATCACCTGAACCCGTGAGGTGGAGGTTGCAGTGAGCCGAGACTGCCACTGCACTCAAGCCTGGGCAACAGAGTGAGCCTGAAAAAAAAAAAAAAGTTAAAAAAAAAAGAGAGAGAGAGAATATGTAAAAATGTACTTAATAAATCTAATTTTCTGTCATACACAGGTATGGGGTTGGGATAGATGGAGATTATGAGAGACAGCAAGTATAATTTCATCATAGAGACAACTAATAAAATATTGTATCTCTGAGTTAACTGTTACTAACCAAGAAGAATAATTCTTGGTAGCTCAGAATATTCCTATAACTTACATACATATAAATCTGCTTACTCATTTATGTTCTCACTACCTCCAAAAGTGTGATTGCAGTCAACTAAAATTATACATAGGGATATATATCCATAAAATAACTGACTTCATGCATGTACACACACATCCACAGAAATATACTATAGTGGTTTATGGCAAATTAAGTAATGAATTTAACTAAAACCTATGGAGATTTTTTTAAGAGTTTAAAAAAAATCCTATGAGCCACTAGTCAATTGCTTATTCATTTAGTTCAGAATCATAGCTAACAGTGTTTTCACTTACTATTATCTCTCTTGTCCTGTCTCTCTGGGTCTCTTTTATTTATAGCTCAGAGTGTGAATCACATGATAGGAAACAGTTTTTTTGTTGGAAAAATTGTTTTCTGATCTCTTTAGCATGATAGTGGTTAATTTATAAAAGGCTTTTGTCTGGATAGGAGCTCAATTTTACTTTTATTCCATTAAGGTTCTGCAAGCATTTGATGTTCTTATTGTTCACAGAATAATAGAAAAGAAAATGTAAATTTAAAAAATTGTTCTTAAAGAAATGAAATAATGGCTTATTTTAGAAAGATCAGAAGCCTTCCTGCTTGGGGGGGGGGAAGAAATATATATAATACATTTAGTATAAATTAAATACAAAGGTTATATTTAAAATAGGTGGCAATCTGGTAAAACTTCACTGTTGAAGTAAAATAAGTGCATTTATTAATATGATTTTAAAGGTCCTTTATTCTAAAATACTAATATAGACTTTTCCCCAAACTCTCTTACACCTTCAACTAGTAAAAAGCATACTTCCTGATTTTCTGTTTCCAGTTTCTGTCTATTTCTCCACATACAGCAATATTATGTGGTCTCTTTAAAGCTAATACTCTTGTAGAAGATTTCACACATGCACACACAAAACATTTTTTAAACCTAATATTTAAAAACATCAACCGCATCTAATCAAGTCAAGTTGATTCTTCAAAGGCTGGATATCATAATGGTTAAGATTATGGGCTCTGAGTTTGAATCCTAAATGTTTCACTTACTAATTATGTAGGCATTAGATTAACCTCTTCGTGCCCCATCTTCCCTCATCTGAAAAACAAGATTTTATGTATAATAGCATATAACTATAAAAGATTAAATGCAAAGAACAGTGCTGCCACATGGTATGTGCTTAATACATTTTAGCTATTATTTATATCAGCATGGAAAATTTTTGTTTAATAATGAATTCTATGTGTTCAAGGATTATCTTTCTAACTTTGCCTACTCTTACTAAGTGCCTTATGTAAGCAAAGGCTTGGTAAATATTTTAATGATGATAGAGAAGAAAGTTATCATCATTTAGGTTCAGTAATTTAGGAAATCAATTTAAGCCATAGTATTATACATAGTAAAGCAATATTTCTTTTTTTCAAGAGAATGAAATCATTTATTGATTACACATGATAATGGATGATACACAAACTTTATTCCCATCTATAATTTTATCTGGTCCAATTATTCAATTTAGACATATTGCATAGGACGTGCCAACAATCATTTTTATAACCATTAGTTCCATGATTTTGTTTGGGTAATCTCTTTTAATGGTAAACTCCAGGTCACAACAGTAACTATCAGTTCAACTACACCAAGGTTTCTAAAGACAATGGCTTCTCCACCCAAGCAGGTTGCATATAAATTCCAAATAGAACCTGGCATCACCCTGAAGGAATTCTAACTTCACACTGTTGGGGAAATTTACCAAGATGGCTTCAGAGTAGACTAACTTTGCACAGCACATTAAAAAAAAGAGACATTCATTCTGTGTCACGATCAGACTACCATACATTTATGGTGCAAATATATATATACATATATATATGTATATATATATGTGTGTGTGCATATATATATGTGTGTATATATGTATATATATGTGTGTATATATGTGTGTATATATGTGTGTATATATATGTATATATATATGTATACACCCTTTGTTGGAATGCTTTACACTTTCCACAGAACAGAAACTAAAACTAAAATAACCTGTTGTACAATTAGTCACAAATATAGTCCTCGAGGTTTTTGCCCATACACATGAGGATTTATTTAAAACATGTCTTCTCTGTAGCAGCTAGGCCCTGCCACCACTGTGCTTGGCTGAGTTCAAAAATCTGTTATAACCTGTAGCTTCCCTGTCACTTCTCTGGCTTTCCTTTCCTGCTAAGCTTTGTTTCCCAATTAAAATCTCTGCCACTGCCATAGCTACTGCTGCTACTGGAACTGCCATAACTACCTTGGTTTAGTGGTTTGGCAAAGTATTGGCCTCCACCATCATAGGGGCCAGAGCTTCTGCCTCCAAAATTTCCTCCCATCATGGGTCCAAAATTTGAAGACTGATTGTTGTAACTGCCAAAATCATTATGGCTTCCACCACCTCCAAAATTGCTTCCATTATTACCAAATCTGTTATAACCATCCCCACTGCCACCATATCCACCACCACCACGGCTGCCACCAAAGCCACCATGACCACTGAAGTTTCCTCCACGACCAAAGTTGTCATTCCCACCAAAACCACCTTCACGACCACAACCAAAGTTTCCAGAACCACTTCGACCTCTTTGGCTGGAAGAAGCACTAAGCCATCTCCTGCTTTGACAGGGCTTTCCTAACTTCACCATTGTGGCCATTCACAGTATGGTATTTCTGAATGACAGTCTTATCCACTGAATCATGGTCATCAATAGTTACAGAGTCAAAGCCCCTTTTCTTGCCATTGCCTTGGTCAGTCATGATTTCAGTCACTTCAGTTTTTCCATGCTGTTCAAAATAATCTCTTAGGTGATGTTCTTCAGCATCTTCTTTAATGCCACCAGCAAATATCTTTTCCACAGTTAAATGGGCACCTGGTCTTTGAGAATCTCCTCTTGAGACAGCTCTCTTTGGTTCCACAACTCTTCTATCCACCTTGTGTGGCCTTGCATTCATGGCTGCATCCACCTCCTCCACAGTGGCATAGATGACAAACCCAAAGCCCCTGGAGCGCTTGGTGTTTGAATCTCTCATTACCACACAGTCTGTGAGAGTTCCCCATTGCTCAAAATGGCTCCTCAGGCTCTCATTGGTTGTTTCAAAGCTCATGCCTCCAATGAAGAGTTTCCTCAGCTGTTCGGGGTCTTTAGGAGACTCTGACTTAGACATGACAGCAGGGAGAAGAGACACTTTAACGATGCCTCCTTGGCGGCGTCCACCAGCAGAAAGGAGCCGCTGACAAACGTATTTCAGCAATATTTCTTAATATTTGAAAAAGTTATGTGTTTTCACAGATTACTTTTTCTCTGCTATTACAAATTTCATTTAGAACTTTTTTTTCCAAATGTTTCTTTCAAACTAGTGCTGATTTTCAGTAAAACGATGGCTATTATCTCTACTTCAACAGGCAATTTTTTCACACATCACATTCTCAGAGTCTATATATTGATGACTTTTAAAGAAAATCTTTTAGCTATCTCTTAAGAAAAACAGTATTAAAACTGAGGTGACTGGCCGGGCACAGAGGCTCATGCCTGTAATGCCAGTACTTTAGGAGGCCAAGTCAGGAGGTTTGCTTTAGGCCAGGAGTTTGAGACCAGCCTGGACAACATAGTGAGACCCTGTCTCTACCAAAAATAAGAAAAATTAGCCAGATGTGGTAGTGTGCTCTGTAGGCCTAGCTACTCAGGAGGGAAGATCACTTGAACCCAGGAGTTTGAAGTTACATGAGCCATGATCATGTCACTGGATCCCAGTGTGGCCAAAAGAGAGAGACCTTGTTTCTCAAAAACAAAACAAAACAAAATCACACACACAAAAAAACTGAAGTGATTAAAGACTACAAATGGAAGAAAATATATCCAAGCCTCCAAATGAAGATAAGACACTCAGTGACTTAAAATATGGACAGGCATGGGAAGCATGGACAGGCGTGGGAAGCACGGACAGGCATGGGAAGCACAGACAGGCAAAAGGAGCTTTGAGCCATTGCTCAAAAGCACACAACTTGTTTTATTGAATAAATCACTATTTCTTTGAAGTTTAAAATGTGTCATGTTAAGCACAGTTGGAAAATTTGAATATTTTAAAAGTATTTCAGGTCATTTTGCATTTTTATTCCAGAAGCAAACACAAAAACTTTTATTTAGATGTTGAAAAACTATAATGGGCACAAATCTCAATTCTTTTAGCAAAGATTAGATTTTTAGATTTAGTGTGTAGGAAAAGCAAGAGAAAAAAGACTTTTCTAGTGCATCAAACTGTTATTTTTTAATTTTTCTTCAAGAGTATTAAAGATTTTCACTATGGAATCTCCAGTTCAATGATATCTAAATTACCAGAAAAATATATGTAAAGTCACTGGAGGACTTTGAAAACAAAGATATGAGATACAAACCCATTTTAAGCCTGCAGATGGCCTGAGGGTTTACAGAACATTATTCAGTAATGTTCTGGCACGAGTAAGGAAACTCGTGCCAGAGTTTCCTTAGTTAGAAAACATTTCTGCAGTGTAAATGGCATATCCAAGAGAAAACTGTAGCTGTTGACAAATGAAGTTGGATTTACTTTTTAATAACTTAAAAATTCCCAAACGCTAACCATTTTATGATTTTAAAATACCAATGCTCATCTCCAAAAGTCACAAAGTTACTGAGGATTAAGTCTTCAAAAACGTTGTACTAGAATTTTGAAAGTTTACTTAATAAATTCATTTGTTGGACATTTCTATCTTTAGGGAGACAGTGGAGAAGAACAGTGTTGTTGACAGACAGAGATAGTGACTTCAGATGGCAGGATAAGCAGGGAGGAGGCTGCCCATATCCTAAAGAGAAACTGAGAGAAAATAACGGCTGGACCTCTTGGAAAGGGACCAGCGTTCACATTTCTAAGTAAGATTTGCAAGACTTAATTACTACCTTCTGTGGGAAATAAGGGAGTAGACAGAATCAAGTATAATTTCAGAATTTTATTTTGGAAGAAAAGATATTTGATTGGGCTATTATACTGAAAAAAATAAAACAAAAAATAAAACAAATGAAAGGAAGGGGATACATGAGACATTTATATTTGGACATAATGTTTTTAAAGTTGTTCTGAATGGAGATGGCTAATGAGCAATTGGATAGGTATAGAATAGTTTTAAAGGAAATTATATTTTGGAATAAGAGTTGAGAAAGTATAGAAATCAGTAAATGTAGTATTATCTCAAGTGTAGCAGTGAAGAGAAATAAGAAAGGGAGTTACAAATAAAGGCTGTTTTGTTTTGTTTGTTTTGTTTCTATTTGATTTGGGTGGTGTGGAAGGCAGAATTCTAAGATGATCCCCAATAAGCCTCACGCTTGCATAATCCCCTGCTATTCAAGTGTGAATAGAGACAGTCAATACAACGATATGATGCTCTCGTGATTATGATACATGGTACTTTATATGGTAACAAGATTATCTTGGGTGGATCTGACCCAATCAGGGAAGCCTTTTAGATGCACAGTTTCTCCAGCTGGCCTCCAAAGAGAAAGTCAGAGAGATGACTTTCAATTTGCCTGGAAAAAAAATGAAACATCCATGCTGTGAATGACCTGTGGAGAGGTCACACGGCAAGGACCTGGAGACAGCCTCTAGGAACAGCCTCTAGTCGTCAGCCAACAAGAAAGCAGGGACCTCAATACTACAACCTCAAAGAACTAAATGTTCCCAACAACCTGAATAAGCATGGAAGAGAATCCTGAGGCTCACATGAGATGGCAACTTTGGCTGACAACTTGATTTCAGTCATGAGAGACACTGAGCAGAGAACCTCACCACACCATGTGAGACTCTGGATCCACATCAATGGTCAGATATGAATTTGCATTTGGTTTAAGCTCCTGAGTTCGTAGTAATTTTTATGCAGGAATGTAAAGCTGATAGAGATGTTTTATGTCTGTTTTATTTTTACTCTATGGTGGAGGGTGAGGAAAAGGCTCAGAATAAAAGAAAGACATTAAAGATGTTGAAAATCCATAATGGGCACATAATGCAAAGAACCTG
Organism: Pongo pygmaeus; assembly: GCF_028885625.2. Lineage (NCBI taxonomy): Eukaryota > Metazoa > Chordata > Mammalia > Primates > Hominidae > Pongo > Pongo pygmaeus. The sequence goes on from NC_085930.1 coordinate 156,975,184, forward strand.
GACTTGGGTCTTTCTTTGAGGAAACGGGGGATAGAGAATATGTGTTTTTTTTTCTCTCTCTCTCTCTATATATATATGTGTGTGTGTGTGTGTGTGTGTGTGTGTGTGTACTATTTGAAATTGAAGGGTGGGCAGTCACAGATAATTCTGGTGGATCTCTTTTCCCTATCAAGTATAAGAGGAGGGTGTATGGTTAAGATTGGGAATTTGTGGCAGAGACACAGAGATGACTTTTGGTCTACAGAGTCGGGTAACTTTCTTTTTAGAGGAAATCCTGTGGAAAAGCCAGGTCTCTCCATTCTTTCAGAATGAAGATTTCCAAAAGAGAGTGAGTTATTGAAGAATTGAGTTATTCGATCTAAGTGGCCATGCAATCTGAATTTTAAGATTTACTCCTCAATCACTCCATTGAATACTACTTAAAGTTGAACAGTTTACAAGCAGTGTATTTCTTTTTATGTAAATGGTTTGATACATTATTCAAAGCAACCAAGTGTAGGTCACAACTTTTTAAAAAGTAGAATTCTATATTATAAAGTTATGTATAGAACTTAATAATTGATAATAAAATAGTAGCACACTTTATTATTTATTCATTGTATTTGGGAAATGCAATTTTACAATCTCATGTTTCTCAAATACAAAATTTAATGGGTGCAACAAACTCTTAGAGCAAGGAATAGCTGCCCTTGATTAAACACAGATTTTGAAAGATATGAGCAGATCTTGTTAGAAGTCTGTCCTATGACTCTCCTTTTGAATATGGGCATATTTATATTAGTGGGAATGGAATGTCTGAGATTTGTGAACAGAACCCAAGTGCATAACTGTGCTTACACTTGCATTGCATTATTTCTTATGTTATATTCTCCCATATTGATTATAGATAATAGGTTATTTCAAGTATATATACTAATATTTTATTACTGTTATTCCTGCTTCCTCACATCCTGTCTCTCTCGTCTTGTTTGACTCTCCTCTGTGGCCTCCTCACTATAGGACTGTGAAGTATTAGTGAGACAGACAGCTTTACAGACTGTTTCATGAGATTCCCATAGTTTTAAAATCCACATAATAGCTCAGAACTTAGAATAAGCTATGGAAAAAGGAGAGCATGTGTTGTAATTCAACTTAATCAGAATAGAACAGAAGAAACCATTTTTGTTGTTATTGTTCATGCTCTGTGCTAGACACTGCCTTAATAGGTGCTCAAGGTGTATTTGTTCTTGCTTCTTGTAATATAACAATTTAGTGCATTTCATAAATTTCATAAACAATTAAGAAAAACAAATAAAAGTTTGAGATGTTGCTCTAGCTTTATTTTTGATAACCTGGTATTTCAAGTTGGCATCATAATTCATGCCTTTGAGATGATTCATTTTAAATATTTTCTAGTAAAATTTTCAATTTCTAGAATATTCGCTGAATAAAAATGGCCTGCAAAAAATAATTCTTAAAATATAAAGCAATGGTTAAAGATCAACCATTCAGCAGAGCAAAATAAAATCAAGTTCTTGATGTCTCTATATTTTGTTAATTTACCCCCATCTCTCATCTCACACTGGTAGTTGACAAAAAGAGAGAACATCAAATGTTACCAAATAGAACCTGACACATCATACTCAGGAAGAAGATAATTATAAGCTTTCTGAATTTACGCATTTAAAACAAGCACTTTAATGGTTCAAAATAGTCAATTACTAAAGAGTAAATCCAAGAGGCTTAGACCACTTACAAAGTGGAATCAGAACAGCGTAAGTCAGCAGAGGGGTATGGACTTCTTAGCAGGAGAGACCAGAGAAAACATAAAAACTACAAAAAGATGCCCTCTGGGGAAGCTCTCGCACATTTGGGCAGGCTGTCTAGTTAGAGTAGGCCAAAACTCAAAACTTTCATTTCCAACCTTTGACCCTGGACATCTGGAAACCCAATTTGAGTCGAACAGAAGGAAGTTTTCTTTTCTATTTCAAAAACTTCGTGGGGGGATATAAAAAGCTTTAAGCATCTAGCATCTATTCTGCTAGCAAAAGCTACTAATATTTATGCATTTGGATGGAACTCTAAAATATGGAATGTTTGGTTAGGAAACCGATGCCTCAGAACCTTAATACTGACACGTTGTTCATTTCTAGTTATGGATTTAGACAATGGTTTAGATAAACAAAAATAACTTAGTACTTTGATGCTCTTTAATGTCCAAATTTAACAGACATCATCCAATTTCAGAATATAAATAAATATGCTGAAGCATTTTTTATCAAGACACACTTGCATAACACATATATATTTGATACAATGTGCAGTTTACCTGCAACAAAATTGTAGTCATTATATTACATTTTAAAATATAACAAAAATGTGATAGTGGTTTTACTCGGATTATATTAAAATTAAAAAGTTATGTTGTGAACTAAGTTATATGAGAAATATCTTTTTTCTTTTTTAAATAAAAATTATTTGTAATGGCATATTACATTTTTGTTTGATCACCTCTAATAGATATAGTCAGTTAATTCATGAGTGTAAGATAAACATTTAGCCACATAAAGATAGCATAGTAAATGGAGAAAAACACAAGCTTTAGGCCATAGACATTTAATCTTAGTCATTCAGGCACTTGTTAGCTGTAAAATCTTGGAAAAGTTATTTAGCTTTTCTGAGCCCAGTTTCCTCATCTGTAATAGGCATTTTGCTGTAAGTATATATCACGATTATTGTGTGAAGGAACAGCTATGTGGAGCATAGAGTAGACCCTTAATAAATGCCATCATCATAATTATCTTTATCAACTTTATTAATAAAATGTTAGAAAATCCATCCAGTGGGACTAGATAAGTTCCAGAATTTTTAATTGCTCATGCAAATCTAAGTAGTGGCTGTGATCTTAATAATTCTTACAGCCCCAGGGATCATAGCAGCAATGTAAAAGAGAAACTCTCTCCTTTGTGCACAGAAACCACACACAGGGATAACTGAATGTTGGTCAGTTAAAAAAAAAAAACCTAGAAAATTCATATGGCATTTGATTAAATTATATTGCATAAAACTGTATTTATTTCTATTATGAATATTAACTATCATGTGGTAAATGTTAATCATTTGTAACAGGTCTATTCATGACTCACACTTAAAACTATTCTTTTGTCACAATAGAAAAGACATTATATTACCATGTAGTTTGCCAAAATGAATTGACTTGGAAATAAAGCAATTTCTATTTGTAGTCTGTTTATTTCCTTTCATGGGACTGATTAGATATTTTCTGTGTGTGTGTGGTTTGTGTTTTTCTGCCAAAATTTCTTTGGAAGATTTTGATCCATGCTAGGCATTCATACTTAGCTATGTGGCAAGAATTCAAAATATTTACACTTTCCAAACATTTTATGTACTTCAAAGAAGCACCATACTTATTTGTGTTTTTGATGTTACCTGTTTAAACAAAAAATAATTTATATTTATATCAACTATTGCCTAAAAATGAAATTTTAAATATATTCTGATACTATCTACACAACTGTTAATATTTGAAGTATATTTTGACAAATAAATGCTTTCCATAGCCTGTATTTTCTGGTCTATGTAAAAGGAAGTTTATATTTATACAGTTACATTAATTCCAGAATTTATAATTATAATATTTTAAAATCATTTAAAATAGATAACTAAAAAGAGAAAAATGAAGTCAACACCCCCATGCAATCTACCTACTGTTTTATGGAAGCAAATGAATAGCTAAAGTACCAGTTGTCAAATATACTCTTGTGAATCTGGGCTTACACATAGTTGGGAGGGCACATAACTATAGTTTCTTTAAAAAGTGCACACTTTCATTTTCAGCCTCCACAGTTTTTATTATCATTACAGGACTACAGGAGCAAACTGATTTTGGTTTCTTTTATTTTCTGTTATTTTTCCTTCTTTCTTTCTTTTAAAATCTCATGCCTATGTTTTCTTTTCCTCTGAAGTTCACACAACATAGTGCTTCCTGAAAATGCACATGTAATTCCCATTAGCTATAATGGAACTTGCACGCATCAAACAGAGAACAGACCCTGCTGCATAGTATCTTTCTTGTGTGGGATTGTGAGCACTTGGTCTACCTTATGACAAACCCCTTGACAAGTTCTTTGGGCACTTTGTTTATTATCAGAAAATGCCATTCACATCTTGGACACACAGAAACAGACCCCTTCCAGATGGCTACCTGTCTTTGCACATGGCCAAAATATGGAGCTTCCCTTTCCCATGTAGACAAATGTTTTTACAAGCATTCTTGATTGTGCCTTGTGGAAAAATTCAAACATGGATAAAAAGCAATTGGTGTACTTACAAATGTAAAAGAAAATGTGGTACGTATGTAGTTTATAGTTCTTCTAGTACTTGTCATTGACTGGGAACTAGGAACAATCATTTTGTCAAATTTAGAACCCAATTAGATCTTATACTCTAAATTTAGAGCCAGCTTCTAGCCTCTGGGGTTCCATTTCCAATATTCAATATCAGATTCTCTGCATTTATCACAGAAATAACAAGGCAATAGAAATGATTGTATTCTACAATGTGTATGCTACATTCCACATTTGTGTGATTGTATAGTTATTCTTGACAATGAGGAAACTGATGCACACTATTTTAGAACCATTTAATTCATTTAAATGAATACCTAAAGCCACACAAGTCAATGGCATAGCCTATTCTAAATTTAATGGCAAAAATGATTGATCCTGTTTGCTGGCTCTTGATTACTAAATACTCCTTGCTCTGGTAGAAAAGATCTCAACGAGGATTATCACAATAGCTGTGCTCTTCTAAACTGTTGATGTCTGTTAGATATGGGGAAAGAAAAGAGATGTATTATATGGATTGTGACGGTCAATTTTATGTGTCAATCAGTTTGGCTAGGCCATAGCGTCCACATACTTGATTAAACATTTTTCTAGATATTTCCATGAAGGTACATTTTAGATGAGTTTAACATTTAAATCAGTGGAGTTTAAGTAAAGCAAATTATCCTCCATAATGTGGGTGGAAGGTCTTAATAAAGACAGATTTCTCACAAAGAAACAGGAATTCTACCAGCTGACTGCCTTCAGACTCTAACTGCAGAATCAACACTTTCCTGACTCTCCAGTCTGCCAGCCTACCCGTGTATTTTGGACTTACCTGCTTTCACAATTAGGGAAGCCAATTCCTTAAAATCTCTCTCTCTCTCTCTCTCTCTCTCTGTGTGTGTGTGTGTGTGTGTGTGTGTGTGTGTGTCTCACTCGTGGTCTATCTATCTATCCATTCTATTGGTTCTTTTCTCTGGAGGACCCTAAAGAGTCTTGAACCATGGGTTATCAAGTCTTTTTCACTTTTCCTCTGGTAGACTACTTCATTTTAAACTCACTTCAGGGACCTGTCACCTACAATACAGAACTGTGAGTTCTACTCAAAGAGAAGTGTCTAAGAGTCTAAGATACTCTAAAGTTTACCTGAAAAAACTTAAAATTAAAAAAAAATTACAATTGTATTTCATAATAGCAGCCACAAGGTACAAGCCTATTTAAGGTCAACAACAAGAACAACCACTACATAGAATTCAAACTTACCAGTGATTTCCAGAACTTAACTGTGTGATAGACAAAGTGTTTTCCTGAACAGGATCTCAACCACAAAAAGAAAGGAAGGAGGGAAGGAGGGAAGGGAGAAAAGGAAAAAAAATAATACTTCAACAAAGCAACTATACAGTCGAGATCTAACTGAGCCAATATTTTTCAGTACTCATTTTAGGAAAATTGATTGCTGAAATATTCACAAGTGTCTAATCTAACATTCACAAGTGTCAATCCAATATATAGTATGTAATAAAGGCATCAGAATATCATTGGCATTGTGTTCTTCAATACAATCAACACCAGAATTGAAATAAAACGATTATGTCCTCATCATTGTTAATATTTGGTCTGTGTCCCTCTTAATATATAGAGATAGACAGAGATAGATACAGATATTCTCATACAAAATACCATGCTAGGCACTGATGATACAACAGTGAACCAGAGAAATAGTCTCTATCCAAAGGGATTTTACAGTCTGCTAGGAAATACAGAAAAACAAACACAAAATCACTTTACAGTGAGAGAAAGTGATATGATTTGAAACTTGGACAGTATTAGGGAGCACAGTGGAGACATAGATAATCTGATCTTGGTCATCAAGAGAGGAAGTCTAAGAAGAGAAGTAAGCAAGCAGATGTTAGACAGTAGAGAGGAAGTTAAATGTTGAAGCAAATTTCATTGATAAAGATGAGCTCAATTATCCAAGTACACATTTTCTCCTTTTCTGTTTAAAGGCTCCACACCATCCAAGAATTTCTTCTATTCACTTTGTATGTGGGAATCCAGGCTTTGTATTTGTGTGCCCAACTGTGACACATTAAAAAAAAAAAAAGAAATCTGGTGTATAAGTGTTTAAAAGTTGGCATGATGTTATGATACTGTCATTTGTAACTCCATCCACAGAATACTGTCAATGATACAGGCTAGTGAAAAGGAACAAAGGAAGTGATTATGCAGACATTATTTGTGTTTCCTTTTGGAATGCAGCCAGAGATAAACACAGCCACACAGAAACTCTACATTGACAAAACCTCCCTGCCTCAGCGTTGTGACTAGAACTAGCAAAGAGAAAAAAGCGAGACTAGCTTCTACCAAACAATTTTCTATGGGATCAATATGTGTTCTGGAAAAACAAACCAACAAAACAGCAAGGGAACCTGATACTAGTAACATTATTTTTCTTAAAAAAAAACCCAACAGCAAAATAAGTGGTATACAGATGAGCTCAAAAAATTACATGTATTTAGACGGTTATTTATGCAAAAAATCCCTGAGATATGCCACCGTAGAGAAACCTAGAAAATTGCATGAGCAATGTATGAAGCATGGCATTCAAACTGCCCAGTTACACATAGGCAGTATAGTCCAATAACCATCTCACTGCATATCATCTTTTAAATGACTATTGATCCATATTGTGTATTTGTGATATATCCGGTGCTTACTGCATATTGAACATTTAAATTAAAGCTAGTGTCAACATATGAAACTTTTTTTGTGTGTGTGAAACAGCTTTTTGCTTATTCCTTTATGCAAACAGGCATTAGAGTTCATGAGTCTTTGCTCTTTGGGAAATACATGATTATTTTAAGTTTAACATCAAATAAGTTTAGGAAATACTGTTATGAATAACCTGAATAATAATAATTTACTGGTAGATAATTAAAATGAATCAAATTTAGACTAGACATCAGGGGTTCCATTATTTACATCATGTCAAAGAAATAAGCTAGTCAAATATTGCTATTTTTATTAGAAGGGAAAGCATACATTTCTATTACCTTATATGTTAAACAACACAAGTAAGTCATGTGATAAAAGTTAAAGAGCTAATTAACTCTGTACATGGGCAAGGGTATGATGAATTTCTATTCTGTTCTTTTTTATTGTTTAAGGTAGGCACATTTCTGAAAATTGAGTGAGTTCCCATTTGGGACCTCACAAAATGTTGGTCTTTCTCTATTATAGTCAGCAAATAGAAAAACAGAATATGCCATATGATATTACCATGCATGATTACATAAATATACAATATGCTATTATAAGAGGTGGTAGCACAGCATCTCGCATGTCATAAGCATTCAGTAACTATATGAATAAATGAAAGAAGAGATTAATGAATGTATGAGGCAAATGAATGCAATGGAAAGGGTGTAGGGATTTGAGTCAAAAGTCTCACTTGGATTCAGGTTCTAGTTCCACTTGAAAACTTAGGAAAACATTTTACATCTCTGGACTTCTTCACAGTATTTTTACAAGAATTAAAAAGATTATATGTAACTGGATAATGATGATTTACTGCTGCTATCATTATTATTAATAGGCAATAGTTTTAATAGCAGTGCTCTAAGTTGCTGCAATAAAGAAAGAAAAGTTTGAATTTAGTATTACAATGTTAAAAAATAATGGTATTTTTAGGGAGGTGGTATATAGTTAGGAAGAATTCTAGTTTAGAGGGGCCACAGCCCCAGGCTTCACACAAGGGAGTTCTGAGTATCAAAAACACAAAGAAAAAAATATGTTTAAGAGCATGGTTTATGAATACTAACTAAAACCTGAAAACAGTCCACATTTCCATCTAAAGGAGAAATTGTGGTATGTTCATATAATGAAATACTATTCAGCTATATTTGCTGATGCATAAAGCACAAAATATCCCATGTTGTACTCATATTATTCCATTGTATTATTTTATATAAAGTGTGTTATTGTTGATATAGCAATACAGTGGAATAATACAATTATTTTGTGTATGGCTTCTCTTGTTTGGCCTAATATTTCTGAGGTTTTCCAATGTTGCTTTAGTTATGTGGGTTTGAAGTCTGACACAGGACTAAAATCACAATGTCAAGAAATCTTGTTCCTTTCTGGAGGTTCTAGGGGAGAATCCTTTTTTTTTTTTTTTTAACCTTTCCAACTCTTAGCATCCAACCACGTTCCTGGGCTTATGGCCCACATCGTTTAAAGCCAGCAACGTTCCATCTCTCTAACCATTCCTCCATAGTCACATTTCCCTCTGATGCTCTTTTATAGCTTCCTCTTCCACTTTTTTTTTTTTTTTTTTTTTGAGAAGGAGTCTCGCTCTGTCGCCCAGGCTGGAGTGCAGTGGCGCCATCTCGGTTCACTGCCAGCTCCACCTCCCTGGTTCACGCCATTCTCCAGCTTCAGCCTCCCAAGTAGCTGGGACTACAGGCGCCTGCCACGACACCCGGCTAATTTTTTTGTATTTTTAGTAGAGACGGGGTTTCACCGTGTTAGCCAGGATGGTCTCGATCTCCTGACCTCGTGATCCGCCCGCCTCAGCCTCCCAAAGTGCTGGGATTACAGGCGTGAGCCACCGCGCCCGGCCCCTCTTCCACTTTTAAAGACCCTCTTGAAGGTTAAGAGATCAAGGCCATCCTGGCCAACATGGTGAAACCCTGTCTCTATTAAAAATACAAAAAATTAGCTGGGCGTGGTGGCACACGCCTGTAGTCTCAGCTACTCGGGAGGCTGAGACAGGAGAATCGCTTGAACCTGTAAGGCGGAGGTTGCAGTGAGCCAAGATCACGCCACTGCACTCCAGCCTGGTGACAGAGCACGACTCTATCAAAAAAAAAAAAAACCTCGTGATTTCATGGGCCCATGCAGACAATCTTGTGCAATCTCTGTATTTTAAGGTCAGCTGATTAGCCATCTTAATCCCACCCTTAATTCTCCTTGGCCCTTTAGCCTAACATATTCACAGCTTCCAGGGATTAGAATGTGAACATCATTGGGGGATCAGTATTCTGTCTACCTAACTTGCATATAAGAGACCTTGCAAGCTGTCAATTCATTTACATTGTCACTCAACAATGTACAGAGACAGTGTGTTTGTATATATTCCAACTACCAGAAATAGAAAATGAAAACTTAGAGTATTTCATCTGTTTTACAACTTTTTAAAATAAGGTGATGTGAAGCACTAGAAAAATACCTTTAAACTTCAGGGATTGATTTAAATATAGTTGAGGACAAGTCTATAATACTGAGGCTAATGCCATTGTAAAGAAAAAGGTGTACCAGCTAAATTTTGGGAAAAAGCCAGAAGTATTCTTTATGCTATATCCAAAAAAATTTGAACTTGTCAACAAGACATAATAAGAGACAAATTTATCAAACAAATGTCTTAATAGCAAAGGCATTCTTTGGAACAATTCAAAGATTATACCGAATATTTTCTAGATCTGTCCAAGATAGAACATCTTGATGAAACACACATCACATTTGATCTCCTAACCATTTGGACACAATTTGGGAATCTCAATGAACTGATATTAAAGGAAAGAATTTAAAAATAGACAAGGCCTGTGATACATTAGATGAGCTAAGCAAATATAACTATCTTTAAACAAAAAAAAAAGGACTTTTTGTCTTTGGCAAACAATAAAATTAATTTTTAATGAATTTTATTCATGATTTATTTAGTATAAGTTTTTGCTTGAACTTAGCGATGTTAGCAAAATCTTACAAAAAATCCCAAATGGAAAATACTTCTTAACTTTAGGAAAAGAGTTTCATTAAGAAAAACAAACAAAAAAAACCTACTTGTAAAATATGCAACAAAAGTGACATTCCGTTACAAGAACATTAGTTAAAAATTTCATATGACTATGAAGGAGATTCTTGTAAAATAAAATCAAAACTAATTTCTATAGAAACCATTTTAGATCAAGGAATAATCTCAATTGAAAATAAATTGAACAAATTGAGCAACATATTGCTGTTTTTAGTTTTCTTTATTGTATTTGAACAATAAAATATCTAAAAGTAGAAGAACTTAAGAAAGGACTTAAGAAGCTCTTAAGAAGAACTTGTAACTGTAGGAATCTAGATATTGTTTTAAGAGATGTTTGGAAATCATTATATAAATGGTAATATCATATGTTAAAATGAAACTTGTCTTAGTCCATGTGGGCTACTGTAAAATAATACCATAAACTGGGTAGCATATAAGCAACAGAAATTTATTTCTCTCAGGTATCAAGGCTGAGATGTATAAGATTAAGGCATCAACAGATGTGGTGTCTAGGGCCCACTTTCTGGTTCATAAATGCCACTTTCTCGCAGAGTCTTCCCATGGTAAAAGGGTAAACAAGTTCTCTGGGGTCTCTTTTAAAAGTACACTAATCACCTTATTCAAGGTTCTATCTTCATAACTTAATCACTTCCCAAAGGCCCCATCTCTTAATAGTATTTGTTACCTTGGGAGTTGGATTTCAATATATGAATTTTGGAGGAACACAAACATTCAGACCATAGCAAAATTCTTTTGAAATATTTCTGTGACAATGATAATTCATCGTATGTAACTTAACTGTAATTTTTAATATGACATGTAAAAGTCAACATTTATTTTCAAATATAAATGTGGCTTTAATAATTTTATTGACTATTTCAGATTCTATTTCTTCAGCAGAATGAAATTTCCCCATATTGAAGACTATATAAAATCTACATTTATTCAAGAAGGATTTTGTAATAAGCAATTGTGTTGATAGAATGCAAATTATGTAAAAAATTATTATAACATGATTAATGGCTTTGCTGAATCACAGGTTAAAAAGTATTATTTAAAAATATGTAACAATTTATGAATCACTTCTTTGTTTCAGTCTCCCCAATAGGCCATCCCAATATGCACAGTAATAATATAATTTGGTATTTTGCTAAATTTCCATCTTATGAAAACCACAGCTTTATATATTTTTAATTTTACCAATGTGAATTTTAAGGTAGAGGAACAGAACATATTTTATCTAACAATTTGTTAGCTTAATTTACAAGTTTTATGTTTTACAATGTATGGTAGTAAGTTTTCACCTGTTTTTATGCCTTAGGCTTGCAAGTATTAGTAGGGACTGGAAAGATGTCATTTAAAATATCTTAAAAATAGAATCTTTTCTTTAATCATACCAGTCACACCCTGGTTTGGAGCTTTCATTCTTGCTCCCCTCTCTGTTCTCCAAGTAATGTGAATGTCCCACTCTCTCAAGCCTTTGGAGATTCTGTCTATTGTACCCTCTCTCTACTTCTAAGTCAATGTTTCTCAGCTTCTGTATATTTTGGCCCAAATAATTCTCTGTTGTGGGGGACAGGGCTATACTGTGCCTTGTAGAATCTTCGGCAGCACTGCTGGTCTCTACCCACTAGATATCAGCAGTATCTGTCCAGTTGTGGCAACCAAAAATGTCTGCAGATATTGTCAAATATCACCGGAGGGCAAAATTGCTCCAGTTGAGAACCACTGCTGTAACCCTAAACTTACTCCATTATCACCCTCTTAACCTCATATTTTGTCCCTCATATTTTGTCTTTATTTTTATTTTTTGACATAGCATTTGTCACTATCTGACATTGTTTATTGTCTGCCCATCATTCCCCATTTCACTAATGGACTTGATGAAGTCAGGGACTTTGTTGTATCTCCAATGTCTAGAACACTGCTCTATACACAATAGGTGCTCAGTGATGACTGAGTGAACATACCCCAGACATTTTTTTCACCACTCGAAATAGTCAAAATGACACAGCAGCTTCCAAAACTCATTCCACTTAAAACTTTCCTCTACTGAAAGCCCAAATTTCCAGAATAGGGGTAATAGTTAGCTACAGGCATCCTTTTTCAGGTATTTATAGGCAATATATTATATACAATTATTTATAATTACATTATGCATTTAAAAATATTTATTGGAAAATAATCATTGAATGACTGATGAACTTAGCATATAGTGATAAATTATTTTATTTGCTAAATGAAATATAAAATGTGTAAGAAAAACAGTGGAGCTGAAGCATTTTATTTATTTATTTTTGAGATGGAGTCGCATTCTGTTGCCCAGGCTGGAGTGCAGTGGCAGGATCCTGACTCACTGCAACCTCCACCTCCTGAGTTCAAGCAATTCTCTTGCCTCAGCCTCATTAGTAGCTGGAATTACAGGCATGTGCCACCATACCTGGTTAATTTTTGTATTTTTAGTAGAGATGGGGTTTCACCATGTCGGCTAGGCTGGTCTCAAACTCCTGACCTCAGGTGATCCACCCAACTCAGCCTCCCAAAGTGCTGGGATTACAGGCATGAGCCACCTGCCTGGCCAATGGAGCTTAAGCATTTTAAAAATTAATCTCTTCCTGGGTAATTTAGCTACAAAAGTCATAGATGCTTTGCTAGTCATGATTCATGGACATCACTAGGCCAATATTGCTGAGTAGGAATAATTCACTAAGCATGAATAATATTTTTCCTTGTGGATGAGGTGTGTGTTTAGCTTAATTATTGGACATCATAAATTTTTAATCTGTAACTCCAACTTTCTGGCTCCTGAAGTCATTTGAATGGTGCCCTGATTTAGAGGTTCCATAAAGAAAGCCCAACTACTAGCAATGTCCTCTTCAAGCTGGGAAAGTGTATTTTTTCATTAGCCTGCAGGTGTTAAAGAAAGCTGCAAGGGACACTGATGAGGGAAGAGGCCACTTACTTAGGCCGCCAGATTGACCAAATCAAGGAGACAGTCTATGTGATAACACAGGCAGATATCACAACCCAGATTAGCTTTATAACCATCATTATGTAGTAAAGCATCAACTGACTTTAATAAAAATAAAGTTAAGAAATTTAACTACCATATCTAGGTCATCACAGACTCAGATACAGAAAATACAGTAACTCCAAACTTCTCATTATTATTCTAAAGCATATTGTGTTTGCCATTTCTCAGAAACCAAGAAAATGAACTTGTATTTGTCTTTCTTCAAATACAGAACGGTTAAATATTATGGTAAATCAGATGGCACTAAATTAATAACTATCAAGTGTAGTATATCATTATAGTAATTTATAACACACAATATAACTCTTCTAGTATGAGAAATTATTTTTCTAAGATGGCTCTACTATAATAGATCAACTAATAGGTACTTCAGGACAAAAAAGAACCTAGCTAAGCCATACTTCAAATATCAGTTAAGAAATATGTGTTGTTTCAAGTCACTCAGCTTATGATGATTTGGTATATAGCAATAGAAAACTAATGCAATTACACTAAAGGGGACTTGTACTAAAGCTCTGATCTAAAGCTATCTATATGGAATTTCCCTTTCTCTTAGAAGGTATTAATACAGCTATCAGATTTTGGGGAGTGGGCAGCAGGAAGGTGTGCATAAAATTGTATTAGTTCTAGAAACATTCACTAACTGCTGAACATTTTATCATATACTAGGACAACACGTATGAATAGAATATCTTTCCAATTTTCAGGGAGATTATTATAGTATAGAGAAGAAGAGATTATTTCAACAGATATATGTTACTATCATAGATTATAGAAAAATGAGGCAGAAAGAAGTGGTGCAGGTACTAAGGGCTTCCTTGCTGAAATGGTTCTGAAATGGGAACTGCCATCAAGGAAAAGGAAAGAACTATTTAAACTGCTGCCACGCACTAGGAAATTGACTAATAGTGATTATAACAACAACTAAATAGCTGATATGTGCTTATCTTGAGCTGGGTACCAGACATTGTTTTATATGCATTATTTCATTAATCCCAACAATTCCGTGATGTAGATATTATATAATTTTATAGATGAGGATGCTGAGAGTTTAAGAAAAGAAAATAGCTCATTAGTGGCAAAGATAGGATTCATTCCTGACTTTTCCCAGACTACTCTATCTATGCTCTTTTCTCTATAATAGGCTGTCATTTGAGAAAAGGTCTTTTGATCTCCCTTTCCCCTCACACTTCTAAACTGCATGTTCCCTGCATTTCCTTCTGTTCCCATCACTGTCTGATATTACATTTAAATCACCAATTACACTCTATTATAAGTATCATATAATTCATTTCTCTCACTGAATAGAATGTAAATTATTTGACAGTTGAAATTTTCCAAATCATCTTTTGGTATTTTGTTTCTATCTTGAGGCCAGAAATAATAATGCTCAATAAATGGTGAGTGGATGGATATTTAGAATATCTATAGGCCAAAAAAAAAGGTCATTTTACTGTTAATGTCCATGAAGATGACTTCTAAGAAAGAAAGCCTTCTTATTTCTGGGAGTGCGGTTTGTTCTTATTTATAATAATTTTTGGTAAACCTAATAAGCAAATAAATAGGTCAATGAAAGATGGATGGATGGATAGATTAATACACTATGCCTAAGAAACTTCAGGGAATGCTTCAGGGAAGCATGTACTGATGTTTAGCATTGCTTAGCACTTACTTCATGGCCAGCACTATGCTAAATTCTTGGCCTGGGTTTTTTCATTTAATCTTTACAATAACCCTATGAAGAGGATAGTCATTTTGTTGTGCACGTGAAAAAAGTGAAGACAGAAGTTCACGAACTGTCTTCAGACACAGATCCTGTGAGTGAGATTGCAACCCAAGCAGCCAGTCCAACATTCAGATCTGCACCATTTACCACTAAACATACTACCTCCTACTTAGATCTACAGTTTGCCTTTCTACTTTTTTGTTTTTGCAAATTGTTATGAATTAATTACATTTTAATGAGGAATACTTTCAGGACTGGACCACTTACATGGGGCAATGAGATTAAAAAAGAAAATAGGCCTTACTAACTGTAGTGTGTTGAATGATGGCCTCTGAAAAATATGTCCGTATTTTTAACCCCTGGAAACTGTTAATATGACCTTATTTGGAAAAGGTCTTTGCAAATGTAATTGAATTAAGAATCTTGAAATGAGTCATGTGAAGCAGAGGCAGAGATTGGAGTGATCCAGACATAAGGAATGCCTGGAGCCACTGGAAGCTGAGGAGCCCGGAAGGATTCTTCCTCAGAGCCTTTGGAGGGAGCACAACCATACTGACACTTTAATTTCAGACTTCTGGCCTTCAGAACAGTGACAGAATAAGAATTAACTTCTGTTGTTTTAAGTCACCAAGTTTTTTACCATTTATTATGGCAACTCTAGGATGCTGATACACTGACCACTCTTGCTTCTCATAAAGAACTCATATATAGTATTATCTTCCCTAGTATATTTTAGACAAACCTGTGTTTAAGTGGTCATTGAACTCTGGAAAATTATATATATATATATATACACATACACACACACACATACATATATATGAATATACATGTGTGTATACATATATACATAATATATATTCATATGTTTATATTTATACATTTATACATATATGTTTATACTTATACATTTATACTATATATATTTATATATTTATACATATGTAAATAAATAGACATTATATATGTATTATTTTGTATATAAATATATATAAATATATATTGTTACATATATGTATAAATATATATTTATATTTATATTTATATTTTTATCTTTTCTCCCATGAGAGGAACCCATACACACTCAATTCTTGAAGGGGCTCTGAGCTAAATCATAACCATTGCTATTGAATCAGAAAATGAACAACATAGAATGGCTAGAAGACAAGTGTTGACAAAAAGAAAGACTTTTTTTGAGCCTAACTTTGGAGAATTCTATGCTTCTTGGAAATAAGTAGCAATAGTCAATTGCCAGATTCCATAGATAACATAGAATCCTAACTTTAGACAACATTTCTTCCCAGAAAAGTGACCTAGATCATATGTATTCATTTTTGTAAATTAATATTTTGTAGACAGACTAAAATATTGTGTGCTTATATTGAAGATTAGAGAAATAACATGGTGTTGAAGATACACAAGGGCTTTTAATCTGAATGGTTGAAGATTTACTTTTAGTTTGAGCACCTGTTGCCCATAAAACCATAAAGAAATTTAACCTCTTTGAACACTTTTGCTCACTTATAAAACAGGAATACACAGTCTGCATGGTTTTGTGAGGATTAGAAATAACATATACAAAATTGAAACCCAAAAAGTGGCTTCTTAACAAAACAACAATAATAGTAGAAAATCTACATAAGCATCATGTTTGTGTCTGACAACATTCCAATTATTCAATTCAGAAATTCATCAATGTAGGCCTGTAAAAAATATTTTTAGTGTCCCTTGAGAATAGCTATGAGATTTTGTTCTAAATCAGTCACTATTACAGGGAAAGCAACTTTCAGTGTCAAAATGAACTTCCAGCTCATGAAGTATCATTGGATTTTGCTTTTGGAATTTTGCCACTGACTGTTGTTACACCACGTTTCATCTGCTGTGCAGATAGTATCAACATCCAGTCGATGATTCTACTCCAGTCCTCTTAATGACGACCTTCATTTTAGGGCTGTGATGAGGGAATCAATAATGTCTGATTTAGGAAGTTCTTTTCAAAGTCCGCCCCCTATCTTGTAAAACTCAATTTACAAAACTCAATTGGTCCTTTTGATCACTTTCACTAATCCAGTTTAAGAGCTTAAAGTCTCTCCAAGTGGCCTTTAATTAGTGGCCAGAATGAATGCACAAGCACACACTTGGACTGTATTTGGAACTTAACAAAGCATCTGTATCTTGGAATTTGATAATGATCTTCCCTCTTTGGACAACTGATTGCAACAAGGCATATGGTAGCTGTTTGCAAATTTTAAATAAACCTGAGAGGTATATCGATTAACCTTACTTACTCTTGTCCTTTAACTTTTAACTTTACTGATTACTCTTCTTCTTTATAATATTCAGGATGTAGGAGAGGAAAGACCCGCCGTAAGGGTATGAAAAAAAAAATGTCAATCAACACTTTTACAATTCCTAAAGTATAACTATTTTATATTTCTAGAAAAGCTAATTACCTTCTTGAAGACCAGGTATTTTTTAGAAAATATTTCCCAAATAAAGTTTCTTCCCAAAGTCTTTTAAATTATTAATACAATCACATTGTTAAGCCATTGAGATATAAATAAAAGTGTTCTCTCATCCAATTTATCTGTGGCTTGTCTTTATACATTCTCATGACTGTATCATACATCACTCATTATAGTATATCTTAGCGAAAGCAGCAATTGGAACAGGACTTCACAAAATGTCAAATGAACTCTCAAAATAAAGCACATGATGGATTAATCACAAATATCTGGATAGGCTGTAATAAGAAAGTGAGAATTTCAACAGAAATGATAAACTTAAAAGAAGGATTAAAATATCTTAACAATAAATATCTACCTGTTAGCATTTATAATGTAATAGCCATTCTCCTTGAGGACTTAAGGGCTATGCTGTCTGACAGGGAGCTGCTAGTCACATGTGACTGTTTAAATTTAAATTAATTAAAGGTAAATAAGAATTCAGTTATTCAGTTGCATTGGTCACATTTCAAGTGCTCAATAGCCACATGTGGCTAATGACTTCCATATTGGACTACCTTGATATCACACATTGCAGAAAGTTCTTAGGACAGAGCTGCTTTAGAGGCAAAACTGGTGCTCTTGTCCATCGTTTCTCATTGTTCATGTCAGAAAATACGAAACAGTAACATTTTCTGTCATAAGATTAAATTATTTCAACTTCTTGGTGTTTAAAACAGTTCATCCTCTTTCAAATGTACTTTTCAAATTGCACATTGCAGAAATGACCCCTGAAATTGTAGCTTCAATGGTCTTGCAGAAACTATAATTGTTTCCTAGCAGTAGTGTGTAAAATAATATGAAACCATTCACAGTGATTAAAATACCCTCAACAAATTTATGTAGAAATAATTCATAGAGGTAATTGCTATATGTGCCCCTTGTAATATAATGCTTTTTCATATTTACATACATATACAAGTTCTTTTGGCATTGTGTTTGACCAATTTGAAATGAAAGAGCCAAGAGGCTCTCTTTCTTGGAAACACACACACACACACACACACACACATACACACACACAAAACAAATCCTCCTTTATCTTTTACCCATTGTATCCAAAAATAAATAAATGATACAAATGGTTCTTTTTCTGGTTTTAAGAGTAGAGCCAGAAATTATGTGAAGTTGGAACTATTGAATTATTCATGTGTTCTGATTGAATGGGATCATTATCTCTGGCCTTACAAGCTAATAAATACTGTCTAATGCCTGGATACTGTTTTGATGTAATAATGTCAGGAAAAAGAAAAAAAACAATTGACTTCTTTGCAAGCTTGAGCTTAAATTAGGGAGGAGCTCCCTGATGAGTTCATTACAAGAAATGTGTGTATGTGTGTGTGAGTGTGTGTCTGTGTGTGTCTATACACAAATATGAACTATTTTGGACGATTCTGGTAGTCAGTCTTCTCCTAATCTCTCTGAAGACATTTTAACTTATACATGTAACTAAAGAGTTGCAAAATGGCTCAGTTGTCTGGTACTTGCTGCTATTTTTCTCTCATTTATCTACTCTCCTCTATCATAGCATATGTAAAAGAATTTCAAAAAATGCAGATTGAGGCTCAGTAAATGATTATGCTACCTAATCATTTGCCAGTGAGCAGTCAAATAATCTGAAATTATAGACCAATGGGTTTTCCCCCAGATTGATTTCAATAAATGAAATTGCCTGAGTTTAATATCACCATAAACCAGACAGAGTGTAGAAAGCCTGAATTAAGGTTGTGCTCTTAAAGGTGATCACAGAAAGATGTGTATTTGTAAAAGGTCTGAATGCATGGAGATAAATATATTTGATAATTAGTTTCAGAGAAAGTAAAATTAGAAGTAGACTGTGTTATAAAATACCTTTACGGATTAATAGTTATAGACATGTAGCAGAATCTGTTAGCATCAAAGAAAATACCATTATTGACTCTGTTAATTTGTTTAATGAAATAGACATTACCTTTTCTGCCTTTAGAACACCATCTTTTTTTTTTACAAGTGATGTAGAGTCTATTAAGTGTATAAGAACATCCAACAAAGAGCCCATTAGCAATTCAGTAGTTTGCAAAATTTGCACAAGACCAAAAGTCTTTACTCAGAGACAGCTGGCTTGGTCTTACACAGAATGCACAGGTTTTCCAAATCACTTTTCTCATCCTCTAACATGAGCTAATAAATCATGCAATTTAAGTAAGTTTTTTTTCTTCAAACAGGAATGTAAGCGTGTGAACCGTCTAGTGGAACGGTGTGAATACTATTTCAATAGTGCTGTTCCTGCAGAGCTGTCTGTCTTTCTCTAACTGATCTGAGAAATGATGGAGGGCAAGTGAGTTTTCTCAAAAAAGTAAATATTCGTATTAGTTGGTATAGCTAATGTGTAGCTGTGATTTTATTACATTTTTCTACAAAATGGCCATGGGATTTTATTCTCAGATCAAAAAAAAAAAAAGACAAATTTGAATTTGGAACTCAAAGAAAAAATATCGGGGAGTAAAACTACAGTTTTCTGTTAGGACTATTATTATTTCTACCTTTGTCTTTTAGAAATAGAAAGTGCCCCTGCCAAAGAATGCAAATAAGGCACTTCATGCCTTTGCCTCCTGAAAGATGCAAACTGCCAATTCTTCTCCAGTGCTTTCCACCTGTCAGTGTGCTAGGCACGGACCTGACAGTCCACCCGTGCTCTAATTCCTAAAGGCCGGCATGGTTGGCAGGACATTCACAATGAACCTGTCCCCAAACAGGGCCTTTGGCACTTGGCTTCCCCTGTTCACTCACACTGTGACAGGCTGCACACAAGACAGATATGTGGATCAAAGGCAGACCCTGTGGATACACCCAGCAGGATCCAAGGAGCATTGCTAGTGTTCTCAATAATTTGCTATTAGTATTGCAAAAAAAAGTAGGGAGTACACTACTAAGTGATAACACATTTTATAAAGAAAATACATACAATATATATTTTGGATCTTGGATTCAAAAGAAGTCACATGGAGCTCTAGAACAGCATGTAAGAAAGGAAGCCACAGTATGAGTTGGGAAACTTCCAAATATCCTTCATACAGATGTTTTTGTTCAACTATGAAACTGTGATGGATGGAAATGAAAAAACTAGGTTCAAAGAAAGGCAAAAAATAATGTAGCTCTGCTCTGACTCTTGTCGTATTCCCATATAATTTTAGATTGTTATCTGTTCTTCTCTTACAGCCTGGAAATTTTGTGGACTGTTTATAATTAGAGTCCTAACCTGATGCAGAACGTTCTGTCATGAGACCTTGGATCAGTCACTCTCTGAGAGCAGCTTATGTTCTAGTAATATTGTCCCCTGCCCCTACACTTGGGAATATATGCCTCTGCCAGTCAGCCCTCTGCTGGAGTCTCAGAAAACAATTATGGAAAGGGATATGCATGCATATTTCAAATGCACACACTTATAACCCAATATTACATTTATAAAGGCATATATAAACTAAGAACCGTATCCAAACTCAGTGATGTACGGGTCTACTCTGTGTACCTAGAGAGACTTGGAGGCTTACTCTCTTTTACCAGTCTCTCTCTTTGGTATTTTATCCTCAGAAGTTTGAACTCTATAACGTACTCCACTTGCTGCCATTTACAGAATCCATGTTTCCAAGTTGATTATTTGATGTTTCTTCTACTGAACACTGCACTTTTTTCCCATCAGTACCCAAGTAAATACACTGTCATCTAGGGATGTCTTCCTTCAGTTATCTAATGTCCTTTTCTGGCACATAATGACCTAAGAATGAGGGAAGAAACAGGGCTTTCAATAGCACTACCAATTTTTTTCTCTTACTCTCAATTGGCCCCTGCTGTTAAGAAACTGCCTAACTTCCCTTTTTCATCATTAATATAATGTCAAAGTGGAATTAATTAAACCATTTTTGGTAAAACCATAAAATAAAATGCAGCCAACAAAAACTATGTCATAGATAAATTTTATGTTATAACCTAAATGAACAACACAAATTACAAAACCTATACGGTTTAAATCTACTTTTAGTTGAAACATACATGTACCTGTTTATAGAACAGTACAGAAGGACATATGTGGACATAATAAATATGTATGTATATATTATATGTGCGTGAATGTATATCTGAACAATGAGATTATGGCTATGTTTTAGTTTAATCTTTCTGTTTACTTACGTTACTATTTTCCAACAGTGAAAAAACTTGCTTTTTAATACTCTTAAAATTATTAATATTTTTTCAAAATGTAGAAATACATCAAACTTTTTGTTATTATGCTTGTATATTATAAATCCATAGCCATGTATGAAAACAGACACCTCTTTGTGAGAAAAAATTCATTTGTCAGCATTAGTTTGAAGATAAAAATGAGACACATGGTGCTGGTAGATTAAACCAAGATTTAATCAAGATTAAACTTAGTTTAAAAAAAAAACAGATTTTAGGCACATTCTTAACAATCTGTATAACCTTTGCAAAGTTGTGTAATCATCTCTAGTAATATTTCCTTATACATAAAGGAGAGAGCTGGACTAGAGATTGTTCCTTCAACTTTGAATCTCGATGACTATTTCATATCACATATAACATTTGAATTCTCCAAATAGGTAGACTTTAATATGAGGAGGAAACAATACTTTTCCAAGATAATAAGGCCACAAATGTGCATACATTAAAAACTATATAATGCTTATTATCATCATAAAACCCCAAATAAAAAATAGCAAATACCATTTGGATTTACTATATTTCAGGCACTGTTCAAAATTATTTACATGAATTAACTGTTTAAATTCTCCCCCAAAGCTTAAAAGCTATGTTATAATTACCTTCACTGTTTTAAAGGTAAGGACATCCCCCTATGAATAGATTAGTATTATTAGCCTCCTTTTTTTTAAAAAAGAAGAAAACATGAGAAAATGTAGTCAATGTAAATATGTGGTAATTCCTCTTTTCAATAAGTTAATTCTACAAAAAGTGCTTATTAAAGCCAGAACATTTAAAGACTTGCTTTTCTTTATATTTTTTCATATCCAGTAATTAGAATATAGTTAAATGAAAATGGTATGTGAGCCCTCTACCTCTAAAATTACATGATTATTTAGGATCATATTTTGAAAATGCACTTGAAGAATGGATATATATTGTAGGTTCAGGACTGTGAGAGAGGAAGCTGGTTGGAATTTATTTTTCATTTCAACTACCTCAGATCCTTCATGTGGCCTTTATCTGGCAATGATTGTCTGGTACCCTGCACTGCAATACTTTTTACAATTATTATTATACTTTAAGTTCTGGGACACATGTGCAGAATGTGCAGGTTTGTTACATAGGTATACACTTGTCATGGTGGTTTGCTGCACCCATCAACCTGTCATCTACATTAGGTATTTTTCCTAATGCTATTCCTCCCCTAACCCTCCACCTGCCAACAGGCCCCTGGGTGTGATGTTCCCCTCCCTGTGTCCATGTGTTCTCATTGTTCGACTCACTCATGAGTGAGAACATGTGGTGTTTGGTATTCTGTTCTTGTGTTAGTTTGCTGAGAATGATGGTTTCCAGCTTCATCCGTGTCCCTGAAAAGGACATGAACTCATCCTTTTTTATGGCTGCATAGTATTCCATGGTGTATAGGCCTGTGTTGCAATTCTTATAGTGGCCACTAGGTGTCAGGCCTAAAGTCTAGATGTAGCAATCAAGGTGACCCTTTTAACTTGATGGCCAGTTTTCAAAAGGTACCATGTCTATTGAGTTACATATTTCTAATATCAATGAAAGTTCCTCACTATATTCCTCACTATGTCTATTACAATGGCAATACAAGATAGAATGTTATGTGCAACCAATGCACTACCAGATCAAGTTGGTGTGTCCCTTGACAGTAAAGAACAGGTCTTTATACGGTCCACACATAGTATAGTGTATGTTTTACAGAAAGTTCTTAAGAAATGATTTTTTTTTTTGTCGAAGTGCTTCTGCCTTAATATTGGATCAATTACTGAGGAATACCCTTCTATTACGAATTCATATAATTTTGATGACCTTATTGGGCTAACCTACTGCAAGCACATAGAGGTAATCTAAGAGCATATTAATGGAAATTCTTATATTGATCATTTTCATTATGTATATATGCATGCATGAGAGATCCTAAGTAGACATGGTCATCTCTTCCCTAGTTCCCTTTCTCTAAGATAAGGTAAATAGTAACCACATCTTTTCCAAACATTTGGCAGTACATGGATAATTAGCTGTCTTCAGTTCTTTCAAAGAAGAACGTAATTCAACAATCAAAAAAAACTTCTAAAATAAGAGGTTACCTTTTAGTTAAAATTTATGTCAAAATTATAGCTCAGGTTAGATGGTCAATCTCAGGTCAACCTCAGAGATGAAAAAAAAAAAAAAAATCCACCAGAGTAGGACATGCTCACCTGTAGAACCAATAGTAGGTCTTTAGGCAGTGCTTGCAATCAGGAATGTATGTGACAGGAAATGTATAGAGGTATAGGTAGGCAGAGTGTTAACATTACAAAACTCTGCCACAGGTATCTAAAAAACAATGATGAGACTTGGTGCTGAAAACTAGACTTCAGCCTCCAGGAGAACTCGCAGAAGCAAGCTGGTCAGGGAGAAACAGGACCAACAAGGTAGAGAGGCTGGGTCAAAATTAAGAAAGGGGTATGTACATAATCAACAAGACAATGGTTCTATCTCTAGAACCAAGTACATGGTCAGAGAAAGATATCAGCTAGAAAGCCAGAGAAAAAGATTTGACTAGCTATTGAACCATTTAATTATTAACGTAAACCATGTGGAATCCATCTAGAAAGAAATATAATTGATCTCTTAGCCTGGGATGGGGCAAATCTGGAGCAAATAAAGTATAAGTGTGAATATTGGAAGAAACTGAGTTAGGAAACCAGATATTCTTAAAATTTTCCAAGAACCCTTTTGCTTGCTAGGCGTGGTGGTGAATTCAATAAGAGCAGAAAGCATGACTCCTGAATTTGAATAAAAGCAACTGAGTAGACAAAATGTTTAAAAATATTTTACCTTAGTGGAAAATTATAATAGCTTCTTTTGAACTAAAATTCCTGTTCTTCTAATCTCTCAGGAACATCACAATGATACGATCAGAAAAAATATTTACTAAGGATTACGTTTTAGTACATGTTTATGCTACTGTAGTTCTGGCACTCTTAGGCATCCTTATAAGGGGTCTAATAGACACCGAGCATAATGAAGAGGAATCGACAATTTTCTATAAACTATGTATGGGGTCCAGTATGCAAAACTGGAGCCACATAATCTTTTTCCATGATTTCTTATGAAGAAGCAAACTAATATGTTAGAATGAGATAGCAGTAGGTTTCCATGTTGAATTTATCACTTACTAGAGGTGTGATTATTGAGGCTTTATCTTTGAGATTCAGTTTTCTCAACTGTAAAATGGGAATAATTGTAGGTAACATGAAGAATTATTGTGAGAGTTAGTAGATACTCAGGCACATAGGTAGTATTCATGAAATTACTCCTATTATTATTCCATTGTGTCATTGTTATGAGTCCACTGAGTTCTTATACCCCTACCCATTAGCACCCAGCCATTAGGGGATTTTAATGACCCAAGTTACTTGTTATAAACTTCCCTTTCCCCATTCATAAAATGGGTTTATTGGAGATGCCACAGAAAGTCAAAGAGGAACATTTTTAAAACCAGCTGGCACTCAATTTTCCCGTAGGATAATATCAACTCCCTCCAATGAACCATTCAAAACCCACTGAGGGCTCCAATAGATCTGGCGGGTTGCTGGGCTCAATGCCAGTCACAAGTCAAGGACCTCTCCTGACACCACAGGCTGAAATTGAAGAAAATAATCTAGTGCCTGTTGGTTGCCTCTTTGCCTCAAGACTGCTCATAGTGAATGAAACAAACCCACCAGTCACTGAGCAATTAAGCATGTAAAGTAGATGGAAAACACCTCAAAATGAACAGTGCTGACTCTGTAGGATGTTGAAAGCCATTCCAGAATATGAATCAGGCTAAATTCCAAATGGTTACTCTACGTGCAAATAACCATAGTGACATGGAATTGATTCCTTATTCCCCTTTGGGGCCTTAATCAATATGCATAAGGAAAGCCAGATTGTTTCATGCTTTCCTATTCTATTTCCTATATTATAAGGCAAGGATAAATCAGAATAATATTGTGAGACTAGTTTTCTCAAGGTAGTACCATCAATAGATTATTGTCAAAGTACAATAATTAACTCATAATGTGATTGATAATTTATTTAGCAGAATCTTTAAGAAGCCTCTGGACATTATCTGGTGAAACCCCAAAAAGCTCTAAGTTAATTAAACTCTGATACTGATGTTATTTTATACTATCACATGACTACCCACAACACAATACACACACACCCACAAACACACACACACACTCACACACACACCTTTTTTGTGCACATCACATACTTTTCAAAAACCCTGAAATCATTCTCCATTCATCTGGGAAAAACTAGGGTTTCATGGTTGACATAAAATATCTAAATTTTAAAACTTATCACCCATGTGGAAAATGAAGTCTGAAAAGACATTTTGCTAAAGATTCCACAGGCAGGTGACTTTATATTTCTTTTATTCATCACTAGGTGACTATTTCAATTCCTGTAGCTATTATTTCAAAATGTCTCACTCTCTTCAGGTTCCCAGCCACTGCCCCAGATCAATCATGCTTCTAAAGGCAATCACTCAAAGTAATACCTTCTACTTCCCTGTTCTTGGCCTTAAAACATCTCTATAGCTACATTCTTTATGAGAGTGAGGTGATTTTTCTTCATTCAGAGTCCAACCGTGCCACCATGACTTAAGATGTTTCTTTCTTTTTTATTATTATTATACTTTAAGTTCTAGGGAACATGTGCACAACGTGCAGGTTTGTTACATATGTACACATCTGCCATGTTGGTGTGCTGCACCCATTAACTCGTCATTTACATTAGGTATATCTCCTAATGCTAACCCTTCCCCCTCCCCCCACCCCACGACAGGCCCGGGTGTGTGATGTTCCCCACCCTGTGTCCAAGTGTTCTCATTGTTCAGTTCCCACCTATGAGTGAGAACATGCGGTGTTTGGTTTTCTGTCCTTGCAATAGTTTGCTCAGAATGATGGTTTCCAGCTTCATCCATGTCCCTACAAAGGACATGAACTTATCCATTTTTATGGCTGCATAGTATTCCATGTGCAGCCAGAAAGAAAATGTGCCACATTTTCTTAATCCAGTCTATCATTGATGGACATTTGGGTTTGTTCCAAGTCTTGGCTATTGTGAATAGTGCTGCAATAAACGTACGTGTGCATGTGTCTTTATAGCAGCATGATTTATAATCCTTTGGGTATATACCCAGTAATGGGATGGCTGGGTCAAATGGTATTTCTAGTTCTAGATCCTTAAGGAATTGCCACACTGTCTTCCACAATGGTTGAACTAGTTTACAGTCCCACCAATGGTGTAAAAGTGTTCCTATTTCTCCACATCTTCTCCAGCACCTGTTGTTTCCTGACTTTTTAATGATCGCCATTCTAACTGGTGTGAGATAGTATCTCATTGTGGTTTTGATTTGCATTTCTCTGATGGCCAGTGATGATGAGCATTTTTTCATGTGTCTGTTGGCTGCATAAATGTCTTCTTTTGAGAAGTGTATGTTCACATCCTTCACCCACTTTTTGATGGGGTTGTTTGATTTTTTCTTGTAAATTTGTTTAAGTTCTTTGTAGATTCTTGATATTAGCCCTTTGTCAGATGGGTAGATTGTAAAAATTTTCTCCCATTCTGTGGGTTGCCTGTTCACTCTGATTGTAGTTTCTTTTGCTGTGCAGAAGCTCCTTAGTTTAATTAGATCCCATTTGTCTATTTTGGCTTTTGTTGCCATTGCTTTTGGTGTTTTAGTCATGAAGTCCTTGCCCATGCCTATGTCCTGAATGGTATTGCTTAGGTTTTCTTCTAGGGTTTTTATGGTTTTAGGTCTAACATTTAAGTCTTCAATCCATCTTGAATTAATTTTTATATAAGGCACAAGGAAAGGATCCAGTTTCAGCTTTCTGCATATGACTAGCCAGCTTTCCCAGCACCATTTATTAAATAGGGATTCCTTTCCCCATTTCTTGCTTTTGCCAGGTTCTTACTCTATCTAGCTCTCCTCCATACTCTTTTGCTCACTAACTGTATGATTGATAGGGTTACCTACACTACACCTGGTGTGTCCAAGGAGAGAGTTTGGACAATTTGATTTCTGGAACTCATTCTCTCCTCTACTTCCAAAGATGTACTTCCTCCCGTGTTCCTTTTCTCAGTTCATGGCACCAACACCTCTTTGTGTTTCTAAGGAGAGAAGCCCAGAATCATCAGTATATCTCGGAGTCAACTGGTACTTACTATAAAACAATTACTTTTTCAATGCATTTTACTTACATTTGCCCATGAAACTTTTCAACAACCCTATTGGATAGGAACTATTAACACACATATTTTACAGATAATAAAATAATGAGGCACAGAAAAATTGCAAGTAAGTCAATCTGACTTCAGAGACTTTGCTTATAACCGCTCTAATCACTTAAAACATGGCTCTTTTCCTTCTTTCTACACTCTAATCAACTACAAACTCCTGTTTGTTCTATCTCCACAGATGTCTCTTCATTTCCATTCCCACTGACTCAAATTCAGACTTTGTTTTTAGTGGCTACCTCATCGACTTCTCTTCCTTTAGTTTTCTAGTTTCTCTTCCTTCTGGTCCAATTTCCAAAAAGCATGGTTCTAATTATTTCCCTGTACCTCTTGATAATATCCAAGAGCTTCTTTTTAACTTTTGAATTAAACATAACTCCTCAGCTGGCATTATTACCTCTATATTGTGGATGCGTCTCCCAAACTAGTGTATGCACTTTTCCCATGAGTTTTCAATCATATGCTTTTCTTTCCTTTTAGTGTTGGCCTCATATACCTGCAAAATACACTGCACTTCTACACTGCACAGAATATATTGTGCTTCTCTTAAAACCAAAGCCTAGTAGAGGATGAAGATTTCAAATCCAGCCTCTTGCAGAATCCCAGGCATCTATGGAGCTGACTTCTTTCCTATGTCTCTGTAGCACCTCATATTCAAAACTGCTGAGCAAGGCACAGGCCAGGCAGATCAACAGGTGTGTGTCTTTCTCTGTTCATATCAGCACCAAATTCCCAGGAAATTTATTTTTGTCCAGTTACATAAGTAATCAAACTAAGCACTGAACACAGTATCCTAGTCTGCTATTTTGGCACAACATGGACATTCAATAAACATGTAATTAAACTGGAGAGAAGGATCCCAAATCCCACTCTGATTTCCCCTGTCCTTTTCTGATTCAACACTTGAAACACCCAGTTTAACCCTGTATTCTCCTATGATCTCTTCTTTAGATGCCCGCATCCATACTCTCTTCTGACTTCTTTTGATGTGAATCTCTTTGGATCACTAGGGGTATTACTCAGACCTAGAGTAA
Source organism: Pongo pygmaeus (assembly GCF_028885625.2). Taxonomy (NCBI): domain Eukaryota; kingdom Metazoa; phylum Chordata; class Mammalia; order Primates; family Hominidae; genus Pongo; species Pongo pygmaeus. The sequence continues at coordinate 157,004,125 of NC_085930.1, forward strand.
ATCTTTTCCCTTGTCTTGCTGTACAGATATGCAGCAGGGAAGTCTGGACTGACTCTGCTTTCTCTTAGCTTCAAGTTCTCTCTTCTTTGACTCTGTCTTCCCTTTGCTTTTGATGGGTGACCCAGGTAGGTGGTCATGCCAACAATCTGCTAGGGATAAATGATGATCACTCTGCATGTAACCTCAAACATGAATGTTCTCTTGCCCACCTTAGCTAGGTAAACCTAGTGATACGCTACTCATATTTCAAGGGCTATCTCATTTACCATATTGATGGGGAAATCCTTAATTAAGACCATCTGATAAATCCTATTTTTTTGAGCATTTGTCTGTGTGCCAGACACCACACTATGTACTTTTTGTGCATTTCACCCATTCTTTGCAAAAAGAAGGTTGTCATTATTAGGCCTACATTTTTAGATACAAAAATTGAGGTTTGAGGAAGTTAAGTAGCATGGTCAGAGTCATACTGAGTTGAAATCAAACTCAGTACCATTTCACTTTTCATTTCTACACAGTAATTTACAGAATGTTCTGTTTGTGCAATTATTTGTATGCTATAGTTATCTTACCATTTTTATTATACTTGGGCCCTTGTAAAGGAAGATAACCTATCTTCCTTTGTATCCACCTGTAACAGCTAATACAGTGTTTTGAACATAGTAGGAATTCAACACCTATTTTTTGAATGGAATAATTGACAATAAGTTACTTGAATGTTATAAGGTCAGTTTTTACACTTATGTGAGTTTTCAGACTTTATTCTTTTGAGGTACATAAAGGGAACCAGTGTGCATTCTCTCTCTCTCTGTCTCTCTCTCCTCTGTCTAAGTCACTGGATTTAGAAGTTGGATATATTTGACAGTTGAAATGAGATGCACCAAGACAGGACTAGAGCTTCTGCATTTTTATGTCACCAATAGCATTTAGCCAACTCAGTTGGAACTGTTTTTTTCTTATCTTTTGTAAATCTATTGAGTAGAGAATGGGGATACAATAGAGGGTAAATAATCCAAATTCCCTTTGACCAACCTAGAATTTGTGAAAATCCAGGTGGAGAGAAAAACTAGGTTTACAGTTTTGTCGTTGTTTTCTTCTTCTCAGTAGAAGGGAAGAAATAAGGCATGCATGACTAGTTTAACTGAACAAGTGAACAAAATAAGCCACATTGAACAGGGATGTTTATCTGGCTACTTGAGAGAGAACACACTGAATTCAAGTACTTTGGGAGCATCTTTCCAAATGCAAGTGGCTGGTTACAATTTAAGGAGAGCTTGAGGTTGTTGTGGCTGATACTCTGTTTTTCCAATTACAAATAATTTTCACTTGTTCATTAAAGTGGAGATTCTATACAGCTCTTGGTTCCAATTCAGCTTAATTACATAAGTATGTATTGAGTGTCCATGTTATATCAGACTGGGACACTGTGTTCAGTGCTTAGTTCAATTACCTATGTGTCCTGGCCAAAAATAAAACTATATTTCTTCCTAAAAATCTGTAATTCATATGTTCACACCAATCCTGACTGGTTTTCACTTCAATTAATCAGAATTGATAAAATTTCATTTTGAAGTTTTGAGGAAGTGAAATTAAGGAACTTGTGTACAGCAATAAGGGAAACCAATGAATGACTGAAATTTCAGACTAGGAGAACAGCGCCCCCTTCCTCATTTGCCCTCTGGGACTCTGTAGAAGTCTTAGCTTGTTAGTACATTGTCTGATTTTACACATCGCACCCCAGTGCAGTAGTAAACCAGACCCAAGAATCAATAAAAAACAATCTAAGTGTTAATATAACAACATGCCAAAATTCACCTATTTTATAATATATTAAATATTGAGCTTAGACTTACTGAAATTCCTGTGAGATGCTACCTATAAAACAAGAAGATTTAATAGGTAGGGCTGTCAGTGATACCTTAAGAAAAAAAGCCATGCGTGTTCCATTGCATGTGTATTTCATCGATTTTTAAATGAGTATATTTTAGATAGGTCTTCGCTGTATGGATTCACATAAGCTGGGTTTGTGAGATTAAAATAAAAATAAACATATAAATGGCTATTTTCCAGGAAGATAATTAGTATCTGGCAATTTATTCTTCCAAGCTCAGAATGTTGAAAGTCTGCACAAAAACAACTTTGTAACAATCACTATTGTCAGGTCTCTTTTAGACCATTGTGTATAATTGCTATGGAAATATGAAAATGTCTCTTTCTTTCTCTCTCAACTAGCACATGATCACCCATTCAGTCTTTCACAAGTTTGCTGTAAATGATGCCAGTCAAAGAGTCCAATGAGACTGTCAGACATTAGCGTATTAGCCACTATCTGTTACACTTCTGGACCAAAATAACAAATAATATGCCTGGAGGTGCTGCCATTTGTGACTGCTAGTTTCCCTGCATGGCATATGCCTAGAGAGTCTCAGATGAGAGGTGATTGCACAAAACTGTGATTGTGAGATGACTTAGCAGAACCCGTGATGATATCCTAATGGACTCCTGCTGGGGGGAACAGGAGTAATTGTTTGTCAGGAGAGGGAACACATCTGTAGGAAGCCATCTTCTGCAAACCAAGCAGCCATGTGGAAAGAGAAAGTGAGAAACACAGTGCTGGGAGCCAACTCTGTGGAGAAAGTGCACAGGTCGAATCGAATAAAGCAGTAGCTACAAGGGGCAGCAATAGGGCTAGAGAGGAGCTGGTCGAGTAAGATTGAAGTTGTATGCTTTGGAAAATAACACAAACAATTATTTAAAAATGAAATGCTGGCCTGCTAAAGTTACATCATTTTTTTTTCTGGCAACCTCAATTCATAATGAAGATGCAAAACAGGAAAATGCTAGAGAAGGAATGAGAGTACCAAACTGGGAGAAAGCTCACATAATCGTACATTCTCTAGGAGTGTTTTCACAGCTCAAGCATTTCCTTCAATTATAGTCCTTTTAATGTTATATTTTACATCCAGTTGCTTCCTTTGTTCACTGCTTACTGTCGTGATCTAAAACCAGTATTTTTAAAACCATACTTTTAAAATAAAGGCAAAGCTATTGAATTTACATGCATTAGAAACATCAATGTCGTCTTGTACAATTGAAGGATACTCATAGCTTTGTCTGCTGCTGCTCTAAGCATCCTCTGTTTGATCAGAAATAAGTGAGGGCAAGTAAGCTAATTAATGCTGCAAAATGCTAATTCTCTCCACCTTTTATCCTGTGTCTAAATTATGATTTTATCTAATTTCTGAGGAAAAGAAATGCTCACGCCAGTGGAGCCTGTCATTATTAAAATATAAATCAATACATAAAAGAATATTGGCCTATGGGAAAAACTGTAAAAAAATATTTAATGCCTTCTGCAAACAGCTGTGCTCCTGACCCAGCAGTTTTTGTTTGCTTTGCTGACAAGCTACTAGATGGTATCTATTTCAGCACTTCTGGCACATCTGAAGATGTTTCCAACAACATACATTTTTAAATGTGGAATTTTATATCAATGCTGCTGTAATTAAAATAAAATAAATTTTAGGCAAATAAACTCCCCCACCCCCACCCCTCAAATTTACAAATACAATTGGTGTTAAACAAGAGATTAAACATAACAGAATGAGAATTTTAGTTCAATGGTTTAGAAGAGCGCAAATATCAACCTGAGGCCCATGAAACTTGGGAGATTCTGTATATGTGAATGTCTACACGAAAAAAATTGCTTCCTGTTTCTTTTAGTTGAAAAGCTTTCAACCATCAACAGCCATTTAAAATAAGTGGTATTGATAATTATGATGATAGGTGACTCCCATGAGGGTAAACAAGTAAAGGAAGATGAAGTGAAGGAGGAAACAGATCCATGCTAATGTCATTTAAAAAATAATACTAAGATTTAGGGTGACCAATGAAGATTTTCTCAAGATATGAGGCCTTCAATGCTAAAACGAATAAAGTCCCAAGTAAGCAAGGATGAGCTGATCACCCTATGAATTGTAATTCCACATCTAAGCCCATGTAATATAGATCTCATCAAAATTAAAGACAAATTTTCATTACCTTACAACTTCTCACACTTCAGAATCCCTGGTTAAATAGCTTGCCTTTAACTATAATTTTTTGTACATTTGCTTATATCTACCCCAATACCCATACATTTTGTCTCAGCATCATTGGTCAAATTATTTACATTTGTTAAGCCCATTGGAACTAATTCAACATCCATACCCTAAGTTTCAAAATTCCTTCTTCTGCTTTTTTTTTCTCTTTAATGTTGAAACCATCAGAAAGAATCATTCTTTCACAGTCCTAAATGACATGTTGTTTTGAATGCAACTGTGGTCTGAAGACCCAAGTACAAGAAAGATTTATCCTTCCCATGGTGGGTCATTACAAGCAAACTATTCCTTTTAAAAACAAACATGTCTATGATCTCTGGTAATGCATATATCATACTACAGATAACTACATTGTATTTATTAGGAATAAGAGTCTCAATTAAGACAAATTGAGTCTCTATTAGGACAAATTATAATATACATTTGAATTCATAATATTGTCACCACCAACAAAAGTAATGTTCTTTTGCTTCTATCACTATCTAATTTTCCTTGATTATATTGTATCATAAAATTAAAAGACTCAACAAAGGTTAGGGGGTATGAGCTGGGTCTACTAATGCAGTTTTTCAAACATTCCTAAGTTGAGGCATGATTTCTGTATGGTTAATTTTGAAATACATATTCAGACAGAGTAACTAACATGCTTTAGCCACTATAGGTGGCTAAGTTTAAGCACAAATTGGCATCTAAGCCTGGAGGGCAAATCCAATCTACTCATAGGCAGAATTTGCATACCCTCACAGTTTTAAAAAACTTCAGCACACAAGCTTGAGACATTGGTATAATCAAGGACTCATACTGAGACTTGAAGAGTCCATGAAAATAGAAATAAAACCTAAAATTCATTCTTGGTAGAGGCACACACACACACACACACACACACACACACACACAGTTTTAAGAGTTTAAAAATAGCTTCAACACACTTTGAAACATCATAAATAGGAAAACATGTAACCTACTTTCTCACAAGTTCAAAGCATTCCGCTACTCTCCCAGAACTAGCAACAGATGCTTTCTTATAAGCTATGTATTCATTCCTACTTTTGGCTGCTGTTAATCTAGATCAAGATCTTATCTTAGTGTTATACTGGCAACATGGATTGATCACTTGTGACAGATCCACTGGCTCCAGTTTCCATTAGCTGAAGATTTTGCTGCCAGGATAATCTCAATAAAATACTGTTTTCATCACGTACCTCCACAGCCCAGTATCACCAGTAACACTGCACTGCACATGGAATGAAGTCCAGACTACTTGTGCTCATAGTCAGCCTGATCCCAAACCACTTTCATTATTTTTTTCTTTAAAATAATTTCCTTTGTTTTGAAAGTATATCATCATATTGCAGAAATTCTGGAAAATAAACCTTTCTCTGTTAAATTCTCATGGCCTTGATAGCTCCCTTCTCTGAATAGCAGGCAAATGGTCCTAAACTGGGCCTTGGTGTTTAAGTGTCCTAGATGTATATGCCTCTGTCTCTTTGCTTATTTTCTGTCACTTTAGCTGGCCAGATGCAAAACAAGTGCCCTAAAGCAATGCCCATGTGGTTTTCTCCCATGTCCCATGTAATTCTTTCACAACTTAGCTATATTTAGTGCATTTCAATTGTTCAAAATTTTATTTTCATCAAACATACCAAAAGAACACAAATTCTGGACCCGTGAAGTCATCTCCTAGAAGCCTGCAGAAATGTTCTTTGAAAAAACCAACCACCTCCCTCCTAACTTAAAAAGTTGACCCGTTATTATAATCTAGGACCAATTTATCAGAAGCAGCCAAAAACTTTGAATAATTGTGAGAATTTTCATGTATTTAAAATCGATTTATATATATATTCTCAGTTTATGAGCTACAGCATGACCTAATCAGAAATCACAGACATGTTATGCTATGAGTCTGTAGGAAAAATGGTTAAAACACAATATTTGGGCCAGGCTCGGTGGCTTATGCCTGTAATCCTAGCACTTTGGGAGGCCAAGGCGGGTGGATCTCCTGAGGTCAGGAGTTCAAGACCAGCCTGGCCAACGTGGTGAAACCCCATCTCTACTAAAAAGATACAAAAATTAGCCAGGTGTGGTGGTGCGTGCCTGTAGTCTCAGCTACTCAAGATGCTGAGGCACAAGAACCACTTGAACCCAGGAGGCGGAGGTTGCAGTGAGCCAAGATCACACTGAGAGGTGACAGCGTGCTGGCAGTCCTCACAGCCCTTGCTCGCTCTCGGCGCCTCCTCTGCCTGGGCTACCATTTCGGTGGCACTTGAGGAGCCCTTCAGCCCACTGCTGCACTGTGGGAGCCCCTTTCTGGGCTGGCCAAGGCCGGAGCCCACTCCCTCAGCTTGCAGGGAGGTGTGGAGGGAGAGGCGCCAGCGGGAACCGGGGTTGTGTGCGGCGCTTGCGGGCCAGCTGGAGTTCCGGGTGGGCGTGAGCTTGGCGGGCCCGGCACTTGGAGCAGCCGGCTGGCCCTGCCGGCCCCGGGCAATGAGGGACTTAGCACCAGGGCCAGCGGCTGCGGAGGGTAAACTGGATCCCCCAGCAGTGCCAGCCCACCGGCGCTGTGCTCGATTTCTCGCCGGGCCTTAGCTGCCTTCCTGCGGGGCAGGCCTCGGGACTGTAGCCTGCCATGCCTGAGCCTTCCCCCGCCTCCGTGGGTTCCTGTGCAGCCCGAGCCTCCCCGAGGAGCGCCGCCCCCTGCTCCATGGCGCCCAGTCCCATCGACCACCCAAGGGCTGAGGAATGCGAGGGCACAGCGTGGCGCGGGACTGGCAGGCAGCTCCACCTGCAGCCCCCGTGCGGGATCCACTAGGTGAAGCCAGCTGGGCTCCTGAGTCTGGTGAGGACGTGGAGAGTCTTTGTATCTAGCTCAGGGATTGTAAACACACCAATCGGCACTCTGTATCTAGCTCAAGGTTTGTAAACACACCAATCAGCACCCTGTGTTTAGCTCAGGGTTCGTGAATGCACCAATTGACACTCTGTAGCTAGCTGCTCTGGTGGGGCCTTGGAGAACCTTTATGTCTAGCTCAGGGATTGTAAATACACCAATCGGCACTCTGTATCTAGCTCAAGGTTTGTAAACACACCAATCAGCACCCTGTGTTTAGCTCAAGGTTTGTGAGTGCACCAATCGATATTCTGTATCTAGCTGCTCTGGTGGGGCCTTAGAGAACCTGTGTGTCGAACCTCTGTATCTAACTAATCTGATGGGGACATGGAGAACCTTTGTATCTAGCTCAGGGATTATAAACGCACCAATCAGCGCCCTGTCAAAACAGGCCACTTGGCTCTACCAATCAGCAGGATGTGGGTGGGGCCAGATAAGAGAATAAAAGCAGGCTGCCCAAGCCAGCATTGGCAACCCGCTGGGGTCCCCTTCCACACTGTGGAAGCTTCGTTGTTTCGCGCTTCGCAATAAATCTTGCTACTGCTCACTCTTTGGGTCCATGCTGCTTTTATGAGCTGTAACGCTCACCGCGAAGATCTGCAGCTTCACTCCTGAACCCAGCGAGACCACGAGCCCACCGGGAGGAACGAACAACTCCAGACGCACTGCCTTAAGAGCTGTAACACTCACCGCTAAGGTCTGCAGCTTCACTCCTGAGCCAGCGAGACTACGAACCCACCAGAAGGAAGAAACTCCGAACACATCCGAACCTCAGAAGGAGCAAACTCCAGACGCACCACCTTAAGAGCTGTAACACTCACCGCGAGGGTCCGCGGCTTAATTCTTGAAGTCAGTGAGACCAAGAACCCACCAAGTCCGGACACAACACCACTGCACTCCAGCCTGGGTGTCAGAGCAAGACTCTATCTCAAACAAAAAAAACAAACAAAGAAAAAACAGTATTTGATCCTAACCAACCACGAACAGCACCATAGTAGGAAAATAAAGTACAAATGATTGACTTGAAATAAAATGTAAAGAAAAGCTTTCTATACACATCAAATAACATACACATACACACACACTCTCTCTCTTTTGAATTTCATTGTCAAATTTGTTCTCCCCAAAACTTTGTTAGCAGAACAAGAATTATTAGCTAGCCCTATAAAAAGAAGAAAAATGAGAGTAACTTCCATGAAGTGATCCCCATGGCTTTTTTGCATGTGAATATATTATGCTCAAACTTCAACCTTGGAGAGCTAAGTGATCATTACCATTCATGGCTAACTACAGTGACCAAAACCTCAAAGTAATTGCAGGCCACAGACAGGCTTTGCAAGTAGATTTACTTTTCATTAAAAAGAGCTGGCAACTGATACCCATAACAACCTGGATGAATCTCAAAAGCATCATGTTGAGCGAAGGAAGCCATTCTCAAAAGGTTACATACTGTATTGTTAGCAACAGAACATATCCGACTCACATGGCACCAAAATATGTAACCAGAGGCATATCCATATGGATCTGCAGCAACCTCAGTTCTTGTCTCCTCATAAGAAAGAATACGACCTAAGGGCATAAAGCAGAAGGAGAGATCAAGGCAAGTTTTAGAGTGGGAGTGAAAGATTATTTAAAAGCTTTAGAATTAAAGTACACTTGGAAGAAGGCCAAGTGAGTGACTTGAGAGATCAAGAGCACAGTTTGACCTTTTGATGTGGGGTTTTATACATCGGCATACTTCTGGGGTCTTGCATTACTTCTCCCCTGATTCTTTGCTTGGGTTGGGCTGTCCACATGCATGTGCTTGAGCCCACTTGCCCAACTTCTGAGATCTTATCAGAAAGCTGCTGATCAGCAGTTTCACATGTTTTGTATCTATTAGGCGACTGCCTTTTGCTGGCGCTGGCTGTGACAAATTATTATTTTAGAGAGACATTTAAGAACCACGTTACCGTCACCTGGTCACCTGACATTCCTGATGTGTGTGTATGTCAGGGGAGCCCTTTCCTTCTCTGCTCATGCCAGACTAGCTACCTACTATAATAGCATAATTCCATTTCTACAACATTCTCAAAAAGACAAAACTATAGAGATAGAGAAAAGATTACTGGTTGTTAGAGGAGGTAGGCAAAGGGGTGACTATAAATTGATAGAAGGAGAGAGTATGGGGGGACAATGAATCTATTTTTTATCTTGACTATGATAGTGATTACATGAATCTATACATGCATTCAAATTTCATAGATGTATAAACTAAAACAACAATAAACCAATGAGTGCATGTGAAAATTGGTGAGATTTGAATAAAGGCTGTAGTTTAATTAGTAATGTAGCAATGCTAGTTTCCTGTTTTTGATAATTCTACTACGGTTATCTAAGATGATATCGCTAGGGGAAACTGGGTAAAGGGCACACAAAATTTTTCTGTACATTTTTTGTAAATTCTATGAAAGCTTAAAATTATTTCCAAATAAAAAGTTGTTTTAAAAAGTAGGAAACTAAATATGTTAATAAGAGCCTCATCTTCAGTGATTAGATATTTGCAGTCTTATTTTTTAAAAGAAGGTGTGATCAATATAAAATAATAAAAAGGGATGACTTCTGAAGACATAGTTAACTTTATGGTATTACAAATGATTATCTTGTCTTTACCTACACATTTTGGACTGGTCTTTGAGTTAGAGTCATTACTACGATAACATAATAATATACACAATCATCATTCCTGCCTGTGATTTGGGCTTTTCCAGTACCTACCTCATTTCTTATTCTTGAGTGTCAGGCTTATAGAACTAACAGCTTAATAGGCACCCACCCCTTAAAGTCAACAAGGTTAAAACTTTGTCAAATATTATTATTCTCTTACACCATCTTTTGCCTTCACTTCACTAACTATTAGTCAGCTCCTCCTAACACAATTTTCTTTCAATTGGTTTTTCCTACTTTATTCAGTAGGGTCAGCAGGGAATAAACACAAGACAAAATCCTGCGAGACATCCTCACAACTGTTTATTCCAAACATCCAATTTAAACCAAGTCTCTCTGATTATTTCTCTTAGGTATATGCTGAATCTTACCTCTTCATTCTCATTGCCATTGCCAAGGCATTTTTCTCAACTGTGCTATTATAGCAACCTGCGATTCATATCCTTAATTCCCAATATATAACACTTAAGTGTATCAGAATGATCTTTGAATGTGATCCCATTGCTCAGAACCCTATTGTCTACTAAACTAAGATCCAACCTGCTTTACGTAAAGATACACTCTCAAAAATCTGTCCCTTACCTAATTTTCTAGCTTAATATCTCATCCACTTCCCTTTTGAAATGTATACTTCAAAATACTCTTTTAGGCTGTTTACAGTACCCTAAAAGAACCGAGATCACACCACTGCACTCCAGCCTGGATGACAGAGCAAGACTCTGTCTCAAAAAAAAAAAAAAAAGAACCTTGTGGTTTCCCTTCACAAACTGTTTTCTTTGGCCTAAATTCTCTTCTTACCATTTTCTTCCTGCAGAACTCCTAGTCATTTTCCAAACCGTGGCACAGTTACGACTTTCTCTGAAATCATATCATAAAAATTAAGTATCCCTTTATTATCTTTTACATATGCTTATTACTAAGCATATATTTTGTTGATATGCCTACATTTTCCACTCTTTGTAACTTCTGAGTCTAAATCATGACTTGTTAAGCTTTGTAATCCTGGTGCCTAGGATAAAATAGAGTAGGTCTCAGTAAGTGGACCACTGAATCCATACTTGACTAGTTAATGGATAAATTAGTAAGTGTTTATGTGTGTCTTTAAAGTTATGTATTTAGCAGATATAAATGAAAGTTGTATGATAAAATACTTGATGTCTAACATGCTTCAACTTATGGGACTTGCTTATTTACTGCTATCTGAGTTTGTTTGAGCAAGTTTTTTGTCCAACTAGGTTCAGAAGTTGTGATAGAAACAGGACTGGTAGGGAAGTCTCAGTTGTTAACTGGGTCAGACAGAAAATGAACTGGGTTCAGTAGAAACAGGACTGGGTCGTATAAAGAGGCCTCCATTGTCTGACTGAATCAGACACACGAAAAACTGGGAGACGAAGAGAAGATAGTTAACGGGTACAAAAATACACTTAGATAGCAGGAATACCAGCATGTGATAATACAATAGGAAAATTATAGGTAACAATAACATTACATATTTCAAAATAGCTAGGAGAAAAAAATTGTAAGGTTCTGAAAACAAAAATAAAATAGAAATATAAAAAATAAAATATAAAAATATTTGAGGTGATATATACACCAATTACCCTTATTTAATTATAACACATTCTATATAGGTATCACAATATCACATACGTGATAATAGTTGTACCCAAAATAGGTACAACTATTGTGTATTAATAATAAATAAATAATAATTTAAAAATTACACAAGAAAAAAGGTATATTGAAAATGACTTTATTAATAACTTTAATAAGAATGTCATCATAGCTAACTCAAATTTTTATTTTATGTTTTGTTAGTTTTGAAGATATTGTACCTAGAGTGATCCTCTGAATGTGACTAGCTGCTTATTGGCTGTCATTCATAAACCTGGAATATATACATTTTCCAAAATTACAGATTTTAAACACTTTTCTAATACGTTCTAGCTTTTTATTATGTCTAATGCTTCTTGTTCTTGCACCATAAAAATGCAATACTCAAAGAACTTTTTGAAAATGTTAACAGTTTATAATTTTATTGATGAGAGGACAGCCATACTCTTTGCTCCACAAATGGAAAGTGTTTTCACTTTTAGATATATCAACAGCAATTAGAATAATCAATTCAATGATTCTTTAATTTCTAAATTACATATTTTCCTCTAGTAACCTTTTATACACATCTGCCTTCATCATTTGACAATTTATGATGCATTGCAACTAAATTTTGGTACAGAAACATCCCAAATTATGAAAGAATACATGTATGTGGGATAGTCCAGGTTCTTGTTCCCAAATGTTGTGTATTGAAGTTATTTTTATTGACTACGTGAATGAAAATACCATATTTCCTTTGTTTATAGAAATATTCTGTTCATTTACTTATTGATTCTCAAGTCTGATAAATTTCCTCTGATGATACATAGCTTGGGACTGTGCTAAGATAATAAATTTCCCCATTATTTTTAGAATCTGGACAAGAGAGTTGTTCTCTGTCTCTTTGCAGTCATATTCTGATTTATCTAACAATTATGAAATGTTTCCAGTTGTTATTTTTTTCTCTTTGAGCTTATGGCCAGAAAACAAAGATCTGAATTCTTAACTGTGTTCAATAAATGCTTTAAAAGTATTTGAAAAAACAAACAAATAAACAAATAAACAAAAAGCTGAACAGAGTTCAGTAGGTAGGTAAGGTTACTGGAAGACAGGGAATCATGGGTTCACCTGGATTCAGGGAGTCTAGAACTCCACCTTCTGGACTTTATCCAGGGCTAGTTCGTACCATGAGAGAGCACATGACCTTGGGGTGGTCAAGGGTCATTTTGTACTGTGGAAGGGCCTATGACCATTTTATGGGTGTGTGGTGGCTGTTTGAGTCAGACAGAAACTGGATTGGGTCCAAAGTCTGGAACGCCTCCCTTTGAAACTCGAATTTTATGTAAAAAAATTTCTAGAATGTGCACTCATTAGAAAAATGAGTGAACCTTACCAAAGGTAATTTGGAATTACAGTGATCCAAACTAGGAAGTTTTAGTTTGGGTAAAATTGTTTATTTGTGGGATACATTTAGAAAATGATTTTTTAAACCCAGAAACAATAATATGTATTTGCAAATTTGCCATAGAAGCATTTAAAACACCAAAAACAGGAGAAAAAAAAGAAAAAATAAGCTTTTTGTAGACATTGACTAACCTTAGATCAATGGAGTCTGCTTCTGTAAGTTACACCTTGAGTTCAGAACAATAGTAAACTGTATCCTAATCCAACATAGAAGAGGCTTTGTGAATCCCATTTGTTAATGAGCTCCACCCTAAACTCAGTAATTTAATTGAAAGATCACAGGCTGAATTGAAAAGCAACCTATTTTTAGTTATTTTGAGACCTGTCTTTAGTGAAGGAAATTTATACCTGTGGAGAGTCTCCATTTACAGGGCTGTCTCCCTCTCTGCACTGGGAAGAGGGAAGGACTAAATCACTAGAGGCTTTTATGATGGAAAAGGCAAAAAAGACTTGGGCCTATATATACAGCAAGACTCACGTTTGCCCATTTTGTGTCAATGAGGTTTTCCATTTATGTCTTTCTTTGTCTCAGCTGGTTATGATATTTAGTATATTTAGTCCAAAATCTGATTACAGTGATCAACCTAGTTAGTAATCACTTAGGGCAATAATCAGTCAGGTCAATCAAGGAAAGGCCAGGGGTCCCTTGACCCAACCTGCTTGCTGAAATGAGTAAAGTGATCAAGAGGTGAAGAAAATATACTCAGAATGAATTGTTTTTGAGAAAGTTGAATGAACCTTAGAAGAATAGATGATGCTTTGTAGCAAGGTTTGTCTGGGTGTGGTAAAATCTCTCCTGCGATAAGAGTTAATCTTCAGAGGAGTGATGATAGTTGAGTCTGTTTGACGCCTCTGTCTTTAGGATGATAAGGGGAATTCAGAAGCACTTGCCTTGCCTACCTGTTGGTAATTACCCACTCACTAGTATCTGCAAATGAACAGTGGAATTGAACTCCTCATGCCAACTATTTTTGATGCCGTTTATCTAGTACCAGACAGAGTGCTGGTTCATAATTTAATAATCTATAATGAATAAATTCTTTAAGTGAGACATTGTGTTTTCACGTGATTAAAAATGCTAGGTATATTTGGGTCTGTTAATAAACATTAAAAGGCTTGTAAAAAATGTTAATATACAACCATTCAGAATTGTATATTTTTTAGGTTGTCACTAGAAATTAACGTCACCAAGAATAAAAAATTCTAATTAAAACTAGAAAATTAAAATTCTAACTAAAACTAGAAAACTAGAAATAGTAACAAAGACTTAAATGAGGAAAGTGAGACATGTGAAGCTATAAGGTATGAAAGATACATCTTTTGTTGAGGAGAAGTAATTTTGTCTAGTTTGGAGGGTATTTAAAACTTGTTTCAGAGTGAGTAAATGAAGGAAGGGATGATAGGTAATGTACAAAAAGGTTGTAGGTTTGTGGAAGATAAATCATGTCAAAGGAATTTTGTGTGTGATCAAGCTCGCTAAAATTAGAAGGGAACCTTTTATAAGTTTTTCCAAGAATTGAGCATTAATATCAAAAGTACACTGATGCAAAATTAGAGTTTGGTTTCTTATGTTAAAACACGGTTTTCTTGGAGAAATGATCTGCTCTTAATAGAAAATAGAGCTTTAAAAGATCTTTTGATTACTTAGGAAAATTGTGTTTTCTCTATCAATGAGCTGGAGTTTCTTTTTTATAGCTATGTGGCTTCTGGTATTAGCCCTTAAAGTCTTTTGGTTTTCATTTTGGTTAAATGAATGATATTATTTCCACAGTGATCTGTAATCTTATTTTGACCAAGAGTTTTAAACCTTTGATATTTTTGACAAGCTTCCTAAAGTCAAGTTCTAGTTTAGGGTTTTTGACTTCAATCTAATTTTGGAACATTCCAGAAGAGCCCCAGAGTGTCTGAAAGAGATATATTAAACTAATTAGGCATATTTCATATATTACATTATATATTATTTTATATAATAAATTATATATTAAACTAATTAGGCTTATTTAACAATTAAATTACATTGTCAAAATAAATAATGCTAAATCTTTAAGTTGTATTGATATAGACATGTTATAAAGGTGTTTCAGAAATTGTATGAAATTCATAGAAATTTAATAGTCTTTGCATAACAATTTTGGTAATAATTCTACTCATTATTTTAATATGTTATGTCCAATAGAGGTGACCAAATTATCTTGTCAATTGCTGGTTATAACAAACTCTCATTCATTTTTGTCATGGCTATTCTAAGCCTTTGTAATTCCCAGTTATAGTTTTGATTTTTCTCTAAAAGTATTTGCAACCAGCTATAGTGTAAAAAGTGTTTTTTTCTTCAAGAAAGTTCATGGAAAGGACTTTAGTACAGGTTTTTGATAACTTTAAGATCATACCACTAGATTGGATACAGATTTCAGGAACTTGTGTTGATTGGTTCATAAAACTAACTCAACATCAAAAAGAATAAAAATTAATTGAATACCAAGAAAATGTTTCAGCAGCTTTTCATGCAAGGTCAGCCAATGCTGAAATTGTTAAGATGTTCAAATTAAATAAACTTCCTAAGATTGATCCAATAAAATTTTTCTATGATAATTTATTAAACAGCGCAATGCACCTGATTTAGAAAAGCAAGGTTTGTTTCTGAAAGGATACAAATTTATATCAAGGTTGGACTCACAGAGGGCCCAGACAGCTGCCTGTTTCGTTCTGAGTCCTGGAGGCTTCCATTATTAAGATTCTTGCACTTCACAACTCATCACAAAATAGGCAAGATGATTCAAATTACTAACAAATATTGATGGAATGACTAATAAAATTGCTAAAATAATTTATGGCTCCTGTTTGGTTTTTCAAATACATCATCCCAGGAGGACAATAAAAGCTTCAGGTGCTAATTTATGCTACCTAATGAACAATTTGAACATTTACAAATGGATTTCACTCAATTGCCACTTTCAATGGGTATAAATATGATCTTGTAATAGACTATGTTCTCTGGTTATATAGAGGCTTTCCATGCAGGAAGGCCAATGTTATAATAGTGGTTGAAAAGTTATTTGAAAGTGTGTTTTCTTTATGGGGCATTCCTGGAAAAATCATCAGCAATAGTGGTACTAATTTTATTGGAAAAATTATAAAACAGTTTAACAGGGTGTTACTAACAATAGCTTTGCCACTGTTCCTATCATTCTCAGTCTTCTGTGACTAGAAAGAATAAATAGAATTTTGAAATTTTAATTGGCAAGGTCAATTGGATTGCCTTGGCCAAGTTATAATCATTATGAAATAGTTACTGGAAGGCCTGTACCCTTAATACATGTGTCTCCTGCTTTTCTGAATTGTGATATGACCAGATGTTATATGACTTTTATATATTATACCAGGTTGTATTTTCACCAGATAAAGGAGGTTTTCATGATTCACCAACTAATGATATCCAGACCTTTCATATCTAGAACCCAGAGACTGGGTCTTCAGATGGAAATGGCATCTGAAAGGACTGTCCTTGAACCCTATTGGAAAGGGCCATTCCAGGTTCTTTTAGCACCTATACTTCATTAAAACTTCAGGGCATTAAACTTTGGGTTTAAATTTTATAATTTAAAAGGGCCTCTCCAGAGCCTTAGAACTGTCCACCTATTGGAGACTTTCAGGTAAAGCTGACCAGGCAAGGTTTTTTCCTAAAAGTAGATGACTTATTGGATGTGGACAGCTTTTCCCCAAGACATTGGAATAAGATTCCTCATCATAATGAGGCTCTTACCCCTGTTACCTTTTCTTTGCCTATACCTACTTCTTTTGTTTCACAAGATAATTTTGTAACTAGATTTCTGGACCCACTTGTTCTCACTCCCTATTTTAATTTAACCCAGCTATAAGTGCCAGATTACTTACTAGCTGAATAGGGAGGGGTTTGTGCAGTATAATATTTCTGTTGCACATACATGAATACTTTGGATATTGCAGAGACTTAGTTACAAAAAATTAACATACAAGCTATTTGGTCAAAATGAAAAGACTCCTCCTCTAGCCTCATTCTTTAATGGATTTGATTCTAGTTGGTTTGGTTCATGAGGAACTTGGCTAAGGAATATACTCCAACTCCTTGGTATTATTCTTTTGTTACCATAATGCTAGGCATTCAGTCCAGGTCTTGCTGCTCACCTTACAGAAAGTCAATCACTGAGGCAATTATTATAGCCAAGGAAGAAGGCTTTAATTGGGTGTTGCAGCCAAGGAAATGGAGATTAGTCTCAAATCCATCTCCCTGACCAACTAAAATTACAGGATTATATAGCAGGGAATAAATGTAATAATGTGTGGGAAAACAGGAGCTAGGGAGGGATAAGGAAACAGTCATGATGAATGAGGGATCCAACATCTCATTGTCTGGATGTGGTGATCTGGTGAGTTTCAGTTCTTTGACACTTTTTGAGAGGTCTGAGGGTCTTTTCCTGAGGAAAGAACTCAGATAAAACAAAGGTAAGCTTCAAGCTTTAAGACTAGAAGGGTTGATTTTTATGTTTATCCAAAAAAAACTGTCTATAGGACTATTATATTGGTTTCACTCCTCATCATAATAGTAGAGTCGCTGGTGCACTGTATTCTTTCGTAGAGTCTTAAATGTCTATGTGCAGAAATATGCTGGACACTACATGGTCTCTCTTTGGCTGGAATGACAAGAACTCAAAGAAATATAGGATCATGAGGACATCATAACCTATGAATGACATGTTGAGTTCAGTAACCCAGTATGATGGTGACTAAGAGTAGTGCTAATACCCTAAGTTTTGGTCATACACACACATAGACAGAAGGGGGAAATAGTCAAATAAAATTCGTGGAAGGCTATTGATTTGGACTAGGCTACTGCACTAAGCCTAACAAGATAAACTAAAACGTAGTTTAACTATAGTAGCTGAGCTTCAGTTAATTTCAGGAAGCTCTATCACAAATTAACCAATTAAGCTATAACCAATCAAGATGTCTCTACACCACACTTCCATTTCCTATATATACTGTCAGGTCATGTTATTGATTGGAGTTCTCTGAACCTCTTCTGGTTTGGAAAGCTGCGTGATTCACAAATTGTCTTTGCTTTGCTTTGTTTTGCTTTTCTTTGCTCAAAGTAATTCAGCTGAAATGTAAACGTAACCAGTGTTTTTCTCTATTTAAAACCAGAAAAAGAACATGAGTTATCCAACTTGTATGTTCATTGGGTTGTACCCATTTTGAAGAGGTCATATTTGCCTTCAACCTATCCCTGTTCCCAGGAAATGAAACAATGTGCTGATAATGAATCAATAATATGTTAATACTGTGCATAGGGATTAATCAAGAGCCCTTATTCTCTTTCAGGACAATTTCAAGCTGCCAGTTATCAGCAGACGTATGCAAGCTGGAGAGTAAGCCAAGCACACACTTGATAGAAACAATCAGGCTGCACATACTAACCTTAGCAGCGAAATTCAGAAAGGGCCTTTTGAGTTTCTAGGCCCCAAAGCTAGAAATGCACACAACCTTAGGTTAAATACCAATCCCCTCATTCTCTCCTTGGGTCAACTAGTACACATTCAAATTACTTAACCTTGAGTTGCTTCTCTTGTAATGAAGACACTAACTTACCTTTTCCTTTATACTTGAGAGGAGTATCTAATTAAAATAAAGATTTTCTCCCCATTTGGATATAAATGCTTAATTTTTGCAGCTGACCATTTTACCACTTCTTGCTTCCTCATTACATATTGAGTAAATATCAACTTCACAGAGTAGAATAAACCATTACAGCTCTGATTAAAGTGACCCTAACAATCTGCTGTTGATTGCCTCCTTCGGGGAGAATTCATTGATAAATAATAATATAAGGACACAAAAGATGCTATTTTAGTTGCTCTACTAAAAACCAATTCTTAGAAGTAAGGCAATATAAAAACAATAAAAAGTTTGTTTGTTCCTCTTTTTATTTTCCCCACTTAAAATTATATGACAATAAAACATTCTTTCTATTCCAACTCTCTAATTTTACACATGAAAAAATATATAACTAGAAAAGTAAAAGGTACTGTCCCACCTTCACCAAGTTAGTTGTTTCCAGAATATTGATTCAGTTAAAATTCTATACTTACAGATTCTATCTGCACTTTCCCTGACTTTACTGACTTCTAAACTCCAGACCTGATTCTTTATCTGGGTGGGCAGTGTTCTTAATACTAAATGTTCCCTTGGCCTGAATGTGTGGATTTCACAACGTTCTGATGCCAGCCAGTAAAGAGTTCCAATTCTAGCCTCTCCTAAACTGTATTCTAGCAACTAGCACACCTGCTGAATATGTGCCAGATGTGCAGGGCATCTCCCACATTCTCTTTTAGGTCCATTCTCTACTCATCTTTATCTTACTCTCTTCCCTAGAGGCTAACCAATATGGACTGTAACAATTTTCCCCCTTATTTTCTCGTTTCTGAGTGGATTTAGCCAATTGGGAGTACCCACAGGGGGTGGGAAAAGGAAGATAATAAAGTCACAATATTTATTCCCATAGTTCCCTCTCTGCAGAATTAACTCCCTCAACCCAAGGCCACAGCACCCATTGGAAACCTTCTCACTAGGAAACAGACACCTGCTACTACTGGCTGCACTATCACTTGTGGTTTGCCTTAACCATACTCGCAGCCTTCATAACTGAATTCTCCTCAAACGACCACTTTCTTTCTTGTTCGAACCCAGACCAATACATAAAAAGAAGAATTACAATATAAAGCACTGGAAGAACAAAATGATGTCTACTCATCTCCATCTCAGCTGTATTCCTATCTCATTTTCCAAAATTCTATTCACTGGCGATGCAAAGTCTAAGCGTAAAAACTTTATCATCTGTACTCTATGCCGTACCCCTTATTAAAATGATGTTTGAAAAGACATAGCACTTAACCTAAAAAATAGTGGCATGTAAATTATGCCACATCTTTTATTTGCAAAGCGTATGAAATGGTTTTACTTAAGCTCCTTTATAATAATTCTTATCTCTTAAAATATTAAAATGTGGAAATGCTCTTAGAACCTTTTGATATGTTACATGTTACATCCTAATTGAGCATATTCCTGTTAAAGATGCTGACAGTCTTACTACACACATGCAATAATACTGCAATCAGTTAAAAAAGTGATTAACAGCATAGAGTTAAATCAGTCTACTGTGGAAGGTCAGTGTCTCTTGCCCCACTTTGAAAGTTACATTTTAAATCCCCCATGTAACCTCATGTAAAAATAAGCTTATGATTGAGGGGCTAAAATATAATTTTCAAAAAATTCAAAACATGATCCTTATATAAATATAGAATAAACACCATAAAAGATTGTATTAATTGATTAATGAGAGAATCAGTAAGACGGTAAGTCTGGTTCAAAGGAGATTTTGAGAAACAGAGACTTTTATAATCAATCAGTCAAAAGAGTAATGAAATGGATTTGCTGGTGTCCATAGACTGCAGTCCAAAACTGCTTAATGGAGACATAAAATGGTGATACTTGGAGTTATCTTGTCTATCATCCAGAAATATATAAGTTACCATGTAAATGGAAAATAATAAAAATGATTAAGTAGCAAATGGTTAAGTAAATACAGGTGCATTCTCCTATAAAATTAAATAATTATTGAGTGAGTCTGTAAAATAATGACATTGAAAAGCCAGTTAGTCATCCTCTACTTTAAAGTTTTGGATACTTTTTTTAAACAAAAAATATTAACGCTCCATGCAACATGACGTTGTGTTGAATAAGGTTAATATTAAACCTATGCTTACACCCAATTTTTTAATTTATTGAAATCAAAAACATATAGCAAGATCTTCTTTGATATCTTATTAAAAATAAAGAAATTCCTTTCTGCGGCTAGAATTTCTTATTCTCTCCTACTTCTCTGAATATTTCAAGTCAGAATGGGAAGTGTGAATAAAGTTCATGTGATTCTTTTCTTTCTATCTAACTTTAATGAATTTCTTTTAGAAATAATCCCATGAATAACTAAATTATCAGAGTATGTAGCTTTTCTTCCATTTATGATGACTATGCGACTTTTCTCACACATGCAAATTAAATTTTTAAGTTATTGATTTTACTAGATGCAGACTTTAGAAACAACCACTTGCTTTTAGAAAGAGTTTTGTTTCTTCTTACTCAGGCTATTCCTAAACGCTTCTAAATATTTGCCCCTTTGGAGTTTTCTTGAACACTGGTAACATGATGGGACAAATCAGTTTTCCACAAAAGCAAAGGTAATAAAACTCAAGAAAATGTGGATAACCAAAGTTACAAAGAGGAAAAAAATAAGACAAAATACGCCACAGAAAATGAAAAGTAATGGCTATGATATTTACCATATGTCAAAAACTGAGATGGGTGCATTTCATACCATGTTAGCTTCTTCTCACATCAACTCTGCACTCTGTGGGAAAAAGCAGCAAACTCAAGTTTACACAGCTAAAAGGATAAGCTAGAATGTGAAAAAATTTATTGGTCCCTATTCACAACACCAAACTGCCTTGCTAAGAAATAATATATTCTACATGTTATCGTTATAAGTTACGGTGATGCTAACATAAAGCAACCAATCAATTTATGATTATCCACTGATTATAAAGTGTAATAACTTCTCTGTCTTATCAATTCTGGAAATATTTTTTCTTGAAATAATATGAGAATAGGGTATATTTCATCACCACTTTGAAAAGTAGAATAATCAACCGTAACTTTTTTTTTTACAAATATTTCATTAAAAATATGACTATAACAAAAACAACAAGCCTGAAAAACTCTACTTTGCAAGTAAGAAAGCTCTTTGTTTCTTCTAAAATTTTGATGCCAAAATCTAAAATGTTTTGTTTTTCCACAAAAGCATGCTTTTTCTCTGTTTTCACCTGCTGTGAGAATTATTCCTACATTATAATTAGTTCAGATAAACGAATGGCAAGATTGCTCTTCAGATTTTACTTCTTAAAGCTCATTTACATGATGGTCTATGATGACATGGTTATTAACAGATTTGGGGCAATTAATTAGGGTAGTTGGTAGATTTGTTAGCACAAAGGGAAACTAAGAGGTTACTTTAGTAAAAATCTTTGTTCTCTTGAGACATGACAGTACCATTAAGCCACACTAACTGAATGAATAGTGCTATTACTCCTCTCGTGATGCTTTATTTGGTAGATACTACATTATTTGCAGAATTATTTTTAAGTTTCAGAGTGTGAAGTTTTGGTGTCCTTCCTTTAAACTACTGCCATATTTCAACTCCCTTTTAACTTCAAGCTGTAGAGCATTGGTAGTGTGCTTTTGCTGCTTCCTCTTTCTCAGGAGCACTTTCTTTCAGCCTCGTATGCTCCAACTTACACAAGCATATCATAGCAAAATCTCCAACAATAACTAAGAAAAATAAAGATATGCGTTTCTGTGGCTAGGGTCCTTTCATTTCCTAGTGCATTCTCCTCCCTTTTTTCCAGATACTTATCCAGGACTTCCCAATACCGGTTTTCGATTCCTTCCTGGACCCCAGCTCTTGCTGTCAAGTGGGGTCTATGGCTAACAGTTCTGTACGATGAGATGTGAGTGGATGTGACACATGGCACTTTCAGGCTGATCCAATATAAACCTTCTGCCCTGTTTTCCACTTGGTCTCTCTCCTCTCCTGCCACAGCACTCCCAAAAGAGGATAAAGAAGACAGAAGTCCACTGAGCTACCACAAGCAAGATAGCTGTCCCAAAGTGTCACCTATGCCCACCAAGGACTTTGCCTTAGAGGAATAAATTTCACTGTGTTACACCACTGGAATTATTTGAAGTTAGAGCAAAATTTAGCCTACCCTACTAATCCACATTAGTAGAACTTGAAGTAACAAGCCATGAGACGGGGGCCGACTCAAGAACCACTTATCCACTTATATTTCCAATATTTACAATATTGTGCATGTATACTCAAAGACTTATTGTAATTTAGATAAGTGAAAACAAATGTTTTTAAACAAAATTTATGGATAGCGAATGTAGAGTAGAGAAAAACACACTATTTTAAATGCTGGCTGCAGTTTGATTTGAGTAGCGGAAAAATATTTTAAAAATCAGCTTTTATTTGTAAATAAACTAGTCTATAGGCTTTTTCATTATCAAATGCAAGTTCCCACCCCCAAACTCTCTCTCACATACATACACATAAACATGCAGAATTTGGATAGACTAAATTACTTTGCTTAAAATGTAATTTTGGAATTTTGAAGGTGCCTTCAATAAGACCCTGGAAGTGGAGGAACAGGGCTGGGGTTGGGGAAAGGGTCTTTAGTGACAGTGACATAGAAATAAGCTCAATGAGAAGACTGCAGGCCCACAAGAAATTCCACATGAAGACAAAGGATGAGGAAACTTGGAACCATCAGTTCATTAGGAGATGTTCTGTTTTCAGTTGTTGCTAATTCTATGCTGGACAAAGATCCCTCTCAGTGGTCCTCAAACTTCAGGAGCAGTCTATGTGTATTAAAATATTGGATCTAGCTTTAAGACATCTAATATCCATTGACTGTTTCCATGATTTACATGATTTTGTTAGTAGTGAAAAGCTATTTTTTGTGCCTGCCTATCCTCCAGTCTTTTCTTTTCCAAGAGCTGTGCAACCTTGAATATATTACATGAGTCCTTAATGGATTAAATATAAATAACAAGCAAAGAGGCACTGAAGACTACAGCTACTCCGAACCTCTAAACCTTCCCATTCCACTTCTTCAGAGGTTTATGAATGAATAATTTTAATTAATTAAATACTCAATCAGTGAGCCTCCGAACAATCAGTTCTGACTAATTTGTCTTCCACTAAGCTAAAATTAAAAAAATTCCCATCACCATTATAGGAAAGGGCTGCGTGCGGAAGTATTAAAGACCAAGGAAGGGGAAATGGGCTTCTTTCCTCTGAGAAAATGATAATGATGGAACTCCTCCTTGCCCTGTCTTAGTCTGTACATGTATAAGATCTCAGATAGGCCAAATTGAACCTTTAATATTGAACCGCACACCTTCTGTCACAGATAGGAGTAGCTTTACTTCATGTATCTTTGATTCTTAAATATTTAATAGGCTTTTTGTTTCAGGCAAAACAGAAAAAAAAAGGAAAGAGGAAAAAACGAAGAAAAACATTTAGAAAGAACACAGTGTAGTTAGAAATGTTTGTCTTGTAACAGGCATAACCTCAGTAACACAGAATAGGTCAGCCAAATGTTTTTGGCCTAAGAATTTTATGTCATTTCAAGATCCTTTCCAGGAGAGTTGTGGTTTGGACTGTTGAGCTACATCACAGCACCCTTCTTGTACTGTGGGTAAAACCCAGCAGTTGGGCAGTGCAGCATAAACAGTTGGTTATTTTTATATTCAAAATATGCTCCAACTAACTTTAATTCACAACTATCCAATGACATTTCATAAAATCAAGCATATTTTGAAAATATTGCATATTAATATTTATTTTCAGCTGCATAATCTTAAAATACCAAGAGTAAATAAAAGAAACAATAATTCTTCATAAAACAATCAGCTATACAATTAGAATCCCTTTTTTAACAATGAAATTCTTATTTAGATGCATAGAAAAGTAGCATGCCTTATGAAATATGATACTACCTTCTCCCAAGCCAGGTCAGTCCATAAAACCCTTCTCTTCTTTTTTTCTTTTCTCTTTTTTTTTTTTTTTTGAGATGGAGTCTCATGCTGTCACCCAGGCTGGAGTGCAGTGGCACGATCTCTGTTCACGGCAACCTCTGCCTCCCAGGTTCAAGCTATTCTCCTGCCTCAGCCTCCTGATTAGCTGGGATTACAGGCTTGTGCCACTAAGCCCAGCTAATTTTTGTATTTTTAGTAGAGGGCTCACGCCTGTAATTCCAGCACTTTGGGAGGCTGAGGCAGGCAGATCACCAGGTCAGGAGTTCAAGACCAGCCTGACCAACATAATGAAACCCTGTCTCTACTAAAATCCCTCTCTTATTGGCATTTCTATTCAAATATATACACATTTCTGTGCATTTATTCTACAATGAAATTATTTAAAATCATGAATTATTGAACAATATACTTGCACTTTATGCAAGAAGTTTTTACTTGAGAAACAGTATTTATAGTTATACTACACAAAAATTATTTTTTTCCAATTTCCAGACATGTTTTACCCTTTTGAATTTCATTACTTTAATATTTGTCATTTCTGTGGCCTAAAATGCCTAGAATCATTTAAGATTTAATGAAGAGCTATTTACTCCCTAAATCTTCTTCCCCTGAGTAATGAAATAATTACCCTCCCATATCACAGAAACATGAAATATGAATCTCAAATTGAGCTGCTGTGAGAAGGGTTAGTGATGCTGCATAGGTGATCACCATGGTAACATTTGGAAATGGCACTAATGTCAAGCCAAGAATGTGGTATTTCTATTCCCACAAGAGCCCAACTGGGCGCTGGAGATGAACTCTTGCATGGTCTCAGGAAAATGACTGAAAGCTAACATTTACTAAGTCTCCCACTGGAGTGCACACATCAACATTTTATATCATTCTCAGAGGAAGATGATTTGAAAATACAACAACAACATATTCTCAATAGTTTTAATTAAAATTGTATTGTAACATTATATCACTATGATGTGTGTGTGTGTGTGCGTGAACTTGATGTACATTCAAATGAGGCTTATCCCTAAGGAAGAATGTGATAATACTAAGAAGAGAATCCACCAAAGCTTTATTCACATAACAGAGATAATTAAATAATTAGATATTCTCTAAAATATTAGGATGAGTTAATTCATTTTTAACATCATGGATTTAGGAAGGTGATTCTATAAATCCTAAGGAGAATATGATTTACTTGGAATTGAAGAAGAATAATTAGTGTTACTCTGTCCCTGGTATGTGTGCGTATATGTGTGTGTGTGTATGTGTGTGTAGTGTGTATAAAATATATCCTATTTTAATTTCAGGATATATAAGAAACACCAGCTTGGACAGAATTTGGAAAATATAAGCTAATGTAAATTAAAAACTAATATAAAATATGTATGCAGAATTTAGCATTATAATATTCAAGTGCATATAGTAACTTAAATTAGAATTACTTAAAATGCTTCCAAGAGAAAGAGTTCATATAATAAGTACATAATTACTAATTGTAATTAGCATACTAAATGTTTGTATGCAACTAAGTGCTTGTAAAGTACTTGAAAACAGTTTGTCACATAAGTAAACAATGTCCTTGTAATTTGCCTGTTTTATTTAACAATATAAATTAACAAACATTTTAACACTATATAATAAATTATAATTTTATAATATCATAACATACACAAATATATAAAAATTGTTAACAAATATAATAAACATTTTCTACAGCTATTGAAAAGGTAAACTTCAGTCCATTTCACCAATTCGTTGTTCATTCAATCAGTTGGTCAATCAACAAACAATTATTGAGCGCCTGTCAAGTGCTATGCTAGGCTTTGCAAATATAAGGAATGAAGTCCTCCTGAAGCCTACAGTCCACTGATGAAAGTAATAATCAAATATTCACACAAGTAAATGTAAAAAGCAAGCTCCTATCAAAGAGAAGCTCATGGCTGTCCATAAACCACTACAATAGGAAAATATGGTCCGATGGGGAGATGACAGAACAAACTTCCCTAAGAAAGTGGAAACTGAACTGCCATTTGAATAGGCTTCAAATGGCAAAGGAAATATAGGAGTGTGATATTTTATATATTCCATGTTGTGAAGCAAAATTTCTGGCCCTTGTGATGATTTACATGACTTTTTCTACTTGTGAGGCTGAACAGTTGCTTATATTTTTTAATGACTTGAACTTCATAAATTACTTTGTGATTTTTCTAAAATATCCTCTTCCCATTTATTTACCTGAGCCAATATTCTTTTGTG
Source organism: Pongo pygmaeus (assembly GCF_028885625.2). Lineage (NCBI taxonomy): Eukaryota > Metazoa > Chordata > Mammalia > Primates > Hominidae > Pongo > Pongo pygmaeus. Next base: position 157,030,822 of record NC_085930.1, read on the forward strand.
AACTTAGTTGAAATGCATAGAGAACACTAGCAAAATTCCATCCTGTTAGCTATTCCACAAGTATTTATTAATCGCCTACTGTTATAGGTTGAATTATGTGTCCCCCGCAAAAGATGTGTTGAAGTCCTAACACCCAGTGTTCTACTCAGTAACACTCAGAAAGTGATCTTATTTGGAAGTAGGTCATTCCCAATATAATTAGTCAAGATGAAATCATATTGGGGTAGGTGGGCCTCTAATAAATACGACTGTTGTCCTTTACAGAAGACAGCCGTGTGAAGACAGAGACATGCACAGGGAGAACATCGTGTGACAACAAAGGCAAAGACTGGAAGTTATGTAGCTGCAAGCCAAGGAACACAAAAATTGCTGGCAAACTGCCAGAAGCTAGGAGGATGCAAGGTTAGAATTCCCCAAGTCTCAGAGGGAGCGTGGACCTGTCCACACCTTGATTTTGTACATGTACCTTCCAGAAATGTTAGACAATAAAATGCAGTTGTTTTAAACCATCCAGTTTGTGATATTTTATTACAGTAACCTTGGGAAACGACTACACCTACTACACCAGGCACTATTCTAGTCTCTTGTTTGATTGACACTACAAAAAAATGCAATGACATGAAAAGTATGGACCTTGTTCAAAGGAGCTTTCAGTAGATAGGTCTATAAATTAACTTGAGAATAATGAACACATTACTTTTTGGTGACTATGTGGTAGAAATTACAAATAGTTATATAATTTCTTGATTTCTTATTTTTTCTTAAATTTCTTAACAAATTACAAAAACACTTTGGAAATACTTGAAGTTAAATGCATTATAGGGACACCATGGGGCATACATCTTAAAATCTGTAAATCTAAATAAGCACTCAAATAATGTCCCAAATATATCTTAGTCTCCCTCATGAGAAATGAGTAGAATTAAAGCAAAATTTCTGACCACATCAACACCAAGAAAATATCATGTACAATTAAATCAGTCCATACATCACAATACACGGATAGAGATTTAGTCAATTACAAATTCCCCTGCTTCTAGAGACTGAGGTCAAACACTTTAGGTTGTACGAATAATGGTGCAGTGATTTAATTGCTAATTCCATTTTAACAAATTATATTAAAATAATAGACTATAATAGAAATGGTATGGGAGTAGACAAAATAAAGTGTGGTTATTTATAATGTAAATAAAGGCAGTGAGTGGCATACACAGTGGGCCAAATTCAGCTCTTAGATGAGCACACAAGGGCCCTATTAACTTTAGAATTAGCCATGTTCATGCGTATGAATTAGATTCTCTAAAGTAGTCATTTTTTTCTGAATGAACTGTATGATAGAGATTTATATACTTTTATATAAATCATGTGAAATTTATATTCTATGTAAGTAAAATATATGTATGTGAGGGGGTGTTTTATCCTTTACAGTTTTATACTGATTATGCCTAGAATTAGTGAGTTAGTTTATTTCCATGAAATTTGAACTTGACCATGTAATTTGCTCTGGTCAATGGAATGTTAGGAGGCATGTGAATAGTGCCTGCTTGTTATCTTGTTTTCCTGTTAGATTGCTCTTTTTGCTTGTTAGATTGCTCTTTCCTGCTGCTAGGAATCTTTCCCCTATGGAGTCAACAAGTCCAGGCTAGCCTATCAGAAGAAGAAAGACCATCTGCAGAGAAAAACTCCAGCATGCTGGACATTCCAGTTGAGGCCTTAGATCATCTAGTCTCAATCAAACCAGCTCAGACCCAAAGAAATTCCCAGCCAACACACAACATAAGAAATAATATATTTTTATTGTTTTTGCAACTTAGTATTTGGGTAGTTGATTATGCAGCTGAAACTAATACGTACAGCTCCAAAAATCACTGGTTATAATACTGAGTGCCTAGTATGTATTTGGCACTTTTTCTAGAAAATTTGCATACTATTTCTAAAGTTTCAACTAAAATATGGTTATTTTTACCTTCATTTTAGCAATAAGGAAAGTTGCCCTGTTTCATAGTTAATAAGGTTTTAAGCTTAAGTCTGGCAGCTCTTCCTATTTTACCATGATTTCTCTTTAAAAGAATCAACTTAGCCTTTCCATGATTATTTACTAATATATTAATAGTTTTAAAGAAGTCCCTTAGGTGCTGTGCCAATAATTATCCACAATGATTACCTCATATTCACTTTTCTACTTGTGTCTATCGATTTAATAAGCAAAGAATTTTCCTTAACCTCAGACAATTTATTTTTGGTCTCATGGGAGCCTCGTGTTTGTAAATAATAAGAACTTGATTTAAGAAATGAGGGTCCAAGCAAAAATGAGGTGTGTAAAAATGGACCATTTTGTATAATTCAAGGAACTTTTAGGAGAGTTGGCTGTCTCTGATAATACGTGGTATAAGATAAAGTGAAGAGTTCTTGATTACTGTTGATCATTAGAATCATAACTGGAATAAGATGATAGATTATTCTAAAGTGGCAATAAAAATGCTAAACAATTATAGAACATTTACAATTTTGGTTAAGATATGGAAATTGAAACTAGGTATTTACTTATCACCCAGAAAAAAACTCATTTCGTTTTTTCTTTTAATTTAAGAGCCACTGTGTCAAAAAGAGCTAACATGTTTTGCATATTTGCTATTTACCTAGCACAGTTCTAAGTTTTTTTCATATATCCTATTAATTCTCAAAACATCTCTATAGGTAGGCACTGTGGATTTCTCTATTTTATAGATAAGGTAATAGAAGCAGAGAAAGTTAATTAAATTCACATATTAAAAGGTAGAAGCAGAATATTACTGTTCACCTTATTCAGTTAAATTCAAAACATTTAAAAACTTAATGACATAAATTATTCTTGCTTTTCCCTTCACACTCGTTTACTCCACATTTCTTTATTTATCATATACTTATTGAGCATCTGATGTATACTCAGCAAGGTTCTTCGTCTTGAAAATTCAGCAGTGAACACAAGATACAAAAGCTCTCTGTTCTCCAGTGGAGCTCACATTCTAGTGGGGTTTGTGGGTAGGGGACAGAAAAATAAACATAGAGTTAAACATGCAAGGAAAATATCAGAGAGTGGTGAATGTTGAGCAGAAAATGAAAGCAGGATGATGATAAAAAGTAACTAGTGGGGCTGCTCTGGATTAGGTGGTGCTGGAAGGCCTCTCTGAGGAGGGAACTCTCAATCTAAGATTTGAAAACAGGAAGGGACCAGCAACAGGAAGAGCAAGTGAAAGAGCATTCTAAACATAGGAGCAGCTAGTGCAAAAGCCCTAACTCAGAAATGATGAGTCTGCTGGAGCTGCTGTAACAAAGTATCACAAACTGGAAAATCTCTTCCTGTCTCTCTTCCTGCTTCTGGGAGTTGGGTGGCAAACTTTAAAATTTCTTTGCTGAAAAAATACCACTTCAATCTTCGCTTTCATCATTATATGATATTCTTCTTCCTGACCGCCTGTGTCCAAATTTCCTTTTTTTTTTTTTTTTTTTGAGATGGAGTTTCTCTCTTATTGCCCAGGCTGGAGTGCAACGGTGCGATCTCAGCTCACTGCAACCTCTGCCTCCCAGGTTCAAGCGATTCTCCTGCCTCAGCCTCCCGAGTAGCTGGGACTATAGGTGCGTGCCACCACGCCCAGCTAATTTTTGTATTTTTAGTAGAGACGGTGTTTCATCATGTTGGCCAGGCTGGTCTCGAACTCCTGACCTCAGATAGTCCACCCGCCTTGATCTGCCAAAGTGCTGGGATTACAGACATGAGCCACAGCACTCGGCCTTCCTCTTTTTTTTTTTTTTTTTTGAGACGGAGTCTCTGTCGCAGAGGCTGGAGCCTTCCTCTTTTTAATAAGGACACCAGTCATACTGGATTAGGGGCCCATCCTAACAACTTTATCTTAACTAACTACTCCTGCAATTACCCTATTTCCAAATAAGATGACATTCTAAGGTGTTGGGAATTAAGACTTCAACATTTGAATTGTAGGGGGACACAATTCAACCCATAATGGTGTGTTTGAGGACTGGCAAGAAGGCCAGAGACATAAGAGTGGTGTGGATGAGTCTTCTCCTTTGGTGACTTTATGCTTACTTAACCAATTATATTTTCAACTACAAGTACCATAAAATTCATCCTGAATTTCAGCAATAAGACAACTAATTAGCTTGTATATCTAGAAGTACAGAGTTAGAATTCATTTCTATTTAATTTCCTCAAGACCTTCAATGCTAATTTTTCCTTTGTATATTAGCTTTATCCCCAGGCTGATAAAACAGATTAAGATGGCTTTAACAGAAAGATGGGCCTTACATTCAACTATGACAATACATAGGAAGAGAGTGAAGCAATTCTTGAAAGCCACACTGAATAATGCAGAAAAATTATCTCCTCCAATCTCAATGGTCCCAAATGAGCCTCATGGCCATTTCTGAATCAATCATTGGCAAGAGAGATGTGATGCCATAACTATGCCCATCCAGATCACATTTGGTAGTTTGCTTTAAAAGTAAACAGACTTCCAAGTTAACCCACCTTGGGTTAACTCATCTTGTGATTCATGGTGACATCCTGTCCTTGAGTAAAAAATCTTATGAGCTTTCAGATTGTTGAACTACTGATTAATGCATAACCTACTGACACTGAAAAGGATGCTAATCTATTTCTGAATCATAAAGTTTGACTGACTGTCTTATACATTGTCTTATATATAGACTGATTGTCTGTATTCTGCAATCCGTGTCCAGTAATTGTAACCTCTGCATTGTACCCACCGGTGAAAAAAGATAACTCCCATAATGGCTAGGCATGTTGGCTTATGCCTGTAATCCCCGCTGTTTGGAAGGCTGGGTCAGGAAGATTGCTTGGGGCCAGGAGTTCAAGACCACCCTGGGTAACCTCCAGTGTGAGACCCCTATCTTTACAAAAAAAAAATTAAAATTAAAAAAAGACGAATTCCATGAGAGCAGTCTTCCTCCCATCTAAACTTTCCTGTAAAGGCCATCCATCTTGTAACAGACTCTGGAACACTCCTAACTTTATCAACGTGTTTTCCCATGGTCAATCCTCACATTTGGCTTTCAATAAACCTTTATCAAATTATTTCTGTCTCAATAGCCTTAATTTTAGTCAACACCTGTAGCCAGCAGTGCCAGGCATCAGGAAGCATAGATAAGGAGTAAAGACCTAATTAGAAAGGAAGAAAGGTGTTAAAGCAAAATAAATCTTGGGCCCCCAAAATCACGAAGCTAAAGGGAAAAGTCAAGCTGAGAACTGCTTAGGGCAAACCTGTCTCCCACTCTATTCAATGTTATCCCTCTGCTCACTGAGATAAATGTATATTTGATTGCCTCCTTTGCAAAGGCTAATCAGAAACTCAAAAGGATGCAACCTTTGGCTCTCATCTACCTGTGACCTGGAAGCCCCCTCCCTCTTTGAGTTGCCCTGCCTTTCTGGACAGAACCAATGTCTCATGTCTCCCTAAATGTATAAAACTAAGCTGTGCCCCAACCACTGTCAACAAAAAGAGTCCAATTCTGTAAAATATTTGAAGAGATTTATTCTGAGCCAAATGTGAGTGACCATGGCCCATGACACAGCGTTCAGGAGGGCCTGAGAACATGTGCCCAAGGTGGTTAGGTGCAGCTTGGTTTTATACATTTTAGAGAGGCATGAGACATCAATCAAATACATTTAAGAACTACATTGGTTTGGTTTAGAAAGGCAGAACAACTCAAAGTGGGGCAGGGGTGGGTGGGGTGGGATGGGGGGCTTCCAGGCTATAGGTGAATTTAAACATTTTCTGGATGACAATTGGTTGAGTTCTTCTAAAGACCTGGGATAGATAGAAAGGGAATGTTCAGGTTAAAATAAAGATCATGGAGACCAAAATTCTTTTGAAGTCTTATAGTGGCTGCCCTCAGAGATGACAAATGTTTCCTTTTCAGATCTTAGTTAACCTCTTTGGGATTTTGGGGGTCTGGATCTAGCTATATTAATAGAGATTCTTTACAGATACAAATTTTCCTCCACAAAGAACAGCTTTGCAGGGGCATTTCAAAATATGGCAAATATACATGTTTTGGGGTAAAATATTTTGATTTTTCTTTTTTGTCTAGTAATGTTATGCCAGAGTCAGGCTGGAAAGTAAATCACAATATATAGTGTTAAATAAAGCCCATCTGATGAGAATTTATGATTTGTAGGGCATGACTCCTCCAACTCCTTAGATAGGAATTTGGACAAGATTAAAAAAAAAAAAATCAGAGTTTAGTCCTCACCACCTTGGGCACATGTCTTCAGGACCTCCTAAGACTGTGTCACAGGAATGCATTCTCGACCTTGGCAAAATAAACTTTCTAAATTACCTGGACCTGTCTCAGATATTTGGAGTTCATGAAAGGAAACCTGATGCTTGACAACCAACCATATCTATTACATCTGCCAAGCAACATTTTGGTATTACAAACACGAGAAACAGTATCTGGATGCTCATGCATCTCCAAAAGTTATGACATCCTATGAGTAGTAACCTGACCCCAAGAATCTTTCATATTTAATGTCGTCTTTACATGATCAGTTGCATTTTTCCACTTAACAAATGTTTCTTGAGATGTACTATCAAAAAAACCGCATGATGGATACTGGAGATACAAAGATGAATCAGACACAGACCCTGAACTTGAAGAATTCACAGTCTAGTTTGGGAGGCTTGTTTATACAGAAAATATATTGCAGTGAATGGTATCTATGAAAGAAATGTGCACAGTTTAAATGAAAGCCTAAGAAACAATGGTCATTGACACAATTTAGGACTTAAGGGAAGTATTCTTAGAGGAGATGACATCATAGTTAAGTCTTAAAGGATAACTAAGGGTTGAGCAGGCAAAGAAGGTGGGAATGGAACTGGAGAAAGGCACTTCAAACTGAGGGAAGAGCAGGAGCTGTTCATTGGTGAATTGAATTAATGAAGAGCAAATTCAAGGAAAGTAAGTTCAAGATGAGATAAGAGAAAAACACGGGCAGGACAGAGTTGTGTGTCTTGTATACCAAGTTAAGGGTCTGAGCTTTGCCCTCAGGTCATGAGGAGCTATTCAGGTATTAGGTAGGGGCAACAATTTAAGACAAACTAATTTAAGATAAATTATTCATCTTAGATGATCGGTTGGTTGGAGAAAGTGAGTAGTAGGAGAAAGTGAGTAGTAGGATCCTAGGTACTTCCCAGAGTGGAGCTTTCTACCTTCTTAACTTCTTCCTCTAGGGCCTGAGAAATTAAACTGACAAAAGGTAAATTAAAAGGAGAAAGGACATTCAAATTTTATTTAACATTTATGTACATGGCAATAGATGAAACCCAGAAAGATAATTAATCCTGGGGGCTTCCCTAGCATTTTAACCAGTGCAATAAATTGTAGAGAAGTGACTAAAAAAAGGAAAGTGAGAAGGGTAAGCTCCAAGGGCTGGTAGATTGTGGGAAACAGGAAATGTATGGTAGATAAGAGTTAGTAAAGTTTTTTATGCAGACTCATCTCTGTGTCATCTCACGTGGTAAGAGTCAACTGCTGTGATTACCAGTATTTCTTCCCTTCCTAGTATGGAAAAGGAACATGTTTACCAGTAGAAATTTCTATTACCAATAGAAACTTCTTTTACTAAAGGGAAATTTATGCCCTGCTTTTTAGTCAGAAAGAGGGAGGGCAGAAAGCTCTTTCTGTGTCTGTGTTTTTCAACTGCATTCAGCTCAAACTAATTCTTATGCTAAATTGTTATATTTGGGGGTGGCATATTGTCATCCCCCTCACTAGGCTACTGCCAGTGTCCTTGGTAGATAATGCCATCACTAATGAAAGAAGAGAATATGTAAACAGGGAACAAATTTATGTGGAAAATGATGAATTCATTTTGGGCCATGTTGACCAAACATGCCTGTGGTACCTTCACTAGGGATGGATTGAGAAGAGAAAAATAAGTCTGAGCTCAAGGGAGAGATCTAAAGTAGAGGCGTCAATCAGGAAAAACAAGATTTTTGGTGCTTTTTTTTTTTTTTTGTAGGTAGTGGTTGAAACAAAGGGAGTTTTATTTCCAGCGGCATAAAACAAAGCAATGAGGTAAATAAATAAACAAACAAACAAATTGACCTAGAAATGATTTAAAGGGAGAAAAAATAAAACCATTAAACAGAAAAAAAAAAGAAAGAAAGAAAGCCCAGGAAAACCATAATAGCAATACAAATTAACAAAAGTTAATGCACTATGTGTCTCACACTGTTCTGAACACTTTGCAGATATTAACCCATTTAATACTCACAACTTTGAGGCTGTACTTGTTGTATTATTATTATCATAATCATCCCCATTTTCTGATGAGGAAACAGAAGCTATACAGGTAGTAGGTAGAAGAGCTAAGACGCAATTCCAGGCAGTTTTGCCTCACAGTTCATTCTCTTATTTTTTAAATAACAGCTAATCAGACAGTTAACAAAAAAGGAAATACAAATTTCTAATGAAATTCTCGGTGGTTTACTCTCACTAGCAATCAAATAAGTGTATGCTGAAATGAAATAGACTTTTTCATTTTAATATTTGGCACAGCTACTCTATAATAATATTGCCTAGAGTTTGAAAGACTTTGGTGAAAAATGAATCATTATACACTATTCTTGGGAAACTATCTTATGTAATAATTCACTTCTGAAAATATATGTAGTCTGGAAATATCTGAAATATAAAAATTCTTATTGCAATATTATTCAGAATAAAAAAATTGAAAACTGTCTAAATCTTCAACAGTGGGTGAATTAATAAGTACATGGAATATAACACAATTATTAAAATGTTGAGTATGTAATGCTTTTAGTAACGTGGGGAAATATTTCTGAGATAATGATAAGTTAACAAAGCAGATTGTGAAGTTATGTATTTATTAAGGTTAAAAAACAAAAAATATGGCTGAGCCTGGTTGCTCATACTGGTAATCCTAGCACTTTGAGAGGGTGAAGCAGGCAGATTGCTTGAGGCCAGGAGTTAGAGACCAGCCTGGGCAACATAGTGAAACCCCGCCTCTTAAAAAGATACAAAAATAAGTAAATAAATTAGGGGTGTGGGGTGTGGTGGCGCATGCCCATATTCCCAGCTACTTGGGAGGCTGAGGTGGGAGGATCACTTTAGTCCTGGAGGCAGAGGGTGCAGTGAGCCAAGATTGTGCCACAGCACTCCAGCATGGGTGACAGAGTGAAGCCCTGTCTCAAAAAATATATCTATATCTGTATATACATATATATACACATACACATATATATACACATACATACATATAGACATATATACACATATATACATATAGACATATATACACATATATGTACACATATATATATACACACTGTAGGGGCTGAGATTAGAGATAATTTTCTAAATCCTTGATCCGATTTTATTGTTATTTATCCATAAATATATGGAGATCTTTTTGTTTCCTGTCCAGTATGAAGTACTAGAGTACTAGAAAGTATTTGAACTTTTCTCTGTAATGGAGCAGGGTGGAGGAGACTAAGGAAGAAGATACAGTAGCTCCTTACTGACTTAGGGGCATTCCACTGTGACCTTGGGCAGGTAATTGTTGGCTGAGCCCTAGACTGGATGGATCACTAAAATGCAAGGCCAGCACAGATCCCTCATCTATCTGCTACTTTGCTTCACAGATTGGGTACATAGAGATGTCTCAACCTCCTGGGTCTTGGGTCACAGGCATTGCAGGCTCTGTCACAGGTAGAAGCAGTCCCTATTTTTCTATTTCCATTTCTTATATGATATATTCTCAGAAATAGGGTAAGATATAAATAAATTAATTAATATTTCAAAAAGGAGGAAACCCAAAGGGATAAAAGGTGTCAGAAAGTCATCTAGTCCCTATGAGTGCCCTTTAGGTTGAAGATTGTAAAGTTTGAGAGAATTGAGAATAGTAAATTTTTTTTGCCTAGGAATGGGGTTCTCTGCTGATATAGTCAGGGTTGAACTCTTGTGATTTTATTCCACCCTAACCCTAAAACCATCTGACCCATTTTATCAGTCATTAATCCATTAATGGATCAATCCACTAATCTATTTCAAGACCCTTTGGAATTCCTCTCCTGTTTAGAGACGCACTTTCCCCTCTAACGTACAGCAGTGGTCACTTCCCAGGTAATTCTCTCAACTAGTCAAATCCCACAACTCTATAACCTCAAGAAACATTCAAATATTCTCCTAAGGCCGATCTTCAAAAAAAGCACAGCAGGGCTGCTGGCTTATCACTGGAAGGCTCACAGGAACAATCCAGCCAATATACATCTTGCACCTCCAGGCACTAAATAAATTCCAAGCCTAGCTCATTAGTGCCTTCTAGCCATCCTTGCTTTCATTGGACACTATAAGCCAGGCAGACTCAAGGCCTCTGGCCAGCCAGAGAATCTCTATTCTGGCATTTGAGGGCCAATCATTCTGGGCATGGAGGAAATAGAGCCAAGGAACTACTGGAATTGGTCAGAGCAAGAACTAGGGTATGCATCCAGTGTCTAAATCAGCTTAGGCAATCTCATTTGAACTTCCAAGAGAAGGGAATGCCTGGGGAAAGGCTCTTGCTATGGTGTAAGGAGGTAGGAGGTTGTTTGGGGTATGCTCACTCATGGGAGTCATCCAAAGCAGAGGCTGCTCACAGTTACATAACAAAAAGCTCACACGTTTCTGGCCCTCAGAGACTCTGGCTCCTGTGGAGGGCTTAGACTCTTTGAAGAGAAGCCCCAGACAGGGGATGTTTCCACAACTATGGCAGCTATGCCTTCACTTTAGCATTGAGAGAGTAACGAAACAGGCCAACAACACCTGCTGTCAACCTCATTGTGGCTTCTGAAGCCAGTGCCTTGAAGAGCCAGGTCATCCTCCTCTGCAGGGAGGAACCCTTGTCACCTTCCTTAGTTGCATCTCATTTTCTTGGTAATCTTCTAGAATACATAAGTATTAATTGTAAAATAAATCATCAGGATGCATTTCCTCAAAAGAATATAAGCTTCTGGATGGGCACAAGAGCTCACACCTGTAATCCTAGCACTTTAGGAGGCCAAGGGGAGTAGACCTCTTGAGCCCAGAAGTTCAAGACCAGCCTGGGCAACATAGCCAAATCTCAGACTCTACAAAAAATACAAAAATAGCTGGTCATGGTTGTGTGTGCCTGTAGTCCCACCTACTAGGGAGGCTGAGATTGGGGGATCATCTAAGCCCAGGCAATTTGAGGTTACAGTGAGCTGTGATCATGCCACTGCACTCCAGCCTGGGCAATGGAGGGAGAACCTGGGAAGGAAGGAAGGAAGGGAGGGAGGGAGGGAGGGAGGGAGGGAGGGACGGACGGATGGAGGGAGGGAAAGAGAGAGAGAGAGAGAAAGAAAACAAGAAAGAAGGAAAGAAGAAAGAAAGAAAGAGAGAGAGAAAGGAAGGAAGGAAGGAAGGAAGGAAAGAAGGAAAAGAAAGAAGAGTATAAGCTCCCTTGGTGGAATATAGTCTCTCTTGCTTTAATTTCAAATATATAAGGACAGAGACAAGGAGAGTTTTTTTCTGTTTTATTTATTGTTGTATATTAAATACGTAGAACAGTATCTGACATATAAGAATACACAATGAATATTTATAGAATGAATGATTAAAATAAACTATTTTTCAAAAAGGAGTTACTTGGAACGATATCAACAGGTAGGTCACACATTTACTTTAAAAATATATACAGTTGTAAAAATTTAGTCAAATTACAAGAATACATTTCTAGTGAAAAGTGCAGTAACCCTCTGCAATTAATCAAATATCCATCAAAACATAGCTCCTAAGTAAAACAACCAATATGCTTATTTTACTTAGCTCCTAAGTAAAATAACCAATATGCTTATTTTACTTAGCTCCTAAGTAAAATAACCAATATGCTTAAGCAAAATTTTTAATATACCCACAAATGGTTGATATAATGGGCAGCTGAATTATAAGAAATTTGCAGACTAGTGTGAGATTAGGGGATTTTATTAGGTCTAGCAACTTCTATGATTGTGGAAGGAAAAGCGTGTTTCTTATCCCTGTGGATCTACCCACTCAGCAAGGTTTGGTGGAGCCCTTCAGATGAGTGTCTTTTCAGTCACCATGCTGTCTGCTCTTAGTTCTCACTGTTTCACTGCAGGCAAACTTAACATGGGGCCTGCATCCCCACTATACTTGTCAGAAATACCTTGTGGCATCATAAACTATCATATGGTAGAACATCTGGTGCTGATTACAGCCTAGAGAAACCTACAGATGTGGTGACCAGCAACTCACATGGCAATTGCTTCAATTATTTAACCACATATGGGTAGAGTGCCTTTTGAGGTTTTCAAAATGCATTACTTGAACACCTATGTGCATATAAAGAGGGTAGCCTCATGCATGCTGTGATAACCACTGAAGCATATCACTCTTAGTCACAGAGGAAAAGATATTATCATGTGATATACTCATCTGATTAGTAGTACATGTCAATTACATTGGTGTTTTGCCTGAAAGTCAGGATGAAATTTTATGCTTGCTGTGGAGTGGCAGACATATTTTCCCTTGGGTTACCACAGGAAAAGTGCCAAGAAGTGCATTTTGATTAGTATGCTGTGTTCATTCATGGGCTTGCTTTGCAAGGCTTTTTTTCTTTTAAGTAAACTGGTATGTGGAAAACTTTGCAAAAAACAAGAGTTTTTAGAAAGTTCATTTGCTGATTTCATAAGAGGGTAATAGTAGGTGTTAGAATCAATGAAATCACACTTGTATTTTGCATAAGAACATCTTAGGTGAGTATATTTTTGTGCTGCTGTATTATGCTTGTCAATGTTTATCTTCAATGACTGCATTTTCGGTTTAACCTTTAATTTAGGACAAAGATGAGGATGTTAAATCTAAAGAGACTGACAGAGGAGAAAAGAATTGAAGACAGTTAATGACATACAAACCAACGGTTGCAAGGTTATGCAAAACAATGGTAAATCAGTTTGTCAAAAATGAACTTTCTTTAGCTCTCTCCAAAATTATAGTGACCCAGTTCCTAAGATATAGGTTGCAACTTGTCCATTCATTCAGCAAACACTTATTAAATGGTCATTACATGCAAAATACTGGACTCAAAGATGAAGAAAATATACTCTCAAAGAGCATGCAATTGTGTGGAAGTAAGGAGCAAACACATTTACCCAAGGAATTTCAGAAAAATCTCTGTTAACACAAATCCTACATATTTTAATTCAATTAAAAAGTTCCAAATATACCTTTCTTTACCAATTTTTTGATGTACAACAGAGGCCTTTCCTCTGAGTATAAATTTTGTGATCACACTAACATTTTCTTTAAAAGACTTTCAAGATTAAAACTTGAAAATACTTACAAAGAAATCAGTACAGAATCATTTTAGATGTTTCATCACCAGTTTTCTCCACAAAATAATATTATTGTTAATATACTTTATTACAAAGCAAAATTTTTAGCAGTTCATCTTCACAAAAGCTTTTCAGGTCATTCTAAATAGTTTTCATTAAAAAAAGTGTTTTGATATATATTTCCCTTCATATAATGTTTCATTACATTTTATAATTATCATAAAAGCACAACAGACATATACAGGTTTGAAAACATACCAACAACTCACACACTCAATTAGTAGAAGCAACAATACAGGCGAATTCTTGGACATAGCCTGTTAGAATGCAGAGACATTGGCTAACATGTTTTATGGAAGGAATAGAGAGGATTGAGCCAGACTGCAAATTTGCTAGAATATTCCCCTATAAAATTAAGCACAAGATAGAGTAGAATAAGGTTTTTTTGGAATAATTTTTATATTGATAGAAGCTAGGGATAACTTCATAATATCTCCAGTCTTTCTAGAAAGGCTCTGGAATCAAAATCAATACTGAAACAAAAGTGTATCAAGCCATAATGCTAATGGATTTGTCAAATAGCTACAAGATATAATGTTGTAACTTCAACATTTTCAGAGGTAGTGCCCATCTAAAAGAAGCACATACATAAATTAGAAGGCAATTTCACACTGCTAGAATGATTTTTTTGAGAAAATGAAATATAACATATCTATTATGGCACTTAAGTTGTGTAATTGGAGAATATTACAATCACAAAAAATAAATTTGTGACTAACTGAATCACGCAATGTATATTTACTATGACTGTGTTTTCTAAGACTGTGAGTCTTTTTCATTGTTCTGGAGGCTTAAGAATCAGGATTCTGTTTCCTTCCTCTGCCTGTTTCCAGCATATAGAACAATGCCGTATACATGTTAGACTATCAAATAAAATGTGAGGACGAACATAGTAGAGACCATTATCCTGATGTTAGAGCAAAGTTGTTTCTCAAACATGCAATATGCCATCACCTTATCCTGATTTTAATAAAGATCACAAGAGACATTATTGGACAGCCACAAACCACTTACTGCCTTGACCAAGTGCCTAGGAAGAAATTAAAGAGTGTGGTTCAACAGCAGAGTTCTGTTTAAGACATCAGTAATGTTCAGTGGTTCTCTGACTGAGGTAGTTTTTTTTACATTTAAGGAGTCATCTAGGGAAGTCTCATTGAGAAGATGCTGTTCTCTATCTTTTGAAACAAATAAGACACAGCTAGTTCATCTATAAATTACAATCTTCTTTTTTCTATTCAATATTACAGTGGTGTGTTTCTCATTTGTTTTCTAAGTTTTCCTCACTTCTGATGACTTTCTTTTAGAAAAAGAAGATATGAGACATAGATGAGATGAGATGGTCAATGTGTTTTGTTCAAGAATGCTGGTGCTTCCGTGGTGGCTCATGTTGTTCTGGAAGTGGCTGGTCAGTGCTTCATTCAGTTTAAGCTCTCTTGGGTTGTAGGAAGTAGAATGGAGTCTTGGCATTATTTCATCTTTGAGCAAATAGTTCGGTAGTAGAGAGATTCCAGATACCTTTCCTAGCTTTTTGTCACAGTGGAATCTGAGGGGAGATCCCTAAATCTACCTTCTCATTTAGGTTATCTGAGCTGGGGCCAATTTGTTTCATCTACTATTTCAATATTCTTAACATTTTCATTTTCAACTCAGCTGGCCATGTTCTCTCTATGGACTCAACGATGTTAGAGAAACAGACCTGTTTGATGTGAAAGAAGTTTTAATTAATATCCCTTGTTTTATCACTCGAGGACTGGTCAGGAAAACAAACACCACTCTGTATCTTATATAGAAGGATTACTTTAACATGAGGGAAGGTTAACATAAGCTGAAAAGCAACCCAGAAACTAGGAACAGCAAAAAGTCACTGTAACCTCTAGGGATAGAGGCCAATGGGAAGAAATGTGTTACTAGATCCCCGAAGTGGCCTATTTGAATGACTGCCAAAGCTTGAATAGGAGGCCTCTTTGCCAGGAGGTAAGAGCTGTTCAACAATACAGAGGTTCAGAGAAGACTTAGTCTTTGCAGGGACATCAAAGGAAACAGAAAGAGGGAGACAAATATCTTGACTTCCCTCCAACTACCACTTTTCCATAATCAAGACTATCTTGTAAGTCTTGGAGTCCTGGAAGGAGTAAGGGGCCTCAGAAATGTATTGTAATGTGGTAAAGAAAAGAAAGAATGGGCAGGTAATGAATTTGAGTATAAATGAACTGATGACTAGCACACCTGCATTTTAGCAGTTTCCAAATAAGATGCAGGACCAAAGGGTATAAAAGGGAATCGGTTGGGTTGCAGGAAGAAAATATGAGACCACCTTTTTATTTTTATTTTTATTTTTTTTAAAGAGACAGAGTCTCATCCGGGTGCGGTGGCTCACGCCTGTAATCCCAGCACTCTGAGAGGCCGAGACGGGAGGATCATGAGATCAAGAGATGAAGAACATCCTGGCCAACATGATGAAACCCCATCTCTACTAAAAATACAAAAAATTAGCCAGGCATTGTGGAGGGTGCCTGTAATCCCAGCTACTTGGGAAGCTGAGGCAGGAAAATTGCTTGAATCTGAGAGGCAGAGGTTGTAGTGAGCCGAGATGGCACTACTGCACTCCAGCTTGGCAACAGGGCAAGACTCTGTCTCAAAAAAAAAAAAAAAAAAGAGAGCGAGAGAGTCTTGCTCTTGCTCTGTTGCCCAAGCTGAAGTCTATTGTTGCAATCACAGTGCAGTACAACCTGGAACTCCTGGGTTCAAACGATTCTCCTGTGAAGCCAGGACTACAGGCGTGCACCAGTATATTTGGCTAAATTAAATTTTTTTTTTTTTTTTTTTTTTTTTTTTTGTAGAGATGGAGTCTTGATAAGTGAGGGCTGAGACCTTCTTTATTATTCATTTTTATCTAATATAGGATAGAAAATTTTATCATTATTTAGTATTTAGAGTGACCCTGACACTGTCAATGTGTCTGTGTCAGATGGACATATATTCTTTATATAATGTGATAAATGAGCATGAGGAAAATTGAACACCCATGGTAGGTTGACATGGGCTGGGAGAGCTTACTTCGTTGTCTCCTTTCAGCATACTGCACCACTCTGCAGTGTGTTTTACCTCAGTACATGGATATGAGTTGCAGAAGCTAATTTTGACTCTACTAACCTGCACAAAATGGATGCTGAATTAAAAAGATTGACAATTATATTAATAACTCAAGCACAGGTAAGCAATATGAAAATGGGAGAGCTGTCTCTAGTAAAACATCAGGTCTTTGAAAGGTATACAGTTGGGATTTAATCAGAATAGCCAAGAAATTGGCTAAAAAATTGAAAATTATGAAAAAGACTATTTGAAATATGGATTTATTTCAATTATTTATAAAAATGAACTTTGCCCTACATGCATATGGTACTTTGAGCATTAACAAATTATGGTATTGTAAGGACAGATGATCATAACTCATACATATTTAATTTATAAAAATTGCAATCCTTATATAGCATTTTTTTCTTCGTTAAAATTTCATTTCTGAAATTTATATATGCTTTGGTATTGGCTAATAATTCCTGGTTGAAGAGAGATTGTGAACTGATGTTTAATAGTATTTGTGAAAAGTGGATTTTTTAATCTTATCATAAAGGTTATTTACTCAGAAATTTCATTTTTAAGCAGTACTAAAATTTTAAAGTTTTTATGATGAAACTGAAGGCTGAGAATTTACATTGAGATATTTAATTTAAAATAAATCCACACCCATTGTTTTTGAGTAGGGACTCAATTTTCAGATTATACCCTTATCATGTCTTATATCCCACCAGTTATCTTTCTATGTTCATTTAAATGTCTTTTGAAATTATTTATAAGAATTTTGTGTATATACTTGGACTCAAAAGTTTAAAGTTATTTCCTGTAGAATGTAACTATCAATCTTCAAGCCTAATTAATTTGCAATGCAAACTTTATTGGTCTTTTTGTCAATGTGAAAAATCTCAGAATCTAAGGTTTTACCCTGCTTTCAAGCTAAAAAAGTAGCTTGCCAAGGTTTTATAGAGACTGGCAGAAGACAAAGAGACTTTTGGTTCACAGAAAAAGTCTTTAGTAATTATGGCACAGGAGGCAGCCTGAAGTTCATGTTCATGTCAGTTCCCACTCACTCCCCAAGTTCCACTGGGGCTATCCAGAGCAATCCAGAGAGTGGTTGCATCATCAGTGCATTTGTATCACAGATGAACAGCCCAAGTTGGGAAACATCCATCTTTTATAATGAGCTATAAGCAAAAACTGCCTGACCTTTGCTCTAGAGATAGACATTATTTTACTGGACAGCAAACAAACCTTCCCTGTGCTCCAGAAAGAAATATATTTCTATCTTCCAAGATAATGCACTCTGCAAACATTCTTGAAAAGAGCACAAAACAAAAGTTTGTCCTAATTGGGTGTGAGGGCAAAGGGTTATGAGATTAAGTCTGTGTTTCTCCTTTTGTTCAAATAATTCTTACAAGTCACACTGTTAAAATTCAGTATTTAATATTCATCATATACTAATGATAGTAGAGCATATACCTAATTTTAAAATAAATAAAAGACATATATTCAGGATAAGTTACCCCACAGAAAATGTGTTAATAGAAGTATAAGATCAACAAAATTTGGAGACAGCTGTTATTATAACCAAGTAGGAGGCTGAAAAATGATTCAGAAGAAGATGGCTAAGGTACTTATCAATGAGAAGGGAAGTAAGACAGGAAACCTAGGCTTTGGAATTAAGTAGGTCTAGATCTCACTTCCAGTCTTCCTGTGTAATAAGAAAGGTAAATGAATTTCTCTATGGCCCAGCTACCTTAACTTAAAAAGAAAAACAAATAATTTCTTAAAAAGAAAAACATAATTTCTTTTTTGCAAAAGTTATCTACAATTGCTCTTAAAACATGGAAAAAAATGTAGTATTTTGAATAACATAAAAATTGTGATTCTAAGCAAAGAGTAAAGGTATTAGAAAAAAATTAATAGTAATTTTAATCTTGATATTAAGTAAATACTCATTTAATTAAAGGAAAGAAAGAATAGAGATCATATGTGGTTATGTTTGTGATTTCTAAAAGTCGTGAAAGGGAAATTCTAAAAGTAGCAAAATAAAAATATAATCTTAATAAAATATGAGAGATTAAAGATATTTAGACATAAAAGAAGAAAGTAATTTTAGTTAAAATAGTTATGGCTGGCCAGGCGCGGTGGCTCACATCTGTAATCCCAGCACTTTGGGAGGCCGAGGTGGGCAGATCACGAGGTCAGGAGTTCAAGATCACCCTAGCCAATATGGTGAAACCCTGTCTCTACTAAAAATACACAAAAATTAGCCGGGCATAGTGGTGCATGCCTGTAGTCCCAGCTACTTGGGAGGCTGAGGCAGGAGAATCTCTTGAACCTGGGAGGCAGAGGTTGCAGTGAGCTGAGATCGTGCCACTGACTCCAGCCTGGGCAGCAGAGCGAGACTCCATCTCAAAAACAAACAAACAAACAAAAAACTCAAAAAACAGTTCCTGGCTAAATGGGTGAGTTTAATGCAAAATGTTTAATAAGTATTTTAATGAACTTCTAAGTTATCAAAAATGTAATTTGTAAAAGACCGAGTAGAGAACATTGCTTCCACTTTTATTGTAGGATAGCTTCTTTGAGAAAAAACGATGAATTGCTTCCTTTTGCCTTATATTTCCCACTCTCTTCCCCCCACATTTGAATTTACATGGCACTTTTTTTTCATCCTTAATTTGTAGTTTCTGATTGTCAATTTCATATGGCCTATGCTTGTGACATCACAAATCTCTTACCATGGAGAGAGTGGCTTGTGATGTCTTAATTAAATGCACTGTGAGGTTTGAACATTTCTAGAATAAATAATCATCCTGGGAGCCCATGTAAATCCAAGTGAAAATAAGATATATTGTGCATAAGTTAATAAATTATAGGCAAAACTAAGAGATAACACATAAAGGACAGATAATACCATCACTTTTCTGACAATTAGTGCAACAACATTTATTCAACATTTCATATGAACTAGAATAAATACATTAAATATTGCTGTGTCATATATGTCCCCAGTGAACATTTACTGCACTTATAAATTCCTAATTCACTGATGTTCCCAGGACTTGTTTTCTGAATCATCAGTTATTTAGATTCCCTTCGGAAAAAAATATGGTGGAGTACATTTCTATAGCAGTGGGATACATAATAAGTATTACGTAAAATTTTTGTCAATAAATTTGGTGAAATTCATCTTATCTGACAACTCATTTTTCAGTTTTACATCTTTAAGGTAAATATACTAGCTATAGGCAGAAAGATAGACAGTGGTTCCCTCCAGCTAAGTCATCATTAAAACCAATACATAAGCTAATCTGTCTGATGAAGAGATATTTTTATAAACCACTGAAATTTTGCAAAACATTTGCATTAATTTAATTATTACAAAGTTCCCATTTAATCATTGTAAATAAAATGAGCATCTTCAAAATGACATTGACTAGACTGCCTGTTTTTCAAACTTGGGATTCCAGGAAGTTCCAAGGATTGAAATGTAGTCATTCATTTTGTTGCTTTTTTATTAAACCTCAGCTCTGTGTATCTGTATACAGTCTGAAAAGCTCCAGCTCTAAAGATAATCAAGATCACCTGACTGAAGAATGGGCCAACTGTAGGCAAATAAAGATTCCATCAGTGGAAAGCTAATGCCCTCCTTGTTGAAAGCACGTACTCATTTTGAAGTATCTTCTTTTTTTTTTTAGAAGAATGTCAAAAAAGCAGAGTCTAATTTTATGTGCCTGGGAGTAGCTATCTCAGCTTCAGGCAATACAAACGCTGCTATTACTGGGGAGTAAAAACTCTGCATAATTAACAAACATCATCAGGCTTACAGTTCCTGTAAAATGCGGTAA
Organism: Pongo pygmaeus; assembly: GCF_028885625.2. Lineage (NCBI taxonomy): Eukaryota > Metazoa > Chordata > Mammalia > Primates > Hominidae > Pongo > Pongo pygmaeus. Next base: position 157,051,205 of record NC_085930.1, read on the forward strand.
GTTCCTTGCCTGAAGGCTGCTCTCATCCTAGTAAGTCTGTTTACCCTGTCCAAGATTAGATTAGTTTAATTATTATGAAAAAGACTGCTAAGATCTTACAGCCTAATTATGCAAATGTTTCTAAATGTTCACAAAAGTAATTTATTTATTTGGAGATAAATGAATCTGTTTTGTCATAAAACAGATTGCAGTCCTGGCAATGTACAAGCAGGGTTATGTAGCCTTGGGCAAATCTTTCACCACAAATATCAGTGGGATCCCTAGATTACAACATTTAAAAATACATAAATGTTTTTAGCAGGTTTTTATTGTTTTTGTAAATTATAGTAATCCCAGAAAGAACTATCACAGGTTTAATACTCACCAACCTTGTTATGAAAACATGGTTTCTCAGCAGAAGCATTTAAAAGATGCTAACAGCTAAAACATTCCTGGTAGACCTATTAAGGTACACCTGTTTTATTATGCTTCAGAGCAGATATATACACAATACTGTTGTTTGTTCCCCTCTTCCTTGTAGTATCATAGCTTAAGTAACTCATAAAAGAAAATGCTGGAAACAGAAGAATATATGTATAGATCATATTATCTATATTAATTTTACCTGTAAAAAATCGTATTACATTGGAATAAGTTAAACCAATACCTCTGTCTGAAAATGACTTCTAAAGAAAAATACATTGATATATAATTTAGCTGAAGCTTGCAAACTAGGAAACACACACTTTAATCCTACCAAGTCTTTTTGTTACCAATATCAATAACATCTTTAAATAGTCATGTCTAATTAATCCAACTGAGGTTAGTTTTCCAGAGCTTCAAACTTTGATATTAGAAAACTTTTGCAAATTTGCAAATTTTAAGAATCTTTAGTGGGCCGGGTGCAGTGGCTCACGCTTGTAATCCCAGCACTTTGGGAGGCTGAGGTGGGCAGATCACGAGGTCAGGAGATCGAGACCATCCTGGCCAATTTGATGAAACCCCATCTCTACTAAAATACAAAAAATTAGCAGGGCATGGTGGCGCACGCCTGTAGTCCCAGCTACTCGGGAGGCTGAAACAGGAGAATTGCTTGAACCCGAGAAGCGGAGGTTGCAGTGAGCCAAGATTCCACCACTGCACTCCAGTCTGGCAAGAGCAAGACTCTGTCTCAAAAAAAAAAAAAAAAATCTTTAGCAAAAACAAATATTCAATGGGCCAGGTAGTTGATCAGGGAAATGTAGTGGATATATGTTGTTCTTGCTTGCCTGACATTTGTTATTTCTGCTTTTAGAAACAGATTACCCCCATTTAGCCTGGGGTAATCCATTCTCTAGGTTTGATTGAGTACGAATAGACTTTAATTCCCTTCCCTCCTACCACAAGATGATCACATGACCTAGGTCAAGCCAATTCTAGGACTTGCCTGCCACAAGCTATCAAGAAATGATGATAATAATGATGATGTTGATGACGACGACAATGATGATGACAATAGAATAACAAGAGTTGCAATATAAAAAGCCATCATTTATTGGGAACTTTCTATATGTTGGACACTGTGATCAGCTCTTGTGTGCATTAATCTCATTTAATCCTCAACTCCATTTACACTGAGACTGAAAAGCTATTAGGAGGTGGGACCTGAGCTATCAATAGCTGGATACTGACCATATAGGGAGAACCTGTAGAAAAGATGGAGCTCTGAGGACATTACTTAAGGACAAAGACAGCCTACTTCTGAACTAAACTTGCCATTTGCAATTAGGAATCATAATGTCATGAACATTGTGTGCAAGTAACAAACCCTAAAATAGAGTTGTTAGCCATGGTTGGCCATGCTATGAGGAGCCATGTCCTGACCAGAAGACATGATGCACATAAACTAGAAAACTCCTAAACTTAGAAACAAATGCAGAATTCAAACAGCACACCAGCGAAGGGGGAGCGCATATTTCAGAGTCTATATGATGAAGTCGCTGTGTATTATGTATCTAAAAGTATATATGTGGCCAGGCATGGTGGCACATACCTGTAATGCCAGCACTTTGGGAGGCCGAGCCAGGTTCACTTGAGGCCAGACTCGCCTCGAGACCACAGATGGTGAAACCCCATCTCTGCTAAAAATACAAAAACTAGCCTGGCATGGTGGTGTGCACCTGTAGCTCCAGCTACTCAAGAGGTTTAGGAGGGAGGATTACTTGAGCCCAGGAGGTGACAGCTGCAATGAGTGGAGATTGTACCACTGCACTCCAGCCTGGGTGACAAAGTTAGGCCCTGTTTCAAAACTAAACTAAAATAAAATAAAGTACATATGTAAGAAAAAAGAAGGGGGTACATGTATACGAGAAAATCCACCGTGAAATGCAAAGGAATATGTTGAGGATCCCAGCATCTCTTTCCACTTCTTTTAGTAAACGAAACACCGCTTTTATGTGGGGTACTGATTCCATGTTTCAGTGCAAAAAAGATAGCCCTGTTTCCTTGCACCCCTGCCTGAAGGCAGGCATACAACCTAATTTAGACAAGTCAGATTCTTCATCAGAAATTCTCTGCCCAATCAATCAAGTGGGGAAGACATCATTTTTCAGCTGAAATTAAGCTGGCTTTATGTGGATCTTTAGGGTGACAGGCGGTGTATGCTATGGCTCTCTTATTCCATTACAAAAAGCTTTTCTGGAAGACAAGCAGTTGGCAGAGGAAAGTCTTGAGCACCTGGGTCTAGCCATGGCTGAAATCAGTTTAACCCTGGACTTTTCAGATATTTGAGTCAATAAATTCCTTTTTCTGCTTAAGCCAGTTGGGGTTTGATTCCTCTCACTTATAACCAGAGTCCTGATGAGAAGAAAAAGTTCAAAATTCAAATGAAATGACCTAGACACCCACATCCATTTTTCCTCTCTATATATGTTTGTACCCATTGGTATTAAATGTAGTTTGTTTTTAGAAGTGTGAGTTATGTTCATTTCAACTAAGGGTCCTCAACATAGCAAATCAAAATTTTGTCAACTTTGCTTAAATCCACTAGTTTCTATTCCTTTTGGACTCTGGGGAACATGGTGGCAGCTACCTTTTAGGGCCTTGGTCAAAAAGTTGTACTGCCAGTCTTCTGCATTTCCTGTGCCTTTAACACTAATGGGGGATAAATCTTAACAGCAAAAGAATGGGGCCTATATAAATATACAGACATGTTTCTCCAGACAAGGGTTCTGTTATTGGAGAATATAGTTTATTAGAAAGAGGTGTGTTAGAAATAATGCAGTTTTGACTTGGGTGTGTATTTAAATTAACTGCTATTTAAATAAGCAGGACAATGGGTCCACAGAGAGATTCCATCTGAAGTTCTCTTGTGTATTAAATGAATGGCATGAACGATGAGTTTAACAGGCTTCTCTGATATCACCATTATCTTGGTTATTGAAGCCATTAGAAGCTGTTTTCTTTCAGTTAAATGATCATATCTCCAGTGCACCTGCTTTATAATTATTCATTTGGAGCAAGATCATTAACATATTCCTTAAGTCATTTACAGGCAATTTGACTTGACATTAACATTTTTTTGCTCTTTATAACAAATTAATGAGATATATAAATGTATAGTTGCACAGAAATTCTATACAATTCAAATAGGCTATAAAAGAGCTACAATTTGTGTGACTTGCTTATTTTTATATAAGTAATGATAGAGACTCATCGGTTATGACATTTAAGAAGTTTCTAAGATAATGCAAAAATAATTGCAATGGGCAGATTTATGTAGACTTCTCTTTCAGTTTGAGGCAACAGCAAAATATTACAGCTCTTAACACATTCCCTGGCACATAGTAAGCACTCAGTTAATGATTGTAATATTAACAATAATATGTTCAGTTCTATGGGGATAGAGAAATATAAAATGTATTTTTCCCTCAAAGAATGTATAAGCTAGTATAGAAAGCATACCAAAAAGCATTCAATAATGTAATTTTTGTAAGTAATGCCAACGGTTATCTACTTTGCAGTTGTTTCTTATTATATGCCAGGCATTGTCCTAAGTGTTTCACTTGGGTGTATTAATTAATTTAATCTTCATAATACAGCTACAAGATTGGTGCTATTAATATCTCCAGTTCATATACAAAGAAAATGAGACACAGAGAAGTTAAGTAACTTAGTTAAAGTCACACAGCTAGAAAGCAACAAAGCTAAGATTTGATTTGAGGCACTTGACTCAAGCATAATTAACTTCACCACTGCCTCTTCAGGTATAGAGGCCAACCGCCTAAGGTAGTGGTTCTAAACTTTACATGAGCATCAGAATCACCTGGAAGGCTTGCTAAAACACAGATGGAAGAGCTGAACATCCCAGAGTTTCTGATCAGCAGGTCTGAGTTGAGGCTGAAAATCTGTATTTTCTAACAGTGTCTCAGGTGATGTAGATGCTGCTGGTCCTGAAACAAGGCTTTGAGAGCCACTGGCCTATGGTAATGTAGCAGGAGAAGAGGCAACAGAAGTTCATCATGATGGGGTTTTGAACTTCCTTAAGTACATTTAATCTGTCGATACCTGAACTAATGAGACCTTCATTGGTACTGGGGAGTCTTCAAAATGGAAAAGTCAATCTCCCCTGCTTCCTAGACACTATTGTTCTGACTTCTTCTCAGATTTTAATGCCTATTCTAAGAGTTACAGCAAAACAAAAATCATGGCTTTTATGAGACGACTTATTTGAAAAGGGGTAGCTTTTATAACTATGATAAAGGAGTACACTCATACAAAAATGGGTTTGTGTGTTTATAGAAAGGAGGAAACAGGTAATCAGTGGGTTAGGTTACTGAAAATGTGAAAGCCTCTCTATGAGATTATTTCCAAGAAAAAACTCTATATTTATTCATTCAACATGTATTTATTGATACCTATTATGTACTGGGCTTATATTAACAAAATATAGTTCTTACTCCCATGAAATATACATTCTAGGAGGGAGAAACTGGTAATACATGAACATAAATTTATAGTATGTTGGTGGTAATAAGTGCTATAAAGAAAAATAAATCAGGGCAAGGAGTGAGAGTCTATTAAACAGGAAATCAGAGAATGCTTCTCTTGTAAAGTAACATTTGAGAGAGACCCAAATGAAGTGAGGAAGTGAGCCATACAGAAAGCTAGGAATAGAAGCTTTCTAAGTTGCTGGGAATAAGAGCTCTCTAGGCAAGAACATCCCTAAGGCGGGATAATTGCCTCTTAGAGAATAAGAAAGAAGACTAAGGTAGAACGGAGGAGATAAAATCGGGAAATTAGCCAGAATAAGAGGATCATATCTTTTAGACCAAAGTAAGGACTTTGAATTTTATTCTGAGTGAAATAGTAACACATTCAAATGATTTTAATGGATCAGGATCACTCTGCCCTTGCTATGGAGAATAAATTAGAAAAGCAAGGGAAAAAGCAGAGAGACTAGATAGGGAAAACTTGCAAATATCCAGGCAAGAGATGACCTGAATCAGGATGATACCAAAAACGGAGAGAAATATTTGAATCCTGAAAATATTTTTACGTTAGAACCAACAGAATTTATTGATGGTTTGCAAGTTGGGTGTTAATTAAAATTATGTGAAACTTGGGAAATAAGGCAAGAGGTGGATGGCCTTATTGAAAGGATGGCATGTCCTTTCAATGTCTTATGGGAACAAAGGCCCATTTAAATGTTATCTCAGTGTAAGAGCTTTGGATTAAAGGTACCAGGTTTAGTAAAATTACAGGACAATTTGGAGATGTCTGTCCAATAGATATTCAAATAACCATTGTCTAGTAAAAAAGATAACCCCCAAATTATACTTTATTGCTCTATGGGATACTAACCAGTTTTACATCTAACATAGCAATCCTTTTCTAATATTTATTTCTTAGTTAGCAAGCTTATAAACACGCCTTACTGGTTCCCTCTTTAATGTGTCTTTGACATATGTTTATTTTATTTTATACTTGCATGACAGCTATGCTTTCTTCTTTGGAAAATTATACTTTAACATGAGTGACAGAAAGAAGAAAGGCAAGGATGACACCATGGTTATTGTCTGAGCATTCAAAAGAATGTAGTTGGGAAAGGATGCTTGTGGAGCAGGATGGGGTAGAGGATGAGAATGGAGAGTTTGTTTTCTTATTTATTTATTTATTTATTTATTTATTAGACAGATCCTTGTTCTGACACCCAGGCTGGAGTGCCGTGGCATGATCTTGGCTCACTGCAACCTCCGCCTCCTCCTGGGTTCAAGCGATTCTTCTGCCTCAGCCTCCCTAGTAGCTGAGATTACTGGCGTGCACCATCATGCCTGACTGATTTTGTATTTTTAGTAGAGACAGGGTTTCACCATGTTGGTCAGGCTGCTTTTGAACTCCTGACCTCAAGTCGTCTGCCCACCTCACCCTCCCAAAGTGCTGGGATTATAGGCATGAGCCACCGTGCCCAGCCCAGCCATTTACATTTTTATACTGGAGTCATTCATTAGGCAAGTCAAGTTATCAGGCTAGAGGTTACTTTACAAGAAAAGCATTCTCTGATTTTCTGTTTAATAAACTCCCACCCACACCCTGATTTTGAAAAACAGAGCAATGGCTGCAAAGAGATGTGAGTTCAGTGGGAGACAGTACCACATGTTTGCAAACCAGAGACAATTATCACGTAGAGAGGGAAAACAATGCAGGAGTGAAGTTTTTGAGTAGGTTAGAGGAAAACTCAAGTGGAGTTGGCTTCCGATAAAAGGACTAGTAGTTAATGTACATAACCAGAGGGATGGTAAAATACAAGGGTCTAGGTGCAGGGCATTTGGCAAACCAAATAACAGCAACAATTGGAAAGTTCTTCTGATTGCCTCTATCTTGTCAGTGAAACAAAAAATAAGTCATTTTCTGATACTGTGGAGAAGGAGGAAGCATCCAGATCTGAAGTGAAAAGAAGAGGTGTGAAATCATTGTTTAAGGGAAAATGGGAAATGAAATGTCCAGGGAAATATCAAACAGGATGTTTATTAAGTAGCCCTAAAGGTCCCACTTAGAGTTTTGCGGTCGTCAAGAATTTAATGTGAGATGATTAATGATGTTATGGTCTCCTCTGGCAATACTCAGCTAAATAGATACAAGCACCATGTAGCTAAAGAATTGGATGTAACTAGAGTTGGGATTGTGTTGGGAAGACATTATTTGGTAAGAAACTAGCAAAGGAATTCATTCAGAGGTGTTGCTAAAGGTAGACTATAGAATCCAAGGTTGGTAAAAAGACAGTGACAGTGAAAAGCTCATGGAGATAATGGACTAGAGGTCCTGGTGGTGTGAAAGAATAAAAACCTTATCAAGCAAAAAAAAATATGGCTACAATATTAAGTCAATATTTGTAGTCAAATACTGACTTAGGACTGTAAAAAATTAGAGTCCAGCTTTGTATGCTTTTTTCATTCCGACAAAACTTTTTCCATTTATCTCTTCTCTTTTTTTGAGACAGGTTCTTGCACTGTCACCCAGGCTGGAGTCCAGCGGCGCCATCTCAGCTCACTGCAACCTCCACCTCCCGGGTTCAAGGAATTCTGCTGTCTCAGTCTCCCGAGTAGCTGGGATTACAGGTGCCCACCACCACGCCTGGCTAATTTTTGTATTTTTAGTAGAGACTTGGTTTCATCATGTTGGCCAGGCTGGTCTCAAACTCCTAACCTCAAGTGATCAGCCTGCCTCAGCCTCCCAAAGTGTGGGGATTACAGGTGTGAGCCACTGTGCCCGGCCCCTTCATCTCTTCTTAAAGCAGAGCTAACTGAATAGGAAAGGAAGTATGTGTGGAAGCATAGCGATGGGTGCATAAAGGAAAAAAAAAAAAAGAAAGATAAGGAAGAAAATCTCCAATTTAAAGGAGTTCCTGAGGTCCTGCGGGCTCAGAATAAAACAGATCATCCATTGGGGCATAAGAAGACCGATTTACCTCGAGTGGCATTTAAGTCATGACCATTGCCCCTTCTGGGTGGGCAATGAGACTGTCTTTCCTGTGACTCCCCACAGCACCTAGTACAGTGCTCATTATCTTTAATAGATTATTAACCAACAAGGGCAGAATACAAAGGGAAAAACTTTTGCCAAGGTCATTTTCTTTTTAAAAAAATTGTACTCCTGCTTCAGTTTGTTAAAGCAAGGGCCAGAAATGGGTGTAGAATTTCCAATTACAGCACAAGATCACTCTTCTAAACTCTATATTCTCACACAATTTCTTTAGAAAGTGATATTTTAGAGATAAGAAAATGAGGTGCATATATTTATGCTATTAAATTAAATAATGTAAGACCTAGGTACAGTAGTTTCACAGAATTTTTCCAACATTGCTATACACAAAATTACCTGCTGGCTAACATTTTAAACCTGATAATTTAAAAACCCCATAATATCACCATTAGAAATTTACTAGTGTATCAGGCAATAAAAATACTTACAAAATCAAAGGCAGAATTAGCCTAAACAGGGTTGTATGTAAAGATGATTTTTTAAGAGACAAGTTTATTTTTCTTTTCTTTTTTTTCAGCATCACTAATACAGTTTTGAAAGTTTATCTTTAAATTAAAAAAAGGGTGAAGGGAAACAAAAATTCCACATCTGATGTTCTAAATTTTAGCTTGCTTTTATTATTTCTACAGAGCAGTATTTTCTAACTAGGAATAGTATATCAATATTAGAACAAACAAGCTAGTAAAGTGGCCCAGCTCTTTCCCAGGTGGATTCACATCACTTGGAACGATGATGTCACAAAGTGTGCTCAGTCCCATATACCTCCCTATCCTTTCTATGAGTTACATGGAAAGCCCCACTTTTGGAGACTCTCTAGGTTCAAATTTTGCCTCAGAGATGTAGGTCAAGGTGAGCCGGATAGATGGCAATTTTCCGAGGGCCCTCTCTCGCATACCATTTGGAAGATATGATCCCCCCCACTGCTAGAGTTCCTCTAGAGGAAAAGCTCTGTGAAATGAGAGCCAAGTCCCTGAAAATGCAAAAAGACAGAAGGCCAAATGCTGAAGACCATGTCATGAGCCCTGAATGCTTGAGCAAACAAGAAAGCAAGGATCTAAGTCTGAGCTATAACCACATTCACGTGGAGCCTAGACTAGGGCTCACCAGAGGGTCTTGACAGACTTTAGGTTAGCAATATTCAGCATATGGAAAAAGAAACACATTATAAAATGTAAAAATTAGTAAAAAGTAAACTTATAATAATGTACTCCTAAAAATTTACAGAACTGCATTTTATTCTTCTTAGAAAAATAATGTTTATTGATGTAAAATTACAAATGGCAAAAAGAAGGAAAAATAATTTAATACCCTGCCAAGAGATACATGCATATTTTCCTAAAAAACTGGAGTTATTTAATAACAATGTTTGATCTTGGTTTTGTCACTTAATATATCTAGAATCCCATTTTAAAGTATTATTCATCCATTAATATATTATGCGTTACCTTAATGCTGAATAAATCAAGGTATTCAGTCTATGTTATTAACACTCTATTGTTAAATGTTTGGGTGGTTTCACTGTTGTCATATACGTCTGCAATAATTTCTGACACAAACTCCCTGGAGAGGTCAAATTTCACTGGTTATGGACATAGGTCTTCACAAGACTGCCCTTACTCAGACACCATGAGCCACATATTTGGGGGCCTCCAGGCCACTTTCATTTTAACCAGCTGGCTACAATTTGGAAGTTCTCACTCTCCCCTCAGGTTCCACAATTCTCTAGAATGATTCACAGAACTCAGGAAAGCGTTATACTTCTTATCATAGTTTTATTATAACAAAAGAACACAAATTGGTATAAGCCAAAGAGAGCCATAAGGCAAAGTCCTGCAGGGTTCCAAACACAAAGCTTTCATTGTCCTCAGGAATGCATTACCCTCCCGGCACATCAATGTGTAACAATACACAGAGTGCTGCTGATCACCTAAGCTCACCTAAACTTCAGTGTCAGAGTTTATTGAGGTTTCATTACTAGGTATAATTGCTTGAATAATTGACCATGCAGTTAAACTCAATCTCTAGTCCCCACTTCCATCACAGGATGTCAGGCTGATATCATGTGGCTCAAAATCTCAATCCTTTAAGTTCATGGTTGATCTTTCTGATGTAGTCAGCCCCCATCCTGAGTCATTTCACAATTTGATAGGTGCAAAATAGTATTTCACCATGATTGTACTTTGTATGTTTCGATTACTAGTGAATGGAAACATCTCTTCATACCTTCTTAACCATTTAGTTTCCTCCTTTGAATTGCAGGTTTATATCCTTGGCCATTTTTTTACTATTCTGGATTATCAGATGTACTTTTGTATATTTTAAGTATTTATCTCTTGTTTTTAGGCATTACTAATACTTTCGCTTTAACCACTTTTGCTTTTTTTAAGCTGTCTTTCATTGAATGGAGATCTTTAATCTAATATAGTTAAATAAATTCTTTCTCCTTAAGATTTGCACTTTTGCAGCTGTCTGTAGGAAGTCTTTTCTTTCTTCAAGATTGCAAGGGTATTCTATATTTTCTTCTATTAATTTTATAATTTTCTTTTTTCACACTTAGGTCTTTAATCCATATGGAGTGAACCTTTGAATATGTTGTAAGAAAGAGATTCAAACTTTCCCAACCACATTGTGTACCAGTTTTTCCAATACTAACATCTAAATGATTTATTCTTTCTCCATCAGTTTGTGTTACTACCCTTACATGTCAATTCTCATACATATTAATCTGTTTTGAGTCTTCTATTTCTGTTATGGTTTGGCTGTGTCTCCACCCGAAATTTCATCTTGAATTGTAATCCAAATTGTAATCCCAACATGTCAGAGGCAGGACCTTGTGGGAGGTGATTAGATCATGGGGGCAGTTTCCCTATGCTATTTTCATGATAGTGAGTGAGTTCTCATGAGACCTGATGATTTTATAGGGAGCTTTTCCCCTCTTCACTCTGCACTTTCCTGTCCTGTCACCATATGAAGAAAGTCGTGTTTGCTTCCCTTTGTGCCATGATTGTAAATTTCCTGAGGCCTCTCCAGCCCTGTGGAACTGTGAGTCAATTACAACCTCTTTTCTTTATAAATCACCCAGTCTTGGGCAGTTCTTTAGAGCAGTGTAAGAATGAACTAATACAGTAAATTCGTACTGAGGCAGTGGGATACTGCTATAAGGATACCTGAAAATGTGGAAGTGGCTTTGGAACTGGTTAACAGACAGAGGTTGGAACAGTTTGTAGGGCTCAGAAGAAGACAGGAAAATGTGGGAAAGTTTGGAACTTCCTAGAGACTTGTCGAATGGCTTAGACCAAAATGCTGATAGTGATATGGACAACAAAGTCCACGCTGAAGTGGTCTCAGATGGAGATGAAGACCTTGTCAGGAACTGGAGTAAAGGTCACTCTTGCTATGCTTTAACAAAGAGACTAGTGGCATTTTGCCCCTGCTCTAGAGGTCTGTGGAACGTTGAGAGAGATTATTTAGGCTATCTGGTGGAAGATATTTCTAAGTGGCAAAGCTTTCAAGAGGAAGCAGAGCATAAAAGTTTGGAAAATTTGCAGCCTGATGATGTGATAGAACAGAAAATTCCATTTTTTGGGGAGAAATTCAACCCCTTGACAAAAATTTGCATAACTAACAAGCAGTCAAATGTTAATCACCAAGACAACTGGGAAAATGTCTCCAGGGCATGTCAGAGACCTTCACAGCAGCCCCTCCCATCATAGGCCTGGAGGTCTAGGAGGGAAAAATGGTTTCCTGGGCTGGACCCAGGGTCCCCCTGCTTTGTGCAGCCTTGGGACATGGTGCTCTGAATCCCAGCTGCTTCAGCTCCAGCTGTGGGTAAAAGGGACAAAGGAAAGCTCAGGCTATTGCTTCAAAGGGTGCAAGCCCCAAGCCTTGGTGTCTTTCACATGGTGTTGAGCCTGTGAGTATACAGAAGTCAAGAACTGAGGTTTGGGAACCTCCACCTAGATTTCAGGAGATGTATGGAAATGCCTGGATGTCCAAGCAAAAGTTTGGGGCAGGGGTAAAGCCCTCATGGAGAACATCTGCTAGGGTAATGCGGAAGGGAAATCTGGGGTTGGAGCCCCCAAACAGAGTCCTCACTGGGACACTGCCTAGTAGAGCTGTGAGAAGAAGGCCACCATCTTCCAGACCCCAGAACAGGAGATTCAGCAACAGCTTGCACCATGCACCTGGAAAAGCCACAGATACTCAATGCCAGCCCATGAAAGCAGCTGGGAGTGGGGCTGTGGCCTGGAAAGTCACAAGGGCAGAGCTGCCCAAGGCTGTGGGAGCCCACCTCTTGCATCAGCATGAGCTGGACGTGAGACATGGAGCCAGAGGAGATCACTTTGGAACTTTAAGCCTTAATGACTGCCCTGCTGAATTTTGGTCTTGTATGGTGTCTGCCTGTAGCACCTTCATTTTGGCCAATTTCTCCCATTTGGAACAGGTGTTACCCAATGCCTGTACCCCCATTGTACCTAGAAAGTAAATAACACGCGTTTGATTTTACAGTCTCATAGGCAGAAGGGTCGTGCCTTGTCTCAGACGAGACTTTGGACTTGTACTTTTGAGATAACGCTGGAATGAGTTAAGAATTTGGGGGACTGTTAGAAAGACATGATTGTATTTGAAATGTGAGGACATGAGATTTGGGAGGAGGCGGGGGCAGAATGGTATAGTTTGGTAGTGTTTCCACCCAAAATCTCAACTTGAATTGTAATCCCTGTTGTAATCTCCACATGTTGGGGGCAGGACCTTGTGGGAGGTGATTAGATCATGGGGTTGGTTCCCCCATGCTGTTCTCATGATAGGGATTGAGTTCTCATGAGGTCTGATGGTTTTATAAGGGGCTTTTCCCCATTTCACTCCTCACTTCTCTCTCCTGTCACCATGTGAAGAATGTGTTTGCTCCCCCTTCTACCATGATTGTAACTTTCCTGAGACCTCCCCAGCCCTGTAGAACTGTGAGTTAAACCTCTTAAATTAAACCTCTTTTCTTTATAAATTACCCAGTCTTGGGCAGTTCTTTATAGCAGCATGAGAACAGACTAATACGATTTCATTTTTTGATCTATTCTTGTCAGTATTGTGCCTATACTATAATTTTAGTATGTTTTATTATCTGAAAGTCAGTCATGATATATTTATATTTCTTCAAATCATTCTCCAATAAAGATTGATTTATTATTTTGTGGTACGTTAGGTTGCTATTGCAAATGATGTATTGTTTACTATATTTTCTAGCTAGTTATTGTCATGGTTATTGCCATAGAAGAAAGCTATTAATTTTTGTTAGTTGAGCTTCTATTCAGCAAACTTGGTCAATTTTCTCATTAGCACTAATAGCTTACCTGTTGACCTCTGGGGTTATCTACATAGTTGGGTTATCTACACCAGTAAGTAATGACAGTCTTATCTCCTCCCTTTCAATTCTTATGTCTTTCATTTATCCTTTCCAATGTTACATTACTGACATTGCTGTAATAAACACCCTGAAAGCTAAATCTTTGAGCATAATCCACATTATTTTTATAGAACACACTCATAGAAGGGAGTTTTTGGGTCAGAGAGTATTCTATTTTTAAGACTTTTCAAATATATTGTTAAAATGTATACCAAAATGTTTTCCCAACAATAGTGTATCACAATGTGATTTTTTGAGATTTCTACCAATATCTCAGCTTATCTATTTTTAATTTTTATAATTTGATAATATTAAAGTTATCTCCTTTTAAGCTGCTTTTTTATTATTAAAAAATTGAATTTATTTTTAGGTATCAGTTATAAAGTGAGTGTAATGTATAAAGTAAATCAGAAAATACATTAGCTTTTTGTCAGAATTTTATTATGATATTAAATAAGGCAGTTAACATATTTAAATGCTCTATTGCTTACACCCAATTTCCCATTCTCTAAATGCACAAAGGATTCTTAATTTATATTTTCAATGTATTAAATTTCTGCTTTGTGTAAGTCATGATACTAGGTACAGTCAGGGATCAAAACTCTGATAATCATGATCCTTGGTCTTAAGAAACTTCTAACAGGAAAAATTAGAGATAGACATAAGTAGTTATAACGGATGGTAGAAACTGATATTTGCCATAGGAGTCTCATAAGTAAATTCTATAGAATGTTAAAAGAGGTAAATACAGTCATATGTCATATAAGAATACTTCTGTCAGCTTTGGGTGCATGTATGATGGTGATTCCATAAGACTATAATACCATATTTTTACTGTACCTTTTCTATGTTTAGATACACAAATACCACTGTGTTACAATTACCTATAGCATTCACTACAGGAACACGCTATAGAGGTATGCTGCCTAGGAGCAATAGGCTATACCATATATCCTGGGTGTTCTGTAGGCTACACCATCTAGGTTTGTGTAAGTACACGCTATGATGTTTGCAAAACGTCAAAATCGCTAAGCAATGCATTTTTCAGAACGTATTCCATGTCACCAAGCACACAAGACTGTAACATAAAGTGAAAGAATTTTAAAGAATGCAATAAGAAGTGGAGGACAGCTGAAAAATTCTGAGCAGGGAAACAAAATGATTCCAATCACATTTAAAAGATCTTGATCTGTCAGTGTATTTAGAATGGATTGAGAAAGGTCAAGAAAGTATCCTCAAGACAGATCAAGTGGTTAATGGAATATTTAGGCCAGGTAAAGAAGCAGTGATGGGTTGAATCAGTGAATTAGCAGCAGAGATTAAAAGGTGCCAGATAATATGCAGGTAAACTTGTCAGGATTTAGCACTGGTCAGATTTAGTAGCCTAAAGAACAGGGAATGGCTCCTACATTTTTAGCTTGAGCTATTGGCAAGAGAGTGGAGCCATTAACACAAATGGGTTAGAAATCCAGGGCAAGAGTAGTCCAATCTGAAGAGTTGAAAAATAAAATGTTTGACATGTAGTTAGAAGCTGGAAGTGTGTGTTTTTTTTTTCCTTTGGGTGTGTGTGTGTGTGTGTCTGTCTTTCTAGCTCAGAGTAGAAGTAAAGACATGAATTTGGGCTGGGTGCGGTGGCTCATGCCTGTAATCCCAGCACTTTGGGAGGCTGAGGCAAGCAGATTACTTGAGGCCAGGAGTTTGAGACCAGCCTGGCCAACATGGCAAAACCCTGTCTCTACTAAAAATACAAAATTAGCTGGACACATTGACGTGTGCCTGTAGTCCCAGCTACTCGGGTGGCTGAGGCAAGAGAATCACTTGAACCCAGTAGGCAGAGGTTTCAGTGAGCTGAGATGGTGCCACTGCACTCCAGCCTGGGTGACACAGCCAGACTCTTTCCCAAAAATAAATAAGTAAGTACATGAATTTGGGAGTCATTTGCATAGAGCCAAAGGTAAAGCTCCTATGGCCACAATCACTCAGAAAGAGAAGATAAAGCAAGTAAATGAAAGAGAGTTAAGATAGCAACATCTTACAGGTTTACAAGTAAAGAAACAGCAGAGAAAAAGACAGTGAAAAGGAAGGCAATCAATAAGAGTGACAAGAGAACTCAAAGGTGCGGGAACATGAAACCCAAGGGAGACGGAGATGAGAAGCCCAATTTGGTCAAAAGGATCAAATGCATGACCAATTGACAAGGGTGAAGACAAAGAACAGAACTGAATCCAGTGCATAAGGGGCATCAGTGACCCCAAGACAAAATCTAGCGTAGTTACAGGTCCTGAAGCCAGAAAGTACTCATCAGCCACAAAAAAGAACAGGCAATGACAGCCAAGCATTCTAACTGTAGGTATGGTCATGAAAACACCAGGAGATGTTAAGACAGTACCTCAAGAGAGTTGGGAGGAAGCTTCTTTAGAGACAAGGAAACCTGACATACTTATAGGAAGAGTAAATGGGGCCCGTGAAGAGATAAAAGTTAAAGATACAAAGAAAAACTGTAATTAATAAAACAAAGCCTTTAAGGATGTAGAGGGTATTGGAGAAAACGTACAGATGAAGAATAATCTTAAAAAGTAGGAAAGGCGCATTTTATTCAGGAAACAGAGAACTGTTTTTTTGAAAAAGTAACCTTTCACAAATAGAGCTAACATTATTTTCAATGTGTGAAAAGATCAACTGAACTATAACCTGTAGAATTTAAGACTGAGACTATCCTCTAATTGGTCAATCATCTTCTCAGATATATCAGTAAGTAAACAGTTGTTTTGAAAAGTCTTAGTGGCAAAAGGTGCCTTCCTGATAACAGAATGGTGATTTTTCCTTTCTCTTGGTACTATTTGCATTTGTAATAATATTAATTTTGCTACATATTTGAGTCAAGGGCTAGTGAATAACTCAGGATATCTCCTTCTACAATTTCAGGGTATAAACCAAGTCCAAATGGCTTTATGGCAGGCTCTGAAAAAAACTTTCACCAGTGACTAATAGAGTCCTATGGCTTCCTGCATTGTAAATTGCCTCTGATTACAAAACAAGCCACCATATCCTGCTGCTCCCTGAGGCTCTTTCTTTTGTGGTAGTCCATCCATCCTTTGTTGTAAACCTGTAATCCTAAAGGATCAATATTTGACCTCTTACTCTGTATCAGTTAATGATCTACCTTGTTATGAAACCAAAGATGGGAATAGCCACATGACCACACTTTGCTATTGCTCTCCTCTAGTATACACAAAATACTACACTTTGTGGAAGTGAAGGGAAATGCTAGGTAACTATTTCAACTCAAATAAGTATTGCACCCCCATTCAGTGGGAAGAGTTAGTTCACTTGCCGATGTGACTAAAGGAGTGAATGAAGGCAAGTGCAACGCTAACAAGTAAGGCAGATTCCTCTCTGGGGCATTCTAGGGATTTGGAGTTGGCAAACAAGATGATGCCCTGCATAACACACAGAACGTGATAGAACCTAATAAATATAAAGAAAGAGCTAGAGGACTATAACAGAGAAAATAAACTTCTGATTTAAAAAACCATCTATTTAAATACTTGCTCAGGAGTTAATCATAAGGTCTATCATAATAGTTGGAGACTATTGTCAGTTTTCATAAAAGATGTGCTTTCACCTGCATAAGTTGATAAACTCTAAGCTTAGGTATTTTGATAGAAAATAATTGACTAAGAAAGTAACAATTTACTAGACCTGTGGTTTGTAAATTTAAAAGTAGTCAGTAATAAAATAATATACTTCCATTCCTTATCTCTTTAAAATGTCAGGAGATTGTGTGTTCTTTATTTAACATAAGCTTTATATGAACTCAGACATTTCATAGTCACAAGATAAAGCTTTTTGTTTCTTACCTGGACACATCTGGAAAAGGAGCAGATGGTAGCATACCTTCAACTGCTTTAAAACTCTTGCTTGATTTATAACATGAAACTTGTCTTGGCGTTAAATGCTTCTACTTCTTCTACCCATCCTTCTGCTTCTTTAGTGTCTATTTCTTACTGCCCTGCACTGCATTGTGAATATTAAAGCTTTAACGACACAATTGCAAACTGTAGAAGTTATAGAAATTTTGGAAGGATTATAACAAAATGTTACAAGAAATTCTTACTATGTAGTGAGATGATTGGTGACTTTCTTTTTTATACTTTTATATATTCACCTTCCCCATGCTTCTTTAATATTCCCTGAAATATTCACAAAATAATATATTTTATAATAAGATAACACTATTTGCATTTGAAAAAATAATTGATTGTAAACCATTTACATTTGAATCTTTTTTTCATAGTTCTATGAAAGCACTTTTGTATAAAGCTAGAATCATTTGAAACTTGTAATTCCCATGTTTCAGGTTTATAAAACTTTGCCTTTCTTTTATAATTTATTTAAATTCAGGTATATGTGTGATTATACAAACATGTATTTCTACATTTTCTGATTCTTAATGGAATTGGAGGTGAAGAAAACCAAATTTAGTCAACTCCTGAGATTTAAGATAAGCAATTTTGTTTACCAAAACCAAATTGAATTCCAAACCATTCATTTCCACCCACATTAATCTCAATGCAACACAACCAGTTAATCTTATTTGATTTTATTTTTCTAGAGTGGAAAATATTGTGGTCAGCATTCTGACTTTATGAAAAAAAAATGACATTCAGCCAGAGCAATATCACTCTTATTTTCATTTAAATCACTGATGATTTTCTTACTGCAAAAATTCACTTTAATTTTTAAAACATGTTCAAAAAATAATGTAACAAACACATTTGGTAAAGGATCAAAGATATTAAGTCCTTCTCCCCCTTCAATTTCTAAATTCAATGGAACCATAATACCTCGTAGCTAATTAGAAGGTGTTAAATTTAGAAAATTCCCTACATGGAAACATATCCCACTTCTTGCAAATCTACACAATTGGGATATTTCCTGTTCTTGTGCTATCAACTCTTCCTAGAGAACTAGCTTACAGAGTTTTCTTTTTTTAATATATATTATACTTCAAGAGCAATGTATATATCAATGTTACTGCCCACTGAGAAGTAACCTAAGGGGGAAACTGTCCCAATAGGATGAATGTTCATCTTCAGGAAAGTCTGTATCTTTTAGGAAAAATAATGGCTCAAAGGAGTCAAGTTGACAGAGAAAGAGAGTATATGATGATAAATCAATTATATATTATCCCCTGGAAAATAGTGACACTGACCACCTCACTAACAACTTCACAGGATTATTGTGAGGATAAAATGAGAATTTAGGTAAAAGCATTTTGTAAATTTTAAAGTGCTATGCAAATATTATTCTTCCCGAATAATTTACATTGGTCCAGTTTCTGGCACAGCATAAAAATAGGCAAGTTTCCTGACAACCCAAGTTAAATGTTTACTTTAGCTGATTAAATTGGTCACAATTAGAAACACATTGATTTGTATATTTTTCTTATTATTTTAAAATGAGAACTCAAGCAATGTGTTACAAATAAGATGATAAAGAGACACTACCTGAATTTTCTATAATGAAATTATGTAGCTTAGAGGGAAAAATCATGCAGTAATGTGACAAATTTCTAGTATTCTTCGATCATACTCTGCCTGGTTGTTCCAGTCCACCACTGAACTTACTGGGTTTCTTTTGTTTGTTTCTCTTCTACTATATGTATTTGATATTTGTTATTCAGATTGCATTTTTGATCATCATACTGCATTCACAGTTGACAGACTTGTTAATATGATAGTTTTCCATTATTTTATTTTAAGAAAATTTTAGCATTATAGTAATTGTGCTTAAATTGAAAGTAACACATGCAGTTTTCCAGGTACAAGATTTTTATGGATATAGAACTGCTCACAACTTCAATGGACAACAGCGGTGCTGATTACAGATCATTCAAACAAATGTTCTTTGATTTGGCTATTACAACCACGTCTGTCTCTGCTAAGGGGGGAAAATAAAGCTGGTGATATAATTCCCTGTGTGTTGAAACCTTTTAGCTGGGAACAGCTTTTTAATGGCTTTTCTTGCAGTCAGCAAGAAATGTACATTTATTCAACTGAAAGCAACAATGATGATAAGGAGAAAAAAAATGTTTCCAACTCTTGTTTCACTACATGATTTTGAAGATGGTTTTGTGAAGTTTCATTTACAGTCTCTAACAAAGCAAATCAAGAGATACATATATTATCTGTGTATAGAACACAATAAAAGTCTGAAGAGAAATAAAATGACTGCATCAGATGATATAGCAGTGTGTCTGCCCAGACAGGGCCTATTTTATTCCTAATCATAAAGAATTGACTGGCAAATGTTACATATTTATTCACCTTTGGAAAAAATTTCCTAGTTCAATTCAATATAATAAGTCACCTAATGATCATAGCCTTTGTAACAAAAGAACTACCAGGATGTTGCAAATGTTAGTGCAGATCAGGGGAGACATTACCACGCTCATCTGCAAGATGGCTTCTGTCTAATTAGATGACTGCAAGGATCTCAGCTGAGGTCACATCTCCATCACCAACATTGAGACATGTCAGAATAAAGTATGCTGATTGTCAGATTTAGGCATATCCAGAGACTATATTCATATTGGCTGTAATAGGATTTAACTTCTTTTCTTGAGTGGGTGCTCTATGAAAGATTTGAAATTAAATCTCTACAACACATTTATGGTGGAGTTCAATTTAAACAGGAATTGGGTTCTAAAATCAGCAAGCCAAACAAAAAATCTAGTAGACTCAAAATCACCATTGAAAAGCTTTTGTGCTATCCTTAAACCTCCAGGATTTAGGTCCTTGTGTAGTCAAAATCCAGGAGTTATCTCCTTTTTTTCTTTGCATTTTAGTTGTGACCTCCTCTGGGATAGTGGCCGTCAGGATCTAATTTGAACCAGGGACTATCCCTGAATCAATGAGTCTCTCTCTCTGTCTCTCCCCCTTTTCTTCTCTCTCTCTCTCTGCTTTTCTGTTTTTGCAAAGCCTGCAAAATTGAATTCATAGAATTTAAATGAGTTTAATACTATTGTAGTATCCTGAAACTGACTATGCTATTCTGAATATTTAACTACATTATTTTTCTTTAATCTTTGCAATGGGCATTAATACTTTCATTTTTAGAGGAGGAAACAGGCTAACAGAACTTATGAAACTTGCAGATAAGTGACAAAGCTTGAATTCAAACCAACTCTATTCCAAAGCCTGTGGCCTTTATATTATACTGCCCTCAATGCCTAGAAATGTTGGGACGTATTTAAAGTATTACTACTATCATAAAATAAATAATAGAGTGGAATCTGACCAGATTATTTGATAATTTTTAGCATGCTACTTTAAATATCTCCATTAAATAAAAAGCAGTTATCTAGACCATGTTACCTAACCGTCTCCATCACTCTTCTCAGCCAGGTTCTAAAAACTCCTTAGCCTTACTGATTGTTTATTTTATTTTAATGCCTCCCTCTTTTAAACCAACATGCAAAATATTTTTATAAAAGTCTTCCTCAAACACTTTTTCATCACATTATCACCCTCCTTAAAAATTTTCAATTGCTCCCAGTGATAGTTAATTTTTTATGTCCACTTGGCTGGGCCATGGTATCCAGATATTTGATCAAACATTATTTTGGACATTTCAATGAAGATGCCTTTTTGATGATATTAGCATTTAAATTAGTAGACTTTGAGTAGAGCATATTGCCCTCCATAATGTGGGTGGGTCTCCAATCAGTCGAAAGCATTAATAGAATAGAGACTGATTTCCTCCCCAACAAGAAGGAATCCCACCAGCAAACTTCCTTGAACTGTAACTGCAACTCTTCCCTGAGTCTCCAGTCTGCCGGCATACCCCATCAGATTCTTTCTCTCCCTCTGTCTGTCTGTTTCTCTCTCTCTCTGTGTGTGTGTGTGTGTGTATACATCCTGTTGGTTCTGTTTCTCTATTAATTCCCTATTTTCTATTTTATTAAGCTAAGCTCTTGACTTTGGTTTTCAGAGCCTTCTGTGATTAGAAAGCATCTATTGAAATTCATTTCCTGTCAACTTCTCATACACTTCTTCCATTATAGTCAAAATTTATTCATTTTTTATTTTCCCATATTTTTGCCTATAAAATGTTAATAGCTACTGAAAATATTTAACATGTTTGTCTTTTTCACGCCTCTACCTCGGCATCAACTTTCACTATCCAGAACAGTACAAGTTTGAAAGTAACTTTATATCAATGTGCGAAGAAATTAGCTATATTTTGCAAAATACCTGCTTTGCAATTTTGCCTGTGGTGTTTTAAATTTCTGTCTCTCTTATATATCTATTCACTGTTCTCTTTACTCTTTACACTCTCTAGTTATTCAAAATCTCATCCACCATTACAGACTTATTCATCATTGAAGTCTCATTGTCTTAGTCCATTCAGGCTGCTATAGCAAAATATCATGTCTTACAAACAATGGATATTTATTTCTCACAGTTCAGGAGACAGGGAAGTTCAAGATAAGGCAAATGCAATGTCTGGTGAAGGCTTTACTTTCTGGCTTATAGACGGGGGCTTCCTGCTATGTTTACCCTGGCAGGAATTGCATGTTGGTGGCTCTATCAGTCTGGGGTCGCAGGGGCAACCCCACTCCCATGGCTTCTCTGGACATTGCCCTGATGAAGGCTCACCACCATGGCGGCATGAGCTTGTAATGGAGGTGGTACCTTTAGGTATTTCTGAATTGCCTTCAGAATTACTTTTCTATAGTTTTGGACAATAGGTCCTGGCTTCTGTTTAGATGGCTGACTAGTATCAGATAGTCATTTGGCCACACTCTTGATGTTCTCTTCTGAATACCCTTTCTCATTCTTTGTAAAACAGATAGGTTGAAAATTTTCCAAATATTTATGTTCTGATTTTTTTGTTTTCAAATTAGTAGTTTCACTTTAAAATTGTTTCTCTTGTCCCACATTTTACAAGAGCGGGTGAGAAGAAGCACTTTCAATATTTTGCTTAGAAATTTACCCAGCCAAATAGTCAATTTCATTCCTCACAAGTTCTACCTTCCACAAAACACAATGACATGAACACAATTCAGCTAAGTTCTTTCCAGTTTATGATGAGGATCACCTTTCCTACATTGTGCCATAACATGTTCTTCATTTCCTTCTGAGACTTCATCAGCAGAAACATTACCCTCCATATTTCTACCACCATTCTGTAAATGATCACTTATGTATTCTCTTAAGAAGAGGGAGGCTCTCTCTACAGCCATCTTCCTCTCCTTCTGGGTCCTCACCAGAATTGCCCTTTATAATCTGTTCATGGCAAGATAGAATTTTTATAACATGCATCTCAAAAATCTCTGGCTTCAACCCATTACCCAGTTCTAAATGTGTTTCTGCATTTTTAGGTATTTGTTACAGCAGCACCCTCACTTCTCAGTATCCATTTTCAGTCTTAGTTCATTCACATTGCTAGAATATAATACCATATGCTAGGTAGCTCATAGAAAACAGGTATTTCTCATAGTTCTGGAGGCTAGGAATTCCAAGATAAAAGCATATTTGATGTGTGGTAAAGGTCCATTTTCTGGCTCACAGACAGTGCCTTTTTGCTATGTTCTCACATGGTAGATGAGGCAAGAGAGTTTTTTTCAAGTCTTTTATGATGGCACCAATTCCATTTATGAGGGTTCTTTATTAATAAAGGTATAAGCACAACTTGCATGTCAACCTATACTGGTTATGTATTTCTATGTAAAAAACCAACCTAAAGCTTAGTGGTATAAAACAACCATTTTATTGTTCTCTCTATTTTGTGGTTTAGAAATTTAGGCAGAGTACAGTGGGGATGGCTCTTCTTTAGTGCACAATGACTAGGCCCATAGCCACAGAAGCTTGAACAGCTGGGATAATATGGCAGGGACCATGACAAAGGACTTTTGTTCATGCTGTTCACTGGGGTCCTTTGTACTTCTTCATGTTACATCTGCTGGGAATGGATCCAAGATGGCTTATGTCTGGTGCTAGGATAGCTAGAATAGTTATGGCTGGGCCATCATTTCCTTTCCACATGGTTTTCTTGGATTCCTCACAGTATGGCAGTCTCAGGGAGGTAGTCACATTTATTCAATGGTGACTGACTCACTCCAGGGGAAGCCTTCCATGAGCTGCTGGTGAAAGTTGCAAGGCTTCTTATAACTTGGTCTGGGAAGTTTCAGAATGTCTCTTCCACCACATTCTGTTGTTTAATCAGTTCATCCAGACAGGTCCAGATTCAAGGTGAGGGGAAAAATAGACTCTTCTTCTAAAGAAGGAATGCCATGAACATACATGAAGAGAAAAATTTGGTGGTGGCTATCTATGAGATAAGTTCCTACATTCTTCATAAAGTTATTTTGAGTATTGAAAAGGTAGGTTTATGTAATGAGTACTTCACTCAGTAAACGGGTGAATACTATTGTTTGAATACCTCTTCCCCTCCAAAACTCATGTCGAAATTTAATTGTCATTGTGATGATGTTAAGAGGTGCAAGCTTTAAGAGGTGATTAGGTCATGGCATCACCACCCTCATGAATGGATTAAAGTCATTATCATGAGAGTGAGCTAGTTATTATGGAAGTGGGTTAGTTATAGAAAGAATAAGTCCTACCCTGATTTTCACATTGTCTTTCATGCTCCCTTGCCTTCCACCATGAGAAAACACACAAAAGGGCCATTGTCAGATGCAGCCCCTCAATTTCAGACTTTCCAACTTCCAGAACTGTGAGCCAGATCACTTTTCTTTAAGTTTCCCAGCTTGTGGTATTCTGTTTATAGCAGCAGCAAATGGACTAAAATGGTGGCTATATTACTGCATAAAAAGTGTTTTTAAAGAATGTGCTACTTGTAAGATGGCAATATCCTTATTTGTGAGAAAAGGAAACACAATTATTTTTTCCTTTATTTAAATTAATCAATAATTTTCATTTTAAAATTTTGCTCCATGCACATTGTGATTGTTTCCACATCTTAGAACCAAAAGAAACAGTCACCATTGTAGACTGCCTCCTATATGAGAAGTCTGAGATCTAGAGAGAGTTTCCCAAGTCCAAGTCACTGGCAAATTGTGACAATAAATGATGTTTTAGCATGACTTACATGTGTTTATTGTGTTTAATTTAAAATCTATTTATATTACATAGAATTAAATTTACACAGAAAGAATAAATTCGCTGGTTTTGAAACTTTATTTAAAGACCTCAAGTAGTGCTTCTCACGTAGTGGGCAGTCAGTAGCTATTTGTGAAATATTTATAGAATGAATAATGTCAGTAGACTTTCTTCTTTTTTTACTTTGCTTTTAAGTTCAGGGGTTTAAGTGCAGGTTTGTTATATAGGTAAACTTTTGTCATGGGGGCTTGTTATACAGATTATTTCATCACTCAGCTATTAAGCCTAGTACCTATTAATTATTCTTCCTGATCCTCTCCCTCCTCCTGCTCTCCACCCAGTAGAGATTAGAACAGTTTGAATTGTTCCCTGGCGAAAATTAAGTAAAAAATAAGATTTTCAAGTAAAGAAAACTGTTCATTTATGTATATTGAATAGGATCTGTGTGGCCTATGTCCATGTTTGGTTAATCAACTTAAAGAGTACCCTTGCAAGAAGGACACTAAGAACCATAATCTCCTCTGATGGGCTCTTCTGGTCTCTTCACATCAACAACCCTGTATTAACTTGTGGATCCTAAAACAGGCCAGTTTCCTGCCCTACACTTACGATTTCCTCCACCTAGAATCTATTCCTTCGGATGTCTGCATGCGTTGCTTCCTCAGGGATGCAGTTTTCTGCTCAATTATCTCCCTTCCAGAGAGGCCCCTACACCTACCTAAGATGCAATGATCCAGTTCCTTTCTTTGCTTAATGTTTCTCAACAACCCTTGGCAATTTTTGACATTATTTTGTTACGAAAAAGGGGTTCCATTCTAGACCCCAAGAGAGTGTTCTTTGACCTCACGCAAGAAAGAATTCAGGGAGAGTCTGTAAAGTGAAAACAAGTTTATTAGGAAAGTAAAGGAATAAATAATGTCTACTTCACAGACAGAGCAGCCCTGAGGGCTGCTGGTTATCCATTTTTGTGGTTATTTCTTGATGATATCCTAAAGAAGGGGTGGACTATTTATGCCTCCCCTTTTTAGACCATATAGGGTAACTTCCTGATGTTGCCATGGCATTTGTAAACTGTCATGGTACTTGAGGGAGTGTATCTGTGAAGATGACCAGAGGTCACTCTCGTTGCCATCTTGGTTTTGGTGGGTTTTAGCTGGCTTCTTTATTGCACCCTGTTTTATCAGTAAGGTCTTTATGACCTGTATCTTGTGCTGACCTCCTATCACATCCTGTGACTTAGAATGCCTTAGCCATCTCAGAATCTAGCCCAATAGGTCTCAGCCTCATTTTACCCAGCCCCTATTCAAGATGGAGTTGCTCTGGTTCAAACACCTCTGACAATTTGACACACTTATTCGTTTGTCTATTTATTGTCTGTCTCCCCTACTGGAATTAAATCTTATAAAGACATAGACATTATTGCTATTTCTCTTACTGACTGCTATATGACTCAGCATGTAGAACAGTTTGTAGCACAAAGGAGTGCTCTTTACCATTTGTTAAAAGACAAAATGCATTACATGAGGAAGGAGCTGGAAGGGGTTGGGCAGCAAGGCAAATCAACTTTTCTGACAAAAACCTGCAATTAATTTTTATCTACAGAATCTCTTCTGTTTGAACAAAAATGATGATACTCTGGTTATTCAGAATTACTACAGAGAATTTACATCTTACCCTTCAACAGAGAGGACTTACCTTGGCATCCATTTAAAATAGAAGCTCTATCCTCTATATAGGAATTTCATTGTTTTGTTTGCATCATTCACAAAACAATCAAGTACCAAATAGACCATTTTGAATAAAATAAACTAAGTCAAATAAAAATTAAATGCAAATATCAATATATTGTTAAATTTAAAATACTGTTAAAACTTAAAAGGATGAAAATCGTTTAAAATTAGCATGAAAATTAAGCAAAAACAGCTAAACTGAATTGTTAAATAGGATCATTAAGAAGACAAAGTACCACTTAGGCTATTTTCTAACCAAATAACAATTTGTTAATATAAGCAGATCGGCTGCAAATTAATTCCTTATAATGTAAAATGGGCACTGGTTTCATTTTCTTCACTGATACAAACATCTACCCTCTAAATGCTAGTGTAAAAGAAAATAGGGTAAAGAGAAATGCATTTTTGTTGTGTGAATCCTTGGTTGACACTTACTATTACAAATAATGATGCTTTTGCTTTTGTTGTTTTGTAAAATCAAGTGGATCTTATCATAGAGGGAGAAAACACATCCAGGGTCACACAGTTTGCTCCTTTGCATTACTGTGGGTTTGACCTTGTCCTTGCAGCCATAAGTAGTAATATGTATTTCATCTAATCTACTCTTGAGTATTCCAAGTGATAGCACCTTAGTGACCTTTTCTCAGCAAATTATTCCAAAACCTAATCAACCCTACATTTGGAAATACTTTTCTAATGTCCAACCTAATGGTCTAGTTTCAGGCTGTTATACCTCGTTATACTACCTTTAACAACTTTAGCAAATTCTTCTTCCTGTTGGGTGTTATCACCTTCCAAGTATCTATGCTCTATCATGGCCACTTGTACAGCCTATTCTCTAAATAGAATTGGGTAAATAAATAATGTTCCCTTAACCTCACTGAAAAGACCATGCTCTGCAAATCCCCTATTATCCTTATTACTACAATCTAGATTCTAGCCTTCTAAAGAACTAGAATGACTTTGCATTTTAAAATGCCCAAGTAGTGATATAGTGTTTCCTTTCTAGCATTGTGCAAAGCTACACCCTAAGTTTAGTCATCTCAAAATGAAAATGAATCTACTAATATGATATTATTAATGGTGGGTGACCAAAATGACCTTATCATTTCCCTTAGTTTGACTAATTAACAGATTTCTTCATGACTATAGACCCCTGATCTCCCTTTTCTTAGAGTACTAGCTTTAGAAAAACTTGCAATTATAATTTATTTCTTGGCCCCTTTGAGTTGTAAATCTTCAACCTAGGAGTACCTTTCACAAGGACCTGGGAGGCATCCCTTTGGAAGTGTAATCAGGAGAGAGAGTGCTCCCATTTTTCAGAGTTTATTGGGGGTCAGGAGTCTAACTTCAATAAGTGCCAATTAGAAAACATAGATGGCCTAATTACATTGACTAGTCTCCCCTCAACATTCTCCTGTATTTTTTCACTAGTAGACTCCAATGATTAAAAAATCTCCTACCTTTTGTTTTAGTGAGGTTAAGTTCAATCTCTGTCCCCTATTGCAATAGTCTTGAATAAAGTCTTCCTTGCCAGTTTAACTGGTCTGGTGCAAGTTTTGTTTCACATACAAAAAACAGAGATAGCCTTAGCCTCTATAAAAGACTAAGTCATTGGTTTAGACAAAAGAGGCTATTTCAGCACAAGTAATGTTACATATAAACAGGTATGTCAACTTTGTGAGACTTTATTGAGCCATACATTTACATTTGTGCACTTTTCTTTATGTATGTTAAGCTTCAATCAATAAGCTTATTTAAAAATATAGCTTGAATGCTAGCTCTTTCATTTACAATGTTAGGACATTTGGGCTGGTTACTTAAGTTCTCTGAACCTCAGTTTCTTTATAGATTAAATGAAGAGAATAATATATACCTCACTGGGTGGCTTTGAGGTTTAAATCAATCAAATGTCACAAAATTTCTTCTGATAAAGTATCCAGCCTCTAGTAGTCAGTAAGTGATAGCTGTTATTGCTACCCACTGTTAGTTTTTAAACAATCTTTTGTAGTAAATAGTGGAAAATCACTGAAATGAATTTTTCTCTTATTTTAGCAGCTCTCCAATGGGTCAAGATTAAAAAACAGAAAGAATTAGTGAACTTGAAGACAGGCTATTTGAAAACACACAGTCAGAGGAAGCACACACAAAAAAAGAATAAAAAAGAATGCTGCACACTTACAAGACCTAGAAAACAGCTTCAAAAGGGCAAATCTAAGTTATTGGCCTTAAGGAGGAGATAAAGAGAGATTGGGGTAAAATGTTTACTCAAAGGGATAACAGAGAACTTCCCAAACTTTGAGAAAGATATCAATATTCAAGTACAAGAAGGATATAGAACACTAAGTAGATTTAACCCAAAGAAGACTACATCAAGGCATGTAATAATCAAACTCCCCAAAGCCAAAGATAAAGAAAGAATCCTAAAAGCCACAAGAGAAAAGAAACAAATAACATGCAATGGATCTTCAATATGTCTGGCAGCAGACTTTTCAGTGGAACCTTTTACAGACCAGGAGAGCATGGCATAACATAGTTAAAAGTGCTGAAAGAAAAACCTTTTACTCTAGAATAGTAGAACTGATAAAACAAACAAGCAAGCAAACAAAAAAGAGCAGGAGTAGCTATACTAATGATAGAGAAAATACATTTCAAGACAAAAAATATAAAATGAGGTAAACAAGGTCATTATATAATGATAAAGAGGTAAATTTAGCTACAGGATATAATAGTTATACATATATATGCACCCAACACTGGAACACCCAGATATATCAAGCAAATATTATTTGAGCTAAAAGGAAAGATAGACCTCAATACAATAATAGCTGAAGACTTCAACAACCTACTTTCAGCATTGGGCATATCATCCAGACAGAAAATCAACAAAGAAATGTCAGACTTAATCTGCACTATAGACCAAATGAACCTAATACATAGTTACAAAACATTTCATCCAATAGCTACAGAACACACATTCTCCTCAGAACTTGGATTATTCTCAAGGATAGACCATATGTTAGGCCACAAAACAAGTCTTGAAACATTCAAAAACACTGATGTCATATCAAGTATATTCTTTTACTACAGAGGAATAAAACTAGAAATAAAAGGAATTTTAGAAACTATAAAAACACATGGAAAATAAACAATGTGCTCCTGAATGAAGAGTAAGTAAATAAAGAAATTAAGAAGAAAATTGAAAAATTTCTTGAAACAAATGAAAATGAAAACACAACATACTGAAATCTATGGGATACAGCAAAAGCACTACTAAGAGGAAAGCACTACTTATAGCTGTAAGTGCTTCTACCAAAAAGTAGAAAAACTACAAATGAACAACATAAAGATGCATCTTAAAAAATAAGAAAAGCAAGAGTAAGATAAAAACCAACTCTCCAAAGTTAGTAGATGGAAAGAAAGAATAAAGAACAGAGCAGAAATAAGTGAAATTGAAATGAAGAAAATATAAAAGATCAATGAAACAATAAGTTGGTCTTTTGAAAAGATGAGCAAAACTGACAAACCTTTAGCCAGACTAATGAAGAAAAAAAAAAAAGAGAAGACCCAAATAAATAAAATCAGAGATGAAAAAGCAGACATTACATGTTTCACAGACAGGACAGAGAGGAATCACTAATAGTAGGATGAAAAATTGCATAAACAAAGATGATCAAAAACTATCATACCTCCCATTTGTTTCCATAAAAGCCCATTTATTTTTCCCTTATTAAGCTTATTTGTTCTTCCCATAGAAGCCTTTTCTACTTTTCTCTCTTTTTCTTATTAAGTTGGGATAGAAACCCCTATTTCTAGCTATTCAGGGAGTCACTTCTTTTGTACACTACCACAGGCATACGAGTAAACTTTGTCTTTTCTCCTAATAATCTGTCCACTGTTAGTTCATTCACAGGTCCCCAACCACTCTAGCCTTAGATGGTAAAGGGAAAGTTTTTCTCTCAACAATAGTGAAAACAGATCAAATGCCACTATAAAGAAAGCAGTTTCAAAATGAAATACAGAAGCTAGTTGGACATAAGAAACAAGACTATAAAATATGTGAAGGCCAAGAGATATGCTGGCAGGAGAGCCCTACTTAATAGAAAATATGAAAGAAATTAGAAGAGAGAGGAAGAGAGAGAGAGAGAGAGACTATCATTGGAAAAGAAAAAGAGTAAAAGAGCTTTGCTTTATAAACTCTGGCTTATATATCTTGTAGTACATGGATAGAGAATGAACTCTATCCTGTTCCCCAAAGAGTTAAAACTAAGATATTCTAACTTACTAGCATTTTAAAGGCCACAGATTAACTTTATTCTTCACCACCTTTCCTACCCCTCTTCAGCTGTTGTTCCTAGAGTGAACACCCACACTGCCCATTCATCCACACTGCAACTCACAATTCTCCTTTAGGTTGTCCAACTCACTTTCTTTGCCTCCCTGACTGGCAGTCCTTCTATGGTATACATATTATTAATACCAACAGAAAGCATTACTTTTACAAAATACCCAAGTATAATTGATTACACTTGGCTTGTTTCCATTAAAAAAAAGACAAGGCAATTGACTTTCACTTTTCTTCCAACTACATTCTTGCATAAATAAAGCTTTTCTTGGTAGCCCTCAGTATGAAGCGGAGCATGGTGCATATCTTCTATGGCTAGTCAACTCTTTGTTTCAATTGCTTCCAAGGCAAATACATTTGCCTTCAACATCTGCAAAGTTAAGCAATTAATGCAAGTGTCAGAAAAATGACATCAAAATCAAGCCTCAGTTGAATACAAATGGACAAATACACAGAGTACATTTGATATTTAATAGAACGAATCTCAAAGATCACAAAATGATGAGTTCCGTTATTAGCAATGATTAACTCTGACATTGCAATTAACTTTTGTTTCACATGTATGTCACGGAAACATCTTTATATATGAGTATTTATTTACAGTTGTGTTAGGTATTAATGTCGTAGATTTTATCTCTTACTCTCTCTTCCTCCTCCTTCTATTTTTCTTCCTCCTCTCCTCCCTCTCTCTCTTGCTCTGTGAATTTCATAAAAAAGTTCTTACTTCTAATTTGCAGGGCCCAACACAAAATGAAAATGAGGGGCCCCTTGTTCAAAAAGCAGGAAACATACGCCATTGCGTATGTTTAAATATAGATTTTTCCCTTTAAAATATCTATACTAATGTAAAAGGATAATGATGATAGATGAATACCACCATAAACTAAAAATTGCAAGAAATCTCACACTTTACTTCATAATAGGACATTGTTTCTATTAGTATAAATATAAATGCTTATCAAATAAAATGACCTTAAGTAGAAGAGATCATGGGAAAATGACACCCCAACACAGAGAAGACAGACACAGACTGCTCTGGCACACAAGGAAGAGTGCAGCAGGGACTCTGCCCATGCATCCTTCCTTCCATTCCTTTCCCCTAGTCTAGAGAACTAGGGCTAAGGGCTCACTGCAATGCCATCCAGGAGGACTGGCTCTCTTAATGGGAGAAGAGAGGGCTGAGTCCCTGTGACTCTCTTGGGGATGACGACCAGACTGCCCAATTTCGGCTACTCTCTCCCTTCCTAGCCTATAGCATTCTGCTTGCAAACTTGGACCTCAGGTCTATATTCTCTGTAAGAGGGGACAGAGGAGGGTAAGGTAAATGCCAGGAGGGTGGGAAGAAGGAAATTTGCCTTGATGCAACCCAGGAAGCCATCTCTTCTGCTGCAGGTAGCTAGGCAGTACTCAGGTAGCAGAGAGAGAGAGATGGCATGAAGAGTTTCTGTGTGACAATAGGAGAGCTCATGGTTTTTGGCCCACACACTGCAGTAACTGAATTTCTCAGGCTCAGCTACAGGGTGTGGGGGTCTGTGGAAGGGGTATATTTTCAGAATAACAGTGGCAGAGTTACCTGGGTTAAGTCACAGCATGGCCTAAGTGAAAAAGTACTATATTGCTATGAGAACAAATGAATTATTCACCAAAAGATCTGTAAGAATTGGCTAATTTGTTATAAAAGCAACCAGGAAAAAAAAGTCTAGGAGTAGATATTGAGGATGCAGAAGCAGGGAGGGAAGATTATTAAACTTGTAGATATTGATTGATTTGAGTTTATTGATATGAAGACACTCTATTGTGCCTTGGGATTTAATCTCCTGGCAAAAACCAGGAGAACAAATGACTTATATTAGATATCAGCCAGATTTGGCACTTGGTTACTCGAATGCTCATTCAGTAGACTCAAGAATAGAGTAGCAATAATGACAGGAAAGGAAGCTATGCACCAGCTCCATATCCTTCTCTTCCTTCACTGTGACTAATGTAGCTGCTGCTGTTGCTGAATATATCTGATCCTCAAACAACAGTTAGCAACACTAAGCATGGAGCCCACCTCCCAACCACCACCCCCAATATACGGATGTCCCATGAAGAAACCAACCAACAGTACAATGTGGGCCTTATTAGTCCAACTAGTGTTTCATCCTTACTAGGACAGATGTGTGTTTGGCTGTGGGTTTGCCTTCTCTCTTTTTAACACCATATCTGAGTAAAAGGCATAAAAGGCATTAGATTCCCAATGAGATAACCTTTGATTAAGAGTGGAGAAATGAGCAAGTAACCACAGGACCTACTAATTCAACCATATACCACATCATGATAGCCTCTTAAAGTCTCAGCTTGCGGCATCTGCAAGGTTGGGGCACCATCTTTCAACATGTAAGGTAAAATTCCAACTACTGGCCATTATATGCTGTTGCATCCCAAGTAATTAGAATGCAATGATCTGAAAACCAAACGGTGTCGAATTCTGCAGAACATATAGGGCAGAAAAAAAAAAGAAAGAAAAGCAGAGTTAACATAGTAGTGGTCCCTCTTACTGTGTGCGGAATTGGTGGGTTCTTGGTCTCACTGACTTCAAGAACGAGGCCGCAGACCCTCACTATCAGTGTTACAGTTCTTAAAGGTGGCGTGTCCAGAGTTTGTTCGTTCTGATGTTCACAGTTTCTTCCTTCTAGTGGGTTCGTGGTCCCCCGGGCTCAGGAGCCAAGATGCAGACCTTCGAGGTGAGTGTCACAGCTCTTAAGGCGGCACATCTGGAGTTGTTCCTTCCTCCCGGTGAGGGGTTCATGGTCTGGCTGGCTTCAGGAGTGAAGCTGCAGACCTTCGTGGTGTTACAGCTCATAAAGGCAGTGTGGACCCAAAAAGTGAGCAGTAGCAAGATTTATTGCAAAGAGCGAAAGAACAAAGCTTCCACAGACTGGAACAGGACCGAGCAGATTGCCACTGCTAGCTCAGGCAGCCTGCTTTTATTCTCTTATCTAGCCCCACCCTCATCCTGCTGATTGGCCCATTTTACAGAGAGCCGATTGGTCTGTTTTACAGAGAGCTGATTGGTCCGTTTTGACAGGGTGCTGATTGGTGCCTTTACAATCCCTGAGCTAGACATGAAAGTTCTCCACCTCCCCACTAGATTAGCTAGATGCAGAGGGTCCACACAAAAGTTCTTCACGTCTCCACTAGATTAGCTAGATACAGAGTGTCGATTGGTGCATTCACAAACCCTGAGCTAGACACAGGGTGCTGATTGGTGTGTTTACAAACCTTGAGCTAGATAGAGTGCCAATTGGTGTATTTACAATCCCTTAGCTAGACATAAACGTTCTCCAAGTCCCCACCAGACTCAGGAGCCCAGCTGGCTTCACCCAGTGGATCCCGCACTGGGGCCGCAGGTGGAGCTGCCTGCCAGTCCCACACCGTGCGCCCGCACTCCTCAGCCCTCTGGTGATCGATGGGACTGGGCGCCGTGGAGCAGGGGGTGGCGCTGGTCGGGGAGGCTCCGGCAGCGCAGGAGCCCACCGCCCGGGGGGAGGCTCAGTCATGGCAGGCTGCAGGTCCCGAGCCCTGCCCCGCCGGGAGGCAGCTAAGGTGGCGAGAAGTCGAGCACAGCAGCTGCTGGGTCCAGGTGCTAAGCCCCTCACAGCCCAGGGCGGCGAGGCCGGTTGGCCGCTCCAAGTGCTGGGCTCAGCGAGCCCACACCCACCCGGAACTTGCGCTGGCACGCAAGCGCCGCGCGCAGCCCCGGTTCCCGCCAGCGCCTCTCCCTCTACACCTCACTGCAAGGTGAGGGAGACGGCTCCGGCCTTTGCCAGCCTAGAAAGGGTCTCCCACAGTGCAGGGGCGGGCTGAAGGGCTCCTCAAGTGCGGCCAAAGTGGGAGCCCAGGCAGAGGAGGCGCCAAGAGCGAGCGAGGGCTGTGAGGGCTGCCAGCAGCTGTCACCTGTCATTACCATCACTCCTAGTGACCATTTTGGGTAAGGCGAGCTCTCTGTTCCTAAAATTTTAGATACTACTACGTTAGAAGATCCAGTTCCCAGAATAGGAATGTTTCTTCCAGGAGGTGAAGTATGGATTTTAGTAAATATAAAGCTCAGGATATCACCTGGCCATTTTAGTCTCCAATGCTAGAAGACCAGCAGACAAACATTGCACTATACAGGCAGTGTAACTGATCCTGATTATCATGAAAAAACTACATTGATACCTCATAAAGGAGTCAAGAAGGTATATGTTTGGGCAGGGCGTGGTGGCTTACGGCTGGTGGGAGGCCGAGGCAGGCAGATCACAAGGTCAGGAGTTCGAGACCAACCTGGCTAACATGGTGAAACCCCATGTCTACTAAAAATACAAAAATTAGTTTAGCTAGGCATGGTGGCAGGAACCTGTAATCCCAGCTACATGGGAGGCTGAGGCAGGAGAATCGTTTGAATCCAGGAGGCGGAGGTTGCAGGGAGCCAAGATCATGCCATTGCACTCCACCAGGCAACAAGGCAAGACTCTGCCATCTCAAAAAAAAAAAAAAAAAAAAAAAAGGTAAAGGTATATGTTTAGAGGCTTAGACTCCTAAGGGATGACGGCCTGGTTTACCCATTGGGCAAGCAACCTAGACTAGCAGAAGTGCTATCTGAGAGTGAGAGAAATAAAGACTGGGTTGTAAAGGAGTGAGATAATTAATAGAGTTTACAAATTCTGGCCTAGGGGCTGACTGCTGCTGTAGACAAAACCACAACTTCACTTTTATGTTTGTTTCCTATTATTTTTAAGAATTTTTAATTTTTGAAACATCAGCTATCCCGACCTTGAGAGAATTAAAAAAAAAAAAAAAGAGAGAGAGCGAGAGGAAGAAAAAGAAATAACTAGACATCATCTTGAAGAGTCAGTGACCAAACATAGTGAAATTAAAGTGGAGCATAAGTGAATGAGAAGGATACAAGGGATGGACCACAGTAGACCCTGTCATGGTACTGCCAGTTTCCCCTTAGCACTTAGTGCTCTCATTCAGCTTCTTAAGGCAACACTGGGAAGCCATTAACAGTGTTGAGGAACATACTCAGCCACAACATGGGAAAGGCTGAGGTGCTGGGGAATTAATCCCCTCAAGAACATTCCTCAACCAATGATGGATGAGAGTTGAAGGATAAATGCCCCAGCTTTCTAGTCCCTCTGCTGGGGCAACTCTCAGAGATGAATTACAGTCTTTCAGAGGCCCCCATCAGGATTGAACTTTAGTAGACAAAAGCAGTAATCTGCTCACTAATGCACATTCATTTTTTTTCTTCACCTTGCTGACTCACTTTCCTACTCTCCTACCAATGTTTTCTTGAATAATATGTCAAACGAAATACTTTTACTCCAATCCTTGTCTCGGGATCTGTTTCTGGGGAAGTCAACTGGAGAAACTCTTGAGGAAGCATTAGGAGGACTATCAATCCACGTAAAAGGCAATTGAAAGATATGTATCAGAAAAAGTGTTATTTTTTTCTTAAAGGAATTAAAAAATATATTTCTATTAATTGGACTATTAAGTATAGAAAAATGAATACAAAATGTTATATTAATTACATGAGTTAATTTTCAATATTTAAAGAAGTTTAAAGACATTAAGAGAAGAGGTTAATATAATATTTATTGAAAGGATCTAAACAAAGAGAAATATTAAATGTGTTCATAATAGGAAAGTTCTTTTATGGAAAAAAATTCATGTTTTGGTTAAATATCTGCTTTGCATCTTATTCTTTTGTCAAATCAGGAAAATTAATGATTTGGATAATTGTTGATAAAGTAGAAATTATTGGCATTAATCATTGACATAATGTGTTTCTAAAAATCTCTTATAAAACATTTTTCTGTGTTACTAGCAACCAATATGTTGGACATAAAACAATACTGTGAATTAGAACCTATGAGATACTGTCTGGATAGAAATCTCACTATTAATCATCCCTCATTCATGATTTTTTTGTGGGACCTATACATGCAAAGTGTTTCTTTTTGGAGGCTTATGTTCTTCTAGGCTATAAAGCTGGTTTGTAGCATTTGTAGCATCTGCTCTAGGCTCAGGGTCTAAAAAGGAGTCCTCATACCCTAACCTCAAATACAGATCTTACCATCACCCTGATGCTAAGTCAGAAAGGATGCACCTGTTGAAGCACACATATAAGATGAAACAAACAAAAAAAGATCTGTAAGAATAAAAAAGTGTGGCATTAGGAAGTATTTGAGATAACATCACTGGAAGCAGACAAAGGCGATCCCTTGTACATGTAATTTTTTAAAATACTTTCACCTTTTATTTTAGATTTGGGGGGTACATGTGCAGGTTTGTTATGTGGGTATAATGTGTGATGCTGAGGTTTGAGGTACAAATGATCCCATCCTTCAGGTGGTAAGCATAGTACTTGATAGTTTTTCAACCTTTGTCCCCCTCCCTCCCTCCCTGTTCTAGTAGTCCCCAGTGTCTATTGTTGCCATCTTTATGTCTGTGAGTACCCAAGGTTTAGCATCCACTTATAAGTGAGAACATGTGGTATTTGCTTTTCTGTTTCTGCATTAATTCACTTAGGATAATGGCCTCCAGCTGCATCCATGTTGCTGCATAGGACATAATTTCATTCTTTTTTAGGGCTGCATATTATTTTTACATTGAGAAAAAGGACAAAAATATTTCAAGATAACATAGAAGGCAACTTCTCTGAAAATAAAAATAATTGCATTTGTCAATTGAAAGAAAAAAATAAGTCCCAGAAAAATTTGATACATAAGTATTAACACCAAGA
Organism: Pongo pygmaeus; assembly: GCF_028885625.2. Lineage (NCBI taxonomy): Eukaryota > Metazoa > Chordata > Mammalia > Primates > Hominidae > Pongo > Pongo pygmaeus. Next base: position 157,088,583 of record NC_085930.1, read on the forward strand.
CATACCCTGAAATCAAAAGTCATGAAATGGTTGTGCAGGATCTGGATTTTATGCCAAAACAAAACAAAACAAAAAAAAACAACTCATGAAAAGGGCTTTGTATTAGTTTGCTAGGGTTGCCGTAACAAAATACACAGACTATGTGACTTAAATAACAGAAATTTATCTCACAGTATGGAGGCTGGAAGTCTAAGATAAAAGTGTCTGCAGGTTTGGTTTCTCTTGATGCCTCTCTCCTTGCCTTGCTGATGGCCATCTTCTCTCTATGTCCTCATGAGGGCTTTTTTCTGTGAGTGTGCATCCTTGTTGTCTTCTTCTTATAAGGACACCAGTCTTATTGAATTAAGGGTCCCACCCATATGACCTCATTTAACCTTAATTTCCTCCTTAACAATGACATTGGGGGTTAGGGCTTTAACATGAATTTTGAAGTGGGCACAATTCAGTCCACAACAGGCAGTCAGGAAAGATATCCAATTTTCTATGAGAAGGTGACAGTAGGCTTGCTTCACATTACTGTAGCAACACTCAATGCTATGACGCAGCTGAGAAAAAAAAAAAAAAAAAAGAAGGATGTTATCAATAATTTTATAAATGGGCAAGTTGTTTTCAAAGCATTCTTAAGGCCTTTTTAACTTGTGTAAACTGAGGTAAATATTTTTCCTGAGCCCTCTTTAAAACAAAATTTAAGAATGAATTCCACCTGAGAAACCAATGGAAAATCATAGTTAAAATCCATAGACATGTAGAGACAGACATACGTAGTCACATAAGTAAAAGAACTGCATTTAAATAACTGTTAGGATTATAACTACAAACTAGAATGTATAAGAAACTCCAACATGGTTAAAAAATTGTTTACCATATATCTAAGGCTTAGAAAGGAATTCAGTGACAAATTCTCCTTCAAATTAAATTAGTACCCCAAAATTTACCCATGTACAATAATTCTTATTATAACACTAATCATGTACTTGTAACTAAAAAATATCCAAATGCCTCTCAATGGCAATAGCTATATAAGTTATAATGTATTCAAATAATGGAATACAATACAGCAATGAGAATAGATTACTATAAGTAACAATATAGGTAAATCTCACAAATAATAAGAGAAAAGCCAGACACAAAAGGTTGCATAGTATCTTATTTGATTTATATAAAACTTAAATAGGCAAAATTAATGCATGTGTTAGAGATCAATATAGGATGTAGTGTTTTAAAAAGTGGACACAGTGTGGGGTTTCTGGGGTGCTGGTTCTTTCTTTTTTTTAATCTGGATGCTGGTTACATGCGTGCACTCTTTCTGCAAAGATCTGTGTACTTTTATACATCTATGCTACACTTCAGAAAAGTTCAAAGAAATTATATTACTAAAGGCAGCCTTAAAACACCTGTTCAGTACATGTCAAATAAAATTTTTAACAGTCAAAAACCAGGCAAGGATCGGTAAAACTTAGTTACATAAGACTGGTAGCAATCATTTTAAACCCCATTTTTAAGTCTGAAGGAGATATTAGTTTAAGGGGTATACTCCATAACAGTTGCTTTTGGAGACCAGACATTGATTAAAACAAGAGATATTACAGTCTATTTTTTGTAATAAGTAAAGACAAGACATAAGGCTAAAATTATTGAGGACAGAGGATATGGGGGAAAGGAGCCACACGAGAGGAAACCTGAGTCCTTGAAAGATTAAAACATTCCTGGAAAGCAGTGATTCGGAAGACCTCTTGCAGATTGATAATCAAAGAGGCCATTGGGGGAATTTGAGAGGGAAAATTTCAGCTGAAGGAATTAACTTCATGACACATTTGCGACTTAAATGTTTTGCTCACATCCCAGGTCCGATCAAACACTAAAATCTGTTTTTTTCTACATTTTAAAAATCTTTGTAATCTGCTGCTTCTTTATGACCATAGTGTCTTTACCTTGGTCCAGGGCAATTGCACTTGCATTACTGCACACTTTTTTCTTTGGCCTCATGCTCTTTCAAGATCTTTTCCATGGTAAATCAAAATGTTTCTGAAACCTGACCATATTAAAGTTTACCTGAGCCCTGTGCTCCTAGAAAATAGATACAATTAAGGAGCCCTCTCACACTTTTGTATTCTAGAATATGGCTTACTGCAAAGAATCACCCTTCCTCTTGTAACTTAGATACAACTCACAGCTACTCCCTTTGTTTACCTATGACAACAGGACACACAGATATTTAGAGTCTCCAAATTCCGATTCTTTTCCTCATATGTGATTAGCTGAACTTTTTGTACTTACTGACTAATCTGAACAAAATGCCTCCTAACATCTCTAGTTAAGCTTCTCTCCTTCCCCCAGGTCCATAAGTTTTGACCCGTCATTAGCATAAGCCAGCACAGAAACTGTCCGTAATAGTCCCTCCTAGTAGTAGACTGACCTCAGGGTAAAACATTCTCTCATCTGCTATCCATTCATGCCCTTTCCATCCGTTCATCTCATTTTCCCACACTTGTTTTTTTTTTCTATCCTTGTTCACTACCACCTATAAAAGAAAAGTGTTTATTGCAGCACTATTCACAATAGCAAAGACTTGGAACCAACCTAAATGTCCAACAATGATAGACTGGATTAAGAAAATGTGGCATATATACACCATGGAATACTATGCAGCCATAAAAAATGATGAGTTCATGTCCTTTGTAGGGACATGGATGAAATTGGAAATCATCATTCTCAGTAAACTATTGCAAGGACAAAAAACCAAACACCGCATGTTCTCACTCATAGATGGGAATTGAACAATGAGAACACATGGACACAGGAAGGGGAACATCACACTCTGGGGACTGTTGTGGGGTGGGGGGAGGGGGGATGGATAGCATTAGGAGATATACCTAATGCTAAATGATGAGTTAATGGGTGCAGCACACCAGCATGGCACATGTGTACATATGTAACTAACCTGCACATTGTACACATGTACCCTAAAACTTAAAGTATAATAATAAGAAAAAAAAAAAAGAAAAGTGTTTTTGGCTGGGCACGGTGGCCCACGCCTATAATCCCACCACTTTGGGAGGCTGAGGCAGGTGGATCATGAGGTCAGGAGATTGAGACCATCCTGGCGAACACGGTGAAACCCCGTCTCTACTAAAAATACAAAAAAAAAAAAAAAATTAGCCGGACATGGTGGCAGGCACCTGTAGTCCCAGCTACTTGGGAGGCTGAGGCAGGAGAATGGCATGAACCTGGGAGGCAGAGCTTGCAGTGAGCCGAGATCGCACCACTGCACTCCAGCCTGGGAGACAGAGCAAGACTCTGTCTCAAAAAAAAAAAAAAAGAAAAAAAAGGAAAGTGTTTTTTTCTGCCTGAACTTTGAAACATTTGCAGATGTCATTGTTAGAGCATCCTTCTTATTTCAATAATCTCTTTGCTCTTATTGAAATAGTCTACCTTCTCTTATTATAATAATCTTTTTGAATAAGGTTACCTAAATCTGGATTAGACACATCAAAACCTAATCATACCATCTCCCTATTTGAAACCTAATTGTCTTTTTACTGTTTTTAAAATAAAGTTCAAATTCCTTTGTTTCCCAGGCCCTTCATGGGTAAGTTTATCCCATGGCTATTTACCTTTAATCCTGTCTCTTTCCACTCCTAAACCACCTCCCTTGCTATTTCCCTTTATCAAGCCCTTCTGTATGTCTTTTCAGTTACTTAATTTATGTTTTCTTTGGAAGGTAGACTTTTCAACTCTCTGTCTCCTTGCTTTGCCTCAGCCTTTCTGGTTTTACTTATCTCTCAGGCCTCAGATTTGGTGCTCCCTCATCCAGGAGACCTTCTGTGACCCAACATTTAAGGGCTTGATGTTCTTTTAAATTCTTTTAAAAACTTTTTGTACTCTTCCTCTCATTGTAACTTCTTCTTTAATAATCTTCTCTATTATGAGACTCTCTAAGAAGAAAGAGACTATGTGCTTTTTATTGTTGCATCAATAGTATCTATCACATAGAGGACACTCAATTATATCTGTACAATTGTATTAATGGAATGAAAGAATGAGTTGATTGCTTAGACACAGGAGAAGCAGAGTTCAAAATCTTGAATCTGCCATCAGCAAAGAACAGTTTATTAGTATTAGTTTGGTTACAAGTATCAAAAACTGAACTGAACTACTTTAGGCAGAAAAAGGTGATGCTACTGATGTCATAAGAAAATTAAGGTAAGGGACATGTGAATTAGTTAAAGCTCTCTCAATTTCAGGAAACTCAACTTTAGTTAAAACTTTCTGGACTGGATTTAGCTTTAAGGTGAAACTTAAATGAAGAGTCCAAGTGCTGATTCATAATCTGGTCTCTCATTATCTCCAGTTTTTCTCAGTTCTCTTCTGTGTGAAAGTCTCAATCTCAAGCCCCGTTGGGTGATAAGATGAGGGGAATGGAGCTTCCCCTCCTCCCAACTTCTCCAAAATCAACTTCCAGAGCAGTCTTTGTTGTTGTTGTTTTCTAGTGGTTTATATAAAAGTTCTGAAACCTATTATGAGGTAACTGAACTAAGTCACGTGTGCTCTCTGAACCAATCACTGTCATGCACAGAATGTAATTCCCTTTTTGGCCTAAACTTATGTTGCATACTCATCCCTGCATATGGAGGTGAAGCCATGATCAAACCTCAAAATTGAGAGTGGGAGAAAGCTAAATCTCCATCCTAACATTGATGCTGCTGCTAGATTAGCACCAAAAGCAGCAGAGGCAAAGGACAAATGATCCCTACAGGAGATGATAGAGATGAACTAGGGACAAATAAGCCAGGAGCCCTAATGCCCTCAGGCCATGCCCTCCCCGCCTGTACCACACTCTGCACTGTTACTTTCACCACAGAGCTAAGCTATGGCTCATAGTTCACTTTCCTTCTTTCTACTTCACCAAATGTGACTACACATTAATATTTTAGCACTTGAAAATGTATTAAACGTTCATTTTCTTTTCGACAATAAATAGCGAATGTTTTATTGCATTTCTAAATGGACAATGTAAAAAATATGTTGCTATAGTAGTTACAGGATAACCATAGGACACAAATGCCCATATCCAATTAGTGTGCCATTAAACACTTGTCACACATGGCAACAATACTAATCAAACTTATTATCCTGGAGAAAATATAAAAACTAAGAGGTAATTAAAATGTCCCAATACATAGTAGGGAAAATCTACCACATTAAATTCTCTGTAATGCCAAATATATGACCCTGAAAAAATCAGAGAAAGTAATAGAATTCTTCAAATAATACATGGTGCTTTTGGTACAATTTTTCAAAGTTGCTATGTTTTCTGTTCAAACCATATTTAATCCTGAGTTTATGGAACTCTTTTCCCTATCTTTCTTTATCTGTCCAAGTGCATGAAAGAATTCTCTGTAAGTAGATTTTAACTGCAATTAACAGCAAATTAATCCTTCCTTCTAGATAATCCACATTGCCTCATCAAACCAGAAAACAATTCAAACCTGGCCTCCTTGTAAGTGGAAGCCACATTTTAAGAACTTATTGTGAAGAACTGGAAAGCCTCCAATAGGTGAGTGTAACTAAGGTAATTTGAATATGGGTGAATACAGGAACAATTCCCAGGCTCTGTTACTCTCTTTGTTGAAACCCATTCTTTTGGAAAATCATTTTCTTTAGCCATTGGACAACAAAATGCATTGTCAAGAAATTTTATAGCAATAATTATAAAAGATGTCCATTTGAACCCATTGAGGTCTCACTGATTTTATAACACCCAGCAGACTTCCCTGCAGGAGAACACTATATTTATGTGAGCAATATATGCGAGAATTGAGATCATAAAATTAAATGACCACATAGAACTGTCATTTATATGATGAGCGCCTACATATGTGAAGGCTGGTTTATTTTGCAGTGTCGGGTTGCGTTAAATGGTCCACTCTCAGTAAATGTTTTTAATCACGCATTTCTTCACTCTTTCTGCAGTATTACACTTGAAGGACTGGTAAGCAGTTTGCTATGAAATGCTAAATGGTTACTGGCACTGCTATTCTGACAGAAGAGCTCACTAAAATAGAAGTACAGTACATATTGTATGCAATTGTTTTATGAGAGACATTATGGTTACTAGAATAACATTTCACCATTACCAACTGCTGAGAGAAAAGTCATTAAGATATTTGGCAAGCCAGTGCAATTTTTCAACAGAACTATAGTATAAGACCTTCAAACAGCTTCCATAGAGAGAGGCTGGCTGTCTCACAAGAAAAAAAAAGAAATCAAGTCTGAAGTCTTCTATGTTGTTTTATTTATAGTTGTTTATTTTCAAAGTCCATTGAAAAAGTTACAAGATATGTCAGGTATGTCAGGAGAAACATAGTAAATGCTTATGTGCAATATATGTGTATTTTGCTTACAAGTATTTTCTGTATATGTGCATGTTTAGTGTGTGTGTATGTAAAAGATTAATCTCTTGTGATAAATCTTACAACAACTTTAGTGTGTTAAAACTCACCTTTTCCCAGGGAATTGCCTTTGTTCAGAAATTATTGTGTATACTTTTAACAGTTAATTTCTTGTTGTTGTTGTTTTTTTTAATAACAAGACATTCATGGATGGGGCTGGGGTGAGAATACGGATTAGTCTGAAGGCACTTCATCCAAATAAAGGAAAATAAAATAAGCAGCTTGCTGTGGACATTTAACATTTCCTACCATGTATTGGTGGTAAAAAAAAAAAAAAAAAAAAAAAAGGAAGTCATGATAACAGCTTTATAAATGTTTTGCAAATATATATACCCAAAATATATATACACACATTTGTGTGTATGTATTTGTGTACATATTATGTATATGTATAAAATATCTGCACAGTAGATAACTTTTTGATTGCTAAACCAACAAATCTTGCCACTTGCTCCTGCCAATGCTACTTTCTTATGCTACTTCTTTATACCTCATTTCATCAAGAAAAAATACCAGCATTCACCAAAAGCAAATATACTTTGGACTGTCTCTAAAACAACAAACATATAACCAAATTGGAATTATTTAGTCAGGTACATGAATATATATGAATAATCGTGAAGGCAAAACTAAGCTACCTTTCTCATCACTGCTGTGGTCCCTTCAGTAAATGGCATACAGTCTTAAACGGAGCTCCTAATCAGTAACTATTAACTGGATGAATATTCAGAAAAAAGATGCTGGGGATGTAATAAATAATAGTGTTTAATAGATATTTTAAATTACCCAGAAAACGGAATTCTATTTCTGTATATTCAGGACTTTTGACTCCATATAGAGAGGCCCTGAGTTTCTTACAGAAGTTGTAAAGGAAAAATAAAAGCTATGCAGTCAATTCAGTTAAAAAAAATCAACCCAGTTGAATTGAGCAAATTTTTTATTATTTGGTGGTACATATAGAAAAATCCAAAGTAGGAGCTAAATGATGAAAACTCGTGAACACAAGGGAACAACAGACACTGGGGCCTCCTTGAGGGTGGAGGGTGGGAGGAGAGAAAGGAGCAGAAAAAATCATTATGGGGTACCAGGTTTAGTACCTGTGTGATGAAATAATCTGTGCAACAACCCCCCATGACAGGAGTTTACTTGTATAACAAACCTGCACATGTATCCCTGAACCTAACATGAAAGTTTAAAAAAAGAAACATCCAAATTATATATAACTTGTAGAATCATGATGTTTAATTACATAGCTCAGCATAGCTAGATCTTATTTCTATTGAGGTCTCTATGACTCATTTTACAAAAGCCAGTTTTTATCTCTCCAGTTACTGATAATAAAATTCATCAGTATCATTAAAATAAATGTAGATATCACCCTTTTTTTTACACAATTTTGGACAGCACCAAGGTGACAAGATATAGTTCTAGATGGAGGTGATTTTTCCTAACAAGGAAATGAAGTAAACCCTTAACTGCTGATCTTTCAATAATCTCCTTTTCATTCATGCACTTTGTTTCAAATAAATTATTATAGTGTCTTATACAGATGGTATAATTAACCTACTTTATTTAAAATTAACAAGTTTCTTTACCTACTCTGCTGTATCCCATCATAGCTACATTTCTTCCCAATGGAAGCCAAAATGGCCTGATATAGTCACTGACTTTCTATACCTAGAGATTTCGATGTGGTAGAAAGAAGGGGGAAGAGACTGGAAGAGCTGAAGTATCCTTTGGTTCTACTTCTCCCTTTGTACCCAGATCGAACCCAGATCCAATCACAAATCAGCCTGTAAAAATTCTAAAACCTGTACACACTGTAAAGCCCATTCCACTATGCCATGCAGAAGCAGAAAGGAGTTAACTCCACTCTACCGTGAAAGCTCTAGCACCATTTCACTTTTTCTTTTTTGCTTTTTTTGTTCTTTCTTTTCTTTCTTCTTTCTTTGTTTCTTTCTTTCTTTCACTTTTTCTTTCTTCTTTCTCTTTGTTCCTTTCTTTCACTTTTTTTCTTTCTTTCCTTTTTCTCCTTTCTTTCTTTGTCTGTCTTTCTTTTTCTTTGCTTTCTTTCTTTCACTAGCATCTCCTAGCATTATAAGTGGTATGTGGCAAGTTGTATTTGAATGAATTAATAAATGAATGAATATACAGATGAATAAATTAATAATGGAGTAAACGAGTGAGTAGTTTGAATTACTGTCCATAATACATTTCCTATATTAAGCACATAAACTTAATTACCTTGCAATGGAAAATATTTATAAGAATATTATTATATATATTTCCATATATAGGTATTGAAGGTGTTATTCATATTTGATAAGAAAAAATTAGCGTAGCACAGAAAACTTTTAAGAATTCAGTGCAAAAGGCATTGCCTTTGCCAAACTATAAGGATTTTTTTTTCTAGTGGAGTGGCTGACACCTTAAAAATGCTGAGCAGCAACCCTTGTAAAACAATTTTAACAAAATAGATACTTCAGTTTAAAGAGAGCTATAAAAATCTTCCCGGTAAACAAAAGTCTTATTTTTTTAAAGTTTTTCAAGGCTGTGACCCTGGGGAAAGCTTAATTAAACTCAATGAAGAAAAAAAAATTAAATCATAAAAGTTGAATAAGTCAAAATATAAAATATTCAATTATTATAAACCCCACAAAATAAACCCCACAAAATAAATCCTGTGGGGTTTATTTTGTAAATATTTTATCCACAGTCTATACTCAGCCTCTTCTTCCCATCTTTTAAGGACCATCTGGGGAATAAATCCATATTTCCCCACTCAGTTGCTTGACTTCCTTTTAGTCTTCTTATAATTTATTAAATGATGTTTTTTAAAACATAAGTACTTCAAGTTTTCCTTCTTGCTGCTTTGTGTTTTGTTCCTTTCACCCACAAAATTGCCGCAATTAGTGATATAAAAAGGATCCATTAGGGCATCAGCCCATCCTTTGGGGTTTTAGCTATAATTGTTTCTTTCATGGAAGTGCCTCCAGTCCTGCCTCAAATACACTGTATTGAATGTCCCAAAATGACATAACTCTCTTAAGATAGAGGAGATTTTATTTCATTCAATGTTCAGAAACCCCCAGAAGTGTTTCTCATTCATGTTACAATTTTTAAAATAATAATGTAGCCATCAAAGTTTATCTCATTACTTTTCTACTATGTACCTGTTCATAAAATGTGAGCCCAGGGTGAATAATGAATGAAGTTCAAAATGCTTTAAATATGAATAAGCCTGTAAGAATTGAGTTTATGTTGAAATAAATGGCCTAAAGTTCAGATATGTAATAAAACTATATCACTGTTTTTTAAATCAACATAATTGGTAGCCATTCACCATATTACTATGATTTTTCCATCCCAACAACAGACTACATGGTTTTTCTAGTAAATCCAAGTTATCAGAAAGTGTTAGTCTCTGATACATCTTTTTATTTTAAACATAAGCATATTTCTTTTACTATAAAGGCTAACTTAAAATTATGGGAATTTTTTTTATTAACTAAGCCATACTTTACAGGTCAACAATAGCATGTTATTTAAGTTACAACTTGCTTTCAAATTTATATTTTGGATAACTTATGATTATCACATATTTAATTTATTTAAGTAGGAGGAAAAATAATAATTATAATTGCACATTTTATTCTACAGTATATCTTGATGTAAATTGATCATATTCATACCTGCCAGTCATATTTTGAATAGTCTTTCTATATGTGGGAAAATTCTCACATTGGGTGTCTTCTCCCCAGTATGGAAGGCAGAGCCAAAATTCTCTAATTCTGCAGCAATTATTGCTCAGAAATATGACCTCAGCTACAACAATCACAATAACGTAGAGAAGACGGTTTTGGACATTATCAACATGATGCCAGACACTACACAGACTTTCTATTTTATTGGTGTAGTTGCAGCAAAGTAGCACTCCTAGAAAAGAAGTAACATCCATGCTGTCGTAGTCATAGTTTCAGAAAAATCTCATAGCTCATCTTTGCTTCTCTGTGGTGGCTGTGGCGCCAGGGAGGTTCCCTCATCAGGCCATAACAGCCTGGTTATGAGCATTGCTCCTGGCAATTAGTTTTAAATCTTCATCTTTCTAGTCATTCTGAAGATGCTCTAAGCAACCTAATCTTTTCTAATAAACTCTTGTTTTTTGTTTAAATCTGCAAGTGTAGATTCTGGTGCTTGCAACTAAGAGGTCTAACTGATATACAAGGTTCTCATTATGTTCGTAAGACCATCAAGGTTGGGACATTTTTTAGTGCTCTATGATTATAAGATTGGAAGAAAAATGAAGTAATATTCAGTAAGTAAATAAAATTTTCTGAAAGTTTTTGAAACCTAACTTATGATCTAATTTAATAAGCTATAGAATGGCCTGGTAAATCAGTAAAAGCCATAGAAAATACTTAAGAAATAATTCAAAATTAATGGTATAATTAGGGATAGACACATGATTTAAAAAATTGTATTAAATTTCAAATTGCATTTACTCAGGAGTGCATTGGAAAATTTGTTTATCCTCACTGTCTAGAATACAATTACTAGAATCCTTTGCCCAACAATACTGAGTAAATGTAAAGTGGGAAAAAAAGAAGAAATAATTTTAAAATATCACAAGGTGGAAGTCTTGAAAAGGCAAATAACACATAAAAATGACCTCAGGGGGTATGCTATAGTTTTCTTTTTATAAAAAAAAAAAATCAATATTTAGTACTCATTTAAAGGAATAAAAGTGACAAGCAAGAGTGACAAGGAAAAGTGTTCTGAAGAGTGACTCTGAATTATGAAATAGTATTTCATATGACAGGGTAGTAAAAGTAGAATACTAATTTGGTGCAACCAATTCATCCATTTTTAATTTACACTCTGCACTGTGTCATTCATTCACTAATGCTCAAAATATATAGATGCCTGATATAGTTCTTATTCATCAGGGCAACTCTTGACACTAAAACAGTAATGTAAATGTCCCCAAAGCAATAGACTATTACCAAATTGATTTATGTGCCATCTCTAGGATACTTTTAAATTCATGGCCTATCACATGAGTACCATACAAAATTCAACTCAGAATTCAAAATTTAGCTGAGAAAGGACATCTCAGTTACAAACATCATTGCCAGCTAACATTTGAAAAATGGGAAAATATTTAACAGAGAGAACCACAGTTAATTGAATATTTACCCTACCCCAAATATAATGTTACTAAATGGCTGCAAGGGATATCACAATAAAAGAAAAAAATAAATAAATAAGCTGTGCTCTGAATTTGGGCACTCACATGAGCTAATATACTATTCAAATTAAATAAACTAAAATGGGACTATTTTTCTAAAATCTGTTAGTTGATTTTGCCATTATTAAATTACAGACTTTGTTCTTCAAATACTCCAAGATGGAAGATTCACAGATGTAGTTTGAATACAAGGCTCTTAAAAATGACAATATGAAAAAACAATATTTATCTGTTTGATAAACTAATAAGGATATCATAATATGAGATATTACTCTCTATATGTTCTATTATATTTAATGTTAATATACATTTGTGGGGAGTGATATGGTTTGGCTGTGTCCTCACACAAATCTCATCTTGAATCGTAGTTTCCTTAATCTCCACATGTCGAGGAAGGGACCAGGTGGAGATAATTGAATCAGGGGGTGGTTTCTCCCATCCTTTTCTGGTGATAGTGAGTTAGTTCTCACAAGATCTGATACTTTTATAAGGGGCTTCCTCCTTCTCTGAGCACTGATTCTTCTCTTTCCTGCGGCCATGTGAAGAAGGACATGTTTGCTTTCCCTTCTACCATGATTGTAAGCCTTCTGGGGCCTCGCCACCCATGCTGAACTGTGATCCAATTAAATCTTTTTCTTTTTTAAATTTTCTTAGGTATGTCTTTATTAGCCTGAGAATGGACTAATACAGGGAGACACTATGTTGAGATATTAACTGGTGTGCTTTCCCCATTCTTTACTCACAGACTCTCTTGTTTTTACTCTAAAAGAATCTTTTAACCTCCTTTCACCACCCTCCACCATCATCCATAGCAGTTAGACTTGAAGGATACAGCATGGTTAAGCTGTATTATTGAAAGAAGTGTGGACAAATGGTTAAAAATGCACTCTTGAGCCAGACACTTTGAGTTCAAATGCCAGCTTTGTAAGTTGATAATCAGATAATTTTGAGCAAGTTATTTAATTTTTCCATGCCTCAGTCTCCTCAAACACAAAATAGGATTGTTGTATGGCTTATGTGAGTTTATATGCATAAATTGCTTAGAATAGTGCCTGCTACACAGTAAGCATTAAATGTTCATTGTTATTAGTTGTTACTATGCTCAGAATTCATTGATGCAAGTATCTAAACAGATCGAGCTACTTATAGTTTTAACCATTCCAAAAGACTAGATCAAAAGATACCAGGCACAGAAGAACAAGTGTAGAGTTGATAATCATACAAGCAGCATGGGAATATGAAAGTGCCAGAGCAAGCACCTCCCACTGCGAGCTCCTGAGAGAAAGGTAGAAGTCAGGGAAGACTGAAATCCAAAGTCAGCTCATTTGTGGCAATCACCCAATTTGGCCAAATGTTTACCTGTTCTTTGAGATTCCATCTAGGTCTCTGGTCTATACCCCAACCCCAATATTGACAAATGCACCCAGCAAACTAGGACTTTTGTATAATCCTCCTGAGAGAATGAGGAAAACTTGGAGTGACAAGGTAGTGCCACACAGGGAAAGCCTTGCCCTGCACCAGGATAATTCTAAAGGAACATATTTATTGCCAAATATTTATTGAATTTCTATTAGATTTCTACTAGATATTTTCACAAACATATTTTTCTACTACATATAGTTTCTACTAAGTTTCTACTAGATTTTCCCACATGCATTATTTTACTAACATCCTCTGAAAATCAGGAGTACCATAATACTTCAATTCTTCTTTTCTTAATGTAATGGTGAAGTCTACCAAAGATAAAAAGATATATATTTTTAAAATGAGTATAGAATGTTAGGCTTTCTGTAATGAAACAGGGCATTCGAGCATATAAAAGGATCCCTGCAATTAGAATCAGAAGACCTACATTTGAATGGGCCCTGCTACCTGGTAGCTAGATGATCTTGTCAAGTCACATAGCCATTTCAGACCTCAATCTCCTCATCTGTAAAATGAGAAACACTGCATTTGTGACCTTACAGAATTGTTTTAAGAATCCAATGACATAATAAATATGAAAGCATTTTAAAAACTGTACAGTGCTCTATAATTATCAGGCATAAATCTGCAACAATGTGTCAGCTGCTTTCTTCTAAATGTCCCACAACAACCTCAATATAAACTCATTCTCTCCTGAGAAATGCACACTTTTATGCAGGAAGATAGCTTTAACTTTGGCAGTAGTAACAGGTAATTGTTTTTCTTGGAATTCATTATTACTTTCTATAGAAAACCTTGTTTATAATGTTTCATGATTGAAATGACTCATTCCAAAGTTCCTTAATGAAATAATTGGTAAAGGTAATGAAAAATAGTTTATGTGACTTACTTTGCTGTGTTTTTTAGTTCAAGACAGAAAAAGATAACTTTAAAAATAAAAGGGTAGTCTTCTAAGATCCTAAAGAAAAGAGGCCATACACATACTTAACCCTTGTTTTGTGTGGAAAACCACAGTTTTCCCGAGTCCCCAATAAGGGGACAATGAGTACCCAAATTAAAATCATAGAAATGGATGCCAATATATATTTGTTGTATTGAGAAGCTTAAAGGTAGGAAAATAATAGCTATGTTCCTGTCCTATGTCCTGATAATGACAGTAGTAGTGATACTGGCTAATCAAAAAGGTCAAATCAATTCAAAAGAGCAACCCTAGAGAAGTTTTGCATGTTTAACTTAATTTCATTATGTGATTGATATTTATTAGAGTCAAATCCTGAGTAGTCAAGAATTGATTATCTAGTTTGTAAATTATCTAGGGATTTTTTAGGGTCTCTCTTGCTGCCTCCATCTCCTAAGTTTTGGTCATTTCACTGTCAATTAGCCTCCCTGCTGAATGGTGGGTAGAGAAAGTAAAAAAGAAACACAAAATGTGCTATATCGTGGCTTAGCAATCCTGACAAAGGCTCATGAGAGATAATTTGGAAGAATTCAGCATGGGTTATTTGTAGATTTCTATATTTAATTATATTTGTGTTCTTCCTTAATTTATCTCATTTAATTAATAACATTTTATTTCCCTTACTGACAAATGGTAACTCTAAAGGGCCAACTCAAGTGTATTTCAAATTCCATGAAGACATTTATCTGAAAGCAAATTAATGATACTTTAAAACATCTTATTTTGCATGGTTTTTTTTATTTTGTAATAACAATACATTTTTAAATTATAGACCACATTTAAGGATTTAAAATGTATGTAAGTGGTGTATAATTCTTCACATTCTATAATTCACTCTTTTACATGATTTTTAAAAAGATTTATCCATGTTAACACACACACTTTATTTATTTTGAAATCCAAATATTATTCTGTTAGGTGAATGTACAATATTTATCTGTTTTCTAATGGATGTACATTTTACCTGCTCCATTTTCTATGATTTTAAATTATTCTGTAACTCTCCTTACTAATTTATATGAGCATTTTTTCATGGGGAACATGCAGGGGTAAAATTTCTGTGTCCTGAGGTACATCAGCTTTACTATATACCAAACTAATATCCAGAGAATCTGAACTATTTAACACTCCTGATAGGAGTATCTGAGAGTTTCTGTTTCTCTAACACTTGTTATTGTCAGATCATTTTTCAGTTTCATTATTCTGTTTCAGTTTTGTTTTTCAGTTTCAGTTTTGTTTTTCAGTTTCAGTTTTGCCGGTGACAGGTGTAAAAGTTCTTTTGTGGTCTTAATTTGCTTCCCTTGATTACTAATATAGTTGAGCATGTTTTTGCTCATTTATTGGCCATTTTTTTTTCTCCTGTGAATTACCTATTCATATCCCTTGGACATTTTCACTGGCAGTCGATACTTCTGTTTGTTACTCACATGGGCTGCAAATGTCTTCTCTCAGTATGTGACTAGTTTTTCACTTTGTCTATAGCTTCTTTTGTGCAAAAAGTTTAACTTATTGTGTTGCAAATATATCACAATCTTCCTTTCTTTCTTTCTCTCTCTCTCTCTCTGTCTTTCTTTTTCTTTTTTTTTTTTGGCGGAGTCTCGCTCTGTCACCCAGGCTGGAGTGCAGTGGCGGATCTGGGCTCACTGCAAGCTCCACCTCACGGGTTCACGCCATTCTCCTGCCTCAGCCTCCCCAGTAGCTGGGACTACAGGCGCCCACCACCACACCCGGCTAATTTTTTTGTATTTTTTCAGTAGAGACGGGGTTTCACCGTGTTAGCCAGGATGGTCTCGATCTCCTGACCTCGTGATCCACCCGCCTTGGCCTCCCAAAGTGCTGTGTTTTCTTTCATAATTTGTGTTTTTTGTATCTGGAGTAAATAAATCCTTTCTTATCTGAAGGACATAAAGATATTACTCTTTATCTTACTCAAAAAGTTTTAAAGGACCTAATTTAACTTTTTCCATATGGATAAACAATTATTCCAACACCGTTTACCTAACAGTTCATCTTTTTTCCTCATTTATTTGTAATGCTATGTCTGTCATACATTATTGTCATATATGAATGAATCGGTTTCTGGGCTTATTATATTCTGTTGCTCTATTTATTAATCCTGTACTGATATCTTTATTATTCATTTATTAAAATTTTTGTTATATGTTAGGTCAAGTTTATTATCCCAGTTGTTCAAATCGTCATAGTGGCTTTTGGCCATGTGATCTTGCATTTGTAGTTTTCGAGTTCCACAAAAACCCCCTAAAGATTTCTTTATGTAAATTGTATTAGATTTTGAGATTAATCTGTGGTGTATCATCAAAATTTTCCCAACAAACAATCATATGAACATAACTTTCCATTTATTCAGGTTTTTAAAAATCATCTCCAGTAATTTTTCACCTACAGTCTAACATTCTGTATAACTTTTTCTACTTTATAGAACGTATTTTTATTGATTGATTTTTGTTAATTATTGGTGTATTCATTATCAGGAATGATACTGATTTTTGTATGCTGGTGAGTTTTAATAATCTGTCCACAGAATCGCTTAAATTTCCAACGTAGGTAATCATATAATTAACAAATAAGGAGAGTTTTATCTCTTCCTTTGTGATTATTATTATTTCCCAGATTTATTTCCTTTTCTTTCTTACTGTAATCATTTTTGAACATTGTGTTGACCATTACCTATTAGAAACCATGAGATTAGACATCTTTTTCTTATTCCAGACTATGTTAGTCTGTTCTCACACTGATATAAAAAAACTACCCGAGACTGAGTAATTTATAAAAGAAAGAGGTTTAACTGACTCACAGTTCTGCATGGCTGGGGAGGCCTCAGGAAACTTACAATTGTGACAGAAGACGAAGGAGAGTTAAGGCACCTTCATCACAAGGCGGCAGGAAGAAGAAGTGCCAAGTGAAAGGGGAAGAGCCCCTTATAAAACCATCAGATCTTGTGAGAACTCACTCACTATCATGAGAACAGCATGGGGGAAACTGCCCCCACGATTCAATTACCTCTACCTGGTCTCTCCCTTGAAATATGGAGAATATGGGGATTATAATTCAAGATGAGATTTGGGTGGCGACACAAAGTCTAACCATATCACTGACTTAATGGAAATGCTTATCATTTTCTTTTGATAGGTAACTTCAATAAAACTAGGAAAAATCTTTTTTATTGATAGTTTTCTTGCAATTTAAAAAAAAATATCATGAATGAATTTTAGAATTTGCTAAAGGAGTTTTCAGCATTTATCTTCAGATGGTATATTTTATTTGACTTGTTAATATGATATTTTGGAGTAATAGATTTTCTGAAGTTAAACTATTTTGTGTTCCAGTATTATAATTAGTTATGGTGTATTGATTGACTAATAGATAAATTTGGTTTGATAGTAGTTTAGTAAGATGGTATCTTCAGATTTTTTGCATGCATTTGTATCAATATGTCTATTTTTAAAATATTCTCCTAATTACTATAGTATATCTAAACATTAGTCTAGTAGTGTCTGTGCTTTTGCTGTTCTCCAAAATGATAGGTATAAAATAAACATGTCTGGCTCCCTCGAAAGCTTGGTAAAACTTATCTTCTCACTTTAGTTTCTTTTGGGGTGGTTTTGTTCACCTTCTAGTCATGAGGTTGTGACTATGCCTGTTCTGTATCTCAGCAGGAGCTATAAGCAACTCTAGGACTTCAAGTAGCAACCTCATTTTGGTCACCTTTCTTGAGGGTATATTTTAGATCCTGGAAACTTCTGCCTACTGAGAACTGGAAGTTAGGAAGGCGATATCATCATCTGCTCACAACTTTTCATTTCTTTTCTGTTAGCGGCCAAAAAAAGGTTTTGCCTTTGCATTTGAGAAACGCCATGTCCTTCTGACTTTCTTATTTTATATTTTACCCATCTTTGATAAGTGTTTGGAACAAAGGGTGTTATCAAAATATGAAATTTTGTCATAGTTTTAATTAAGCACCTGTAAAACTTAGTTTTCTTTTTCAAATATTTGATAGCTAGACGTATTTGTTTCCCAGAACTGCTACAATAAAGTGCAAACTGGACGGCTTAAAACAAAAACATATTATCTCACAATTGTGAAGTCTCAAAGTCCAAAATCAGATTGTCTGAAAGATCATGCTCCCTCTGAAGCTTTCAGAAAGGAATGCTTCTTTGCCCTTTTCTAGCTTTTGGTAGTTTGCGGGTAATCTTTAGTGTTCCTTGGCATTCCTTGGCTTGCATCTGCAGCACTTCAATCTCTGCCTGTTGTCACATGATGTTCTCTCTGTGTCTCTTTTCTCTTTTTATAAGGATGTCAATCATATTGGATTGTGGGTCCACCTACTGACTTCATTAAAAAATTTATTATTATTATTTAAGTTCTGGGGTATATGGGCAGAACGTGCAGTTTTGTTACATAGGTATACATGTGCCCTGGTGGTTTGCTGCACCCATCAACCCATCACCTACATTGCGTATTTCTCCTAATGCTATCCCTCCCCTGGTCCTCTGATAGGCCCTGGTGTGTGATGTTCTCCTCCCTGTGTCCATGTGTTCTCATTGTTCAAGTCCCACTTATGAGTGAGAACATGTGGTGTTTGATTTTCTGTTCTTATGTTAGTTTGCTGAGAATGATGGCTTCCAGCTTCATCCATGTCCCTGCAAGGACATGAACTCATCCATTTTTATGACTGCATAGTGTTCCATGGTGTATATGTGCCACATTTTCTTTATCCAGCCTATCATTGATGGGCATTTGGGTTGGTTCCAAGTCTTTGCTATTGTGAATAGTGCCACAATAAACATACATGTGCATGTGTCTTTATGGTAGAATGATTTATAATCCTTTAGGTATATACCCAGTAATGGGATTTCTGGGTCAAATTGTATTTCTAGTTCTAGATCCTTGAGGAATCGCCACAGTGTCTTCTGCAATGGTTGAACTAATTTACACTCCCACCCTGCAAAGACATCATTTCCAAATAAGTTCATATTCACAAATACTAAAGGTTAGGACTTTAACATATCTTTTTGGGAGACATACAGTAATTCAACCCACAATTTTAGGCATATGCTGCCATCAATTATATATTGAATTCAATATTGAATGTTATATATAATCGTATTTTTTTCAACTTATGTGTGTCTTTGTATATCAAAACATACCCACAAACACACACACAGATATATGGTTATATGCATATTTGTAATTTTCTCTTCCCACCATATCAAACTTTGACATCCATTTGTTGAACTCTGACTTGCTTCCCTTAATTCTATTATACATAATATTGCTCCCTTTGTTTGAATTGAAGCTACTGTAATTCTGACTGATTAACCTAGTGAAAGGCAGTCGGGAGAAAGGGCCCAATCTTCTTATTCTAATAGCAACAAAAAAGTGCCTTAACAAAAACAATCTGTCAATACAATTTCTAAATTATAATAAACAAAAATAGTATGGAGCTCTTTTAGATTAGTGAAATCTACCTCCTATTAATTTGTGGCAGTTTTTAGTTTAAAAAAATCAGGTGTTTGGTATTGATTAAAGAGGGAACAAAGCATAAAATCTCACCTGCAGTAACATGTCAAAATTTTTCAGTAAACTGACAATTCAGAGAATACAGCCACTCCAGTACACCCAACAGAAATGTGAAAGAACTGGGAAGCAGGACTACTGCAAAGCATGGCTAAATGACCTAAAATGCATTTTGGAGTAGAGCATATGTGTGTATAGTATAAGATAACAAATTAGCTATTTATAGATTAAAGATTCTGCATCATCCATAAACATTTATGGGGCACAGGTCATTTGCAAGGTCCATGCATTAAGTACTTATGTAAGACATTATACTATTTTTTAAAGTATATAACCTGCATTAAGAACTTGTATATATAGAAAGGGGGAGATACAAAGTAATATGTGCACATTACTTCAGTGATCAGCAAATTTGTACATTATTTCTATGTTTTCATATGTGTCTCAACTATTGCTTTATTGATGTGACCAATAACTTAGTTTCACTAGTGATGTATAAAACAGCAAAATCAAGAAATATCAAACTATGCTAGAGTTTCTTATTTGCTTCTAATGCTATTTTGTGGGTGTTCAATATATGTTTGTGTGGTAAAAGTAAAAGTCTTCTCAGAGGACAATACCCTCAGTCATTATCTTATGAAAATATGGTCAACATAGGAGCAGTGCCCTATTTCAAATTGTGATTGATAGATATTAGTCAATTTGCTTTCACTTTTACCATAACAAAAGTGCTATTTCTCTGCTTCACCTGCTGGACCATGCCAGCTGGTTGGGAACCAAATCTCTAAAAGTACCAATTAAAATAAAAATAGCTAAATCTGGAATAAGTAATAAAGTACAGCTTTGGAACACTGTGAAAATATATAAGTGATCATTAGCAACACCTGCAGCCTACTTCACTTTGCTTATAATGACTCATTGACAATAGTCTAGTGCTAGCACAAAAGGCTGAAACGTGGAAACAGAAAAACTTCAACTTTCTTAGTGATAATTAGACTCAATTTCTTACAATTTCTTTTTATACTAACTCATTTAACTTATAATCAAACAGCATCAACATATCTATCCTCAAATTTTTCCATTATTCAACTAAAATACTCTATGTGTAATAAAGAGGTATTTTAAAAAATCAATAAGTTACTTATTAAATCAATATCCTCATCTGTAAAATGAGGAAATATGTCTAGCCGAGGACTGCACAGAGAGTGCCACTCTTTAATCCCACACCCAAGGTGGACATTGATTATGAAAGTTTTTCTGGTATGGATTATTCACAGCTTTTTCTATAAGGCTCTGATGTAGATTTTCTTGTTTCTTAAACCTATGGTCTGAAAGAATAGTTATCTTCTGTTCTTTTCATATATTGAATATACTGTGCTATAACAGGGATAAGATAATTGCAATGAGGATTATCATTTAGAAAAAGAAACAATGGAAGAAACAGATCAGTAAGTGGTACATGGCAACGCAGAAATTCTCCAGGACCAGACATTGTGAAGATTCACTATCTTAGGGATGAGAATTTACAAGATTAGACCTGAGTCTGCTCTCTGGGTCCTTGACCATTATCCATTATGGTCCTTGTCTTGCCTCCTGCAATAGGCTCCATTTTCTGTTATCTTGGTTGGATGTATTCGTAATGGATGTTGGAAAATATACATTATTTATAGTCCATTTTATGATAACGCAAGAGTGGCAAATATAGTTGTAAGTCCCAAAAAGTTAAAAGAATTTGAGTAGAGGCTTACGATTTATTCAGGAATACAATTATTTCAAAAACTTAGTCCATTTGCTTTCAGTCAGACTTGTAGCTGGTACAAACACTCATTTTTATTGTAATCATGTCTTTGAATGTGATTATTTCACAATCTTGATGAATATTTTCACTGTGTATAGAATTCTAGTATGGCAGTTGTTTCCTTTCAGCAAATTAAAAGCATCATCTGCTGATACCTGCCTTCCATTGTGAACATTGAGCAGTCAGCTGTCAATGTAACAATTCAAAGTAATCTATAAACCCACAGTTCTTGCTTTCATGATATTTTCTTAAGATTTTTCTCCCCTCTTTTATTCTATTTTTTAAAAAGATTTTGCAGTTTTACTAAATTGTAAAGTCAAGCATTCATACTGATTTTCTTATGTAAACTGTACTTTACAGTAATCAAATAGTCAATGGGAAAAGTGTCTCCTTATAAAAAGATTCCAATTAATACATAAGGAAATAATAATAGAATTATAGTATATCCATTTTGTAACTTCTAATCTATGAATAGACTTAAACATTGACTAGTTCCTGTTACTATTGTTATTTAACAATAGTAACCAGTCCTTGGTAGATTTAAACAATCTTTTATTTTGCTCACAATTTTGTGTTGGAAATTCAGGAAGAACTTGGCTGGGCATTTCTCTCTTGGAGTCTCTCAGGCAATTGTAAGTAAAGGTCAGCCAAGGCTACAGTGATCTGAAGACTCAACTGGACTGAATATCCAGGATGGTTGGTTCTCAAGGCTAAAAGTTGATACTGGCTCTCAACTGAGAGCTCTAATGGGATTGACTGGAATATCTACAAGTGGATTATCCAGCATAGCAATCTCAGAGTAATTAGACTTGTCATATCGCGGTTGTTCTCGACCTTGGAACTATTGACATCTTGTTGTAGGGAGTCTGTCCTGTGCATTGCAGGATGTTTAGCAGTATCCTTGCCTCTACCCACTAGATGGCAGTAGCACCACCCTCCCTATTACTAAATGTCTCCAAAATGGGAGAGAGGATTAAATCGCCCCACAAGGGAAATTGATTGCCCTAGTGAGCATCCAAAAAGAGCCAGGGGAGCTGCATAATTTTTCTCTGATCTAGCTTCAAAAGTCTAACTTTTTTTTCCACTGTATTATTTCCACTGTATTCTACTGGTTACAAGAAAATCACTAGAGTAAATTGAGATTTGAGGAGAATCTCTTAATGGTGGAGTGTCAAAAAATTTTGAACATGTTTTAAAATACCTACAAATGGTGAATGACATCAAAAAATAAAGAAAATACATGTGAATCTGATAAAACCTCTAGTTCTAACCAGAAATTTATAGATTATACAGGGAATATACTAAATAATACACAGGGATTAATGAGCAAAATCCAGTTGATCCAGGTAATGGGAATATCTAAAAGTTCAAAGACCAAGTTTATCCAACAAATAAAATTCAAGTCGAAAAAGATTGAGGAAAAGCCTAGAGATTAAAACAGACTGAAGAGACATGTCAACCATTACAATGCATATATTTTATCTGAATTATGATTTAAACATTGTAAGGAAAAATTGAGACAACCAGAGAATTTGAATACTGAGTAAATATTTGATAATATTAAGAAATATTGTTACATTTTTTCCTATGATAATGTTATTGAGTTTTTTTTTTAAAGATTTATTTTACTTTGGAAACATATTCTGAAATAATTGAGGCTGAAATAATATGATGTCTGGAATTTGTTTCAAAATAATACAGGGCTTGAGTAAGGGGATCAGGCATTTCTAATTTTTAAAATTCATATTTGGAAGATTGTCACAACTTGTTCACTTTTAATCACTTTTACCAAATTGTTATATATATATGTATATATGCATATATATATGATTTTTTATTCAAATTATAAAATATATGCCCATGATGAAAATTTTTGACAATAGAGTACTCTTTTAGGGAAAAATAGCAATAACTTAAAACATAGAGAAAACCAACATTAAATTTTTCTGTGCTTCCTTTTGGTCATGTTTCTATTCATAGACATAATGGAAACATAATTCAGATCACATTGTATTTACCAATTTCTCAGTCAAAATTATATAGTGTATATTTTCCTATATTATTTAAATTTCTTCAGTATTTCTCTGACAATAAAATTTTAATTGTGGACACATAAGTCCTGCACAAACAAGTTAAATCCAAAGTCTTTTTCTGAATATTTAAAAAATATATTGTAAATGAAAACTTTTGTTTTCCTACTGTGTCTACTCATGGGTTATGAATAGCATAGATTTAAAAATATTTTTTAAATCTCAAATCATTT
Organism: Pongo pygmaeus; assembly: GCF_028885625.2. Lineage (NCBI taxonomy): Eukaryota > Metazoa > Chordata > Mammalia > Primates > Hominidae > Pongo > Pongo pygmaeus. The sequence continues at coordinate 157,112,265 of NC_085930.1, forward strand.
GTTTTAGAAGTTTTTAATTGTTTCTCTTGGATTTTCTATGTATAATTTGTATTTTTTTTCCATTTTTCTAATGATATCTCTTACTTCTTCTTTTCTTTTTATGCTGGCAACATTTTCAACACATCATTAAATAATAATGGTCCTGACAATTGTATTTTTAAAAAATATGTTCTCCAAAATTTGAAAAATCAATACCGGATAATATGAGTGCTTCCAAATCCAGGATGTCATTTCAGTTTTGTTCAGTCCTCAGAAGATACAGATTCACAGAAATCTCTGGTGCAGAATAGCACCAAGAATTCTGGCATAACAATGGGCTATCTCTGTTCATAGGATCAGATTTCATTCAGTCATAATATTTGGGTCAATTCTAGGAGAATTGGAGATTGATCCCAAAGGCTTTAGGTTCAGAAAGCCTTTGGGGGTTTAATCTAATGATTGCTATCACTGAAATAAAGATGGAGAGCTGAGATGAATTCAGAGACTGAGCTCAAAGCCTTTCAGGATATTGAAAGCTATAAGAGCCCACAACACAAATCCAAGATTTGTAAATGATGGACATTTGAAAACAGTTTCTTATTCTGAGGTCAGATGGCAAAGAGAAAAACAATTACTGGCCGGGCGCGGTGGCTCACTCCTATAATCCCAGCACTTTGGGAGGCCTCACTTGAGGTCAGGAGTTCAAGACCAGCCTGGCCAACGTGGTGAAACCCTGTCTCTACTAAAAATAAAAAAATTTGCTGGGCGTGGTGGCACATGCCTGTAGTCCCAGCTACTCGGGAGGCTGAGACAGAAGGATCACTTTAACCCAGGAGGCAGAGGTTGCAGTGAGCCAAGATTGTGCCACTGTGCTCCAGCCTGGGTGACAGAGCAAGACTCCATCTCAAAAAAAAAAAAAAAAAAAGACTGTAAAAAAATGATAAACTCTGAAGAAACACAACTATGGCTCACAAATTAGTGATTCTGAACATTGAGGTAAGTAGCCAGCAATGGGCATATATTATAGAGACAGATGACACCTTTGCACATCATTAAAGGAAAAAGAACAGTCGTCACATGTTTTTCATTAGTCAAAGAAATGCTTTCGTATTAGTAAAAAACAATAAATAGTTCTGATCAGCCATTTTTGACTGCCAGATATCTGATAAATTGAATACTAAACAAAGTACCATTTTAAAATTTATTTTATACAGAACAGAAGCTAAAAGCAGGAATTATAAAAGCTGTTACACCTACTCAGCTCTATTACATGTTGGAAAAACTGAACCAGAGAAACAGTTACATACACTATCTCTTCTGGAAAAGCTGGATTGGGTTTTGGTCTGTATCAATAGGTGAGTTCTCAGTCTTCCCACCTTTTTTCTTTTTTTCTTTTTTATCGTGTCCTACGACCTAATGCCAGGAAGAAAAAATAATTTTAGCCTGATTATGAAAGCTTGTATAATTAGTAAACTCTCAGCAACTGGAAGTGTATGAATAGGGTATGGATGATGATGACTAGCAACTTTGTTTAGAGGGGATTCAAACATCAGGAGGCTGATTGGGTTTTATGATCTGTAGTGTGATATCCAATGCTGAGTTTCTTTTATTCTTTAAAATCATAAAGTAAATTTTCCTTATGTCTTACCATGTTCCAGTTATCAATAAAGAGTAACAAATGACACCAAAATTTATTGATGTAAAACGATAATTTTATTATACTTGTGAATTCTGTGGACGAGGTAATTTAAACATGGCATAGGGGACATGGCTTTTATCTTCTCCACAATTTCTGCTCCACAATTTCAGTTGTCTCGATAAAATAAAAAAAAAAAGATTAATAATATTCTGTGATCACAATGCAAAGAAATAGAAACTAAATCAAAATAAATAATCAAATCTCCATCCAAAATGTCTGCAATTTAAAAAACTCTCTGTGAAACAACACCTAGACAAAAAGAGAAAAGAGCCCTGAAGTTACAGAATTTTTAGAACATACTTTTAATGAAAATACTATATATCAAAATATATAATTAAAGCAATTATTTAAGGACAATACATAGCCTTACATAATTATTTTAATAAAAATGATAAGATAATATTTTCTAACACGAAAGTTTGAAAAGGAACTTTAAATTAAGCAAAAGAAAGGACAAAGAGCAAAATTATACAGATAGAAGCAGAAATTAATCAGGTAGAGATTAGTAAAACAGCAAAAATATTGATGGTTCATAAAAATATCCAGCAAAGTAAACAACTAGCTAACTTAATTTGAAAAAAAAAAAGAGAGAGCAAGCACAAATATACAAAATAAGAGGTAATGAGTGGGAAGTAATCATTGAAACACATGCATCAGCACTAATATACATGTATTGTAAGTATGAGTATTTTTAAAATTCAAAATCTGAAACACTTCTGGTCTCAAGCATTTTAGGTAAGGAATACTCACGTTGTAGGCAATTCATTGTTGACTGAAACATTGTTAAGTGATGCATGACTGTACTCAACTTTGCTATAGTGGTGCTGTGTTAGTCCATTTGAGCTGTCTATCATAACAAAATACCATAAACTGGGTACATTATAAACAAACAAATATATTTCTCACTGGAGAAATAAATTTCCCAATGGCTACCGAATTTGTAAACTAATTTGAGCTCAAGATAAACTATTAAAAAGAGTAAAAACTAGATTTTGGAGACTGGAAAGTCCAAGGTCAAGATAGGTTTGGTGTCCGAGAACGGCTTGCTGTCTGGTTCCTAGATGACACCTTCTCCTTGTATTCTTACATGTGGAAATAACAAGCGGTCTCTCCTGGATCTGTTTTATAAGGCCACTAATTTTATCTATAAGGCCTCCACCCTCATGTCCTAATCACCTCCTAAAGGCCCTGATTCCTAATACCATCGTCTTGGGGTTTGGCATTTTAACATGTGAATTGGAGTGGGGCACAAACATTCAGACCATGGCAAGTTCAAAAGCAGTCATTGAAAATATGCAAATGATAAACATGGCTCAGTCCAATAAAACTTTAAGTATAGGCACTAAAAATTTAATTTCTTAATAGAGCTTTTTATATGTCCCAAAATATTATTATTATTTTGATTCTTTCCAACCATTTAAAAATGGAAAAATCTCCTCTTGTGTTATCCAAAAATAGACAGTAAGCCATAGTTTGCCAACTTCTGGCTTAACCACTCGGTGATTATTATTGCTGGGTGGTAGACATCTATTTCCTGTTAGAGGAAAGACAAGAGAATCTAGTGTTTAGTCTTTTTAATAGTTTATTTTGAACTCAAATTAATTTATAAATTCTGTAGCCATTGGGAAGAACAACTTTTTGATATGTATAAAATCTGTTTTAATGTTTGTATTCTCTTTGACCTGCCTTTGACTGAAATTGTAGAACTGAAGCTATATGTTCTCCCTGCATCTGTTTTTCTCTCTTTATATCATTGTCTATCCTCAAGCAATGCTTTACCTCTCATGGTTTTCCTACCTCTGAAAGCTTTTAATAAACTATATTGTTTTATATTTTACATTAAAAGAACACTGATAGGATTGCTTTATGGAGAAAAATAAGCACTTAGATAAATAAATATTTTTTAAATTCTCAGAAAATAAGAAAATTCTACTATTTTAAATGAATTAGACTTTTAAAATCATCTCTCTTACAGAGATTTCTAGCACAGAAACATTTTGGAAAGTGAGACTAGTTTAAATTTTTTAATTTAAAAACAAACAGCTAGAAGGAGGCAGAGCAAGAACCCTTCAGTGATTATCTCCCCCTGGAAGAACACCAAATTGAACTATCCACACAAGAAAGCACTTTCATAAGAACCAAAAATCGGGTGAACGATGATCATAATACCTGGTTTTAACATCACATCAGGGAAAGAGGCACTGAAGAGGGTAGGAGAAAACAGTCTTGAATTGTCGACACCATCCCTCACCAGTTTCCTGCAGCAACCACATGGTGCAGAGAGAGAATCTGTATTTGGGGAAGGGAGAGTACAATGATTGTGGACCTTGAATTGAAACTCAGTGCTGTCTGTCACAGTGGAAAGCAACACAGGTAGAATTCAGCTGGTACCCGTAGAGGGAGTATTTAGACAGTCCTAACGAGATGGAAATCATCCATCCCAGTGGTGAGAACCTGAATTCCAGGAAGCCTTTCCACCATGGGCTAAAGTGCTCTCGGGTTCCAAATCAACTAGAAGGGCACAAGAACTGTAATCCTGGGCAAGTTCCTGGTGCTATGCTGGGCTCGGAGCCAGTGGACTTGGGGTACATGTGAACTAGTGAAACCCCAGATGTGGTGGCCGAATGAGTGTTTGCATCACCCTTTCACTAACCCCAGGCAATACAGCTCGCAGATCTGGGAGAGACTCCCTCGCTTAGCTTGAGGAAAGGAGAGGGAAGAGTAAAGAGGACTTTGTCTTGCAATCTGGATACCAGCCTACCCACAGTGGTGTAAGGCACCAAGCCTGATGCCCCCTTTCCAGGCCCTAGCCTCCCAGACAACATTTCTAGAAACACAGTGGGCTGGAAGAGAACCCACTGACTTGAAGGGAAGGACCTGGTTTTGGCAAGATTCATTACCTGTTGACTAAAGAGACCTTGAGCCTTGAATAAAAATTAGCAATAGCCAGGCAGTACTACCATGGGCCTTGGGTGAGACCCAGGGCAGTGCTGGCTTCAGGAGTGAGCTAGCACATTCCCAGCTGTGGTGGCCACAGAAAAAGAGTCCTTCTGCTTGTGAATAGGAGAGGGAAAGGTAAAGGAGACTTTGTCTTGCAGCTTGGGTAAGAGCTTGGCCACAGTGAGCTAGAGAACCAAGAAGACTCCTGGGATTCCCAATTCCATACCTTGGCTCCTAGGTGGTCACTTTCTGGACCTACCTAGAGGTGAAGGCTGGAGAGGAGCTCACTGCCCTGAAGGGAGAGAGCCAGGCCGAGCAGCATTTATCACAAGCTGACTGAAAAGCCCTTGGGCCTTGAGTGAACCACAAGCATTAAATATTTATTATCTACAGATAACAGAAAACATGCTGTAGATGATTTTTTATATATTCTAATGTGTGCCTGAAGGCTCTCCTATAAATTACAGACCCGAGTTTTTGTCTTCACAAAGGGCAGTCTGAGAGCCTCATAGAATGGACTGTACAAGATACAGTAAGCCCCCCATCTGCAGTTTCACTTTCCATGGTTTTGGTTACCTATGGTCCATCACAATCCAAAAATATTAAATGGAAAATCCCAGAAATAAACAATTCATAAGTTTTAAATTGTGCACCATTCTGAGTAAGGTGATGAAATTTTATACCATCCAGCTCTATCCAGGCCTGGACATGAATCACCTGTTTGCTCATGCTCAATGTATCTATGCTGTAGATATTACCAACCAGTTAGTCACTTAGTAGCAATCTTTGCTTATCAGATTAACTGTTGTGGTATATCAGTGCTTCTGTTCAAATAACCCCTATTTTACTTAGTCATGAATCCAAAATGCAACAGTAGTGATGCTGGCAATTTGGATACGCAAAAGGAAAGCAGTAAATTGCTTCCTTTCAGTGAAAAAGTGACAGTTCTCCACTAAATTAGGAAAAAAACATAGTGTATATAAGGTTTGATATTTTTCATGGTTCTAGGCATCAACTAGGTGTCTTGGAATGGCCCTTGAGGATAAGGGAGGACTATTGTACTCCAACGGATACTTCAAAGAATAGACTCTTGGGCGCAAACTCTTGAGCTGGCATGCTTAGATAACTTTCAGACCACACCATTGACTGAGTCAGGATTTCCAGAGCTCTTTTTAGTATACAGGTAAAAGACTTCATGAAATCAGACCACTGAACCAAATTTAGCAAACAAGAATTAATTAAATAGCACAGTGGTCCCCAAACTTTTTGGCACCAGGGACCAGTTTTGTGGAAGACAATTTTTCGATGGGCTAGGGGAAAGGTGGAGGGTTGGTTTCGGGATGAAACTGTTTCACTTCAGATCATCAGGCATTAGTTAGATTCTCATAAGCAAGCAGCGCAACCTAGATCCCTCGCGTGTGCAGTTCACAATAGTGTTTGTGCTCCTATGAGAATCTAATGTTGCCGCTGATCTAACAGGAGGCAGAGCTCAGGTGGTAATGCTTGCTTGCCTGCTGCTCATCTTTCTGCTGTGTGGCCTGGTTCTTAGCTGGTTACAGGGTGGCCTGGGGCTAGGGACCCCTGAAATAGCACTCATCGAACTGATGAGAAAAATTTTTTTCTAGTTATTTGTTTAAAATATTGTTGGTGGCATTTTTTTTCTAGTTATTTATTTGAGATATTTTTGGTGCCATTTTAATGCTCTATTTTTTTATGGCTATATAAGGAAATCCTGTCTTTTTTTGAGTGACCTCTAATGCTTAAATTAGTAGATTGCTTTATAAATAGAAATGAAACATTTTAAACTTACATCTGCTTCTCAGTGAAACCCAGAATTCAGAAACTTTTACTAGATACCCTTTGTTCTTCATGGCAATAGAGTCATTTGTATAGATTTTGTGAACAGAAGTTCTCTACATCAGAATTTGAGGGAACGAGACTTTGTGATAGTGAACAGTTTGCAAAGTGGGGAGATACAGCCTTCAGTATAAAATAAAAGTGTATTCCAGAGAACAAACAGAGGGTTTGGGTTTTTTTTTAATTGCTTTTTGTAGAGCAATTTACAAAAAATTGTTTGGGGGGGTCTCGCTATGTTGCCCCGGCTGGCCTCAAACTCCTGGCCTCAACCCATCTTCCTGCCTCAACATCCCAAAGTGGTGGGATTACAGGCAGAAGTCACTGTTCCTGGCCAGGGTTTGGATTTTATAGCAAAAGCTCTCATTCAGGTTTCCAATCAGGTTCATTTATGCAAATAAAGGATTCAAGATTACTTAGTTGTGATTGGTCAATATAGTTGAGTTCTGATTGGGCAGTTCGGCTCAGCTGTAACTGGTTGATACAGCAGAAGTCTGAAAACTCCCAGATTTAAAGAGGTGCGGGTTTAGCAGGAAGTCAGAGTATGTGTGTGTCCTGTAGTCAGGAAGTGGCTGCTTGGCTCTATTTTAAATTTAGGCCCAGTTAACTACTTGGAATCCATCTTGAGGGATTTGCTCTTTCAAGCTCACTTTTGTTCACAGATTGAAGTAGAATCTTTCCTCCTTTTAATCCAGAATATAATTGCGCAAATTTCTTATGTAACCAAGACCTTACTTTTGGTGGCATATTTGAGACAAATTCTCATTCAATCAGTTATGATGAACCACTATTAAAGAACAAAGTTGATTTAATACATAGATGTATGGCTTAAAAAGACCTCCTATGAAAACTGACATGATGCCTGAGTAATGCATTCCCAGTCTTATACATAGTAAGGAAGGTCAGCTCTTACCAGGCTGGTAGATTTAGCAAATCTTGGGAACCTCACAGAAATGGAAATTCCTCTAAATGGTAGAGGTTACAGGTGAAGTTTGGTGGAGAAAGTTTTTGGGGGTTTGATTTACTAGCCCTGTAATACCTGCAATATCAAAAATAGAGGCTTTTAAAAGTCCTATCTGAAATTTCTTATGGAAACTTTCAAACAAATGTTAATTCTGTAGCTTTAGTGGTTGCTTGATACCGTATGCCTATATTTTTGCAAAGCAACTCAAGGAGGCCTTATATGTTTAGTTATTATTCTTGCTTCACTTATGTGAACCATTATCACAAACCTGAATGAAACAAGCCTTTTTGTGAATAAGAATAACCTCGAGAAAGAGAGATATTATTTATGATCATAAGGGGAGTAGAGTGACTGCCAGGAAGAATTGTGGATAAGTTTTTAAATGTCACAAAAGAAACTACTAAATGTCCTTTCATTGGGATGCTGGGCATTGTGTAACCAGTCCTCTGGGAATTGTGTAATTCCGTGATTTGTGCATGTTTGGTTATCTTTAGATGGGTTTCATTTGTTTCTTGCTCATAGTTATGCAAGTGGTTCATTTTCATGGAAAAGAAAATGAATTTTGACAGGCAAAGATATCTATATATAGATATATTTAACATATGTAATAAATTTAGCATACATATACAAATTTAACATATACATGTTAAATTTACTATATTAGATATATAACATATATTAAGATATCTATAACATATAGATATCCTATATATTAATATACATATCTTAATATCTAATAATCAATATAGATTAACATATATCTTAATATATTATACATCTATTATATATTTTATATAATATATAAATAAATATTTAATAGATAATCTTTTATCTTTTATCAGAAGTTTTCCTTCAAAAGACACAACAGAAAAAGTGCTACAATTATAATTTTGGAACATATTAGTGCAACACATATGACTGATGATTATTGCATCCAGAATATAATATATAAAGAACCACTATGAAGCCCTAAGAAAACAACAGCCTCAAAAGTCATTTTATTTATTAGGTATTTGATGTATGACAATATTACTCCCAAACTCAGCAACTATAAAACAGTAAATACTCATTATCTCACAGATTCCATGGATCAGAAATTCAGGTGGGTACCTTTGACCTAGGGTCTCTCACAAAGCTGCCATCAAGGTGTCAGGAGATGCTGTAGTCTCCTTTGCAGGCTCTGCTAGGGAAGGATCCACTGTCATGCTATCTCATACGGTGGTTGACAGAATTTAGTTCTTGCCAGCCCATTGAACTGAGAGCCTCAATTCCTTGCATAAATTAGCTTGTGTTAAAAGTAAAATCTTGAAAATAATAATATGGTGTCAGAGCAAATATTATTAAATTAATTACATAAACCAGCACCATGTTTAACTTAGCAAAATATTAGGTCTAAATTATTTGCCTCCAGTGACCCCTGAAAAGGGTTTATATTTGTAGTTTGAATATAAGAAACTTAGAAATGCTAATCATTCCATCTGGAAATTAAAATCTTAAACTGCTAGATTAATGAGTGTTTTCAATGAACTCTAACATGCAGAATAGTAAAGACAGGAATTTGTTTTGATGAAAATAATTAGAATTTTTTTAAAACATTTTCAATACTGAGGTTGGATAAATCAAACATGATGCAGTATAATTTAGAAATACATCAATCTTCATTATAAAACAGAATGAAGCTAAATTAATTAAATGATGTTACTAAAAGTAGGAATTTAATTTTTTTTCACAAGTTTGTAAACTTAAAAATGAAGCAGCACCAATACATTGAACTTGTTTTCCTTCAAAAACACATTTCTAAATTTATAGCTTTCCTACTGCTTAAGATTGATAAGCAGTAAAACATGGGGTGCATTATGTAGAGACTTTTTACCTTTTTTGTAAAATATTACATACTCCAAACTCTTGTATTAGTCAACCTAACGATTATTCAGGTTTCATGTAGAACTATGATCAACTTTCTAAATGAGCACAGTGCAAAGCATTTGACTTTCAAAATGTTTTAAACATTTGATAACTACTTAAAATCTTAAATGGAATTATCTCCAACATGATGTATGTATTGGAGAACACGAAAAAGACATCTTATTCTTTTATATATAATAAGCTTGGGACTTGAGGGGTGAATAAGACTTACCTGATCCCTTCACTTAAAGATCGCAGTATATTAGGGAGAAAAAAAGACATATCATCAGGCAATCACTTATAATTGTGATTAGTGCAACTGAGAAAGAATAAAGTTGCTCCATACTATATAAAACTATAATTGATGATGCCCAGCTTAACCTGGGGAATCCCAGGAGGAAGCTCAGAGTAAATGAGCAGAAAAAATAAAGGAAAAGGGGATGTCATGGAGAGGGGGAATGTCTCAGGTGGGAAGCATCATGACCTTTCAGGAACTTAAAAGATAGACATGTGACTGGGACACAGAAATATGGAAGAGGGGAATAAAAGGAAGAGGTGGGGAAAGGGAACAGAGTTTGGTTCCTTTTTCCATTTTCAATCACTGTCCTGGTGAGATGCCGGTTACCTTTCCCTTAAGTGCTGTACCCACCTCCTCCAAAATATTTCTGCTTAAATTCAAACTGCACACAGCTCCCAGAATATGTTTTTCTTAGGCTTATTGCCATTGTGATAATTTATAGTGAAATATTGTACATTGTAACATACTTAATAATGCACATTGGGAGAATATGTAATAAGTCATTGGCCCTGCTTGATCTTGCTTTCGTGTCCTGCCTCTCAAATCTCACTACCTTGAATGTAAATGAGTTAAAAGTCCCATGTAAAAGACACAGAGTGGCAGGTTGCATAAAAAGGCAAGACTGTTGCACGTGGTGGCTCATGCCTGTAATCCCAGCACTTTGGGAGGCCGAGGTGGGCAGCTCACGAGGTCAGGAGATCGAGACCATCCTGACTAACACGGTGAAACCCCATCTCTACTAAAAATACAAAAAGTTAGCTGGGTGTGGTGGCAGGCATCTGTAGTCCCAGCTACTCGGGAAGCTGAGGCAAGAGATTGGTGTGAACCCGGGAGGTGGAGCTTGCAGTGAGCAGAGATCACGCCCCTGCACTCCAGCCTGGGCGACAGAGCCAGACTCCATCTAAAAAACAAACAAAAAACCAAGACTCAGCCATATGCTGTCTTCAAGACACTATTCTCACATGCAATGACACCCATAGGCTAAAAGTAAAGTAATGAAGAAAGATCTGTCAAGAAAATGGAAAACAAAAAAGAGAAGAGGTTGCTATTCTTTCAGACAAAACAGACTTTAAATCAACAATGATGAAGAAGGAGAAAGAAGGGCATTACATAATGATAAAGGGTTCAATTCAACAAGAAGATTTAACTATCCTAAAGATATAAGCACCAACACTGGAGCACCCAGATTTAAAACAAGTTCTTAGAGACCTATGAAGAGATTTAGATAACCATACAATAACAGTGGGAGACTTCAACATCCCACTTACAGTGTTAGAAAAATCATTGAGGTAGAAAACTAACAAAAATATTCAGAATCTAAGCTTGACACTTGACCAAATGGATGTAACAGACATCTACAGAACACTCCACTCAACAACAACAGAATATACATTCTCATCTGCACATGGCATATACGTTAAGATTGCCCACACACTCGACCCTAAAGCAATTCTCAAAAAAATTTTTAAAAAACTGAAATTATTTATTGATTTGTGTATGAACCAACCTTCCATCCCAGGCATAAACCCTACTTGATGGTGATGGATTAGCTTTTTGATGGGCTGCTGGATTTGGTTTGTAAGTATTTTGTTGAAAATTTTTGCATAAATGTTCGTCAAGGAAATTGGTATGAGGTTTTCTTTTTTTATTGTGTCTCTGGCAGGTTTTGGTATCGGTACGATGCTAGCCTCATAGAATGAGTTGGGGAGGAGTCTGTCCTTCTCAATTTTTTGGAATAGTTTTACTGGGAACGATGCTAGCTCTTCTTTGTAAATCTGGTAGAATTTGGCTGTGAATCCATCTGGTTGGGCTTTTTGTGATTGGTAGGCTACTGATTACTGATCCAATTCTATAGCTAATTATTGGTCTGTTTATGGAATCAGTTTCTTCCTGTCTCAGTCTTGGGAGGGTGTGTGTGTCCAGGAATTCATCCATCTCTTCTAGGGTTTCTAGTTTATGTGCATTAGAGTAGTCTCTGATCGTTCTTTGTGTTTCTGTGAGGTCAGTGATAACATCCCCTTTATAATTTCTAATTGTGTTCAGTGAAGTATTCTTTCTTTTCTTTATTAGTCTAGCCAGCAGCCTATCTATCATTAATTGTTTTTTAAGCAAACTCCTGGATTCATTAATCTTTGGAAATGCTTTTTGTGTCTTGATCTCCTTCAGTTCAGCTCTGATTTTTGTTATTTCTTTTACTCTGCTAGATTTGGAGTTGATTTGTTATTGCTTCTCTAGTTCTTTTAGTTGTAATGTTAAGTTGTTAATTTGAAATCTTTCTAACTTTTTGATGTGGGTGTTTAGTGCTATGGATTTCCCTCTTAACAAGGCTTAGCTGTGTCCCAGAGATTCTAGTATGTTCTAGATTTTTTTTTCTTAGGTGTCAAAGAACTCCTTGATTTCTGCCTAGGAATATAGCCAACCAGGAAGGTGAAAGATCTCTTTAATGGCAATTACAAAACACTGCTCAAAGAAATCAAAGATGACACAAAGAAATGGAAAAACATTTCATGCTTATGGTTAAGAAGAATCAATATTATTAAAAATGGCCATACTACCCAAAGCAATTTACAGATTCAATGCTATTCCTATCAAACTACCAATGACATTCTTCACAAAACTTGAAAAAAACATAACTATCCTGAAATTTATATGGAACCAAAAAAGGGCGCAAATAGCCAAAACAATCCTAAGCAAAAAGAACAAAGCTGAAGGCACTACATTACCCAACTTCAAACTGTCCTACAGGGCTGCAGTAAACAAAACATCAGGGTACAAAAGCAGACATACAGACGAATGGGACAGTTTAAAGAACCCAGAATAAAAGCTATACACCTAGAATCATCTGATCTCTGACAAAGTCAACACAAATAAGCAATGGGGAAAGGACTTCCTATTCAATAAATGGTGCTGGGATAACTGGCCAGCCATATGCAGAAGACTAAAACTGGACCACTTCCTCACATCATATACAAAAATCCACTCAAGTTGGATTAAAGACTTAAATGTAAAACCCAAAACTATAAAAACCCTTGGAGACAACATAAGCAATACCATTCTGGACACAGGAACTGGTAAAGACTATGGGACAAAGATGCCAAAAGCAATCGCAATAAAAGCAAAAATTGACAAAGGGCATCTAATTAAACTTAAGAGCTTCTGCACAGCAAAATAAACTATCAACAGAGTAAACAGTACAGAATGGGAGAAAACATTTGCAAACTATGTATCTGACAAAGGTCTAATATCCACAAATTTACAAGAAAAAAAAACCCCATTAAAAAGTGGACAAAAGACATGAATAGACACTTTTCAAAAGAAGAAATACATGCAGCCAACAATATGAAAGAAAGCTCAATATCACTGATCATCAGAGAAATGCAAATCAAAAACACAATGAAATACCATCTCACAACAGTCAGAAAGGCTATTACTAAGAAGTCAAAAAATAACAGATGCAGAGGTTGTCGAGAAAAGGGCACACTTATACACTGTTGGCGGAAGTGGCAATTAGTTCAGCCATTGTAGAAAGCAGTGTGGTGATTCCTCAAAGAGCTAAAAACAGAATTACCATTCAACCCAGCAATCTCATTACTGGATGTATACTCAAAGGAATAGAAATTGTTCTACCAGCACTATTAACAATAGCAAAACATGGAATCAATCTAAATGCCCATCAATGGCAGATTGGATAAAAAATAAATGTTAATATATATACACCATGAATACTATACAGCCATAAAAAAGAATAAGATCATGTCCTTTGCAGGAACATGGATGGAGGTACAGGCCGTTATTTTTAGAAAACTAATACAGTAACAGAAAACCAAATATTGCATGTTCTCACTTACAAGTGGGAGCTAAATGATAAGGACAAATGGACCAAAGAGGGTAACAGTAGACACTAGGTCCTACTTGAGGTGGAGGGTGAAACGAGGGAAAGTATCAGAAAAAACTAGCTATTGGGTAGTAGGCTTAGTACCCAGGTGATGAAATAATCTGTACAATAAATCCCCATCACACAAGTTTACCTCTATAACAAACCTGCACATGTACTCCTGAACCTAAAATGAAAGTTTAAAAAAGTGTGATACATATACACCATGGAATGCCACAAAACCATAAAAAATAATGAAGTCATGCCCTTTATTCCAATATGGATGCATCTGGAGGCCGTTATCCTCAGAGAATTAACACAGGAGCAGAAAACCACATACAGCATGTTCTCACTTACAACTGGGAACTAAACTTTGAGAACACATGGAAACAAAGAGGAGAACAATAGACACAGGAGTTTACTTGAGGTTGTAGGGTAGCAGAAGGGTAAGGATCAAAAAATTACCCGGGTGATGAAAATATTGTACACGAAATCCCAGTGACATGCAATTTACCCATGTGACAAACCTGCACATGTATCCCCTGCACCTAAAATAAAAGTTGGAAGAAAAAATTTAAAATAAAAATAAAATAGAAAAATAGTAATATGAGAACAACTTAACCATCCATTGAAGAATGAATCGGAAAACAAGATGTGGTATATGCATACAATTAAATATTATTTAGACTTAAAATAGAAGGAAATTCTGACACATGCTAGAACATAGATTAACCTTGAAGACATTATGCTTACTAAAGTAAGCCAGTCACAGAAAGGAAGATATTGTATGATTTTGCTAACATGAGGTTTCTAGAGTTGTCAAATGCGTAGAGACAGTAAGTAGAATGGCAGTTACCAGGGACTAGTGAGGGAGAGATACTGGAGAGTTAAGCATTTGATTGGTACAGAATTTCAATTGGGGAAGAAGAAAAAGTTCTGGATAGATGGTGGTGATGGTTTCAACATTATGAATATATTTAATGTCACAGAAACATATACTTAAATTGTTTGAAATGTTAACTTTTGTGTTATGTGTATTTTATCACAATAAAAAAATGTGTTTCATTCTGAATATATTTGGAAAGTAGAGTCCCAATCTGAGGTATTTTATGGGAGTATGAAAAAGAGGTTTGGGGTTAGGGCAAATAAAATTAATAGAGAAGTCAGCAAGAATTGGAGATTTGAGGTGAAAATCAGATTTTGTGTTGTGAGATTTTGTTGAGATTGAAGTGAAATGAACAACTGGATTGTTGTAATCGATTGCTAACTGCTTTTCCGGCTTCTGCTCTGGACTTAAGGTCTAATCTCAAAACAACAAAAGAGCAAACCTTATAAATTTAAGTCAGAGTGTTTACATCAATACTGAAAATCTCCACTAGACCCCGCACCTCATCCACAGTAAAATGCAAAGCTTTAAAGCAGATCTGCAAGGCTCTGCATGACCTGTCTCCATGTGCCCTCTAACTCTTCACATCACTCAGTGCTCTCCAGTCACACTTGACCTCCTCTAGTTTTTCTTGATTACCCCACATATGGTCTCACCTGAGGACTCTTATACTGGCTGTCTCCTCTGCCTGGAATGTTCCCCCCGCCCCCCCAATCCCCCTGCAGCTATTGGCTTGTTTATACATCCTTCAGATCTTTCTATTTAGCAGTCTTATTAGTGAGGTCTCACCTGACAGAATATACAATGAAAAGCCTCCCCTTCCTTGTTCCGGGACCTACTTTATTTTTTGATCTACTAATTACCAGATGGTGTACCATTTATTTACATATTTGTTTACTTCTTTTCCCTCATAGAGTTTAAGCTCCATAAAGGAAGAGATCTTCTATTTAGTTCACTCACTTATCTCCAATGCATAAAACAGTATCATATGTGACATCTGATAGCTTCTTTATACATTTGTTAAATAAGTAAATGAATGAGCTTTTTCTGACCACTCTAGGGATGTTTTCAGAACTGATTGTGTACTGCTCTTAATTTGTAGTAAAGAACTGGGACTGCTTGCCTCTCTACAGTTTTCTTTATTTATTATATAGTCCTAAAAATACTGTATTACTGATTTTACACCTAAGATATGAAACAAGCAATAGGTATTTACATTTTCAATTGTCCCATAAATGTAACTTTTTACAGTTTTGTTTGAATCAGGATCTAAACAAGGCCCTCACATTGTCATTGCTTAATAGGAGTTTTAAACATTCCCCTGGATTATTTTTTCTTTTTTTTGGGGGGGGGTGTGTGGTCAGGGGGCTTACAATTTTGTTGTTGTTGTTGTTGAAGAAACTAGGTCATTTGCTTATTGAGTTTTCCACAGTTTTAGTTTCACTGATTTCACCCTCATGGCGATGTTTAAAATGTTCCTCTGTCCCCTGTACTTCCTATAAATGTGTTTAAAAGGCCAGGAGTGGTGGCTCACGCCTGTAATCCCAGCATTTGGAAGGCCGAAGTGGGTGCATCACCTGAGGTCAGGAGTTCGAGACTAGCCTGGCCAACATGGTGAAACCGCGTCTCTACTAAAAATACAAAAAATTAGCTGGGTGTGGTTGGGGGTGCCTGTAATCTCAGCTACTTGGGAGGCTGAGGCAAGAGAATCGCTTGAACCCAGGAGGTGGAGGTTGCAGTGAGCCAAAATCGCGCCACTGTACTCCAGCCTGGGTGACAAGAGAAAAACTCCCTCTCAAAAAGCAAACAAACAAATAAAGAAATAAATGTGTTTAAATGTGTTCTTGAGTTGAGACTCAAGGTTTAGACTCGGAGTTTAATTATTATTGTTGTTATTTTTGGCAATACCACTTCAGTGGTGGTGAAGTGTTCTGTCAGCCGGCACTCAATATTTGGTTGTCTCACTTTCCAAAATAGGTGTTTTTTTAATGAAATAAGTCATTACAGATTCAGTTCATGTGTTCTCTTTTTCCCTTCTTTATTCTTTAGCTATGTTTCCTTTGTTGGGAATATATTCTTCCCATCCAGGTTTTCATGCTTTAATAATATATTTATGCATACATAAATAACCTCTTTTATATCAACACAATAACATTTATGTTACTATAAATGGTATCATATTTTATATTGGATACTAAAACTTACTTTTCCCACTAAAAGTTTTTCTTTCTATTATTCAAGTTAAAACATGTTTCTGTTTTTATCTATTTTAATAGGCATTCAGTATTCCATAATATGAATATGTTATGATATATTTGTTTCCCATTTAATTAATGCTACAATATTCTTGTAGGTATATGTGTATAGATATAGAATTACTCAGTCCTATAGGAGACATATTTTAAACTTTACTATATCCTGCCAAATTGTTTCCCAGTTCCTGATAACATTTCAAACACCCATCAGCATTGTTTTCCCAAATGTACAGCAACACTTGGCATTGTTAGATTTTAAATTTTTGCCAATCTGATATTTGTCAAATCCTTACCATTTTTGTTTTCCTTTGCATTTCCCTACTAATGAGTTGGAGCATCTTGATATGTTTGTCAGGTTCAGGGTTCTTTTTCTGTAAGTGATCTGTTCATACTATTTTTATCTGAGTTAATTTTTTTTAAATTAATTTATAGGAGTGCTTCATTCATTCTGAAAAACAATCCTCTCAGCTATTGCATTGAAATATCTTTTCCTAGACTTTATCTTGTTCTTTCACTGTGTTTATATTGTCCATTGTCAAAACAACGTATTATTTATCCCTCAAAATTTGTATTTTCATAGCTAGTTTAAAAAATGCTTACCTTCCTTAAATTCATAAAAAGTCATCTATATTTTTCATAAACATTTTAAGTTTTTTATTCAAATTTTAATTGTTTTTTTCTATGATGTGGCATATAAATCTTCTTTTAATTTTTTTCCATATAAATAACCAAAATGTCCTCAAACCAAACATTAAATTTTTTTTTCTTTTCCCATTGATGTGTAAAGCCACTTCTATGGTTTACCAATTTCCAAGATAATGTCGAGTCATGTCTGGGATCTCTACTCTATCGCATTCATCTAATTTTCTGTCCATATATACAAGTGCTATTTATAATTTCAGATAAAGAGATCATAATTTTTTTTAATCTAACAAAAGGCTCTGCTAAACATTAATGGTTCTTCTTACAGTCGACTTTCTCTATTTCCAACCATCTACAAATAAACTACTCCAGTTTTAACAGATTACTTCATCCATTTGTGTATCCTAGTGTAAATCCTAGCCAACATCCTGGAATTGCTGCAAGCAAACACATTTTATATTCCCTTTCTCTTAGACAAATTCCCCACCTGACATCCTCTTCCCTCCCTCTCCTCCTGGCCTAGCTGGGCCCCCACTTACATATTCATGGTTCACAAGAGTCCAACACATGTCACAGTTCACCAACTTTCCTGGATTATTCACTTGGTTTTCTTCCCTCATGAACATTTTTTTTTTCCTGTTGCCTTGTGAATTCTGAAGTACGTGTCACGACTGAAGAAACGATGAACATAATATCACAAATCTGGAAGTACTTATTAAAGGGCATATCTGATAAACACTGATCCTTCTGATTTAAAATTATACAATAGTCAAAAAGAGTGAAGGCAAATTTATCTGTGTAATTTAAATGCAAAAAGTTTAGCGGAAATGAAAATTACTATAAATATTTCCTTTTTAACTGCTTTTAGATTTATCTGTTGGACCTCCTTTCTAGTCTCTGACATTTTTTTGGCCAACTTTGCGCTAATATGTCATCAGTCAAGCCAGCACAACAAGGAAATCCTATTGTTGAAAAAAAAATTAAAGGCTTTAAAATATTGTTGATTGAGGAACATAGAAAACATCATTTAAAAGCCTTTTAAATTACCATTTCCTCCCTTGCTGCTAAATTTCCCTTTGTCTCATTTCACGCAGCTGGTCTGAATGATGACAGAGTGGTTTGTGATTATGTGGGTGACATTAGGCACTAGCTGAAATGGACACTAAAGGAAGAATCCAGCATCCTGAATTTATAATTCCTGCTACATTTGGCACTGCCCCAACTTTACAAACATGCAGCCCTCTTTTCCTCCCTCTCTCTCTCTCTTTTTTTTTCTGTGAATCCCATGGCCAATGAATGCTGCTATGGCAACGAAAGCTGGGGAAAGCCAGGGGGACCTTGGCTATAAAAAGAGTTTTCAGAACATCATGATAACTGGGAGCCCAGTGGCAGACTCTCAGGCAACAACATACTGTCACACATCTTGTCTAGAAGCAAACGCTTCTACAAAATTTATTTACCTGTGTTGTCGAATCACTTGCTACTGAATTCTAAGGACTCTTATTTCTATGATAGTTTTCATTTTCAATTATTGTATGGTTCATTCAAATCACACAGGTGCATTTCTACCAGTTATAAGACGCTTCCTAAAATAGACTCTTAGAAACTGAGCACAGCTGTCAAAATAATGTTATCGTCTTCAAGAATCTGTTTCAAAGATAGTTATACCAAAGAAATTTAAAAGTTATATTCCTATATTAGCACACTAAGTAGTTCATGCCAGTTTAGTAAATCAAATATTCCATACTGCTAGCTTAATAAGATGGGGAGTCATGCATGAAATGACTGCCAGGTTAATGACATAGGGAGCCATGCATGGCATGTATTTGCATATAATAGCACAGAATGTTCTCCTAAATCCTTTAAATTACTCATCAGTTCTTAAACAGGCATTTAACTAAATCTTCATTCAGAATCAGGAATTTTTTTTTTAAAAAGAAAGAAACACCTACATACTTGAAGTGATTAGATGGGAGCTAAACAAAACTTAAAGGATTATCTTTGGTTGGAAATTCTAGCCTTGGGAAAGGTTTACAGATCTGCATACAGAAATAAACACATCTCCAGGGCCAGAGTAGAGGCGAGGGCCAGCAGCAAGCCAGTTTCCCAGCACTGTCTTTATCATATGCCCAGTGAGTGTAGACCAGAAGTTTCACTTTTAGCCTCAGGAAAAAAAGGATGTATCTCTAAAGCAGTGCAAAAAATATAGATTACATCTAGAATTGTTTCTTATTTCCAGTGTTTTGATGCACCCAATTGTGAATAAAATGAACAGGTTTTCTTTCACTTGGCAATCTATACATTCAGGGTGTTAAGGAAATGTGTAACTGTTTATACAAACTAAGAAGACCGCATACAATCAGTACAGTTATGAACCCCACTGTTACTCAGAGGAAATCAGAAAGTACCCATGTCACACAAAGGCTATTTTCTCTATCTGAAGGTGATGGTTTACAAATAGCTTCATTAATCTCATAAATACTCATTGCAAAATAGGATGTATGTACACCTCTAGAAGCAAAGCATGTCCGAAGAACAAAGGCAAAGACAAAAAATGCAGATTCAGGTAACTGGTCTTCTCTTCCTCTCACATCTAGTAATAATGACAACTTATCATTGAGCACATTCTCTACCTCAGTGTGCCAAGTGCATTTTCTGTAGCCCTAACATTGACCTTCAGTGTAGTTATTATCTTCATTTTACAGACAGGGAAAGTGAGGTTCATAAAGATTAAATAACTAACTCAAGTGACAGTCTGAAGCCAGGATTTGAACTCTTTTGCATTTTCAATCCCATTTCCTTTCCACTAGCTACATTTTTTTTCTCCAAGGCAGAAATAATTAGCAGCAAATAAACTATTTCTTCAGTGAATAAAGAAAAATAAGCTCAATGATTTCTTTAAAAAGAGTGGTCTAGATTTTCTAGGATTCTTATATTGCCATCATGTGCTAATACAGAAGAGATGAATCCCAACACCAGTCACTTCTTATGGCATGGTTACTCTCTGTGGGAATTTTGGTTGTTTTTAGCTGATTAAGATTATAAGATAAATTGACAATGGGGTGCACTTTATGTTAATTATTATCTTAAAGCAATTCTAAACATGGTTCCAGAAATATAAAGCAAAAACCTACTCATTGACAAGAAAGGCAGAAAGTGTCTATGTAAATATTTACATGTGGTCAATGGGTTGACACAAGTCTATGAAGCAATGTTTTCTTTCAAGTATAGCCTTTCCTTAAGTGTTCATTATGTCTGATTGGAAAATGAGCTCTTTTCTGGTGAAATGGGTAGCCTTGCTGTCAGATAAAATAGTAGCCATAGCTATGACACGTGTGTCTCTGATTAAGGTGGAGTTGACAGCTGTTGAAACATAAATGATTTGCAGAACTTAATATTCTCCCAATAAACACAACTGTAAATATTTTTTAAGTTGTAAAATGTAGTAACACAAAATTATAAGAAATAGAGTGTTTTCTTTTACTTAAAGTTGCATAGAAAGAAATGCACTTATAAGTGAAGAAAACATAGGTATCTGATATGAGTCAGATTAAGGAGATACAAAAATAAATGAAGCATAGATTTTTGCCCTCCAGGAGCTCACGTCGAATGGAAAAAAAATAAACACTGGCAAGCATTTAATCTTCTAGATTCTGCAATAAATAGAGACATTGGAGCACACAGAGATAAATTTAGCCCAAGCAGTAGTAGGTGGTAGGGAGAAGAAGGAAGGTTTCCCAGGTGACACCCAAGTTGAAAATGACAGGATACAAAGGACTTAGGCAATTGTGGGGGAAGGGAGCATAGTGTGTCAACAGAAGAATTTAGAATACAATCCAGCCAGGAAATCAGGGGAATTACATGTAGCTCAGGTATGCCTGGTAGGGCAATGGTTGTGTCACGACTAGGACAGTGTTCACCTCTAGAAAACTCTGTAGTGGCATAAATGTTGAAACTCAGTGCTTAGTTTTGTTAAATGTAGTTACAATGGGCATGATTTTCTGATCCAAAAAATTAAGATAAATTAGGAGGAGACATTGTGTAGAGCGGGATAATCAGTTGAGATCTGATGTTTTCAAAAAATTTGCATTGTCTAATTGTTGTAAAAAGAAAGTAAATTTAGGCTGAGTTAGGTAACAAATTACATATAATCTCTGTTTTTGTAAAATTTAGAGATACTTGTTTCTTGTTGGCTTAACTTTAATGTTTTTCCTTAGACTGCAAATAAACGACATTGGGTTACTTATGATTATTTATTTATTTATTTATTTATTTATTTATTTATAACTTTCATTTTAGGTTCAGGGGTACGTGTGAAGGTTTGTTACGTAGGTAAACACGTTTCATGGGGGTTTATTTTACAGATTATTTAATCACCCAGGTATTAATCCCAGTACCTAATAGTTATCTCTTCTGCTCCTCTCGCTGCTCCCACCCTCCCCTCTCAAGTACATCCCAGTGTCTGTTGTTTCCTTTGTGTTCATGAGACTTTTTTTTTTTTTTTTTTTTTTTACTTTAAGTTCCAGGATACATGTGCAGAACGTGCAGGTTTGTTACCTAGGAATATGTGTGCCGTGGTGGTTTGCTGCACCTATTGACCCATCCTCTGAGTACCCTCCCCTCGCCTCCCAACACCAACAGGCCCTGGTATATGTTGTTCCCCTTCCTGTGTCCATGTGTTCTCATCACTCATTTCCTACTTATGAGTGAGAACATGTGGTGTTTAGTTTTCTGTTCCTGTATTAGTTTGCTGAGGATGATGGCTTCCAGCTTCATTCTTGTCCCTGCAAAGTACATGATCTCATTTTTTGTGGCTGCATAGTATTCCATGGTGTATATGTGCCACATTTTCTTTATCCAGTCTGTCACTGATGGGCATTTTGGTTGGTTCAATGACATTGCTATTGTAAATAGTGCTGCAATAAACATATGTGTGCAAGTGTCTTTATAGTAGAATGATGTATAATCCTTTGGGTATATAGCCAGTAATGGAATTGCTGGGTCAAATGGTATTTCTGGTTCTAGATCCTTGAGGAATCACCATGCTGTCTTCCACAATGGTTGAACTAATTTACATTCCCACCAACAGTGTAAAAATGTTCATATTTCTCCACAGCCTCGCCAGCATCTATTGTTTCTTAACTTTTTAATAATCACCATTCTGACTGGCATGAGATGGTATCTCGTTGTGGTTTTGATTTGCATTTCTCTAATGATCAGTGATGTTGGGCTTTTTTTTTCAATGTGTTTGTTGGCCACGTAAATGTCTTCTTTTGAGAAGTGTCTGTTCATATCCTTTGCCCACTTTTTGACAGGGTTTTTTTTTTCTTGTAAATTTGTTTAAGTTCCTTGTAAATTCTGGATATTAGACCTTTGTCAGATGGGTAGATTGCAAAAATTTTCTTCCATTCTGTAGGTTGCCTATTCACTCTGATGATAGTTTCTTTTGCTGTGCAGAAGCTCTTTAGTTTAATTAGATCCCATTTGTCAATTTTGGCTTTTGTTGCAATTGCTTTTGGCGTTTTCATCATGAAGTCTTTGCCCATGCCTATGTCCTGAATGGTATTGCCTAGGTTTTCTTCTAGGGTTTTTATGGTTTGGGTTTTACATTTAAGTCTGTAATCCATCTTGAGTTAATTTTTGTACAAGGTGTAAGGAAGGGGTCCAGTTTATGCATGTCTTGCTTGCTTTCTTCCACTCATGTATTAATTTTGGTTACGTAATAACCACCTGGAAAACCTCAACCCCCAAACAGAATCGGTGACCTAGATAATCTACATCTAATTTTACAGTACTCTTCACCAACCTACTATCCTAAATCAGGCAGCAATTATCCTGACTCTTTTCATCATTCTTCACCTTTCCTGTTTAGATAGTACTGTTGCTTCTAAAGTTTAAATACATAAACTTTATGTTTGTGTGTATTTACTCATATATATATATTTACTATTTTATATATTTTTACTGTTTATATATTTACTGTAAATATAGAGTAATTTTAAATTATTTTTATCTTGATAAAAGGCTAATAAACATCATGTAATTCTTTGAGAATTAACTTTTCATTTAATTATTGTATTACCATACAGCTAAGATTAATTCATAATTTTTTGTCACTGTATTTCATTCATTTTGACCACTATATATTATTCCATTGGGTGTGAATATATGAATATACCACATTTACCCTGTTTATGTGCTTTTCTGTTTTTCCAGTTTTCGCTATTGTGAACAGTGCCACTGTGAATATTTTACATGTCTTTGGTTAAACATGTGCACAAGTACTAGCTTTTATTTTGTTTATTTACCTAAGGCATAGAATTACTGAGTCATGGGGTAGGTAAACGTTGTGCTGTGGTAATGCCAGATTGTTTTCTAAATCACTGCATCAATTTTCCTCCAAAAAGTAGTGTATAATAGGTACTGTGAATCTACAACCGTTCCAACACTTGATATTGTCAGAGTTTATAATTTTTGCCAATTAAATGGGTATAAAAATGTATCCTATTGCATTCTTCCTATATATTTCCCTGATCATCAGAGATTGTTACTTTGTGTTTTATTGAACACATAGGTTTTCTCACACATATGTTTGGTGAAATATCTTGCCCACATTTTCTTGGATTTTTTTGAGTTCTTATTGGCATAAGAATACTTCATGCCTTTTTGATACCAATTCTTTGACAATAGTGAATATTGTAAATACATTTTCCTAGTTTGAAATGTCTTTTCATTTTCTTCAAGCTTTGCTTTTATAACCAAAAGTTTTTACTTGGAAAAGTTGCAGTTACTAATTCTTCCTTTTATGGTCAATTTTTTTCTGTTTTATTTTATAAATATTTCCCTAGCTTAAAGTTTAGGAGAAATCATCTATATTTTTCTATCAAGGATTTAAAGTATGAAATTGATTTTTGTATATCATGAGAGGTAGGAATTCAATTTTTTCATGTGTGTACTATTTTCCCAGCTTTATTTATTGAAGTTCTTCCTTACCCACTTTTCAGACACAATACACCTCTCGTGTATGAGTTCCACACATGTGTGGGTCAACCTCTGAGCTCTATGTTATTCTGTTAGTCTAATTGTCTATCTCTGCAATAGTATCACACTCTCTTAATCACCATAGCTTTATAAAAAAGTCCTGTTATCTAAATAATAAGTCCCCCCTTCATGCATATGCTCTCAGAATTCTTCTGGCAATTTTTCCCTTTAATCTTCTATATAAATATTATAAATGGGTTATCAAGTTTCTTTTTTTTTTAAGATTTTAACATGATTTGCCTTAAATCTATGCATCAATTTGAGAAAAACTAACATTTTTAAGATATAAAGATATATTATAGTCATGGTATATCTCCCCATTTATTTAAGTATTTCATATTTTTTAATACAGTTTTGTAATTTTACTATGGAGGTCTTAACATCATTTGTTAAATTTATTTCTGTATACTTATTATTGTTCCTTGGTTTTATCTTTATCTTTGCCCTTGATGTTCTTTGGTGAACCAAAAAGCCTTAATTTGACATAATCAAGGTAATTAATTTTTCACCTTTTCTCCTTTTGGGTTTTTGTTAAAGTGTTTCACAACTCTAGATTGCACGGATACTTTTCTACATTATATTCCATTCTCTTTGTAGTTTTATGTTTCTTATCAGTCTTTAATATAGTTGTAGTACACTTTTTCTATATTGTTAACTAGAAATTCAGTTTTGTTTTTTCTTCACATAATGATCTAGTAAAAATATTTCGTATTTCCTGCATGGATTTGTGATGACACTTTAATCATATATTAAATTTCTGTTTATAGAACAAAATAGTGACATTGATTTAATTTTTCTTTCTTAAGTTTTTATATCTACTTTCTTATTGACTGCAAGATGTAAGTGATTGACAAAAATCAAAATATACATTTAAAAAATGTTCAAGTGACATAGAATTGTACATATATATTGTTTACAACACGATGTTTTGAAGTACATACACACTGTGAAATAGTTAAATCTAGCTAATTAACAAATATATTGTCTCACAGTTATCATTTTCATGGTGAGAACATTTAACCTCCAATTTTTGCATTTTTCAAGAATTCAATGTATTGTAATTTACTGTAGTCACCATGCTATGCAATAGATCTCATGAGCTTATTCCTATCTAACTATAATTATATATCCTTTAACCAACATCTCCCCATCCTCCTTTTCCCCTGACTACCCCAGCCTCTGGAAACGACCATTCTACTCCCTGCTTCTATGAGATTAGCTTTGTTCAGCTCCACATATGAGTAAGATCATGTATTATTTGTCTTTCTGTGCCAGTCTTAGTTCACTTAACATAATGCTCTCTAGGTTCGTCCATGCTGATTTTATTTTTTATGGCTGAATAGTATTTCACTGTGTATATAGGTGAAATTTTCTTGATCCATTCATCTGTTGATGAATACTTAGGTTGATTCCATATTTTGATTATTGGAAATAGTGCTGCAGTAAACATGGGAGTGCACATATCTCTTTGACGTACTGATTTCCTTTCCTTTGGATATATACCCAGTTCTAAAATTGCTGGATCATATGGAAGTTTTATTTTTAATTTTTTGAGGAAACTCCAGACTATTTTTCATAATGGCTGTACTAATTTACCTTCTCAAAAACAATGTGTAGGGTTCCCTTTTCCCCACATCTGTTCCAACATTTGTTATCTCTTGACTTTTGACAATAGCCATTCTAACAGAAGTGAGGTAATATCTCACTGTGGTTTTGACTTGCATTTCTCTGATGATTAGTGATCTTGGGCATTTTTTCACATACTTGTTGGCGATTCACATGCCTTCTTTTGAGAAGTGTCTATTCAGATATTTTGCCCATTTTTTAGTCAGGTCATTAATTTTCTTACTGTTGAACTGTTTAAGTTTCTTATATATTTTGGATATTAACCTCTTATTGTATGTATGGTGTGCAAATCCTGTTCTGTGGATTGTCTCTTCACTCTGTTGGTTGTTTCCTTTGCTCTGTGAAAGCTTTTCAGTTTAGTTGTTCCATTTTTCTATTTTTGCTTTTGTCGCCTGTTCTTTTGTGGTCACATCCAGAAAATCATTGCCCAAACCAATGTCATGGAGCTTTTCTCTTAGATTTTCTTCTAGTAGTTTTCATAGTTTCAAGTATTACATTTAAGTCTTTAATCCAATTGAGTTGTTTGTTGTATTTGATGAGAGATAAGTGTCTGATTTCATTCTTATGCATGTGGATATTCAGTTTTCCCAATAATTTATTGAAAAAACTGTCATTTCACCATTATGTGTTCTTGGCACCTTTGATAAAAATAAGTTGGCAATAAAATTTCTGGGCTCTTTATTCTGTTCCATTGGTCTATGTGTCTATTTTTATGCCAGTGTCATGCTGTTTTGGTTATAACAGTTTTGTAATACATTTTGATATCAGGTAGTGCTATGGTAGTGTGATACCTCCAGCTTTATTATTTTTGCTAAAGATTGCTTTTGCTATTTAGGATCTTTTGTGGTTCCATAAAAAGTTTAGGATTTTTTTCTATTTTTGTGAAAAATGTCATTGGTATTTTGATAGGGATTGCATTGAATCTGTAGATAACTTTGTGTAGTATGAACATTTTACAATATTTATTCTTCTGATCCATGAACACAAGATGTCTTTCCATGTATTTGTTTCTTCAGTTTCTTTCATCAATGTTTCATAGTCTTCAATGGAGATTTTTCACCTCCTTCATTAAATTTATTCCTAAATATTTTATTTTTTGTAGCTATTATAAATGAGATTGTTTTCTTCATTTCTTTTTCAGATAGTTTGCCATTATTGTATACAGACATTACTGATTTTATGTATGTTGATTTTGTATGCTGCAATTTTGCTGAATTTACTTATTAGATTTAACAGGTTTTTGATGGAGTTAGAACACACATTTTAATGAAACCCATTATAATGAATTATCTATAAAAAGAGTTATGTGTTTTCGTTTATAAATGCCATCTCAGATTAATTAATAATGTTGCCTCAACTTGTTCTCAAGAGTGTCATTTTAAAAAATTAGGGGTGGTAAAAATTAAGCATTTATGAATATAATCACATCTTTGACCACTGAGCACTTTTGACTACTTTCACCATTTGGGACACCTGAGACCAACGGAAGCCAAATCTCACACTACAGTTTTGAACGGTTACCCATTCAAAATGATGGGAGCTCCTGAGCTTAACACTCAGTACTAAGCAAGTTAAAAATATCCACACATTAAAGTGAAATCTCAGAAAATCAAGGGAAAAGTAGAAAAACATTACATAGAAAGGAGAAACAACTTACCAGATTCCTTATAATCAACAATGAACAATTGAAGGTATTGGTGCAATATTTTGTAAAGTGTTGAGGGAGAATTAACTTTGTAGCTAAATCTCTATAGTTTCCAAAACTCATTATTCAAAAGTAAGTATGAATGCTCGGCCTGATGGCTCACGCCTGTAATCCCAAAACTTTGGGAGGCTGAGGCAATCGGACTGCTTGAGCCTATTAGTTCAAGACCAGCCTAGGCAACATGGCGAAACCCAGTCTCTACCAAAAAAATTCAAAAAATTAGCCAGGTGTGCTTGTGCACACCTGTAGTCCCAGCTATTTGGGAGGCTGGGAAGCTCCCTTGAGTCTGGGAGGTGGAGGTTGCAGCCGAGATCCTGCCACTGCGTCCAGCCTCAGTGACAAAGACTCTGTCAAAAAAAAAGAAAGAAAAAAAAAAGAGTAAGTACGAAATAAAGACTTTTCAGCCATACAGACTCGGATATTTCACAAGACTGGGTATTACTGGAAGGGATGGGCATGGGGATGGGGATGGAACCTAAGCTAGACTGAAAAGAAAATAATCAACCAAGATAGCAAGTAAATGAACCCAAGAAGTAGGCTGTGAGAAAAGAAGGCTAATCAAGGAAATCATTACATAAAATAAAACAAATAACAGTAAATATTTATTTAGAATTTACCATATCCAATTGTGTAATCACTTTAAATGATTTGATTTATTTAATCTTTCTACCACCCTAAGAGGCAGATATTATTATTCTCATTTATCAGATGTGAAAACTGAAAGGCAGAGGTCAAGCAACTTATTCAAAGTCACACAGCTAGTAGATGGTGAAGAATAGACATGAACCAAGGCAGTTTAGCTCTATGGCCTTTGCCCTTAACCAACCTACTCTATTACATCTCAATAAGTATAAAGCATAGGAGAACAATAATAAATAATTAAGATAAGATTTCTTACAGCAATTTCAAATACAGCTTCAGAAAATAAAAACACAGTAACCCAGTGGGCAAGAGAAAAGATGGGAAAAAGAGGGAAGGGAAATAAAAAAAATGTTTTTTGTCTTGAATAGTAATATACAGATATGGATTAGCTTTGACTATATTTTTTAAAGTATAATGTTGCTTATATTTTAATATTTAATAATAAAATTGGTTATAGTTGTATGTTTTGTGGAAAACCAATGAAAATATTAATAGAACACCTGATTACGGTGTTTCTTTTTTCTGTTTCTTTTATTCATTTTTCTTTCTTCTTTTCTTTTTTCCTTTTTTGTTTCTTTTTTCTTTACCTTCTTTATTATTGCTGTTGGCTATCCAGTAACTTAACTCTTTTTCTATGTCTGAGGGATTCTTAGCTATATGTGTTTTGTAGAAGTGGAGCTCTCCTTCTACCATAGGAGCTAAAATGATCTGATTGCTGCTTTATGCCCCTCAGCAGCTGGTGCAAAGGAACTCGGCTTAGGCCTGCCAAACACATGATCCCATTTAGGTCTTTGAATCTATAACAGTCTCCACAAAGAAGCAGAAATGGCAAGAACAACATCCAATTCCCAGGACAGCAATGACAGTGATGTAAGTAGCAGCATTCAGAATTGAAACCTGTTGACTATAAAGATATAAACTGTAGCATCAATGCTCAACTAAATGGTGATGATGGTGTGCTAAAGGGAATGCATCTGAGACATGGTTTAGATTTTGTCCTGCCTCTTTTTCTATCTTAGCATTCTATCCTTCTCAACAATTTTGGGAGCTTATCAATATTTCTTTCATTAATGCCTTTTCTGCTCAGATTATTAGAGTTTGTTTCTGCTGTTTGCAAATAAGGACCCTAATTAGTGCAATGTCTAAAACTGTAGAGAAAAAAATGAAAATAATAATAAAAAAAAGATCTAAAAGAAGGTGAAAAAAAACAAAGATGGGGAACAATAATCAAAAAACACAAGATAATATAGCAGAAATATGTCCAAGTACATCAGTAAAAATAAATGTGACTGGATTAAACCTAGCCTTTCCTTAAAAGTCTAAGACTTTTTTTTAAAAGGCCAAGACTCATAGAATTTTTCAAAAGTTAAGTTTATGCTATTTTTATTTACAAGAGTCTGACCAAAAAAAACATATACAATTTGAATGTAAAGAAATGAAAACATATATTCCAGAAAAAATGTAATTTAAAGTTCAGCATTCTTAGTTGCTTTCTAAAAGCAATAAAATTATTTTTCATTCCTTTTCACCTCTGCCTACATTTTTCATACAACATTGAACATTATTCCCATTATTTGTATCTGATAATGAGGCTCCTTGCTTTCTTACCTGGGATGGAAACAATTTTATTCGTAAACTTTCCTGACACCTCAGTTAAGTTAAAATGTTAATCCCTATGTACAATAAAACATATCATATTAAGCAAAGAAAATCCTAAAAATGTGAAACTTAGTTGAACTCAGAATCCTCTCATCTTAGACCTTCCATTGTGGAGTTCAGGCAAAAGAGAGTTGACATTATATTAACAGTGCATAGGAAGTAGACTATGGACCCTAAAACCAGAGAGACCTGGGTTTAAATCCAAGCTTTGCCACTGACTAGGTATGTGACATTGAATAAAGCTTTTGATTTTGCTGAGCCTAAGTTTCCTATGCACAAAATGGATATGAACAACTCTATTTGTAGAGATTTTATAAAGATTTAATTAGATAATTAATCAAAACAGTTGTTCTCAACCTAATTGGAATCACCTTGGGGACTTTAGCAAGTAATGTTGGCTGGGTCCCTTCCCTAGAGATTCTGGATGTAATTGATCTGGAATATAACCTGGGCTTTCAACTTTTCAAAAGCTACCCATATTATTGTAATGTACAGCTAAAGTTGAGAAACACTGATCTAAACATATAGTCTAGTTTATTGCATAGTATATAGAAAGCATGACAAAATTGTTACTAGAAAGATGATGATGAGGAGGAGGAGGAGGATGATGATGATGATGATGATGATGATGATGATGAAAAAGGTGATAAATTTCAGCTATAAATGTCTGGCACTGAAGTTGGCCTAGTGTGGTTATTCTTCCACAGAACTCAAGAGAAAAAGAAGTGATCTGGTTTGAATCTGTGTCCCCACCCAAATCTCAAATTCAATTGTAATCCCC
This sequence comes from Pongo pygmaeus, assembly GCF_028885625.2. Lineage (NCBI taxonomy): Eukaryota > Metazoa > Chordata > Mammalia > Primates > Hominidae > Pongo > Pongo pygmaeus. Next base: position 157,143,015 of record NC_085930.1, read on the forward strand.
TGTATTGGAATTTAGACCTGGTGAGAGGTGATTAGATCATGGGGGTGGATCCTTCATGAATGGTTGAGCACCATCCTTTTGGTGCTGTTCTCCTGATAGAGTTCTTATGAGATCTGGTTGTTTACATGTGTAGCACCTTCCCCTTCTCTTTCTTCCTACTGTTCCAGCCATGTGAAGATGCCTGCTCTGGCTTTGCCTTCTGCCATGATTAAAAGCTCCCTGAGGCCTCCCCAAAAGCAGATGCTGCTATGCTTCCCATACAGCCTGTGGAATCATGAATCAATTAAACCTCTTTACTTATAGACTACCCAGTCTCATGTATTTTTATATAACAATATGAGAATGGACTAATATAAGAAGTCACTTAGTATGGAGATTGCCAGAAACTTCATAGTAATACATGTGTACTATTTTAATAGCTTTTAATTTCTAATCCTCTACAACCTATGAAATAAATATTACAATGTTTTTCAGAGTGAAAAACGCTCATAGAGTTTAATTGTTTTACAAAAGATGATAGCTTAGGGAGCTAAACCAGAATGCAAATTTTAATCTATTTATCCCAAATTCAGTACTATTTCTATTATGTCACAGTTGTCCACAGTGGACAAAAGTGAACAGTTCAGCTTCTTCATAAACAGAATTTAGAAAAAATTTTCTAAGTCTGGAAAATACTCCAGAAATCACATGATGACTAGAGCAAAGGGTAAAATTGCTTCAGCCACTAAAGATCTCAGTAGGATACGAGTAGTTTGAAGCTAAAGACTATTTTTTATTTGTCATTATATCCCTAGTGACTTGCATAGTACTTGGCACTTAATAGGAGCTCAATAAATATTTGTTGAGTGGATACTCCAAGGCTCTAAAATAAACCATTTTTAGCAATTTAATGAAAGTTTAAAAAGAGGTGTTAATATCTGAAAATAAAAACTCTAAATTCTTACTTTCAGTGAAAATTAATGACCATAAGGATTTATTCCAAATATATCAATCCAAGAAAGTACTTGGAGCAGAAAACAGAAGTTACCATGCACCCTCTGTCTGTACATATATACACATACATATGCATATATATATAAACTAATTCAAAGAATATTATTTAATATATACAGACGTTACCTATATACTGATTTTTAAATTGCTTTACAAATTTTTTATTTTATCAGCAGAATAAGTCTATGATGCTTTCCTTCAGTTTCAACTAAGATTGATTGAAATTGGATGCGTGTTTTTTTAACTTCGAATACCATAAGATTACCTAAGATTTTGCCTACAAATAGAAAGTAAAAATCATTACTACTGCTAAGAAAGATGAAGTATAAAAATGTGAGATGGCTAAGATTAGAAAAAAACTTTTAATGAAAATGTAAGTAAGAAACAAACATTATTCAGAAAATAATTTTCTATGTAATATAAATTATTAATAATGGTTCTTTGGCTTATTATTGAGTCACCATAATATTAAATGTATAGTACAAGGGCTTACTGTGTAAATATTAAAATGTATAACATATATCACAATAATTTACATCATTGAGCTAGTGTCATTCTTTTATTTATCTTTTAGCTAGTGTTACTGATACAAAGAATTTAGGTGATGGCCATGTATGTTACTTTAAGATAGAAGAATGTGCACATCATTTCCTGGTGAAGTAAAATAAGAATTCAGATAGTTTTGAAATCATATTTCAGAATATAGTAATACTGTTTTCTGAGGGGCACGGGCAGGGCAGGGGGTATCATGTTCTATCCTCCACTTAGAGACAGGCATTTAGTAGTAACATGGAAAGTTCACATGATATCCCACAATTTAAAAGGTCACATGATTTCAAAATCTCTGGCCCTTAGGGTACTCAGGTAAGGCTTCATGTAAAAGCAGGATTAAGCTCGACCTGAAGGCAGTAAATAATTTAATTGGGAAACGAAAATGGGTTGGAAATTCCAAGCAGTAGAAAAACATGCTCGAAAGTAACTCTGTTATAAGTTATAGAGAGAAACAACAAAGAGGTCTTCTTAAGTAAAGAATGGAAGATAGGCTTGGAAGTATTAGAACCAGAAAGAGGATTTTGAACAGAAACTTCAAAAGATTCAATTTTATCCCAATTGCTAATTAACAACCTGTATCACAGGGGATAGACTAAGGTATGAAGAGGTTTAAAACAAAAATGTTAGTTCCTTAAAATAAAAAGTTTTTTGCAGGTTCTTGCTACATGTTCATCTCAGGTTGGTGAGGGGTCTGCTTCATGTTGTCCTCAATCAGGGATGCAGCCTGAACCATCAAAAACGTTTCCACCATCTAAAATGTCACCATGGAAGGGGGACAGGGAAGAGATATGCATACACAGGCTCTGCTATGGTTTGAATGTTTTTGTTTCTCCCTAAATTTATGTTGAAACTTAATCCTCAATATGACAGCATTAAGAGGTGAAGCCTTTTGGGAGGTGATTAGGCCATGGCAGCTCCATCTTCATGAAGGGATCAGGGCTTGCAGGGGCTAGTCCATTCCCCTATTTTGCCATTCTGCCTTGCCCCATGTGAGGACACAAGGTTCACCCTTCTACCATATAAAGATATAGCAAGAAGTTCCTCCTCAGATATCAGACTTGCTGGTGCCTTGATCTTGGACTTTCCAGCCTCCAGAACTGTTTGAAAATAATTTCTGTTCTTTATAAACTAACCAGTCTATGTTATATTGTTACAGTAACACCAAAGGTCTAAGGCTTTTCAAGGCTACTATCTAGAAGTGATATCTATTCTACTCACATTTCATTGACTAAAGCAAATTACATTATTATATCTAATTTCACAGAAGTAGGGAAAAGTAACCATACCATGTGCCCAGAGGAAGGAGAACTGGAAATACTGATGGAGAGCACTAATGATCACTTAGAATGTCTGATGCTTTTGGTCAGGTACTATATTATGTAATTAAAAATTTGTTCTGGAAAAACACTTGGTTGTAGAATGCAAAGTAAAAGAAAGGGACACATCTGGAGATAGGGAAGCCTATTATTGCAACTATCTAAGTTTAACAATAAAAATCCAAACTGGGGAAAAGAAAGGAAGCATCACAGTGAGAGATATTATGGAGGAATAAATGTGAAAAATCTGTTAATTGACAGGCATAAAGGAAAATAAAATTTTGAAGATGATTAAGATATTTCAAGCCTTGGTAAAAGATGTTTCTTTTTAAAATAAAGTTCAAGGAAGCCACTTTGGGAAAAAGATGGTTTAGTTTCATACATAAGTACTGTCAGATGGAAGAATAAGAATGAAGGAAGACTGGGCTGCTGGGGAATTTGAGGTGTAATGTGGTCTCATTGGAAGTGTCAGCTGATCCTGTGTGAAGTTCTGAATACCAGATGACTTTTCAGAATAGTCCTGCTTTAGGGTGAGAAGGCTGGCCCTTTAAACCTGTGAGGGGGATGCCCATGGTCAAAGTGGCTCTCCTGGCTGAGACAATTCCTGAAGAGGGCTGACTGTTGGTGCACATCACAGCATCTGCTGCAATTACAGGTGCCTGCATTTAACATATGTGAAGATGAGAGAAAACTTCAGAAAAAGATGTTCAGAATACCTAAAGGAAATATAAATATTTTGTGAGGTAAACTATTTTCTTAGGATTGGAATTCCCATAGGTTAAACTTTCACTGATCTGAGCTGACCCTATGTATAATTCACAAGCATGATATTCCTTGGGGAAAAATCATAGACCATGGCCTCCATGTCAAGCAGCTTGAAAAGTACATGGGGATTCAAGCTATCAGACCTCTTGTTATCTTAATAGCTCATTCAGGATTCACCTCTGAGATTTTAATCAAGCACCTGTGCTATGTGGAGAATAGCAAGCTGGTCATAGCAAAATCTGGAGTAGACAGTTTCATTTCTTGAGTGATTTAATTAGTATCTGGCATTTCACATTAATTGGAAGTTCAGACAATGAGGCATTGTTTAAAACAGTGAGAAATCTTTGGCATAATTATTCAAATATTAGGTGTGCTTATCATTGCACAAAGGTGGAGATCAAAAACACGGAGGCAAGATTTGTTTAAAGATTGAGGGAGAAGAAGTACAGCCTAGTGGCTATATTTCATAATAATGTATTGCATATTTAAAGTTTGCTAAGAGAGTAGATCTTAAGTATTTTCACCACACACAAAAAAGATAACTCTGTGAAATGATAGATTTATTAGCTTGATTGCGCTAACAATTTCTCAACGCATATGTTTATCAAAACACCACATTATACACCTTAAATATATTTTTTATTTTTCAATTGTACCTCAATAAACCTGGAAAATACAATAAAGAGAGAAGGATGTATTAGGTAATTACCATATTAAGAGACATAAATCTAAACAAAAAAGAAAAGGGGGGTGGAGCCAAGATGGCCAAATAGGAACAGCTCCAGTCTGCAGCTCCCAGCATGTGCGACGCAGAAGACGGGTGATTTCTGCATTTCCAACTGAGGTACCGGGTTCATCTCACTGTGGAGTGCCAGACAGTGGGTGCAGGACAGTAGGTGCAGCACACTGTGCATGAGCCAAAGCAGGGCGAGGCAGCACCTCACCTGGGAAGCACAAGAGGTCAGGGAATTCCCTTTCCTAGTCAAAGAAAGGGGTGACAGATGGCACCTGGAAAATCGGGTCACTCCCACCCTAATACTGCGCTCTTCCAACGGGCTTAACAAACGGCACACCAGGAGATTATATCCCACACCTGGTTCGGAGGGTCCTACGCCCAGGGAGCCTCGCTCATTGCTAGCACAGCAGTCTGAGATCAAACTGCAAGGCGGCAGCAAGGCTGGGGGAGGGGCGCCTGCCATTGCCCAGGCTTAAGCAGGTAAACAGAGTGGCCAGGAAGCTCGAACTGGGTGGAGCCCACCACAGCTCAAGGAGGCCTGCCTGCCTCTGTAGGCTCCACCTCTGGGGGGAGGGCACAGACAAACAAAAGACAGCAATAACCTCTGCAGACTTAAATGTCCCTGTCTCACAGCTTTGAGGAGAGTAGTGGTTCTCCCAGCACGCAGCTTGAGATCTGAGAATGGGCACACTGCCTCCTCAAGTGGGTCCCTGACCCCCGAGTAGCCTAACTAGGAGGCACCCCCCAGTAGGGGCGGACTGACACCTCACACGGCCGGGTGCTCCTCTGAGACAAAACTTCCAGAGGAATGATCAGGCAGCAGCGTTTGCGGTTCACCAGTATCTGCTGTTCTGCAGCCACCACTGCTGATACCCAGGCAAACAGGGTCTGGAGTGGACCCCCAGCAAACTCCAACAGACCTGCAGCTGAGGGTCCTGACTGTTAGAAGGAAAACTAACTAACAGAAAGGACATCCAGAGCAAAAACCCATCTGTACATCACCATCATCAAAGACCAAAGGTAGATAAAACCATGAAGATGGGGAAAAAACAGAGCAGGAAAACCGGAAACTCTAAAATTCAGAGCACCTCTCCTCCTCCAAAGGAATGTAGGTCCTCACCAGCAACGGAACAAAGCTGGATGGAGAATGACTTTGACGAGTTGAGAGAGGAAGGCTTCAGAAGATCAAACTACTCCGAGCTAAAGGAGGAAGTTCAAACCAATGGCAAAGAAGTTAAAAACTTTGAAAAAAAGTTAGACGAATGGATAAACTGGAATAACTAATGCAGAGAAGTCCTTAAAGGACCTGATGGAGCTGAAAACCACGGCACGAGAACTACGTGACGAATGCACAAGCCTCAGTAACCGATGCAATCAACTGGAAGAAAGGGTATCAGCGATGGAAGATGAAATGAATGAAATGAAGCGTGAAGAGAAGTTTAGAGAAAAAAGAATAAAAAGAAACAAACAAAGCCTCCAAGAAGTATGGGACTATGTGAAAAGACCAAATCTACTTCTAATTGGTGTACCTGAAAGTGATGGGGAGAATGGAACCAAGTTGGAAAACACTCTGCAGGATATTATCTAGGAGAACTTCCCCAATCTAGCAAGGCAGGCCAACATTCAAATTCAGGAAATAGAGAACACCACAAAGATACTCCTCGACAAGAGCAACTCCAAGACACATAATTGTCAGATTCACCAAAGTTGAAATGAAGGAAAAAATGTTAAGGGCAGCCAGAGAGAAAAGTTGGGTTACCCACAAAGGGAAGCCCATCAGACTAACAGCGGATCTCTCAGCAGAAACTCTACAAGCCAGAAGAGAGTGGGGGCCAATATTCAACATTCTTAAAGAAAAGAATTTTCAACCCAGAATTTCATATCCAGCCAAACTAAGCTTCATAAGTGAAGGAGAAATAAAATCCTTTACAGACAAGCAAATGCTGAGAGATTTTGTCACCAGCAGGCATGCCTTACAAGAGCTCCTGAAGGAAGCACTAAACATGGAAAGGAACAACCAGTACCAGCCACTGCAAAATCATGCCAAATTGTAAAGACCATCAAGGCTAGGAAGAAACTGCATCAAATAACGAGCAAAATAACCAGCTAACATCATAATGACAGGATCAAATTCACACATAACAATACTAACCTTAAATGTAAATGGGCTAAATGCTCCAATTAAATGGCACAGACTGGCAAATTGGATAAAGAGTCAAGACCCATCAGTGTGCTGTATTCAGGAAACCCATCTCACATGCAGAGACACACATAGGCTTAAAATAAAGGGATGGAGGAAGATCTACCAAGCAAATGGGAAACAAAAAAAGACAGTCTAGTCTGCAATCCTAGTCTTGGATAAAACAGACTTTAAATCAACAAAGATCAAAGGAGACAAAGAAGGCCATTACATAATGGTAAAGGGATCAATTCAACAAGAAGAGCTAACTATCCTAAATATATATGCACCCAATACAGGAGCACCCAGATTCATAAAGCAAGTCCTTAGTGACCTACAAAGAGACTTAGACTTCCACACAATAATAATGGGAGACTTTAACATCCCACTGTCAACATTAGGCAGATCAATGAGACAGAAAGTTAACAAGGATATCCAGGAATTGAACTCAGCTCTGCACCAAGCAGACCTAATAGACATCTACAGAACTCTCCACGCCAAATCAACAGAATATACATTCTCCTCAGCACCACATCACACTTATTCCAAAATTGACCACATAGTTGGAAGTAAAGCACTCCTCAGCAAATGTAAAAGAACAGAAATTATAACAAACTGTCTCTCAGACCACAGTGCAATCAAACTAGAACTCAGGATTAAGAAACTCACTCAAAACCACTCAACTACATGGAAACTGAACAACCTGGTCCTGAATGACTACTGGGTACATAACGAAATGAAGGCAGAAATAAAGATGTTCCTTGAAACCAATGAGAACAAAGACACAACATACCAGAATCTCTGGGACACATTCAAAGCAATGTGTAGAGGGAAATTTATAGCACTAAATGCCCACAAGAGAAAGCAGGAAAGATCTAAAATTGACAGACTAACATCACAATTAAAAGAACTAGAGAAGCAAGAGCAAACACATTCAAAAGCTAGCAGAAGGCAAGAAATAACTAAGATCAGAGCAGAACTGAAGGAAATAGAGACACAAAAAACCCTTCAAAAAATCAATGAATCCAGGAACTGGTGTTTTGGAAAGATCAAAAAAAAATGATAGACCGCTAGCAAGACTAAGAAGGAAGAAAAGAGAGAAGAATCAAATAGATGGGCAACAAAAAATGACAAAGGGGATATCACCACCAATCCCACAGAAATACAACTACCATCAGAGAATACTATAAACACCTCTACGCAAATCAACTAGAAAATCTAGCAGAAATGGATAAATTCCTCGACACATACACACTCCCAAGACTAAACCAGGAAGAACTTGATTCTCTGAATAGACCAATAACAGGCTCTGAAATTGAGGCAATAATTAATAGCTTACCAACCAAAAAAAGTCCAGGAGGAGATGAATTCACAGCCGAATTCTACCAGAGGTGCAAGGAGGGGCTGGTACAATTCCTTCTGAAACTATTCCAATCAATAGAAAAAGAGGGAATCCTCCGTAACTCATTTTATGAGGCCAGCATCATCCTGATACCAAAGCCTGGCAGAGACACAACCAAAAAACAGAATTTTAGACCAATATCCTTGATGAACATTGATGCAAAAATCCTCAATAAAATACTGGCAAACCGAATCCAGCAACACATCAAAAAGCTTATCCACCGTTTTCAAGTGGGCTTCATCCCTGGGATGCAAGGCTGGTTCAACATACAAAAATCAATAAACATAATCCAGCATATAAACAGAACCAAAGACAAAAACCACATGATTATCTCAATAGATGCAGAAAAGGCCTTTGATAAAATTCAACAACCCTTCATGCTAAAAATTCTCAATAAATTAGGTATTGATGGGATGTATCTCAAAATAATAAGAGCTATCTATGACAAACCTACAGTCAATATCATACTGAATGGACAAAAACTGGAAGCATTCCCTTTGAAAACTGGCACAAGACAGGGATGCCCTCTTTCCCACTCCTATTCAACATAGTGTTGGAAGTTATAGCCAGGGCAGTCAGGCAGGAGAGGGAAATAAAGTGCATTCAATTAGGAAAAGAGGAAGTCAAATTGTCCCTGTCTGCAGATGACATGATTGTATATTTAGAAAACCCCATCGTCTCAGCCCAAAATCTCCTTAAGCTGATAAGCAACTTCAGCAAAGTCTCAGGATACAAAATCAATGTACAGAAATCACAAGCATTCTTATAGACCAATAACAGACAAACAGAGAGCCAAATCATGAGTGAACTCCCATTCACAATTGCTTCAAAGAGAATTAAATACCTAGGAATCCAACTTACAAGGGATGTGAAGGACCTCTTCAAGGAGAACTAGAAACCACTGCTCAATGAAATAAAAGAGGATACAAAGAAATGGAAGAACATTCCATGCTCATGGGTAGGAAGAATCAATATCGTGAAAATGGCCATACTGCCCAAGGTAATTTATAGATTCAATGCCATCCCCATCAAGCTACCAATGACTTTCTTCACAGAATTGGAAAAAACTACTTTAACATTCATATGGAACCAAAAAAGAGCCCGCATAGCCAAGTTAATCCTAAGCCAAAAGAACAAAGCTGGAGGCATCACACTACCTGACTTCAAACTATACTGCAAGGCTACAGTAACCAAAACAGCATGGTACTGGTACCAAAACAGAGATATAGACCAAAGGAACAGAACAGAGCCCTCAGAAATAATGCCGCATATCTACAACTATCTGATCTTTGACAAACCTGACAAAAACAAGCAATGGGGAAAGGATTCCCCATTTAATCAATGGTGCTGGGAAAACTGGCTAGCCCTAAGTAGAAAGCTGAAACTGGATCCCTTCCTTACACCTTATACAAAAATTAATTCAAGATGGATTAAAGACTTACATGTTAGACCTAAAACCATAAAAACCCTAGAAGAAAACCTAGGCAATACCATTCAGGACATAGGCATGGGCAAGGACTTCATGTCTAAAACACCAAAAGCAATGGCAACAAAAGCCAAAATTGACAAATGGGATCTAATTAAACTAAAGAGCTTCTGCACAGCATAAGAAACCACCATCAGAGTGAACAGGCAACCTACAGAATGGGAGAAAATTTTTGCAACCTACTCATCTGACAAAGGGCTAATATCCAGAATCTACAAAGAACTCAAACAAATTTACAAGAAAAAAACAACCCCATCAAAAAGTGGGCAAAGGATATGAACAGACACTTCTCAAAAGAAGACATTTATGCAGCCAAAAAACACATGAAAAAATGCCCATCATCACTGGCCATCAGAGAAATGCAAATCAAACCACAATGAGATACCATCTCACACCAGTTAGAATGATGATCATTAAAAAGTCAGGAAACAACAGGTGCTGGAGAGGATGTGGAGAAATAGGAACACTTCTACACTGTTGGTGGGACTGTAAACTAGTTCAACCATTGTGGAAGTCAGTGTGGCGATTCCTCAGGGATCTAGAACTAGAAATACCATTTGACCCAGCCATCCCATTACTGGGTATATACCCAAAGGATTATAAATCATGCTGCTATAAAGACACATGCACACGTATGTTTATTGCGGCACTATTCACAATAGCAAAGACTTGGAACCAACCCAAATGTCCAACAATGATAGACTGGATTAAGAAAATGTGACACATATACACCATGGAATACTATGCAGCCATAAAAAATGATGAGTTCATGTCCTTTGTAGGGACATGGATGAAGCTGGAAACCATCATTCTCAGCAAACTATCGCAAGGACAAAAAACCAAACACTGCATGTTCTCACTCATAGGTGGGAATTGAACAATGAGAACACATGGACACAGGAAGGGGAACATCACACACCGAGGCCTGTTGTGGGGTGGGGGGAGAGGGGAGGGATAGCATTAGGAGATATACCTAATGCTAAATGACAAGTTAATGGGTGCAGCACACCAACATGGCAGATGTATACATATGTAACAAACCTGCACGTTGTGCACATGTACCCTAAAACTTAAAGTATAATAATAAAAAAAGAAGAAAAATGTTATTCTAAAAAATATCAAACCAGCTTGTGTTATTTGTTTCTATTTCGATAAAATTTTGTTTATATGTATGTATCAAAGTAAGAAAAACATATATGAATATCTCCTGGTATATAGGGTTATCCATGGTGTATGAAGTGAAGAAAAGCAAAAGCAAGCTGAAAGGAAATGTGTATATTATTCTACTGTTTGCAAATAAAATAACCAATCAACCAACCCAAAACTCCAGTTTTTTTTTTTTTACTTATATGCCTTATATTCATTTGTGTGAGCGTAGAAGAGTAAACTTGGTAATCTTATGAAAATGGGGGTGAAAAGGATGTGATAATTGGAATTTTAATCACATTGTTGTTGTATATTATTTCACCAGTTACAACACAGAAGTATACATTTTCTAATTTGAAAAAATCATATAAAGAAATTCATGTAGATTTAAAAAAGATAGAATGATGCATGAAGCGTATTCTGAAAGCTGAATTTTAGAACAACTTTCTAAAAGCAAACCAGACAGCCATTTAGAAGAACCAAACACCTTGCAGGAGTTTGACATCCAGAAAGAAACAAGCATATATGGTACAGGAATAAATAAGGGTTCTTTTTCTACAGCAAGCAAGTCAGTCTTGCTCTAAGGTAGCAATCTGAGCTAATCAGCCTGTCCTATCCATATAGGGCCATTCAGAATAGATAATTTGTTTTATCAAAAGCGGTGAAATGAAAAGAGGAAATAAAGATTGATTTTATGAATTGCCAGGGTTAGTTTTGTTAGAAAGAATTTGTTTTAGATGTTGCCTTATCAAGTTATTTGGTTCAGTAAGCGTTGCTCCATAGGAGTTGTTTAAAAATTTTTGAAACAGTGTAAGGTTATTACAAAAATATAAAGCAGAAGCTTTTTCAGATTGGGAGCTATGACAGCAGAGGAAAATCATAATTGGAAGCAGAGAAAGGAAAGATACTGGATTAACTGATGATTCACAGTAGACTAAAAGATCCTAGAAGTCACTATTAAAATTCCACAAGTGGATCCCATTCTGGAAGTGGGAAAACTGAGCATTATAAAGATGTCTGAATAATGAATTATAGCAAAATTGTAAAATAGCATAAATTAAAATCAAATAGGACACATACATAAAGATGCCACTAAATTTCTCTCAGTGTTTAGAAAATTTAAACTTTGTAATAATATTTTAAAATGTCCCCAAATGTTAGCTTTTCTAGCTTACAGATTAATTGAAAGTTTTCTTTCAAAAATGAATTGTGCTTAATCATGTCCCTTAGAGCTTTCTTCATCAAAAATATCTACTAAATTCAGTTCTGTCTTATTTATCTGGCTCCTACATAGCCAGGCCTCCAGTTTTTCTGGATGGATTTAGTGTACAAGTAAACCTGTTTTCTTAAAAATGAGGCCAATACATAAGAAGAAAATTCTATTAGGGAAAAGCACCTATAATCTTAGCTGAATGATCTAAAAAAAATTACATCCACTTTTCATGAAATGAAAACCACAGGACTTCATAAATTCTTTCTTTGTAGAGGACAACTTGGTGTATCTGAAAGCATGTTCTGTCTGTACAATATATAAAAACAACTCAGAACAGCCTGGGCAACTCAGCCAAGGCGAGAAGAGATCCCACTGTGCAAACTTAAGTCCTGTGCAGACAATTCCAAGATTATTTATTGCACCTTGGTGTTAAAGGGAATGAAAGCGACTAATTGTGCATAATCATTTTCAAATGTCTTCCACATCAAATATATCCACTAAATTCAGCACTACATGATTTTTTTCTCACTACCAACTACCCAAGTGTCTAGATTATGTGGATTGATTGTGGGTGTAAACTTCTGAGTCCCACACTGGGCCAAACACTATGCTAGGCACCTTCACACACATCATATAATTCAGTAGATAGCACAGTCCTCCCCCATAGGCTTCTGTCTCCCAATTTTATAGATGAACAAGCTGAAGACAACAAATGTTAAGCAACTTGTCCAAGGTCATACAATTATTTAGTGACTGCATTAGCTTTTGAGTCTTAGTAAGTGTGCTTCCAATGCCCAGATTATTTCTACTGTATAATGCTATCTCTAGGAGGTTATAATTCAAGGTGCCTCTTCTTTTTTGCATTTAAAAGATCAAAATGATTAGGCCGATCTCTTAGCTTTCTTTTATTCCTACTCAGGAGAAGGATGGACTAATGAGCTAGAGTGACCAGTTAATGAAACCACTGGTGATTTAATGAAGACACCGCTGAGACATTTTACAGAATGACCAAATTCACTATATTTCATTACATTTAAAAAAACTCTATAAATATGCATGTATACATAATTTTACATAATTATATAAATGGAATCCCCCTTCTCATCAGCCACTACCAGACACTCATCTTCACCTAGAAACCTCCTCCACGTTCACTCTACAACACTTGGACATTTGTTGCTGGTTTTTGAGGTACAACATTTTTTTTTATATTCCTCTCTGTTTTCTTTCTCATCATCTTCCCCTCAGGGAACAGTGTCTATGTAAATAATCTACTACATATCCATTTATAGTTTTTCATATTCATATCATTATATGAAACATACATCTATGAATATTCATATTCAACATTACTTATAATATCTATAAATATAAGAAGTTATGTTCTTCTTTTATAAATATTGGATCATATCATGCCTACTTTTCTTCATTCTACATTTTTTAATCAATAATAACCTAGGACATGACTGGGCATGGTGGTTGATGCCTGTAATCTCAGCACTTTGGGAAGGTGAGGTGGGAGGATGGCTTGAGGCCAGAGGTTTAAGACCAGCCTGAGCAACATAGCACAACTGTTTCTGTGAAAAATAAAAATTAGACAGGCATGGTGGCATGCGCATGTAGTCCTAGCTATTAAGGAGGCTAAAGTGGGGGTATCACTTGAGTCCAGAAGACTGAGGCTGCAGTGAGCCATGATCATACCACCGCACTCCAACCTGGGTGACAGAGAGAGATCCTGTCTCCAAACAAGACAAAATAATAAAAAATTAATAATAATATTTAGGGCAAACCCCTCTAAGTATACTAGTATACTCTCTGAGTCATTATTTTTAGTGTTTTTATTATACTTACCAATGCAGCAATAAATATTCATGTATGTATATTTTTATTTGCTGATGTTTTTATTTCTATGAAAGAGATTCCCAGGAGTTCTAACCTGGAATATAGTACATGTGGTCTTGATTTTAACCAGTGTTATCAAATATTTTACAAGAAGGCTGTAATTATTCACATTACCAGATAACATTTATGAAGAATATCCTTTTCTCTAAATATTCCTGGCAGCACTAGTTAAGTTTTGATAGGAATAAAATGACACAACACTGTTACTTTGATTTAAATATCCCTTGCTACTATAATATTTGGACATTTTTGACAAGGTTTGTTCACATAGATTTAGTTCTTGTTTATTTTTTATGAAATTGTTTATTTTCTTATTTTATAAGTTTTTAAATATGGTTCATAACCCTTTGTTCAAAAAAGATACATGGAACTGTTCTGTTTTTATTACAAAAGCCTATCATTTATTTACTATTGGGGTGTCTGGCCGAAGTTTTAAATTCAATTTAGTCAAATAAGTCTTTCCTTTTTAAAATGTTTGTATCTTCTGCCTTGTTTAAAAGTTTCTCCTGATCCTATATTGTCAATATTATCACTTACATGTCCTCTGAGATTATTGTTGCCTTATTTTTTTCTACTTAGATACTTAATTTAATCTGGCAGTTAAGAATTATATAGAAATTTTCTAGATAAATAACAATTTGCTGCTATCATTTATTAAATTCATCATCCTTTCCTGCTTAATTAAAATGTTCACCTTTGTTGTACATTAAATTCATAAACATTCTGGTGATGAGAATGCAGGAAAACACTACCCCGAAATATGATACCTCGGAAATTGAGAAAACAGCAGAAGTAGGAAGGCTGCTGTCATCTTCCCCTCGCCTTTCACACCTGAAGCAAGCCAGAAAACCTAGGAAGGTCACTTTCTGATCTTTTCCCTCCCTTCTTTCCAAAGACTCTCTTATGACAAGTGTCCTTTCTGATACCTGGAGAAGAGAAATGTCATACAGAGATGCCAAGAATCTGGACAAACTTTTGTTACTCCCAGTGTATTACCATTAGATCACACTCCCTTTTGTTCACACTTCTACACAACTGCCCGCTCTTCATCAAACTGAGCATAAAAATATACCTTTTCTCTGTTTCTTTGGGTCTTCATTTCTGATGTCTCCTGTATCACATAAAACTTACATTAAATAAATTTGTATGCTTTTCATATCTATCCTTTATAATAGGGGTCTCAACCATGAACCTAGCAATGGGTGAGGAAAGAAATCTTCTCTCTCCTACACTGGCATCCCTTCCTGGAAACTTTACATCTTATAATTTAGAATTCCATACTATCCAAGAAGCACAAGTGGCACCAATTTTAATAAAAACTTTATTGCTTATCAAATGTAAATTGAGTATAAGATGGAATAAGAACTTTGAAAATACAAGAGTGTGATAATTCCTATCCCAAAGGGACTTATCAGTTATTAGAAGGTAATAGGATGATACAGGATGCATACAAAAAAGTGTTAATTAACAATGCCACGCAACAATACCATGTGAGATCTATGAGGTCTATTATGGCAAGACAAAACTATGGGAGAAGCAGTTGATGATATGTGGTTTCATATCAGAAGGAATAAAAACAGTGTAGCCTGCAATGTGCAGAATAAACTTTGGTGGAAGGGGGCAGACATAGCCCTTAAAATGAAATTAGATCATTAACACCAGAATTTAGAAGCTCTGAATATTTCAGCATCCAGAATTTCCAAATTTTGTTTATATAGAAAAAGGAAAATATTTTGTTGATGACACCACACACAATAACTGATATCAACTACCAATGAAAAATGCACAATTTAAAAATAATATGCAACGATTGCTTAATTTTTCACATTTTGATCTTAAATATATTTTTCATACTTTTTTGAATTATGATATTGCCTTAAAATTCTATTTTATAACATTTAAAAACAATCGACTAAGGTAAGTGTAGGTGTCTCTTTGAATAGTGAGATCCAGCTAGTTTCTATCCATTAATTCATGTAAAATTCCTGTGATATATGAAAATAGGAGAAGACAGGACCCAAGTTGTGTATTTGTGTTTGTTTCTCTTTGCTTGTGATGTGTGAAGACTGCTGCCAGTTGGTAGTAGGGGTACTCCATCATTACACCATTAATAGATCTCTCCAGAACAAGGTTTCATTACTGTGGATATTGGATAAGGCTCTGCCAGAAGGCTTTCAATACCCTAAGGATAAGATGTGCTAAGTCCCCAAATTAGGTGCAGCCATCTTTGGGCAAGAATTTGAGGTTTGCAGGGATGTTTATGCTGGGGTTTGAGGAGCTTTGATCAAGATATTTCCCTAGGGTGACAAATCCATAATTGCACTTATCAGCTTTAGGCTGCCTTGATTAATTCAACCTTCTGTGATTTATCACCCAGAATATTTTTAAACAGGTGCTCTCTCTTCATTGTAATAGACTGGAGTTTTTCAGAAGTGACAACACAGGCTTGTTTTATTTATTTGTTTTGTGAAATTCAATGAGAATGCATTACAAGCAAAAATACCCAGTCATTTTGTAGAGACCTGAGGTTAGTGTAGTTAGTTTTTTAGAGGCCTGGGGTTAGATGGTTAGTTGATGTCAGCCTGTCATGATTTCTACCTGACTTTCTTGACCCTTTAAAAAGAAATTGCTGCTTTTTAAAATGTTACTCCCTACCTCCAGACACCTAACACACAGTATACTGTCTTGGATCCCAAATCTTCCTATCCTTGGAGAATCTCGAAACTAGCTGCCTAGTATATAAGAATCAAATATAGCATACCAAAGAGCCTTGACAGAAAAATCACATGCACACACACACACACACACACACATGCACACACATGCAACATTGGCCATACTTGATGAGAACTTTTAAACTATGGAAAAATATGTTAGAAATCTAAAGTTAACTGTTGTGCAAGTGGTATACAGCCATGCACACCAATTTTACAGTTTTAGTGTTTAGAGTAGTCTGGACCCAGCTGGAGTAACAAATTCTTTTCACTACTTTATAGTTGTGCCAAACATATTTCTATAGGGCAGCAGTACATCACAGTGGATCAGAAAGTAGTCCCTGAGTGTCAACATCCTGGAATGTAAACCTGGCCTCACCATTTATTAGCTGTATGATCTTGGAAAAATTAATTAACCTCTCTGTGCCCAAATCGTCTCATTTGTGAAGTAGAGTTGATAACTACCTACTTCAAAGGACTATTCTGAGGATTAAATCAAATAAAATATGTGGAAAGCTTTGCTATTTTAATTTAAAAAAAAAAAACACTATTTAACCTATCAAGGGACTACAGATTGTCTTAAGAGCACCTTCTATTTTCCTAAAATCAATTAAAGATCAGCTTACTTTGGTTCTTATCTATTTATTAAAACACATGAGATGGACAATACTTACCAGTACTTTGATGAACCCACAAACTGGGAGTAAATAAAATTTTTATTTTCAAACATCTGGTCTGTTTAACCCAGGCTGCTGTCTCATTAAATATACTGGTTTCTCACTATGAAAGAGTAAGTTTAGAATGGGCTGAAAATTCACTATTTGAAAATCTATATACCTCTACTTGTGTTTCCTTCCAGGAAACAGGAAAAAAAAAAGAGAGAGATAGTAAAGATAATGGGTGAGTAACACATGAAGCAAAATCTTAAGACTTTCAGAAAGCCCTGTGAGCTAAGCAAAGATGAAATTATTTTCTGGTTGTGAGGAAAGAATGTGAGTGCTTAAAGGCTCAAGTTGCCCACAAATTCCTGGGATAGTGTGCAATCTACTTTGCTTAATTCTGTAGAACTGTTATTCCCAAACCTAGCAGCATGTCAGAATCTTTTTGAAGAGTGTCTTTAAAAAGTACAGCTTCTTGAACTCTGTCCAGGCCAACAGAATCAGTATCTCCAAGGATATAGCCCTGAAATACATGTTTTTAAAAAGTTTTTATAGTAGTTCTTATACACAACTATATTTGATAATCAAGAACCAGAGTTTTTTTTTTATTATACTTTAAGTTCTAGGGTACATGTGTATAACGTGCAGGTTTGTTACATATGTATACATATGCCATGTTGGTGTGCTGCACCCATTAACTCTTCATTTGCATTAGGTATATCTCCTAATGCTATCCCTCCCCACCCCCCCCACCCCATGACAGGCTTCAGTGTGTGATGTTCCCCAGCCTATGTGCAAGTGTTCTCATTGTTCAGTTCTTACCTATGAGTGAGAACATGCGGTGTTTGGTTTTCTGTCCTTGCAATAGTTTGCTCAGAATGATGTTTCCAGCTTCATCCATGTCCTTACAAAGGACATGAACTCATCCTTTTTTATGGCTGCATAGTATTCCATGGTGTATATCTGCCACATTTTCTTAATCCGGTCTATCATTGATGGACATTTGGGTTGTTCCAAGCCTTTGCTATTGTGAATAGTGCTGCAATAAACATACATGTTCATGTGTCTTTATAGCAGCATGATTTATAATCCTTTGGGTATATACCCAGTAATGGGATGACTGGGCCAAATGGTATTTCTATTTCTAGATCCTTGAGGAATTGCCACACTGTCTTCCACAATGGTTGAACTAGTTGACAGTCCCACCAACAGTGTAAAAGTAAGAACCAGAGATTTTTTAAATAAACTTTTTTTTTTACATTGGAATAAGTTTGGATGACACTACCGAGTTCTCATATACCTTGACTCATTTGCCCCTAATGTTAACATTTCATATAATAATCATGGTACATATGTCAAAACCAGAAAATTAACACTGGAAAATTACTAATGTCTTTTTCATATTCCTGAATCCAATACAGGATGCTGTAATACTTTTAATCATCATGCCTCCTTAGTCTCCTCTGGCCTGTGGCAGTTTCTCAGGTTTTCAAAACTTTGAGAACTTTGAAGCATGTCTTCAATGTAGAATTTCCTCTTTTTAAGACTGAGGTTGTGGGTTTTGGAAATGAGTACCATAGAGGCAAAGTGCCCTTCTCTTGCATCCTATTAGAGAGTACATGATACCAACATAACATCACTGGTGGTATTAGCCTCCATCATTTGATTAAGGCAGTGTCTACCAGATCACTCCACTGTTAAGTTACTATATTTTTCCATTCTCACACTGTGTTCATTAGAAATAAGTCTTTAAATCTAGTCAAGGGTTGGCTGTATGCGTGTTGAAGGGGTGGTATGGAGAGATGAATCAAGCTCCACTTCCTGGAGGAAGGAGTATAAGTGAAGGTTTATGATCAAAGTAGTACTTCCAGAAAACTGGGTTAACTAGGTACACTGGGGGAAGGAGACTATTGGCTGGGAAATCAGTTGCAAAATTCAAACCAGAGGAAATGAGGGCCTGAACAAAAGGAAAGGCATTGGTGAAAAGGAACATATATCTAAAAAATACTGTGGAAGTGAAAGAAACCATGGTTACTGATTAGACATGTGGGAGAGAGAGAAAAATATGTATTTGCCAGATATATTGAGGTTTTGATCCTGAGTAACTTAGAAGAGGGTAATGCAATAAAGAACAGAGAAAGAGGATACATTTGGTTGGGACATACAGAATTCAAAGGCTTGTGGGCATCAAGATAGACATGTTGAACAAGCAGTTAGAAATTGAATCGCAAAACAATTTACCTCCTTGTGAATTATGCTATCTTCCAGGGCCCATTATACAGGCTGCCTTTCCAGCTCTCCAATCATACTTCCAAGAAAACTGCTCACTCTCAGAACCAAGGTTCAAGTTGTACATTGTGATTTGGGTAGAGTTAAGAGGAAACACCCTCAAATAGATTTGGATCATTCCAGATGTCCTATAAATGAAGTTTGACATTTGCTCAAGTATCACCACCTCACTGTAAAAGCAATGAATCTACCTTCATTGTGAAGATTTGGGGACTAGAATTAATGACTACAGTAACCTTATGGATAGAACCTTCAGAGTTTTTCATTATCTATGTGAAGAGATAATTCTAAATTATTTGAGATCTAGTATCTGTCAGCTTGGGAACTGGTGTCTAGTCCCAAGACTAGACAAGGAAACCCTTATTAGTATTTTTATTTTCCATTTTGAATAAAAAGGGTGTGTGTTAAAAAAAAAACTGAGCTGGTTCAAGCTGTAAAGCATTTCTTATTTATAGTTTGGTAATGCCTGAAAGCCAGAGGACTCCCAGACAAAAAAGAAAAAAGTATGTTGATTAAATATTTTCCCCTTTTGAGGGTAAATAGAAAGAATAAAAGGAATTTCAAAGTCTCAGGTTGTTAGGAACCTGCAAAGGTGATTTCTTTTTTTCTATTCCTTCACCTTGGCAAGGTGATAAGGCAGAAGAGAAGTAGGAGGCACAGGGCTATGAAAATGGACCCAAGGTGATGGGGCTCTGTTCTCTTGTAAATGGCCATCCTTCCAGGACAGCCTTTCTCACAGGCTGCTTCAGCATCTACTGACTGATCTCTAAAATTCATTTCTGTCATTTCACCTTCATACCTCGGAGTTTGTAATCCATTCCTTTTGTGCTGTTAATGATAAACCACTTGTAAAGACCAGTTTAATTTTGAAAGAGATGAAAATATTAATTACACAGACTTTAAGAAATTTTTTTTTCCCTCTCATTTTTTTTTGTTGTTTAAAACAAACCTTTTTCACTTCTTCCTCTCTTTTCCTCATTTATCATCTTATTTCTTATTTACAGTTTTACTTGTTTGTGATAGTGGCAGGATGATATTAATTTCAAAACCCTTGGAGACATACTTTGTTGAATCTGAAAGTTAAAGGTGACTTTGTGCTTAGCTTTTTCCTAGAAAGATCTAATATTAAAATGTGACTTGCTATTACAAAACTTTTCGTGTAAATTATGTGCTTTAAAAAGAAATGAGAAAGACTTCCTGAGAAAATGGTCTTTATCATGCTATATCCTATGAGCATCCTGTGGCCACTGAACACTCACATTCTCTTACTCTTACCAACCTATCATCACTGTTTCCCATTCATTATTATGCTCTCACCTTCACTCTGCTCGATATTGCTTTCTTGTCCAATCACCAACAAAGATTATTATCTTTGCCTAGAAACCTCTTCCACATATGGTTTTCAACACTTAGAACGTCACATTTTATGTTTTTCTCCTACCTCTCATTTTTATTTTCACTTACATTTTGCCTTTTCCCTCCCCCTTTCTGGGATAATTATTAAAGCATGACTCTGCCCTTACTCAGCTGTTGAGCATAACCTACCACCCACTTTTCCTAAAACATTTAGTAGTGATTTAAAAAGAATAAAACAATAGGAAAAGAGATTGTCTGAGGATACATAGTTCTTTCAGTCTAGACCTGTGATTATCAACCATTTTGCAGTCATGGGCTGCTTTGAGAATCTGCTTAAAACTAGGAACATTTCTCCACAAAGATTCACACAATTGCATAACACATACTGCTGTAGTCTGTTTTGTGTTGCTGTAAAAGAATACCACAGACTGCATAATTTATAAACAATAGAGTTTATTTCATTCACAGCTCTAGAGGCTGGAAAGTCCAAGAGCAGGGTGCTGGCATCTATGGAGAGCCTTCATGCTGTGTCATCCCATGACTTAAGTCAGAAGGACAAGAGAGGCAAGAGCAAGAGATGATAGAGAAGGCCAAATTCACTTTTATAACAACCCATTCTCACAATAACAAACCTACTCCTGTGATAATGACATTAATCCATTCATAAGGGCAGAGCCCTTCTGGCCTAATCACCTCTTAACAGTCCCACCTCTCAGTATCATCACAATGGCAATTACATTTCAACATTAGTTTTGGAAGGGACTTTCAAGTCATAGCACATATCAGTGTAGGTACATGGATTCCCTGAAACAAGGTGAGTCACTGCTTTTCCAAGTAAGCTAAATTACATCTTATATGAAAATGGTCAATTAGAAATCATTGTCCCTGAACAACATTATTTGAGTGATTCTAGAACTATTTCTAAGGAACTGTTCCCTAATGTTAAGCCCACAAAGCATAATGGGATACACTTCAAGAAGCACATCCAAGAAATTCATTATTTTATTGAAGGAAGAGATATTATTTCAGCAGTTTGTTCACTGATTCACATCACACGCAGCTTCAGAAATCCCTCTGTTTTACTACCAGGAAGCCTGTGCCAGGCACACTCCCACTTCCAGATTCTCCTACCAGACCTTGTCTTCTTTAGAGATGTTTAGGGTTGACAATCACCTCCTCGAGGTGTTTCCTCAACTACAACCCCATAGTTTCTAATATTCCAGTAAAGGTGTTCATCCAAAGGCTCCCCTTCTTTCTCATGTGACTCTGTGATGTGTGTTTCTAAAACATCTCTACCAAAGTGCCCATACTTGTAGAGACAGTGAGTGTATGGTGCAGGGGAGGAAAAATTTCTCCTCTACCTTGTTAGGGTTTCTGGCTGGGCCTAAAAATTAAACTGATATCAACAAGTGAAGAGGAGAAAGCATACACATTTTATTCAGTAAAATTTTACATGTACATGTGCATTCTAAGGATATATTAAAGACTGAAAGAAACAGAGCCAAACACTTACCTACAGGGTTGAACAAAGAGTAGTAAATTATGAAAATGTAACAAGACAAAGGAGTTTGGACTAAGACAGTTAATAATGAAAAAGTAACTAGTAACTAGAAAGATAAAGGTTAATTTAACAAGGTTTGTTTGTATACATTTTTCTTGGTCTCCACTCCCCATCTCTGGAGATGAACATGTCTTAGTTTCTCCAAGTGCAGGGAAGACATCTTTCACATGGAAGTTTTATTTCCTGCTTTCGGGAAGAAAAGAAGGAAGATCAGAGTGCCCTTTTGCATCTACTGTTTTTCAAATTCTTTTAATTCAAAATAATCAATATGCCAGAGTGGCACGTTTTGGAGTGGCATGTTCTGAGTTCTTTCAATGTCAACAGGGCTTTTAAAATTTCTGTTTTCGTGTAAAAGTACACATGAAGTTGGTTTTCTACTCCATTTGATATAAAGATATTATTTTTAAATTACTTGCCATTGAGGGAAATAGATTGTCCATGAACATACACTACGTAGATCTAGGACTTGCAATATTGGCTGAGCACTAGAGAAGAAGCCTAGGGTGTATGAATTCCGTGGAGACTGAGAAGCTCAGCAATAGAACATTCATTGCTTAGTCTAACTCTTGTTTTGTAAAGCATCTCTACTATTTGAATATTTTTTTGAAAAAGTTTTTTTGCCTGAAAAAATGCTTCTAGGTCCAGCACCAATTTTGCCTCTTCCATGATCATGACCTATTCTCTAATTCCCATAACAGGAGTTAATTGCAACTTCTCCTGAAAAAGAAGTCAATTATATTCACTGAGATCATAAAATGTAAAAGAACTGACTGAGAAATGCGAAGTAAAGAGACAGGTATTTTTAGAATCCCTATAACGTGCCAGTATGTTCATAAATCATTTTATTTAATGTTGCATTAATTCCATGAGATTTCTACTGTTATTCTCAAATGAAGATACATAAGCCAGATGTTGAATAACCTGCCCTAACACACTGCCAGAAAGTGGCAAAGATAGTTAGAAATTTTTGTTTGTTTAGTTTTAAAATCCATAATTTTTATTGCATCTAGTTTAGTTTTCTGGCCTCTATAGCCATTGCCTCTCAAAAATGGAGACAAACAAATGAACCTACTTAATTCTCAAAATAGAAATGCTAATGAGTACTGATAATGACTTTGTATTTTAGTATGTTTTTTCAATGAAAAAATTACTTTGTAAGACAGTATTTATTATTTACAGCAAGTTTTCTTTACACTGTTTTTCATCCATCAAGAAGCGGCATATCACTGAATAAAACGATAGAATAGAGGACACTTTTGGTTTACAACTTTTCTATACAGACCCCTGGGAAGTTACAGAGGTATTGCCAGAGTACCTAAATCTATATGTGCATTTTGAATTGTTTGCAAGTTGAATAATGTGTCTCATGGAAACATTAATTTGCATCTAGTCTTTAGAATGTATAAAGAGAATATTCCCAGTTAAGAAATATTTTACTGAATTCAGAGTCATTTTTTACACTTTGAGTATTTTTTAACTAAATGAATACTTATATACCTGAAAGCACAGAGATAATCAATGATTTTATTTTATTTTAGAAAGTGGTTTTAGTGCTGATAAAGATTGAGAACTCCTAGAATTTCTTTAAAAAAAAAAAATGGTTCCATGTAGTTTTCAGAAGTAAACTAAATTTACTTTTGCACTGCGCTGCATTTTATGTCTCTCTGGAAACATTTTGAAGTACATGGTGGATTTAATCCCATAAATTTTTGGAAATATGATGAGTGGTTCCGTTTCTGATTTTTGATAATCAGCTGGCCTAGCTATAAGATATTATTGCCTTATAGGGACATCTGCTGGTAGATAAATAAAGATCTGGAACAATAAAATACTGTCTTCTTAGTATTTCCTAGGGCATCCCTCTGAGACTGCAGGCTTGCGTGCATCTGCTTCAGATAGTGCATGGCTGTTAAAGTTCTGAATATTGTATCATTTCACAGTCCAATCCTTCTGAGGTCACATAAAACTTGCCTTCATTACATATATGCTTTGTTACCACAACAGATTCACACATGTATTAACTTAAAAAAAAAAAACTGACCACATATTATCCTGGAAACCTCAGGCTTTCTGGAAGCTTATGCAGTCTGGGGCAGATGGCGTGAGAATTGCCGCACTTGGAGTACACAGACTCCCCACAATAAGTCATCACGTGCTCTGTTACCTGCCTTGGCTTTTTCAGATATGCATTATCATCTGATACATCCAAAAAAAAAAAAAGCCACTCTTTCTGTTCCCAAATTGCAAAAACAAAAGTAAAATAAATTTAATCATGTTACCAACTTCTTAACCTTAAGGCCTTTAATTTTTTCACAAGGAAAAATATCTTAACTTTATCATTAAGTTGAAATGCTCCTCTTTCACTCAGCTACACAAGATTTTTCAGTAAGAATTAGCTGCACTAATTAATTACTACCTATTACTTCAAAAATAATTACTTGGTGAAAGTAAAGCAACCGGTAGTACTATTTCTACTAACCTTAACCATCGCCAGAAGGATGAAATAGTTGATTTTCTTTTGGCGTTTTATTGAACAAAGATTACCTTCATACTCTGTCTTTGGAAAAGCAGCACTGTATTAAATCACATATTGTAGACTTAAAATTAAATTTCCCATAAACGTCAATATTGCCAACAGTACAGAGTAGTAACTTATTCATGCCACTTCTTTAAACTCACCAAACATTAATGTGCTAATGTGATGGAAAATAAAGAATCATCATGTGCCTTCCAAATGCTGCTTTCCCTATTGTTTATATATGTATTTTATAAGTGACTAGAAGACTGTTTCATCAGCTAAGGGATGCCTTGCCAAAAGAAAAGACATAATCATTAACTAATTACAACTAAATAATAGCATTGCACATTTTGACAGGTTAACACACATTCTATTACAAGTTGGAAACTTGAGAAAGAGAATAATAAAGCTACTACTCTTGCAAAATTCTCAAATGCCAATAGGGAAAATAAACTCTTCAAGGATTTTCACCAACCATGTGTTTTTCTTTTTCTTCTTGCCCTCATTGTACAAAAGCAAACAATGTGAAGTTGAGTTAACATTCTAAACTCAGTAATCAATTAACTTATTTTTACCAATTTTATCCAATTATAAATCAGTCTACCCACATTCACAGTTTAAACATGCTGAAATCATCATTTTGGGCCCTTTTCCCCTTTATCAATGAAGCAGCAACATACACATGGGCTCAGATATAAAAAGAACAAGGAAAACCAGGAGAGGAAAACTGGTATTTTCAAATGTAATCTAGTTTGTTAAAAATCCAAAAGCAAAACACAAAGACGTGCCTGAAATGGCATATTACCAAAATTGTCTCTGAAGAGCTTCTCTAAAAAAAATTTTAGAAGGATTAATAAAAAATTAAATCATCTATTTTATAATTTCTTACAAAATGACTCCAATACTATAAGTACAGTGTCTCATTGTTCTCAATCACCCCATACATATTACACTAAAATTCTTCAGAAAAGAAAAGAAAAAAAAAAAAACAGAGAGTGCTTTCTAAGCCCTGTCCTTTAGAAAGTAAATAAGATGACAATTAAAGAATTGTTCTCCACCCTTGTAGGTACTGAAGTATATATGAGTAAGTACTACAGACTGTTAAACCCCATACAATGTGACCAGAGAAAGAATCACTACATGTCAAGCGGCATGCATTTAAGTATAGAACATCTAGTTGTTGGGTTTTTTCTTTTAGTTTATTATAGCTTGTAAAAAATTTTCCCTTAATTCTACTGTTATAAAATTTCACTAGCAAAGACATAAAGTTGGCCAGTTTGCTACTGCTATGGTAATGAGTAAAGAGAGTTGGCATATCAAACTAAGCACTGGGCAAACACAAAACATTGGAAATCAATTACAATATAATATAAGAAGTAAGTCGTTTAAGATATTTTGTCCTTAAGACTTGATATGGAATGATAAAAATTTTAAATGACTATATATTTTCCTTGTGGGAGAAAACTGAATCATTACTTAGCATACAACAAAAGAGAATCTAAAAGGAAGGAATGTTAACATAAGAAGATGAAATGAGATCCATATATTAAAGGGTGATATTAGTATTGCAAACCCCCCAAAAATTGTAGAAAAAATTAAATTACTTACCTTTCTAGTTCAGTACAAACGTCCTACAGCTAATTATCATGAGATATTGCCTGGAAATTAACCAGTCATGTTGTGTTTGTATCTCCAGATTTACAATTAGTAATGCTATTAATGTGGTTCCTGTACTTAGCGTTACTAATTATACTGCTATGAACTAATGGTGTTAAAAATAGCAATAGCCATCAACTACCAATTAATGCTTAATGAGAGCATATAAACCCTGGCATTGTAATGAATTTCAAAATTATTGTTGCTTGTATTCCTTTTGCAATCGTGCAAAAATGGGTGTAACCAGTAACCACTGAAGTAGGGCATTGATTGAAAGCATAGTTACCACATCATTGCAGGAAAATCAAGAGAAGAAATAAATGGCTCCTTCAAGGAATATATATGTGTCCTTTTAATCTTACAATTCAACACACAGATTTTTGGAAAAATTCTTTTCTAGTTACACATATAAAAACACAACTGAAGCATGATTTGTAAAGATGTTGTTTCAAACCTATGAATAAAATAAGACTTTTTTAAAAAACTTTGGAAGATTAGTTTCTATAAAAGAACGAGTCAACAAATCATTTATCCTAGAATTTACATAGGGTATATCTCAGAAGTTCAGACATAAGATAGGGATATTAGCTAGGTTAAGCTGGGTTATGCTACAGTAACAAATACCCACCAATGGCTTAACATTCAAAAATTTATTTCTTGCTTATGCTATATGTCCAGCATTGTCACTTAGGGACTAATGCTCACTAGTTACTCAGGAACCCAGGCTGAAAGAGATTCCATCTTGTCATGTGTTTTCATTACCTGCAGAGGAAACTGGGAAAATTGTCTTCTGTCTATTATTTGTATCCAAAAGTGACTTATATTACTTTAGATGACGTTTCATTGGGAAAAAAAAAAACAAGTCATATGCTTGTGTCTAAGTTCAAACTGATGGAGAATGACAGCAAGAAAGAGAATAACTAGAAAACCAAGGAACAACTACATATGTTTTGGTACTTTGGCACAGTTTTAATGACCAAAGCAAGAAGACTTCCTCTAAAATGGAAAACTTCACTGGGGAACTGTCTGGTGGTAAGGGAATATTGAATAAACACCAATACATCTCTCTGAGTCTCTGGAAATATGTTCTTTGACCTTGTCACTAAAAAAGCCATTTCCTACAATGGGCTATGGGTATTTTCCTAGTAGTACACAGAACTGTGGTATTTATCTTTTCAACTTCAAAAATGTACTTTAATATTTTATCTTGACAGCAGCCTTTTCATCCCTTGGTCCCAGTCAAAACTATAGTGAATTTCAGGAGTAGTAAAGAGTAGAAGTCACCATAGAATGAGGTAAGAAAAGAAGTAGCTTAGCCAATAAAGTAGCTAATGATGTGAGCATGTTGTGTGTATGTGTTGGTGTATTGTCAAACCAGTACAAAAATATACTTAAGAAATCCACACTAGTTATGCCAATTAGACACTAAAGAAATGTTATAAATAAGACTATACCACCCCAAAATATGACAGTGACACAGTTCACGAGATGGCACCCCAGAATATACCCAAAATATAAGTTTTGGTATATGGACTATTTTGAGGTTGAGGCATTTTGAAAAACAGCAAATGAAAGGAGAATCTTTCTTTGAACTCCCTTTGCCTACCTAAAGACAAATCCTCCAAAATAAACTCCGTTGTTATAAACCATCTCCCCAGGAGTTTCATCAACTAGGAAGATGGACTCTTATTACAGGAGCAGAAACTAGAAGTTGACAATACCCTGACAAACTTTGTCTGAATCTATCATTATCTCCCATCTATTCTTCTAAGGACCCATTCATCTTTCCTAAAAATCATTTATTCTCCCCTAAGTAGCCAACATCTCTCTTCCCTTTCCCTATTAAGATGGTTTGTAAACTCTCACATCTCATGGTTTTGTGGGGTATTAGTTTTTTCTTATAATTCCCTTGTGGACATATTAAAAATTAATAAAGTTGTATGCTTTTTCTCTTGTTAATCTGCCTGTTCTGAGTTTTTCTTTGTTTTGTTTTGTTTTGTTTTGTTTGTATACCCAGCTACCAACCCTAGGATGATAAAGTCTTTATTGCCCTGCAGAAGATTTAAAAAAGACACTAAAGAAGACTCGCAAGACTTAACCACAATTCTTATAAATCTACACTTTACTGAAGGAGAAGGATAAAATATAGCATCAGCATTTTAGGAAGAATATGCATCCCAGCCAAAGGCTGTCTTACAGCAAGGGGTCCAGAGTGGTCTGATGCAGGCTCCAATTGTCCTCCTTTCTGCAAGGCCATACTGGATGCACTTTCTCACTTGCATCAGTGACATCCAACATGTCACATGGAACACCTAGAAAACAGGGGCTCAAAATAAAGTATTGGTTGGGTCTTCTCATATTCTACTGATCCAAAGGGTCATCACTGTTATGTGACTTGCCATAATGGTGGAGTCCACTGGCATCACACCTGAACAGCGTATAAACTGTCAATCTTGCTGTTACTAATAGCCTATACTGACAAGCTGGAACAAACTGTCCTGAAAGTTGTCTGATAACTATGGTTATAAAATTATACTATTAATTATGTTTTTTTCATCCCAAGGCCAAGGCTCAGCATCATTAAGTTATATCTCTTACAAAGCAGCTTAGGACAATCCCAAAATAGAAGTAGCACTCATAGCACAGCATCCAAATAGGTTTCACAAACTGCTAAGCATATGAACTTAGAAGGACACTTATAGTATTAATAGAGCAATTCAAAATACTGGGGTTTAAGGATGAGCCTACTTCTTGGCAAGGGACACATCTGCATTGTCTGAAGTTATTTCCAAACTGCATCCCACCCCCCTGCCCCACTTCAGTGTCCTCCAAAACTTAAAGACTGTCGTTGTGCTGAGGCACTGAAACTGAGGCTGGTATGTTTTAGGAGTACTTGTTGTTCTAGTTACTATTCTGTGTGTAACATATTGCCTCACAACTTAGAAACTTAAAACAACTATTTTATTAGACTTGCTGAATTTATGCTTCAAGAATCTGGAAAGAGTTCATCATGATGGAGTATCTACTCTGCTATGTCTGGGGCCTCAGCTGGAAGGACTTGAAGGCTAGGGGCTGGAATCTTCTCAAAGACTCCATCACTCACATGTGTGATGGTTGATGCTGGTTGCCAGCAAGGACTTCAGCTGTGCTCAGCCAGAACACCTACACACAACGTCAACATCCACCAGCCCCTCTCTCTGGGGTCACGTCACAGCAGGTAGCCAAATGTTTCTTACATGGTGCCTCAGGGCTCCAAAATTGAGTGCGCAAAGAGAGAGGAAGTAGAAATGTCAGGGTTTTTTTTTTTTCAAAGTTCTGGAAACTAGTCCAGCATAACTTCCACTATGCTCCATTGGTCAAGCAGTCACAGGGCCCAAATTCCAGAGATGGTTCAGGATATAGATCCCACATCTCAATAGGGGGAGTATCAAAGAATTTGGGGGCTATGTTTTAAAACTGTGACATTTGCCTACAATAAAATGGTTTCAATGTTTGGCTTCCAATCTTCAACTTATATTCTGTTTTGCCAGATACCTAGTATAAAACCAGAATACTTGCTTTTTTGGAAGTTTACAATTAGAATTTACCCAAGCAGCCTTTTAAAAAAAAAAATCTATTGAGTAGTAAGACCGGGCAGTCAACAGAGGGTACACTTACAGTGGCAAATTCCACTACAGGTTCTTGAGAAAATTTACTGAAAACTGATGCAACAAGATTGGAAACTTATTTTTGTAATTCATAGGCAACCATAACTACTGAAAACTATTATATAATTTATGTAAATTATCTTCTAGAGAAAGAATACAAAAGTTCAGTGATGATGAATTATATTCACCTATCTAATAGAGCACTCACGAACAGGGCTCAAAAAGATGATAGATACACATTTTGTGATTAAGTTTATTAAAAGGAGCAAAAAAGTATCAGTGCTCATTATATTTTGTTAATGTATATGATCAAATAAATGGGTCCCGTCATAAAATTTGCTAAAATAAAGATAAAAGTATTTTTATTTAATATAGCTAAAGCTAGAAAGCCTTTGATTACATTTTCAAAAATTTGCTGGCACTGAAATTTTTAACAGTTGGGAAAGATGACATGGTAGTTTGAAAGAGAATTATAACATATGTATTGATTCCATCATTGTAAGCTATATATATCTAACTTGCTATAAAAGTCCATTTCAATTGAAGAATATAAAACAACAAATCTGATTGCCTTTTTATCCAAAAGAACTTTAGTTTGAATTTCAACATTCAAAGTATATATCCAATATGATTATACTAATTGATATCCTGGACAAACTCCATTGAAAATAAGCACAGGAAATGATAATTACATTTCTTTTGGTTCTTACATAGAACTAGTTTTAAAATGGATATTTGAGTTATTTTCCCCAACTAGTATTTTTATGTGGAAGTCTTATCCCATATCCTGAATAAGATGAGAGTTTCTTGAGCATGATATATGTCTCCTCATTGACTTCTAGGATTTAGTCCAATGAACTGATTGGCTAGGAGTTGTTCCCTTTATTTCCCCACATGTTTTGTTCATTATTTTCAACTTCTGGCAGTTGGTTGATGGGTTGGTGAATTATTCTGCCCAGATAGGAATCTCCACTTTTTAGACAAGGGTATATGTACAGCTTGCCTAGAGGTATTTTTATTTTTTCTTAAATTTAATTGTGAATTATTCAAGACAAAAGAAAATGACATACTCTTATACAAAATATTGATAATTACACAATGGTATGCTAATTAGCTATGTGCCTTTAACTTAAAACACCAAATCTTGAAAATGAGAGAAAAAAATCTACATAAGCAAACAAAGATATAAAAATCATCAGAGGAAACTTCACAAAGCAATATATGGGATCTATTTTTCAAAGCTGTAAAATTTTATTAAAGAGCATAATCATATTTCTTGAGAAGATTATATGTGTTTATATATATATATATATATATATATATATATATATATTCCAAACAAAATTATATTGGAGTTGATAGAATTATATTAAAGCTCACATTGAAAAATAAAAGTACAGACAAATAAAAGACAGTCTTTGAAGACATACCTTACCAAATACCAAAACCCACCATGAGGCTATTGTAATAAAATAATAGTTATAAGCACCTAAATAGAAAAATAAACCACTGGAACAGATTCAAAGATCTCCAAACAGAAAAGAATGTTTAGAAAAACATTAAATAACATAGATGCTGTTCTATTTCAAATTTGATATTGTTGTATATTAATATAAAATTAAAAATTAGAACCTCTACCAGAAACTATAAAAATAACTCCAAATAGAATAAAGTTCTAAACCTTAGAAAACAATTTAGAAAAATACTAGGAAATAATTTGATCTTAGAGTAAAGAGAATCTTCTTAAGGCAAATAATGAAACTCAATAAAATGAATCTCAAATAATGAAAAATGATCATAAAAAAGATAAATGTATATAACTACGTAAGAATTAAAGCACATATTACAACAAACACCATAAATAAAAATATCTGCAACACAAATGATAAAAGGTTAACATCTATAAGTTATTCAATGCCTACATACTGATAAGGAAACAATTCACAGAAGAAGAAATGCACATGGACAATAAGCATGAAATAAGATACTCAACCTCACTAGTAGTCAGGAACAAAACAGATTTAAACAACACAAAGTACAAAGAAACACTGAATTAACAAAAATTAAAAGAACTATGATAACCAGTATTAGTGAGTATAACTGATAGGGGTTTAAATTCTTAAAACCTTTTTATAAATAATCTAGCATCATAAATGAAAGCAAGACATATACACATTAATTGTCCCAGCAGTATCACTTGTGGAAATCTACTCTACAGAAATAAAAGTGCTGCCAGTATGTAAAGATACATGGAGGCAGGTGCTTATTGGAGCTTTCCTGGAACATCACAAATATTGGAAAATAACAATGACAAAGGCCATTATGTCCACTTATAGGAGAATGGTGAAATAGCTTCCAGGATTTCCACACTATGAAATATTATGTAGCTATATGAAAGAAAGAGCTCTGTATATTGACTGACAAGGGCATCCATGATATATTAAATTAAAAAGTCAGCTTCACACTAGTTTTTCAGCTGGAATCCTGTATCTGTTTAACCAGAGTGAGAGAAAGAGAGAGACAGAGAGGAGAGAGAGAGAGAGAAGTAAAATATGTAAGGATGAAGTTTGTATAAAAAGGATATGGAAAGATCGCATTAGGGTTAGTTATATTTGAGGAGTGGATATTGGGGCTAATAGAACAGGAGGGAATAATTACAACTTTTTCATTATCTCTTGGTTATTTGACCATTTGTAATTTAAAAAAACTCAAAGGAAACAGATGATGTCCTTGAATTCGTTTTTAAAAGCAGGTCCCCACTTTGTGTATAAACATACACATAACCTGAAGGTGAAGGGGCGGAAAAAAGATATTTCATGCAACTGGAAACCAAAAAAGAGCAGGAGTAGCTATACTTGTATCAGATAAAATGAACTACATAGCAAAAACTGTAAAAAGACACAAAGGAAGTCACTATATAGGGATAAAGGGGTCAATTCAGCAAGAAAATATAATAATTATAAATATCTATGCACCCAACACTGGAGCTCCCAAGTATATAAATCAAACATTAGTAGATCTAAAGGGGGAGATCAACAGCAATACTGTAATAGTAGGGGATTTTAACACCCCACTTGCAGTAATAGATCATCCAGACAGAAAAACAACAAAGACATATTGGAGTTTACACACTAGACCTGATAGACCTTACTGACATTTACAAAACATTTCACCCCACTGCTACAGAATTCACATTTTCTTCATCAGCACATGAAAGAAGGATTCTCCAGGATTATCTCCAGATAATCTGTTAGACCTCAAAAAAAGTCTGAACAAATTCAAAAAAGTAGCAATCATATTAAGTATCTTTTCTGACCGCAATGAAATGAAACTAGAAATCCATAACAAAACGAACCTCAAAACTTGACAAACACATGAAAATTAAACAACATGCTCCTGAGTGATCAATGTGTCAATGAAGAAATTTAAGAAGGGATTTAAAAATTTATTGAAACAAATGAAAATGGGGAAAAAACTTAACAAAATCTATGGAATACAGCAAAAACAGTACAAAGAGGGAAGTTTATAGCAATAAATGCCTACATCAAAAAAGTAGAAAAACTTCAAATAAACCTAACAACGTATCTCAAGAAACCAGAAAAGCAAGAACAAACCAAATCCCAAATTAGTAGGGAAAAAGAAAAAATAAAGATCAGAGCAGAAATAAATGAAATCAAGACAAAAAAAAAAAACACTACAGACCGAAGGTCAACTAAATAAAAAGTTGTTTTATTGAAGAGTTAAACAAAATCCACAAACCATTAGGTAAACTAACCAAGGAAAAAGAGGAGACAATTCAAGTAAATAAAATCAGAAATGAAAAAGGCGATATAACTGAGACCACAAAAATACACATAATCATTGGAGACTATGATGAACAACTATATGCAACAAATTGAAAAACCTAGTTGAAATGGATAAATTCGTGGACACATACAACCAACTAGGATTGAACCATAAAGAAAAAGAAAACCTCAACTAACTAATAAGTAACAAGATTGAAGCTATAATAAAACACCTGCTATCAAAGAAAAACCCAGCACCTAATGGCTTCACTGATAAATTCTAGCAAACATTTAAAGAATTGATACCAATTGTACTCAAACTCTTTTTAAAAACTGAAGAAATGGGCCAGGCATGGTGGCTCATGCCTGTAATCTCAGCACTTTGGGAAGCTGAGGCAAGCGGATCACCTGAGGTCAGGAGTTCGAGACCAGCCTGGCCAACATGGTGAAACGCTGTTTCTACTAAAAATACAAAAATTGGCCAGGTGTGGTGGTTGGGTGCCTGTAATCCCAGCTACTCAGGAGGCTGAGGCAGGAGAATCGCTTGAATCCAGGAGGCAGACGTATCATGAGCCGAAATCGCGCCACTGCACTCTAGCTTGAGTGACAGAGTGAGACCCTGTCTTAAAAAAAAAAAAAAAAAAAAAGAAGAAGAAGAAATGGGAATACTTTCAAACTCATTCTATAAGGTCAGCATTACCCTGATACCAAAGTCAGACAAAGACAAAACAAAAACAGGAAACTATAGGCCAATATCATAAATGAACACAGATGCAAAAAAAATCCTCAACAAAATACTAGCAAATCAAATTCAACAACACATTAAAAAGACTATTCATCATGATCAAGTGGGATTCATCCCAGGGAGGCAAGGATGTTCAACATACACAAATTAGTATAGCACATTAACAAAACTCAGAACAAAAATTATGACTATTAAAATAGATGCCAAAAAAGGTATTTGATAACATTTAACAACCCTTCATGATAAAAACTCTCAAAAAACTTGGGTATAAAAGGAACATAACTCAAAATAGTAAAGGCCATATATGATAAGCCCATGGCTAACATTGTACTGAAGAGGGAAAAATTGAAGACCTTTCCTCTAAGATCTGGAGCAAGACAAGGATGCCAAACTTCATTGCTTTTGTTCAACATGCTATTATGATAAATACATTCAGCAAAGTTGCAGTATACAAAATTAATATATGAAAATTAGTAGTATTTATATATAAAAAGAGAACAAACTGAAAAATAAATCAAGAAAGCGGAGTTCATTTAACCAAAGAAGTGAACGATCTATCAAAGGAAAACTGTAAAACACTGACAGAAGTTGAAGAGGGCATACAAAAAGAAGAAAAGATATTCCATGTTCATAGATTGGAGGAATTAATATTGTTAAAATGCTAATACTCCTGAAAGCAATTTACATCATCAAAATAGATATTCCAAGCTAAGTGATAAAAAATTTTATCTAAATTCAGGAAAAGTTCAGAGACCTGAGGCCTGAGCAAGTTGAGGGCAGCTCCTGAAAAATTGATCTCAGTTTCACACAGTGATAAATAAATGACTGAGAAATGTTGCTAAGGTTGCTTGGTTCTTGTACCTGGTGGCAGGCAAGCATGTTGCCAGCGTCCCTCTGCACTGGGAGGATTTCTCAGGAGGACGTAACATCCTGTAAGAGTGGAACAGGGAGCACTCCTAGTGCATAACAGCTTCCTCATTCCACACAGGTGGCTTCATGAACGGTTGACTGTGCTTGTGGGAAACTTTGAGGCCTATAAGGCAGCTCCTCCCTCTGGGAGCATGCTGAGCGATCAACTGCTCCACTTATCTCTGCAAAGATATCTGCATCTTATATTATTTAAAAAATTGTATGTCTTTCGAAAGCATCTGTTGGTGCCTTTTTGTCAATCACAATACTGCCTTATTGTGACTATCGTGCATTTATAAAGTGAACTTCTAAGAAAATATAAACAACATGGCTTTTAAAAATTTCCAACTTTTATTTTAAGTTCAGGGGTACATGTGCAGGATGTGCAGGTTTGTTACATAGTTAAACATGTAAACCTGGCTTATTTTCTAAAGCTGACCTAATTTTTTAAAAATTGGTTGCTTTCTAACTGACAAAATTCTTGTTTTCACATGCGTAATCCAGTAAAATTATATTTACAACGAGGATAATATTCAAAATATTTAACAGCTAGTGTGTGTTTGGCATGGACTCGTCAGAACTGATGCCATCCATAAACAACTAGTACTGGTAGATAGCACTAAAACACCAGTCTTGTTTACAACTCTCTGTGAGTAACTAGTACAAAATAAAAAATAGAAAAGGGATCAATAAGTCACTGGCATATCTAAACTTCTCTGACAGATTTTTAAATGACCAAAAGGCATTCTTAAAATAAATAACATTGTGCGAAGGAACTTGTCTCCTCCCTAAGAATTTTTCATACAAACAGAATTTATAGCGATAATACACTGGCAAGCAGCTGGTAGAAATATAGTAGCATTGATGCACTTAAAATTAAGAATTCCAACATTAGCAAGCCTATTTATTTGCTTGTATATACATTTATTTATACCTCACTTTGTTTTATGTAAACTTTGAAAAGGCCATATGATATAATGAATAAGAAGTTCACCAACTGCAGTTAACAATTCTAGAAAACATATTGAGTAAAAGATGGCATAGCTTGGTACAAGTATATTTGAGTTATACTCAGAAATATATGCTATAAGTACAACGTGGTTAAATGATTTAATTGTACTTATTAGTGCACCTGTAAAGTTAATTCAAATGATGCTCAGCAAAGGCAATAAACATATAAAAAAAATTCTATAACTTTCTCCATTCAGCTAAGCTGTACTCTTTATTTTTGCCTATATTATTTTGCTGTACATCTATACAAAATTTTGAGCCTAAATTCGAGTTTAATTTTTCAAAAGTAGTAAATGATTTATTATGTTTTAATTTACATCTATGCCTTCCTCAAAGGTAAAGGTAAAATATCCAGTTTGATCTCTGTACTTATACAATCCTCAGCCTCTATTTATCATATAAACACTGGTGCTAATTAAAATAATGGATTCTTTTAGTAACACATTCCAACTAAACCCAGAATCACAGAATAATAATTTTTACCATATAGGGGAGAGATTTCATCAAACAATGAGTGTGTCTATATAGTCAGGCATTTTTACTGCATTTCTTTATAGTATGCATATTAGACATATTTTAAATCCCATGAGTCCTGCAGTAAATTTTATACATTGTTAAATATTTTGTCCTTGACTGATTCTCAACTTTATCTAATACATTTTTATATTTGTAATTCATTTTTGTTTTAATGTTGTTTCTTCATGTCTAAAACTATGACTTGTAATCAACCTATTGATATTTTTATTTCTATATTATTTTGCAATTGATTGTAATTCATCATAGAAGTTGACATATTTATTAACTATAAATGGGTTGTGGCCAAATTAAGTCATTAAATATGCTGTGTGACTTTCCCTAAAATATGCATGGCTCTTCTAATTAAAACAAATATTTATTTATGAAATTACATAGGTTGTCTAACTCCTTGAACATTAGGAGATACAAAAGATGCACACCATTATACTGAATAACTCTGGCATGTCAACTGTTTCAATTTAACCTTTGGATTTAAAGCTCTATTTTCATTATAATCCATATGTATGGATGTGTCAGCAAATGTTCACGATCAAAGAGAATATTGTGTATACTGTATTCACATTACACATTTATCTTTCCAATAGGTCATGCATAAACGAAGAATAATAACATCAATAAACAAAACCTATACATAATAATATAAAATATTCATCTTTGCCAATGTTTCAATCTCTATTCCACCAAATCATCCCACAATTTGTTAATCAGCAGCAAAATGGACAGACACAAAGGTCACACCCTTGCCTTGTCCATGCTCTAAAGGAAGTGTTAATGAGCATAAAATTAGCCAAAAGTTGGCAGCAGTTAGATGAAAGAGAAGCAGGAGGTCTGTGGACAATTCGCAAACTAATCACCTTCTGAGTAGTTGGAAATAGGCCACCATCATTTTAAACTTAGTTATAGTCCAGTATGCATTTTTCCCATGAGCACCTTTGTTGCACATTGCATAATATCTATTTCCATTTCTGCCATGACCACAAACTAAACTTGAATGATTTTATAATGATTTAAAGAAACGCCTATAAAAATTCAAAAGCACACTCCTAGAGCACTTTCTGTGTGCTCGGATACATTCAAGGCTCAAGGAATACTAGGATGAACAAGATACATTTTCTTTCTTCATGGCACTTAAATTCTAGTGGAGAAGACCTACAATAAATAAGTAAATGGTGCCTTGCAAATTATTCTATCGCTGAGCAATATTATTGGAAATAGGAGTTATGGAAGGCATATTGAGTCGGCTGAGGAGAAAGTGGGCGATGTCTAAAAAGAGTCAATACACTACTCGTTCTAGAAGCTCAAAGTTTAGAAGAATAGGAAGAGCTTCTTGTTCTAAGCCTGTGTCCAGGCAATATTTTCTCTACAATTTCTTTCAGATAAGTTGCTTTCCTGATTGCAACTATTCCCACTCATCTATCTTTGCTTTTCTAAAATGCCATTTAAATATGCAACTGCGCTGCTCCAAAGTCTATTACAAAAACAATCAGCTATTTGATGTGCATGACTTCCAAGATCTGTTTCCAGCCCACAGCCCTACTCATCTTAATCTATAAAACATACACCTGGCTCATCAGACAAGCATACTCATCTGCCATGTTCATTCACACACTAGGCTTCTATCGCTTAACCCTGCCATTAACCCAACATGGTTTAGGAAATCCAGCATGAGTACTACCTCCAGGTTTCTCTAAAATGGTGACACAACAGAAAAAAGATAAGCTTTGAAGTTAAATTCCCAGGTGAAAAGCCCCTGGGCCTCCCTAAAATCTAGTTTCCTCATCTGCAGAATGAAATGAAATAATCAATACTGTCTCAAGAATATGTTAAAGACAATACTGAACCCATAATAACCTTGCTTTATTTTAATTTCTCTTTCATTTATTGACATAATGCTATTTTTATCTTTGTTTTATCTAATAATATTGATGACACTTGTTAATTCTGTCACTCAAGCAAAACTGCAGTCCTATGAGGACATACACCGTATTTCTCTCTCCTGTGTTCCTTGCTACAGTGCTGGACATACTGAAAATGCTCAAAAATATGTACTTACCAACTGATGAATGAGATACATGATTGCCAATAAGTTAAAAGAAATAAGTGAATAATTAATGTTTTTGATGTAGTACAAAGGTGCTTCATCATAAGCATAACTGGTTAGCAATGAAATCCAGCTTTGTCAAATAAAAAAGGAGAAATAAAATAATGTGAATAAGGTAGAAATATTTTACCAAAAATTTTAATATTTCCTAAAATTTAATTTTGAGACATTCAGAAAGAAGAAAAGTATTTACATAAGAAAGATAGAAGGCTGGGTGCAGTGTCTCACGCCTGTAATCCCAGCACTTTGGGAGGCCCAGGCGGGCGGATCACAAGGTCAAGAGTTCGAGACCAGCCTGACCAATATGGTGAAACCCCATCTCTACTAAAAATACAAATAAATAAATAAATAAATAAATAAATAAATAAGCTGGGCGTGGTGGCATATGCTTGTAATCCCAGCTACTCGGGAGGCTGAGGCAGGAGAAACGCTTGAACCTGGGAGGCGGAGATTGCAGTGAGCTGAGATCACGCCACTGCACTCCAGCCTAAGCAACAAAGCGAGACTGTCAAAAAAGAAAGAAAGAAAGAAAGATAGATAGAAGAAATAGGTTCAAAACAATAAAGATTAGCTATTTTGACATGAAGCTGTACTGAATCTATTCTCAAATTCTCACATTTAACCTCAGAAATGTAGACTACATATGCTTGAAAATAATGTTTTTTTTCTGCAAAGCAAGGTCATCATCTCTACAACTCAAAAAAAAGGTAACAAAACTTTGTGTTTACACATTTAGAAAAAACTAAAGGGAAAAAGTGCATTTTTAAAAATGCAGAATTTTCTAACTTCTAAAAGGTAAGTAATGTGTGTTTCATATTAAATAAAATACTAAACATCCATATTTCAAGTAAAAGTTAGCATGATATGCCCTCCTATCCCCATTCTGCTGGGATAATACAAATGTGTTTCCCATTTCATATTTCATAATTAAACACAAAACACTGTCTAATGAAGTTTTTAGGATATCTTCTTCAAATAGTGATTCAGAGAATCCTGTAGATGAATAAAAATACATGATCAGAAATGCCTGCACAGCAACAAAAACTCAACTACATAATTAGGGGATCTGTTTTGTGTCTAGCTCAAATTACATATTATTTGATAAATATGTGTTTATCTGGTTATGAGACAAAATTTTCCCTCCTTTATGTTTGAATCCACATCTCTGATAATCAAAAAAGTATATACTTGATATACTTGAATTCATGAGAAACATACTCACTGAGTTCTAGTAACATTTTCCACCAAACTCTTAACGCATTCATAATGGTTTATTTAAAATAAGTATTTATTAAAAATGTAATAAAACATGACAGCTATCATTATCTGACTTGCAAGTAACAGGACCTAAATTCGAATTCTGACTTTTTCATTTGCCAGCTTTACAGTATTACTTTAAAGAAGTCACTTAACCTCTCCAAGGCTTACTTTTATCATTTATAAAATGAGGTTAATGATACCACCACAGAGATCTTGAAAGAATTAAGTGTTCAATATATATTAATAACTGTTAAAACTAACTGCTTCCTGGCCCCCAAACTGAAAACCTTAAGGATGTATTATATAGAGAGTTTGCCTGTGTATCTGCCTCAGTACTTGGCTAAGTGACTGACATATAATATAGATATAATATTTTATGAGTAAATTAAATGAAAATAATTTGGGAGTTGAATGCAAAATATTTCTATATGCCTATACACTTGCAGGGTACCATCCAGAAAAGTTTTTCAGGATGTCATATTATTCTAAGCCATTGGTCAGGATGGAGGGAGAGAAGGACTTAATGAGATAAGGGGTTCCTCTGTGACTTTACTTTTGACATTTGAACAAGATAGTGCTGAAATTTAAATCTACTCATATAGATTTCAAGTTCACTTACATATATACTTAAAAACTCTCCTATGTTGTTCAAATAATTAAATTTATTGCTTTTCAGAATTTATGCAGAATTGTGAGGCAAAACTTAAAAAAATTATATGAGAATAAAGGACAGAAGGTGAGTATAGGAAGGAAGCAAAACTATCTCAATAATTTAGGTTATAAAAAATTCTCATGTGAATGAGTTACAGAGTTCTCAAGCTTTATTTGAGATAAGACACAAAACATGAAGCTGAGAATTGTAATTATTTCCTACAAGAAAAGTAGAAATAATTTAACACATAATGTTCTAATAATTTGACATTTATTCATTCAATATATACTTTTCTAAGGTCCATCTTGTCCATACAGTAGCCACTAGACACATGAGACTATTTAAATTTAAATTTATGTTAATTAATATTTAAAAATCACACTGGGCACGGTGGCTCACACCTGTAATCCCACCACTTTGTGAGGCCAAGGCGGTCAGATCACTTGAGGCTAGGAGTTCAAGACCAGTCTGGCCAACATGGGGAAATCCTGTCTCTATTAAAAATACAAAAATTAGCCAGACGTGGTGGCGCATGCCTGTAGTTCCAGATACCCAGGAAGCTGAGAGATGAGAATCGCTTGAACTTGAGCATGGGAGGCAGAGGTTGCCATGGATCTGCAGCCTGGGAGTCGAGATCACACCACCGCACTCCTGCCTGGTTGACAGAGCAAGACTGTGTCTCAAAAAAAATAAAATTAAAATTTGTCCCTCAGTCACACTAGCCACATTTCAATTGCTCTATAGCCACATGTGACCAGTGATTACCATATTGGATAGTCCAGAAAACATTTTTATCATCACAGAAAGTTTCATAGGACAATAACTCTTCTAGATAGTTTGGGGCCACAAAAAAGGTTGAGGGCAGTACATTATAGCCAAAGAGCTGAAGATATGCTAGAGGAGATGAAACATGAGCAAAAACCATTTTAATACAAAACAGTTTTAATTTTACAGATCATGTGCCACAAGAACACTAGTGACCACAGAAGACTGTTCGTTAAGATTTGAGTTTAATTTTGAAGAATGAACAAGATATTTACATTTGTTGCACGGCTTTAAATTTCTCTTTATGTAAAAGATAAAATTTCTAGGGCAGCGATTATAGGAAAGTGAAGATTTTTAATGCTATTCGACTAATGTTTCTTCTTACTTTATAAATGTTGTGTCTTTGCTAGAAAAATCTAAGGCGATTTTACTTTCATCTTAAGATTTTTAGATCTTTCATCGTTCCTTAACAATTATTTGTTGAAGACTCTAGAAATATGTACTTCTAAATTATTTTAAATTCAAAATTGCTTCATTGAGATTTGGTACTTAACCTAGTTCATGTTAAGAAACAATGAATATGATGTGTTAAATGCAAAAACAATGTGGTATCAGTGCTATGAATTTAGTTTATAAATTCCTTCCTGAGATAAAAGCATTCATATTAAAAATACAAAAAAATATTTTTTGTTTTGTCCGATTCATCACCTCTCTACATCATTTTCTCTATCTTCCTAGGAACACAAACACAGACACTACATAAGGCTTAGAGCGTAAAATGGTAGGAAGCTATGACACTTGCCTGTTGTACTCAAGAGGATTACTGACAGGCTCTCACTTAATACGATGGAAAGAACCTCCCTTAGGTGTCCCAAGGAGGTGTAATAACTTACTAACACAAGGTGGTGCTCTGTTCTTATGAAACAGCCTGTCTTTGCTTTGGTTCTAGGAAGCAGAGGTCAAACATTCTTACAGCTTGACCATTTTTCTTGAAGGTTTTAAAAACTGTTAATGTCTCATTCTCACTTGAAAACCTCATTCAAACCATTTAAAAATCATTCTTAGAAAGCTGTCCTAATCATAATTCCAACCACTCAGGGAGGATCCAATTTATCTCATTGTTCTCAACAGTAATTTTGATGGTAGTAGGCCTTGGATCTCTCACTGAATGCTTCTTTTCATTTTTCTCTGTTTGTGATCCTTTTGATCAGATAGTTCTTACACTTTTCTTGGGGTTGTCTCAAGCCTATTGTTTCTGTGAACTGATCAGACTTTTTCCAGACAAAACTGCCAGATTGACCTCCAAATAAATGATTAGAACAACTTTGACTCTCCTTCAGCTAACCAGTCTATTATTATTTATTTATTTCATTTTGCTTCCTATGTATGAACATATATAATATAACACATCATTGTATATTTATATTAATATATTTACCTATTGGTAAATCTCTAATTTCATCCTTCCTGTAGAAAAACCTTGACAATGTAATTTGAAAATGTGACATACAGTTAACCACATTTAAATAATCCTCCTTATGACTGAACAGGAAATAGTCCAATGCCATATTCCATTTAATGATATTTTTAAGGGAAGAATAACTAAATATAGCTTCAAATATGGATATATATGTACACATATATGTGCTTCTACATATAACACAAAAATATACAAATTATAAATATCTATAAATATTCCTAGAAAGAACTAAAGGCAGGATTCTAGCATTACATAATTTCACATATGCCAAATCCTCTAATTAAATGGAATCTGATTCTTTATGCTGCCAGGTAGCTATATATTTCTTCCTAATACTTCTCAAGGAAACTTTCCATAGCTGTCTTAAATTTCTCAAGGACATTGATGTCAAAATAATCTCAACCTCTATTCTTCTATTCTGAATCTTATGAAAACATTTATCTTGTTTATAAATAGCTAAAAACTTCTTAAGAAATCAGACTGGAAGAGGTTGCATATATTTCAAACATTTTAAAATCACAAAACAAAACCAGTAAGTCAAGAAAATAGACAAGAAAAGATTCCATTTGTTTTAAAGTGTGTTCTAAAATCGTATCACTAATGAAAGTCTGCTGATGTCATGACAATGTCATAGCTTCAGCTCTTCAAAGAACGTGTTGTCTGGTTACTATAGCATTGCTATATTTGGATTAATTAGAAACGGAAACATGGATAGCATTAGCTTTGAAATTAAATGAGCCCCCTAACAGGGAAGCTAATTACTGAATTCATTCTGAAGATCTGTTTTACTCATGAAAATTTAGGTTATTAAATTGAACAATATGTACTCAGGACTAGAAATGGAAATCAGGGCATCCTCGGACAGAGCAGAGGGGAACCAGTGGCTCTTATGGAGCCAGACCTGATATTAGTCTTTTGTTAGAGAGGCTTATTATTGTTAATATTGTCACCTTTATGACAAAGGTTCTAATATGAAGAGTACTTGGAATTCTTAAAAAGCTTCCATTAGTCCATTCAATACCCTACTCTGACTTCCATTAATGTATCTTCCCTACTGTGTGATTAGGAAACTCCACCGGAAGCCATAATCTGGATGCATTGGGGAAGATTTAGGGAGGAAACTTTTCCATAAGCTTGAAAGACAAAATGGCATTTATCTGGGTTTCAAATGTTTCTTCTCCTTGAGGTTTTGTTTTCTGAATTAAAGTTTGAAGTGAACATACTATATATTCACAGTATTGTGCTTTCCAAATGTCCCCTTCACACACACATACATACAAACACAACAAAAATAGCAGGAGGCAGGTTATGGTCAGAGAAAATTCAGCTCCCTTTGTTATGCTATTTAAGTAATGGTTAAGTACATTACTAATATCCATGGCCATTTTTAAAACCAAGTAGCAGTAACTAGTTTATCTCACTAAAGCACCAAGATTCTTAGGAACCAGAAAGAAGCTTTTCAGCATCACATCCAATATGCCCCTAATACTTAGTAAAGGCTGATATGATGATGCAGATCTTTTGATCACTTTTGGGATGAAGATCCAAGTTAGGTTACTAAATCCCAATTCAATAAGGCAGTGTGGAAGATGCTGACCTAGCAAGGTCTTTATAACTGAAAGCCAGTGTTTGGTGTTATTGACAGAACTTTGTGCTAAAG
This sequence comes from Pongo pygmaeus, assembly GCF_028885625.2. Classification (NCBI taxonomy): domain Eukaryota; kingdom Metazoa; phylum Chordata; class Mammalia; order Primates; family Hominidae; genus Pongo; species Pongo pygmaeus. The sequence continues at coordinate 157,188,010 of NC_085930.1, forward strand.
ACATGGAGTTTCCCAGCTACTTCAGGGTCATCCCAGTTACCTGTTCTCTCTCCACCTCCCACAGACCATATTGTGATAATCTCTAGAATTATCCCCAAAAGGAAGAAATAAAACATCTGCTTAGTGTATTCCTTATCAATCTTTATTCTATACTTCTCTTTCTGGATTCCCCATGATTCAGAGCACCTCCAGCCATATTCCAGCTGTGTGGTGCAAAGGACCCAGGCATTGTTTTAAAAATTCTTGAATCATAATGAACTAATAAGGTCCTCAATATAGCATATTTCTCCCATTGTTTAGATGAGTTAAATTATTTGTAAGTTATGAAAGCCATGCATCTTTCTTGTTTTACTCCAAACATCATATTGGCATTTCATAATAGAAAAATTGAAAGTTGGCTATGTGGTAATATACTTTTTATCATAGACTTGTGTAATACTGTATTAATATATAACAAGTCCAAAATATAACATCTATATTTTGTCTAAGAAATAAGTCTAGAGAAATGAGTGATTTATTTTTATAGAAACTGCATCCGAGAACTGCAGAGGTTTCAGCCCCAGAAACAGGAAAACAAGAACCTTATCAAGATATGGGTGCTGTAATAGGCTAGATTTTTCTTAAAAAGGAAAGAAAAAAGGAATAGGGAAGGTGTACACAGTCTTGCAAATGAGGCAAGAACTGTTCTACAGAGTCAGGAGAGAGTCAAAATAAAGATGCCTGATGCTGAGTTGCAGAATCATTAGACTGTTACCCCTTATCTTCTTTCTGCCTGTGAATAGTTTCAATGACTAGTACGTAGTAATGACATTGCACATGTATATATGATATTATGCAATAATTTAAAATATGTTGGAAGTGTTGTGCCATTGGAAAAATTGCTGAAGGGGCAATGTTATAAAAAAGGCTCAGTGCAAGAAAATAAGACAGGTGATAATAATCTCAACTATACAAAACGTTTAGATAAGAAACAAAACTAGAAGAAAATATGTCAAAAATGTTGAGAGGTTAGGATTTTAGGTAGTAACTTAAGGCCCTATATGTCTGGCCACCTGTAATTCTCTGAGATCATCTTTTACTATTGCTTCACTCCCCATCCCCCACAACAGTATCCTGCTCCAGCCACAGTACTGTTCTTCTTTTATTAAGTTCTGGGGTACATGTGCAAAACGTGCAGTTTTGTTCCATAGGTATACACGTGCCATGGTGGTTTGCTGCACCCATCAACCTGTCATCTACATTAGGTATTTCTCCTAATGTTATCCCTCCCCCAGCTCCCCACCATCTGACCGGCCTTGGTGTGTGATGTTCCCCTCCCTATGTCCACGTGTTCTCATTGTTCAACTCCCACTTATAAGTGAGAAGATGTGGTGCTTAGTTTTCTGTTCTTGTGATAGTTTGCTGAGAATGATGGTTTCCAGCTTCATTCATGTCCCTGCAAAAGACACAAACTCATTCTTTTTTATGGCTGCATAGTATTCCATGGTGTATATGTGCCACATTTTCTTTATCCAATCTGTTATTAATGAGCATTTGGGTTGGTTCCAGGTCTTTGCTATTATGAATAGTGCCACAATAAATGCTATATAAAATTACATCCACATTTTATTTTTCTCCATAGCTGTTAACATTACCGGACATAACTTACCTAACGTAGGGATTGCTTTTTGCTAGTATTTCCCAAGAAAACAGAATGATTGCTTAGAAAGGGAGAGAAGAGGAAGCTGAGGGTGTATGTTAGAAAGTGATGGAATTTAGGCTAATAAGAAAGAAAAGAAGAATATTTGGGAGAGGCAGAGATGTCAGGCAGAACAATCATTGGATTACACATCACAAAAATTTTGAGGATCAGGGAACCAGGATAAATAAGCCTGGAAAAATAAGAAGTGCTAGTCAAGAATGTTGTTGTTTTGTTTTGTTTTGTTTTGTTTGCTTTGGAAGTGAGGATTGTGGAGGGATTGCAACTACTGTCTGGTGTCATTTCCTTACCTTTATAGACACCCTGCCTAATGGCTTTTGGACTGAATTATTGAGGAGGGGAAAAGAAAAAAAGGGGTAGAGGATATTTCACTGTTACTATTTTGATTTATATAATTAGCAGGCTCTGTCTAGATAAGTATGCACCTATAGTAACTTCCTTTTGAAAAATTAAAAATCAGATCTAATGAGATAACATTTGCAAACTGCTTTTCTTGCGCTCAGTAATGTGTCATGGACATTATTTCATGTTAACAAATATATATTTTTAAAACTGTATAACATTTCACTACTTGTAGAGACCATAATATAGTTAACCAACAACTGATTGTTGAACATTCAAATTGTTTTTCTCACACTTTAATAGACAAAGTAAGATCTGTATATACTTGATTTCTATTTTGCATACTTTTTGCTATGGGTTTGAATATATTACCTCCAAAATCAGGTGTTGCCAATGTGAAAGTATTAAGAGGTAGAGTCTGTAAGAGGTGATTAGGTCATGAGGGTTCCTCCCTCATGAATGGGATTAAGAACCTTTTAAAGGATCTTTGCAGAGTGTTTGGTAGCTTACCCTTCCACCTTCCACCAGGTGAAAACACAATGTTTCTTCCATCTGGAGAATGCAACTCTCACCAGTCGAACCTGCCAGTGTCTTGATCTTACACTTCCCAGCATCCAGAACTGTGAGAAATGAATTTTTGTTTTTTATAAACTACCCAGTTTGTGACAGTCTGTTACAACAGCACAAAACAGACTAAGACACATGTTTACATGCTTTGGGTAAACTTTTAGGAGTGGAATTATATGGCAAAAGACTATTAGATTTTAAATGTTGATATTAATTTATTGAACAAGCATTTATTAAGAATTTGCAGTGTTTCTCAGGCACTATTGTAGTCTTTTCGAATATGGCAATAATCAAAACAGAAAAGAATGGAAGCTTTTATGAAGCTAATGTACTGGTACAAGTATAGTTGAGATGATTCAATCAACTTATATTTCCACCAACACTGTATCAAAGTATCCATTTCCTCTTGTCTTCACTAACTTCACTGGATATTTCAAAACTTTTATATTTTGGCTAATCAATTTTTTTTCTTATTTTAATTGTTTCAATAATTTGCACTATTTGATTACTAGAAAAGTTAGACATGTGATAGGCTTATTAGTCATTGTATTTCTACTTCTACATTGCATGTTTGTGCTGTTTGCTCTTTTTTTTCCTATTTGGTTATTTTTTCCTTATTTGATTTACAAAAGTTTTTCAAATGAAAAGAAATATAAACTTCTTAGTAGAGAATAATTGTTCAGGCTGCCCAACAAATAAATAGCCTTTCTAATATGAGAGAATTCCATGCTGCCTCCCACTCAGGAAGCTAAATAAGACATGCCATTTTCTCTCTCCGAACTAGTATAGCAAGTATATTGGAGTCAAATGCCCTAAGGATGGCCAATCAGATGCTTCTGCAGGGGATATTGAATCTAGAGGAGGTAATTCAATATGGAGAGTCTTTTAGAGATAATTTGAGATAGCTCTGGTAAAGTAAAAAGCCCCAAAGCTTCCCCATGACCTCTTAGTGAAAATATGCCATTTTGGTACAGTGCCTTTGCTGTAGTTGTTCCATCTTGCTTCTGATTAAACTTGCTTCTCAAGCCTTCCTGTTGGTTCTGTGAGCAACTCCCAAAACAACCTTTAGGCTAATGTTAACCAGTAATTTTCTGTTGTTTTGTAACTAGCAACATTATCAGAATAGGTGTTTCATAAATATATATTTCCAGCATAATTTTTCTAATATTTTAGAGTGTATTTGCCAAACACAATGTGTTAATTTGTACTTAATCAAGTACATCAATATTTTACTCTGTGTATTCTACCATTGACATGTGCTTAGAGGGCTTTTGAATATCAAAATTATAAAAATATCGATCTATTATATTTTCTAGTATTTATATTACATCATTAATATATTTGGAATTTATGCTTATATAAGGCGTAAGAGCTTTATTTGTTTTCTTTATTTTGGTTCTCAAATATGTATCCAAATTGCCTCTCACTTTTTTTTTTTTTTTTGGTATAACCAGAACCTTACTCAGTGATTCAAAAAGCTACTCTTGTCAGATATTTAATTCTTCTGCTGATTTGTAGAGACTTTGTTCTTTTTAATTGATCTGTCCATTCTTGGATTCTCACTATAGTTTCAATCAATCTAGTTTAAATGACACTTTCATATTTGATAAGGTTAGTCCCCTTCATTACATATCTTTTTCAGAATTTGGCTGGATATTTTTGTCCACTTATTTTTCAGGATATATTTTATAAATAATTTTTCAATTAAAAACCCTTTGTAATTTTGATTGCTGTTATACAAAATACACAGGCTAATTGGGAAAAATTTGTCAACAAAATATTTCTAGCCAAGACCATGTGATATTTCTTACTTACCATTTTTGATGATCACCAGTATTTTGTTTTTATGTATGCTTTGCATAGTTCTTGGTAAGTTTATGTGCTTTATATCTTTATTTAATTGCATTTTAAAACTGATTATTATTCATTTTCAAGGGAGTTATTGTTTTTGTTTATTTTTGGCAGTTTATTTACTAATTTTAATTCTAGTAGTTTGGTTTTCTCAGTATGTAATCATGTAATACAAAAATAATTATAATTTAATATCATTTGTTCAACTTTTATCTTATTTTCTTGTGTGATAGGTCATGTCCAAGGTTTGATTTGTTATTTTTCTTTTGTTTTATTTAACATTAACCTTGATGCTTTTTTTAGAGGAAAGTCACTACTAATTTTAAACTTAATGTAGACTCATATTGTTAATAACATTAATTAAGAAATTGGTGGAAAGTCATTTACAGTTGTGGGAATGGGGTAATTTTGTCTCCGTTTGCCTTTTCCCTACATTTGCTGAAACTTTTGCAACAGGGGTCCACCCAGCCTACAAAAGGGTGAAGAAAAGACTTCATGACCGTTGGAAAGTTCAACTCCAATTTCAGATGACTTTCCTGCATTGGAGTAAGGCAGCCATTTTGGCAACACATTTGATAGAACAAAAGGTTTGCCATACAAGGCTTTCAACTAGTGTTTCTCCCCTTTTCTGTTATTGGTCCACTGTTGTAAAAGGTAGTTTCAAATGATTATTTTACATTCCTCCAAAGTCACACCAAATTCTGTGAGATTTTGGAATGTCTCCTTTCTGAAAAACTACACCCAACATGTACATAATACTGTGTATCAATTGACCATTTTTCTTTACAAGGTTTGTACAATGCTAACAAAAAAATATGGAACTTTTACCTAAACCATATGTTGGAAAACTGAGTCAGGGTATATGTTATTTTACCATAGGTGACACAACAAAACTGATAACTGCTAATTTCCAAGGCATATCTTGCAGAGCATGCATTTTACAAAGTACATATAGAGACTGAGTCTCAGTAAGACTCAATCTGTCATTCATTCTGAGGCAAATTGCTCTCCAATCATGAACCTGTGAAATCAAACATATTATGTGCTTCCAAAATATAATAATGGAACTGCCATAAGATAGACATTCCCATTCGGAAAGGGAGATAGGAAAGAAAAAAGGAAGGACAGGTCCCCAGTCAAGTCCAAAATTTAACAGGGCATACAACATTAAATCTTAAGGCTTTGGAATAATCTTCTTTGGCTCAGTGTTCTGCCCTCCAGATCTGGGCCAGAGATCCTGCCTTCTGGACACACTAGGACTGAGATTCTGCTCCTGAATCTTTGCCTAGCAAAGGTTGGCTCTAGGTGGTCCTGCTTTTGTAAATTTGCTGGACACAGCCCATATTGTAGTCTCATGGGTTGGAGTGCGTGTGGCTCTACACAGTGGAAGTCACATGCCACACAGGTGGCTCCACCAGTCAAAGATCACAAAGGAGGCACTGCCCCTAAGGCTCTGTTGGGTATTGCCTTGATGGAGGATCTCTGTTGCAGTTTCCTGCCTGGACCTGTGGCTCTCCAAAGCATCCTTTGAAATCTAGGTGGAGGTAACTATGCCACCATAGCTTTGCTGGGCACAATGCTCACTTTACTAGGGTTTGTCAGGGCTGCACCTGGGACAGCAAAAAAACAAAGCAATGCAGTAAGAACAGCAGAGTCCTTGATTTGTGCTATCATTGGGCAATGGCAGCTCCTTCTTTGAAATTTTTCTCACCCCAGGCCTTAGCACTCTAGGCCTCAGATTGTGGGAGCAGCCTAGATGATCCCTGAAATGTCTTGGGGGTCATTCTTCCATTTTCTTTGACAATGGGTCCTGGCTGTTGTTTAGATGGCTAAATAAACTCCCTATCATCTTGGTGAATAGTGCCTAGCTCCAGTTGAGATGGTCCATCCATACAATCCATAGTAATTTCTTATCATTTAGCCAAATCCTTGTTCTCTCCCAAACAGGCTTTCTCATTTTTTTTTTCCAATGTGGACAGGCTGAGAATTTTCTAAAATTTTAAGGTTTGGTTCTGTTTTGATTAACAATTCCATCTTTAAATAACTTCTCTCACCTCACTTTTAACTATACAGGCAGTCAAAAGGGACCAAGCTGCACCTTCAACACTTTGCTTAGATATTTACTCAGCCAAATACCCACTTGCACACTCACAGATTCTACTTTCCAAAAAAATACTAGAACATGAACATGATTCTTCCAAGTTCTTTGTCACTTTATAACAAGGATGTCCTCTCTTTAAGTGTCCAATAACATGTTCCTCATTTCCATTTGAGAGCTCATCAGAATGGCCTTTACAAATCATACTTCTGCCAATGTTCTTCCGTTCATAACCACTTAGGTATTTTCTAAGAAGATTGAGGCTATCTCTATAACTGTACTGCTCTCCTTCTGAGCCCTCACCACAATCACTCCTTATGTTTTATTCATAACAATGCAGGCTTTTTCTAGCATTCACTTCAACTATTCCAACCTCTGCCAATTACCCAGTTCCTAAGCTGCATCCACATTTTTAGATATTTGTTATAATAACACCCCCACTTCTCAGTACCAACTTTCTGTCTTAGTCCATTCAGGCTGCCACAACAAAATGTCATAAACTGTTTGGCCTATAAACAACAAAAAATTATTTCTAACAGTTCTGGAGGCTGGGAAATTCAAGACCAAGGCACCAGCAGATTTGGTGTCTGATGAGTGCCCACTTTCTGATTTATAAATGGCACCTTCTTCCTGTGTTCTCACAGTTGGAAGAGGCAAGGGGTCTCACTCAGGCCTCTTTTATAAGGGCATTAATCCCATTCATGAAGATTACTAACAAGCAAAAGGGGTAGTCCAGTTTCTGGTCTCTGTTCACTCTCTGTCTACTCTCCTGAAGCAGTTCAGCCACTCTAACAGCAGCTGTGAAGTGATATCAATGGCCCATTGTTGTTATGCATCATTTTCTACAAAGGTAGTTAACTTTGAGGGCTCTGGAGATAATGTGGCTGGCACAGATACACATATGTGATTTTACTCCAGTTTGCCTCTTTTCTCTTCATCTTTACCATTAAGATTGACAATAAATCTAAGGAAACTGATATATAGCAATGTGTGAGGGCAATGTATGGCAAAAAGTATTATTTGTTTGTATACTGTTTTCCTTCCACAAGAGGAGTAGATCAAAAAATTAACAACTTCAGGGAAACAATGAGACATGGTCAGATCCTCTGTCTTCCAACTCTAGCACTAGACATGAGATGCTATTTATCTAGAGTAGAAGAAGGAGCTTCCATCTTTTTTATGAGTTCTCCTAATCAGGGAATTTATTGAGATTTGAGGGAATTTCCCCAGCTAATTTCTCACAACAGTGCTCTGATATCTTGAAGAGAAGTTGAGTATCAGTTCCAAGAGTCATGTTAAACTTGGTATGACTATCTGGAAAAAAATGTCTTGAAGTTTAACAGGAAATAGTTGCTACTATTCTCTATTTCATTGCCGATGGCTATTTTATTCCCCCAGTTACTTATTTCTTACTCATTTTGGACAGATCCTAGGAGTGAGGAAAGGCAACATCTTTGGCTCCATCGTTTTGAAAAGTTTTTCTTTTATACTTGTTTTGTTCTTCATTTTGTTTATTTAACAAAGTTAGTTTCTAGGAACTAATCTGTGGCCAAGAAAGCAAATATTAAATGAGCTCTCTCTTCTCTTGGTAATGAGGAAAATATCTAGATATTTCATGGTAGATAATTGCAACTAAGAGTGAAAGAGTGATGAGGTCATTTGAATCCATAGTATCATAAGCTACGGGTTGTATTTTTTTGTTTTTTTTTAGAGATAATGGACATTGTACAAGGATGTAATCAGCCTTTTTATTGAAAATCAATTTTACTTCTCTACTTCTAAAGATTGTGTGGTAGGAGCTCTGGAAAATTGAGAATTATTTTCAACGAGGAAACCTGGTGAGGAAATTGTTCTGCTGTGAATGGCAACAAATTAAAACCACAAATTAACATGAATCCACAGGAAATATTGAATATCATTTTAACTTTGTCATTTAACCAGAGGTACTCCAAGTTACACTGCATTTACAATAGTAAAAACAGAACTATAACTACCGCCATACTTACTATGTTTTTAATACCGGAAACTTAAAAATTGAGAAATTTGCCTTAGTAATATTTCCTCAGAAGATGAGCTACTTGGGTCTTTACATAAACTCATTTTAAAAAAATGTTCACGTATTGAAATACAACTTCACTTTTAAAGAAACAGTTCTTCATGGAATATCAAATTTATACACTGTTGTTTGAAATATTAACCTTTTACATTTGTGTGGTTTCCACATCCTATTTATCAAACACAAACACACAAACACTGCTATTATTTCACTATATAAATCGCCATTTATTTTTGCAATAATATATATTAAAATTACTAAGACACATCTCCCATTTTTTTAATCTATCTACGACTATGAACAAAACATTCTGGCACAAAATTTCAATGTGTTTTGTAGCCATACATGCCATAACATAACATAGATTTTCTTTTAAACTAAGGCTTTTTGGTTGTTTGTTTTCTAACCTAAAAGCAAATGAGTGCTAGCATATTTAATAAAAAATGCTACATAACAGTATATCTTGGTCAGGCACAGTGGCTCATGCCTATAATCCCAGCACTTTGGGAGGCCGAGGCAGGAGGATCACTTGAGCCCAGGAGTTCAAGACCAGCCACAGAAAAATAGAGAGACACCATCTCTACAAAAAAAAAAAAAAAAAAATCTAAAAATTTAGCCAGGTGTGGTGGTGCATGTCTGTAGCCTCAGCTACTCAGGGGGCTGAGGTGGGAGGATCACTTGATCCAGGAAGTTCAAGGCTACAATGAGCCATGATTATGCCACTGCACTCCAGCCTGGGCAGCAGAATGAGACCCTGAAAAAGAGGAAAAAAAAAAGAAAGAAAGAAAAAGAAAATAGAAAAGAAAAAAACAGAATATCTTATACAATGGCAAGACTCAAGACTGTATGTCAATGCAATCTATTTCTCCAAACTTGCTATGCTTTCACACCTCTAAATATATCTATTAGCTATGTAACATAGCTAATATATAACATAGCTAATGATTTGTTTTCACTTTTACTTCAGTTTTCACTATGCATATGGCAAAGAGACAAAACTTTACATCTACCCTCTTAGGGTCTCTGTCTGGGCCTGAAAATTAAAATAACTAAAATAGATTACCTAAAGAAAAGTATATAGATGTTTACCTGTAGCTGGGAATCCCCACAGAAAAGTAAAGCCCTGAAGAAACAGCAAAAACTAAATGCTTCTATGCTAGGTTGAACAAACAGTACCAATTGTTAAAAAGTAACTGAAATGAATGAGGAAGCTGAAGAAAGGTAAGAGTTATTTTAACAAGGTTTGTTTATATAAATTTTTCTCAGCCTCAATCTCCCATCTCTGGTGACAAGACAGTACAGAGAGGTACCTCCTAGAACAATAGACCATCTTTCACATGGTAGCTTTCTCCTTTCTTTGGTGATAAGAGTGTTTCTTTTCTCCTGGGACATAAAGGGCAGAATGTCAGTATATGCTATTTTTCAAATGTCTTTAGCTCAAAATAATTCTTACAGCAAAGTGGCATATTTAGGGGTGGCATATTCTGCCACCATTCTCATATAACAAAAGATTTTATCATTACTGTCTCCAGCATTTGTTTTTGCACTTCCATTATTGAAGTTATTTTATTTATTTATTTTTTTTGAGATGGAGTCTTGCTCTATTGCCCATACTGGAGTGAGGTGGTGTGATCTCGGCTCACTGAAACCTCTGCTTCTGGGTTCAAGCAATTATCCTGCCTCAGCCTCCTGAGTAGCTGGGACTACAGGCACCTGCCACCATGCCAGGCTAATTTTTGTATTTTTAGTAGAGGCGGGGTTTCACCATGTTGGCCAGGCTGGTCTCGAACTGCTGACCTTGTGATCCACCCACCTTGGCCTCCCAAAGTGCTGGGATTACAGGTGTGAGCCACCGCACCGGGCCCAAAGTTAATTGGTTAAATAAGAAGTCCTATTTTAAATATAGGACTTGGATAAAGGCAAGTGGTTAGTTTTTCACAAATCTTACATTTCACATAAGGAAGCTGTATTAGTCCATTGTCACGCTATGAAGAAATACTCAAGAATGAGTAATTTATGAAGGAAAGAGGTTTAATTGACTCACAATTCAGCATGGCTGGGGAGGCCTCAGGAAACTTACAATCATGGCAGAAGGCAAAGGAAAAACAGGTACCTTCTTCACAGGATGGCTGGATGGAGTGAGTGCAAGCAGGGGAAATGCGAGACACTTATAAAACCATCAGATCTCCTGAGACTCACTCACTATCATGAGAACAGGATGGGAGAACCACCCCCAACACCGATCCAAATACCTCCACCTGGTGCCACCCTTGACACATGGGGATAATGGGGATTACAATTCAAGATGCGATTTTGGGCAGGGACACAGCCAAACCATATTAGAAGCCATGTTAACACTTTTGACCTAGGTAGAGGCCTTCATTAAAATAAATGTATAACAACAGAAGTGTTCACAAAGTGTTCACAAAACACAGTTAAGGATTTTATCATTTGTTGTTGTTTTTTTTTTTTTGGTGTAGATATGAGCAAGCAACATTAGTTCTTTATTTGTAAAACAAAATTCTTAACTTGGGAACCATATTTTACTCTTTAAAAATCCAGAATATCCAGCATAGTGTCAGACATATAGTAGGCATTCCTCAAAATTTAATAAATAAAATTTTAGTAAATCTAGAATAGAAATATGAAGAACTGTTGTCTTCCTTATTAGAATACGGGCTTCTCAAAAACAATGGACTTGATTTCTATTTTGTCTTGTCTATACATATTAAAGTGTTCATTTCCAATAAATAACTGGGTAAAGTTCAAAGGAAATGATTTTCTAATTATATTTAGGTATATTTTAAATTAAAATCTTTAAAAGCAAAAGTCAAATAGAAAAATCAAAGGTATACATAATAAAAAACTAAAATCCTGATATAATACAATTTAAATAGCTCAGAGAGTTCTGTAGACATTTCCAAAGTTTTGCATTCATTTGTTCATTAAGAAAATTACTTATTGAGTTGCTCTTATAAATTAAGAATTGAGAGATGAAGGACAAATTCCCTGAACTTAAATGGCCTACAATGTAGTGCAGGTAAATTAATAAACATACTTTATACAAAAAAGCTAAATTCATGATACATTGAGACCTTGGTGACAGTTGCCTATGAGTCTGACTTGTTGGGGAGGTGGAAGTCAGAAAAGCCTTCAGAGAAGAGATGAATAATACATGAGTTAAGATTTACCAGCAAAACTGAGCTTCTGGGAGCAGGAATCCTTTTATTTACTTCTTATAATTATATCTAATACAATGTTGAGCACACAACATTGTATTGTGTGCACCAAATAAGTGTTAATTAAATAAAATTCTAATGAATCTATAACACATATTTAGAAAGAAAATACAGATATAAGCCTATAGACAGATATATTAGAACAATAGAGTGATCTAAAATAAGAGCAACTTCAGTGAAAAGACAAAAAATGGCTTCATTTTGGAAGCCATATATATGGCATTGGACGTAGAATAGGAAGACAGAAAAAAGAGCTTATGCCATTACAAAGGTGGGTGACAGAGCATGGCTTCTTTGAAAGGTACATGAAATTCAATCTTTTGAGAGTTCAAGGTATATATAGGAAGGAGTTGATGCCAAACAGAGGTGCAAAACAGATGAAGAAGATCTTTAAAGAACATGAACGGAAAGGAGAAAAGACTAGAATGAGGAAGACTGGAAACAAGGTACTACAATGGTCTAGACAATTGACGATGTGTTTCTAAATGAAGATGGTGGTGGCAAAGGGTCAGAAGAGAAGCAATAAATTCTTATGGATAGGATCAACATGACCAGGTAATTGATTGGATGTAATAAATAGGGGAGAATGAGTCTCATATGATGCCCAGGTTTCTCATTAAAGCAACCAGGCGTGGTTACTAACTGAGATTGAGAGTGTGAGAGAAATTTCAGATTTGAGAAGGATGGTGCTAAATTTATTTTAAATTTGTTAAACTTGAAGCAAGTTCCAGTTACAGAATTCCAACTATTGGTTGGATATATAGATTTAGAGTTAAAGATAGAAATCTAAGATGGAGATAAAAATTGGGTGTCATGGGAATTTATGTAGTCATTGACACCCTAGAGAAAGTTGAGCTTGATTAAAATGAAAAAGAGACTAAAAATAAAAACAGGGCTGAAGAGAAATCCTGTGTAACATGAGCCTTTTATGGGCTGCAGAAGAAGATGAACTAATGAATCAAATTGAGAAGCAACAGGCAGAAAAATAGAAAAAAAAACTAGAGGTTTTACAATTACTGAATCCTCAGTAATATTGTAAAAGAAAGATAGTAATGGCAATTACCACGGGAAGTAGGGAAAGATGAAGACGGTGGGCTGTGTGGCAAGTAGGACATTATAGTTAACCATAATCTCAGCTTCTGTGAAAAAAGGAGAAATGGCTACATTTTGGGGCACTAAAGATTAAACAGAAACTGAGGAAGTAAACACACAATACACAGTGATCTTTTTTTTCTATAATCTTAACAGTAAAGGAAAAATTAAATCCTGGACAAATTATTCAATACAACCTTGGTACAACACTGATGATAATTTTCTCCTTGCCAAAAAAATAAACCGCATAATTTCATGGATACACAAGCTATAAGTGTGATGTAGACCATTGTTTGTGGCACACTTATAAAAATTATATAAAACATATGTAGACCAAATGAAAGTTTACATTTTAAAGTTATGTAATACATAATATACAATGCAAAGTTAGATAAATAATATAAAACTGCATCTCCTAGTTCTAAAACTCTCACACAATACATTTATTTCTAATTGATTTCATGCCTTAGAGTAAAGGAGTAAAAAAACAGTCACCATTACTATTAAAGCAAAATAGAAATAAAGGTCTAATATATTACCTTTAGTATATTAGATGTTAGATATTTAGGAAAGTTCAAATAAGCAATTTTGAGAATACGAGACAAATCTGGATTTTTCCTCTGTTTTAAACTTAAGTTTTCCAAACATGTCACTGGGGTGGCTTCATGTTTAGGATTTTTACATTGAGGATAATGTTATACAATTAAAACTAAATATTTAAATTATATGTTAATATTCACTTATTTGGATGTTGATAGGCTAAGGAATTTCTATTTACAAAAAAAAGCAACCCTTAACATTTGTTAAACTGCATCTGGAAAATATGATTTTGCCAATATTAGAACCCATCTGACCTTTTTGAACTGGCTTTAAATCTTTGGGGAATTTCATTTGTTTATCCTCAGAATAATATGACTTCCTGTGTTAAGAAGAGAGCTTCTAAACAGCCAAAAGGCTTCTTGGATATCAGGTAGTTAGTTTCATAAGCAATTTTTCAGAGGCTGTCCATGAATTAATTATAAACACATGAATTTTATTTTCTCCAATGGACAAACTGTTTTCTGTTTTGTTTTAATAGAAAATATTAGCAAAATACAGTTCAAATTTTGCTATACATAACAATCTGAATTGAAGTTGTAGAAACAGAATATATGTATCTTCTCTCTACTAGAAAATAGAATGTAATTTGTACTGAATACTTCGGGTGTGCTGTAACTTCGATCATATATTAGGACTACCCAGTGTTCTTATAGTACCAAATATATAGTGAATTCTCTAGGCTTGTGGCATTTGAGGATTTAACTCTGAGTTTCTACTTTTTTTCACTAACCTGAAAGATCAATGACATGCTGTAATTATTAGTTTTTCTAAGGTAGAAATACAAGTCAAGAAACAAATTCCTTGTATCTACATTTCAATGTAACTTCGTGGTTTTTCTAACGATCTTGTGTCAGTAGCATTCATTTATTAACATTCATTAACATTTGTCTTTTGACAAAAATGTCCACAAGAAAAGATAGAAGTGTCAGTTTAAAAAAAGAAAAGAAAAGAAATAATTAAATTGTTTATGAGAAAACACACAGGAAACACATGACTAACAAAAGGAGATGGAAAAGCTGGGAACGTCTACAAAAATTTTCACATTTGCAAATTTGCAAACAGATGTTCTTAGAAAGAGCTGCTCTTGAAAGCCTGTGGTCTTAAATTCAGTATCTTCACTGCAAATAACTAAATGATGCTGGACTTATAAAACAGAAGAGATGAATTTTTAAAAGACTGCCATTTAAAATTGTTTCACTTACTAGTAGATGATAACACTAAAAAAAATAGCTACAATTTGTTAGATGCTTACTGTGTGCCCACTGTGTTAGTACTTCATGCAATCCATTAAATAACCCAACAAGATAGCCTATAATTTTCCTCATTATACACCCGGGAAGACTGAGGCTCAAAGAAGTTATATAACCTCCTGGGGAAAACAAGTTATGATTATACAAGCTCATCAGCAAGCTCTGTTAGACTTTAGTTTGCTTTTTTGAGTGTTACTATGAAAATACATATTTCAGACATGGGCTATTGATTGCCTCTGGATAAGCTCATTTATTAGATTCTATGCAAAATACATATAAGGTGGATGGAGGGCTTAATATTGTAGGTTAAGTGAGTGGGCTCTGGAAACATGAGTGCCTGAGCTCAAACCGTGGAAAGGCCTCTTACTAGTTAGCTCATTTCAAGACATGTTACTTATAATCTATGGTCCCATTTTCTCATTCGTAAGATGTGTATAATAATAATAATACCTACCTAAGAGAATAGGTGTGTATAAAGCACTTCTTAAAGCAGTGCATGACACTTAGGGCTAAATTATGTTGGCTATTATTACAGTAAGCATACTTCCATCGCTATCATAACTGCCTTTTGTTATCTAACTATTTATGTTTTTCCTCCCTCTCCCCAGAATTTAGTCAATTCAGTAAGACATAATAACCAACAAGCTGATAACTATCCTGTTAGGTCAAGGACATTACAGAGAAAAATATGCTTTTAAAAGTTTCAAATATAGTTCTGACTACTTATTTCCCACAAATTTTTTTTACTATTTATGGTAATATTTATTTTGGAAATTCATTGTGGAATTATATATGCAAATAAGCTTTAAGTAAATCTGACAGTTATTTTTTGTGAATGTAATATGATGTGATATGATATTCAACCTGAGAAGAGCTAGAAACAAATCTTCAAGTTCCACAAAAGAAGAGTTACTCAAAATGATACAGCCTGAATTAAGCAATTTGAATTCTTTTAAAAATGGCATTTAACTAGCAGACAGAGAGACAAGAAAGCTGAATCAACATAGAAACTTCCTATATTTTGCAGCAATGGTGTTGTGATTCTTCAAGTAAAGGGAGATCAGTTTGATGCCATTTTGAGCTCATTGTGCATTGGAGCATAAAAGGAAGAGGTGGGTGGGAGCAAAGTTGAGCTAGAAGTCAACTGGAATGAGACACAGCAGGAGACGAATGGAGCAGTCAGACAGATGGGTGGATGAAAAGACTGGAGCACACAGGAAGGTGTTCAGTGATGACGCAGCTAAGAAGGTGGAAGAGGTTATGATATGACCCAATTACCACAAATAACCAAAAAAATAATAACTATAAGGATAGGATGCAAAGAAAAGATTAAAGCCTCATTTGAAATGTTTTTTGGAATCCCTTTTGCGGTTCTGCTCAGAGTAAGTTATCTAACTATAATGTACTCAATTTATCTGACAACTATTACATTTTCTTATTTTATTATACATTCAGTACCCTAAATATATAATAACTGTTATTCCAAGGTACTTATGACTCCATGTTTAAGACTTAACTTCTGTTTCGTCTTAAGATTTTGTAATAAAAAGAGAATGCCAGTTGATGAAAACATGGTCTTAAAAACATAATTATTACATAACTAAACCTCCCTATCCAGTTCATATATTTATTGTTGCACTTATAATTTATTACTTTTTCGTAAGTGTGTTTCCCATACTAGACAATGAGATCTCTTGAGGGAAAATATATTTTATTATTTGGAATATGTAGCATGGGACCTGGCATGGAGCAGCATTCAAAATATTGGGTAGAAGGAAAAAGGAAGAAAGAAGGGAAGGACAGGGAAGCAAGGAAATAAAGGAAATCAGGTACGTATAAACAAGAGAAAATAAATGGTGCTATCACAACTTGCTTCTGCATTCTATCTTAAGCAATAATTTTGTGGGATAGGGTTCCATTGGATTTAGTGTTCCATTAGGGGTCAAATAAGAAAAATAATGTCTTGCATATATATAGCACTTTATAATTTATTCTTTCATATTCATTATTTGTTTGATCTTCACAGTAACTTCATGAGACAGATTATTTTTTCTGTCAAATATTTTTTACTATTTATGGTAATATTTATTTTGGAAATTCATTATGGAATTATATATGCAAATAAGCTTTAAGTAAACCTGACAGTTATTTTGTGTGAATGTAATATGATATGCTATTCAACCTGAGAAGAGCTAGAAACAAATCTTACAAAAGAAGAACCTGAGACCCAGAGAATTTAAATGACTTTCCCAAGTGTACTTAAATAATAAATAGCAGAGTTTGAATCAAACTAAACATTTTCAAGTCCATAAATTTCTTAGGAATATAGTTTAAGTTAAATTTTATTAACTCAATTGCACACAGTAGTATGCATTCCTCAAGAAGAGGCTCAAAGTTTGTTTTGTATATACCAAGGAACAACAACAACAATAACAACAATAATATAACTAACATATATTGACTGCTTCCTACTTGGAGACACTGTTCTAAGAGTTGATGTGTGTTCATCTATTTAATCCTTATAACAACCCTATTTTTAAAAGTACTATTATGATGTTTATTTTATATATGAGAAAAATGAGGTGCTGAAAACTGAAGTAGCTTATCCAAATTCATACAGTAATGGCAAAGCTAAGATCTATTCATTATTATCTTCTAATAAAGTATCTCTGTCCTTATTACAGTATAAAGTATGCACTTAAAATGTGAGAAATTTTAGTTAACTCATAATGTCTTCCTGGAAACTTTATACCAGTCTCTGAAGCCAATTAGTTGTATTTTTTGGCAAAGTACTAACCCTGTTTTTATCTGCTTCTTTCCCATGAAATAAGGCTATATATGCAGTGATGCCCATGCTACCCCTGAGATCTAAAAATCTAAGATGAAAACAAGCACACAGTCTTGGCAGCACTGGGGTAACAGACTATGAAAGAAGAAATCAGATTGGAAAATTCAGTATATCAATGAAGAAAATAATCACTCAAGGAGAGGAATAAACAGCAAAACAATCTATATATTTAATTATAGATACAATTGTTTCAATGCTGATTATTCATCCTTATATAACTGTCTACAGCTATTTAGGGTTGTCTTCGTCCATTTTGTGTTGCCATTGTCTTCATCCAATTTGTAAAGAAAAGAGATTTTTTAACTTATGGGTTCTGCAGGATGGGAAGTTCAAGAAACATGACACCAGCATCTGCTTGGTTTCTGTTGAGGACTTTCATGCTTATATCACAACATGGCAGAAGGTTAAAGGGGGAGTAGACATGTGCAAATAGGCAAAACCTGAGGGGCATCTTGGCTTTGTAACAACCCACTCTTGGAGGACTAATTCATTCTTGAGAGAACTAATCTGGTCTTGCCAGAGAAAAAATTCACTCACTGCCTACTGTGAGAATAGCACTAAGCCATCCATGAGAGTGGAGCCCCATGACTCAAACACCTCCCATTAGGCTCTACAGCTTACAGATTATACCTCCTAACATTGCCACAGTGGGAAACAAATCTCAAGATGAGATTTGGTGGGGACAGACCATATCTAAACAAAGAGTAAACAAGGGTAAACAACTTTTGAGAACATACTTGTGATCCTTTATTTCAACCCAGAATGATGCCAGAATTTTGGAGATGGGGCTCAAAGCAAATTAGTAAGTTACAATTCTCAAGTTTCACAGGGAAGTGGGAGTGAGAGACACATCATGGAGGCCCACGCGACTCTCAATTACACTGGATGAATTGTCTTCATTGAATTCCCACACCATGCAGACCCATTTAACGGTAGTTCTTCCAAAGCTGCTTTTCTGCTTTCCTTTTGGAATACTACATTATCGAAATTTTCATCTACCCTTTCAACTCCTATGCTTCTTGTGTTGATTTCTCTTTTCTGACTTCTCAGATTTGTAACCTCATTTTTAAACATGAGAATTCTCTGAGGTCTATTTCTTGACCCTTTGTCCTCTTTTTAACTATCCCTTGGGAAACTTGCACAATCTAAATGACTAACTAGAACTTATGAGATTATGAGCCAGATCTCTCCCTGCTTATGAGTCCATTTCAATTAGATGTCTCAGCATCACTGTAAGTTAAAATGCATAAAATCCAAAACAATAAATTTTTCTCAAACCAATGTTATATCTGAAATGGTTATTTCAATGACTTCAATGACTTCCAATAACTTTGATGACCTTAGCTTCTTTTTGTTCTTTCCACAAGCTAGTGCTTTAACTTTTTAAGAATAAACTTAACAGATGAAATGATAAAGACATAATTTTTATGTTGTGTTATACTCTTGATCGAAATATTTCCAAATCTTTTGAATGAAGAGCTTTGAAGAAAAACCTGATCTTACTTTATCCAAAAATTCTTTTAAAAATAAGGGTTTAAAAATTACTAAAGAAAAAGAGTAACTGGAAAAGCAATTTGTACTTTCTCTCCTGAGTTAATCTCCATTTTCTCTATATCCATGATGACAGTAAAATTATAATTAAGAAGAATACATGTTCTATTGATCAAAAACCACTTTTGGAAAATACTGAAATTACACATCTATTGCGCTCGCTCTCTCTCTCCCTCTCTCTCTCTCTCTCTCTGGCTAGCTTATCCCAACTGTTGTGTCACATGTTTTCAAAGTTACTATGATTATTTAACAATGTTGCAGCTAAAATGATGGACGTAAAATCAACACTATAAAATATAGTCCCAGCTACTCAGGAGGCTGAGGTGAGCGGCTCACTTGAGCCCAGGAGAATGAGGCTGCAGTGAGCCATGATAGTGCCACTCCATTCTAGCCTGGGTTACAGAATGAGACCCTATCTCAATCAATCAATAAAATAGTTTGAATAGTGTTTATTTTCTCAATTCTTGTTAAATAGCTGACATCACATTGAGCTCTGAAACCCAAAACTCCTGGAGTAGTGAGGCACTCTCCTTGATGGGAATCAGATATTAGTTCTGGATACGCCACAAGCAATCTGGATGACTTAAAAAAAAATACTAAATTCAACGAGTTTCAGTGTTTTAACCTGAAAATTGGGGTATTGGGCCAAATGACTCATACACTTACTAATTCTAATTATTAATTCTAATTCTAGGATGTTCTGCTTCTTCAGCTTGTTCTCAGACCTTGTTCTCTGTTCTCTCACTCAAACAGAAGAGAGTACCAATAAAATAGGTAAAAGTTGATTTGAAAAGCATTTTTAAAAGCTTCAAATTGGAATTATAAATATAAAGGTATTTGGTGTTCCTCCAGAATAGAATTTAGAAAGATCACGTAAAATACATTGTTATCTTTAGACTTGTGAGATTGGTCCCAGCTACTTTTAGAACTGTTCTTGAGTACTCAGTAGGGTGAAAGTACTTTTGTATATTTTAAAGTTTGTCATCAACTTCAGGATATATTCAATTATGGTGTCATGTCTCATTTCAAGTGGAAAAACAAAGGTAAAAAGCCTAGTGGCACAATAGCATTTAAAAGCTGATAATAGTGTTTCTGCCTGATTTGGCATAATTACCCAGATTGAACATGTTCAGCTTCAGAACTATAGGCAACCATTAATTATCTGTTCCCTATCCCAAAGTGTATATACTTTTCCTGAGCTTTTAGGGTTAGAAGTAAAAAGGAAATATAACAGTTGGTTTTATTTAAACTTTAGTTTGTGGTATATTTTACAAGACTTTTGAGAGAAAAGCAATTTGTAATACAGGACTACTAACTTGCCTAGTGTTGGATAAAAGAAATATATATGCCAGCTTAACTCACTAACTATATGGACTTCAACAATGTCTGCAAACGAGAATTTTTATAACATCACAGTATAATACAATACTTATATTCACTCTACCTGTAAATAAAGCCAATTTCTATAAAAATCGGGGGCCTTAAGCAAGTGGTACGGGAAGAATATTTCCTCCATTCTGACTTGCCCATGGATATAAGATATTGAAAGAAAGACATAAAGGAATAAAAAATGAGAAGTTCTGCTGTATGAATTCAACATTTTTTGGCATTTTCTCCAAAGACTACAGTAAAGATTTAAATTGTTGTTTAATTATTGTAAATACAAGACTCATATTTCATTAAATGCAAGAATGAGCCAAGACATGTTAATGACTTTATGCAAATGCAAAATTTTGAAGTTCCATTAATTTGCATGATTGTGAATTTTTCGTGATGGTATATCCAAAGTAAAGTGCATCCTCTTTTTATTACCGTAAACTTAGCATCTCCAAGTACAGTCGTGCAGGTTGTGCTCTGCACAAAGTTACCTTGCTAAGGAAACATCATTAGGATCTTAACTGAGCCCGGGTTTACTTCTTCAATCTATGGAGCTGTGGCATGAAACTTGCATTCTGTCCCATACAACTTTGCAAGAAAAAACTTTTTCTAACTTCTTCGCCCGGAGAAGCCTTTCTCTAACATGCTCTAAAGAATTGCAGGTGAAAACAAAGGGTCTTGATTCTTTTTTTTTTTTCCTCTAACATAATTATCTACTATTTTTGTTAAATGATATACTGTATTAAAAAGGGATAGTGTTCTCATTTGTCTTTGTTTTCCCACCATCTAACCCAGTGTCAGTCTCTGACTAGATCTGAATGGCTACATATATTTGTTGAATTAGTAGAATCTGGAGACAATGGAATAAGGTACTTGAGTTCAAATCCAAGACTTTGTGCAACTGCAGGGCCTGCCATGTACATGAAATGCTATGGAAATACCATTTGCACCACCTGGAGTTGTGTAACACTGTTGTACAGCTTTCCATGGACTCCTAATTTGATAATGGTATGTTATGGCATTTTTAAGAATGATTATAGCAATTAATAAGTAATAACGAACTTTAAATGCACAATATGTCACAATACCTTGCTTATTCTTCACAGTAAGCAAGTAAAAATTTATATCACTATTTTTAGATGAATTCACTGAACCTCAGAGGGTTAGAATTACTTGTTGCCTAACATCACATAACCAGTATTTTTTGTGTCAAAATTCAAACACAAGTTAGTCTGATACCAAGGCATATGAACTTATAAGTTATATTCTTTTATATAAATAATTGAAAGAATGTCATGATTTTATAGAACTGAAGACTTCTATAAATGATTGAGTCCTAAGGAAACATATTTGCCATAACAATGACTCTGTGAGACCAGTAAGACATACAAATAATCTTTGGGTTAGTAAAATGTTGTGTTATCTTAAACTGTGACACATAAAAATACATATCAACATATTTTGACTCTGACTCTGGTGAAGTAACAAAGTTCTGTAATATTCATTTAAGCTAGTGTTTAACATGAAGGAAAACAAACAAAACAAATGACCACCTAAGGCCTATCTGATTTCAGCTTAAAGGATATTCATTTAGGTAAAGACATCAAAGGGGGAGAAAAACACAAGGCATCCTGGAATTATTTTTGTTAAAATAATTTCTATATTTTAAAAATACTCTTTCACATTATGCCATTTGATTTCATCTTGTAATAGGTAAAAAGACTCTGAGAAGACTAGTTATCACTAAAGGTGATGGTGCTGGTAAAAGGAAACTGATACCACGGCTTGTACACTGATCTGACTCTATATTAAGAACACTATTTCATCAGGAATATTTTTGGATGCTACTGACTATTGAGAACACTGAGCAAATGAAATAGGTTTTCTAAAATGGATTGTTTTATAATAGCAAAGAAATTTACTAAGAACTGGGGAATTTTACCTACTTAGATTTGACTGGAAATCTTATACTGATGAAAGCAAAGCAATTGTTATGAAGTTATCTTGCTAACTTTTTAGGTCCGATGAGAGAGTAGAATTAACAAAGGTTACTACTGCTCTAGACTTAGATAATTATTATATCAAAAAATTTATTGATGAAACTAAAGCAGTAGGAAGCTTAGGAGAAAAGTATCTTGGCACATTCATCCAGGGAGGCAGTTCTAGACCTGGTCTCATATGCATTTTAGACTTAAGAGAAACTGATTTCCAGAAGTTTAGGGGACAAGAAAAATTATTGCTATTATCAAATATACTGAGAGGCAAGATATTTTCCTTAAAATGTAATAGCTATGTATCAACCTAATAAGGATAAACCACAGGGAAAGAAGACATCTAAAGTACGGCTCCTCCGGGATGATGACTTGAGTCAAGGATGTATGGGTGAGTGGAACACAAAAAAGCATCGTGGGAAACCCTCACAGGTTTTTGATAGAAATGTTGAAATGTGGAGAAAGCAGAGGTGTGAATGAGTCTTAGGACAAAGAACAACATAAAGGATATTTGCAAATATGTTAAAAGTTGGAACAATGAAGAAAAGTAAATAGCCCCAGTGTTAGGAGAAGGCAAAGTAATATCATACTTCTATTGTGCAGGAATGTATACCCACAGACAGAATTCAGCTATTTCTGTGAGTGATAGAAAATAAGCATTACTTTTAAATCCTCTTTTGCTCTTGGCTTCTTCATTAAGAAGAATGTTCTTAAAACCAAAACTGGTAGTCAAATGGGTTAATAACAGACAGAATTTCAAGTAAGGCTAATGAATCAGGGAAGTAACCTGATATGAACACAAGTTTTAGGTTTGAATATTGATACTTCTACTTATGAGCTGTGAGATCTTTAGGAACTCATTGGATCTCTCTATGCAACAGCTTCCTTTTCATCAAAATAAAGTGTCACCCCCATGATGCTGTGAGGAAAAAAATGAGCTTCCAGTAGGCAAACACCTGACGTGTAGTCCTTGTGCACATGTAACACTCAATTACTTTAACTGTTGTTATTATGAAACTTGGAGTCCTAGAAAACAAAATTGTATCTAATTAATTTTTATATCTCCATTCCCAACTTAAGATCCACACACTTAGGGCTTAAATAAATATTTGATAAACAAATAAACAAACAAAAATCAAAATAATGCCAGAGCATTGGACTGTTTTAAATGAATTCAAGATCTTGGGTTCTGATTAATTTTACCTCAAGAGTCAAAACCTTAAGAAATTATCATAGAATCAACTATTAGTAATTACTGAAGAATTGTGACAAATCTGACAAATTCCAGAAATATAGAATAAGGAAATATTCCAATTTTTAACATGAGAGGATCAAATCCAGAAACTACTGACTAGCAAATTTAGAGACTGATTCATAACATAGCTCTAGAGTGAAGCATTGAATACAAGGCCTGTGAGCACCTAGTACAGGAAATCATGTTTTCTAAAGTAAACCAAACACTTGGAGCAAAGAAGAAACACTGTACAATTGAATTTTAGCCAAAAAAAAAAAAGTCTATGGGTGCTTACACAATAAACAAACATGGTTCATTATTGGTCTTATCAGAAGGGAGTTCTCAAATGCTCCCATACTACTTCTGATTCTCTACCTCTCCTCACCCTCAGCTCAAAAAAGCTTTATCAATGATTAGAGCTATACAAAGATAGACACCATGTGCATGAGAGATGTCAATTGCTTTTCCTATCAGGTTCAGTCCCATTGTGATGGGATTTTCCACATCATATATATAAAATCTCACTTTCCCTGGCCGTGCTCTTATGAAACTCAAAAACCAAGAAGCACCTAAGAGATATAGAGGGTACTCTTGTTTTCAAAATTTGTTTCTTTTCTATCAATTTTCAACTACAAGACATAACTAAGAAGCTGCCACAAAAAGTGTTCAGAGTAGGGGAATTATTCTCAAACTACGTCAGTCGAAAATAGTCATCACATTTTGGGAATACTTAGGCCACAATCATGTGTTGTGGTTGACCTGTTAGTGTTATTTTGTTCTATTTTTAATTGAAACCCATTTCTAGTACTAAGGGTACATGAACATTTGGCAGAATGAGAGCAATTTCCTGAATTATGCAGTTGGCTGGAACTGAGTAAAAACTCTTCTTCAGAGAGTGTAGGTGCTCTTCATTTTGTCAAGCAAGCTCTCTTTTCTAACCTGGTCTTATTAATCTCCAAACTAAGTTAAAAACCAGAAGAAAGAGGTTATGAGGAGACTAATTTCAGTTTGTTACAAAGAAGAGTTAACATTAAAAGATGTTCAAAATTTGGCTAGGCGCGGTGGCTCATGCCTGTAATCCCAGCACTTTGGGAAGCCAAGGTGGGCAGATCACGAGCTCAGGAGTTCAAGACCAGCGTGGTCAACATGGTGAAACCCCATCTCTACTAAAAATACAAAAATTAGCTGGGCATGGAGGCACGTGCCTTTAGTCCCAGCTACTTGGGAGGCTGAGGCAGGAGAATTACTTGAACCAAGGAGGTGGAGGTTGCGGTCAGCCGAGATCATACCACTGCACTCCAGCTTGGGCAACAGAGCAAGACTCCATCTCAAAAAAAAAAAAAAATCAAAATTTATAGGGACTTCCTGGTTCAGCACACGGGGCTTGAGCCCACGTTTACCTTCATTCTTCCAAAGTGCCATGGAAATAACTATTTTTGTGTAAAAATAAATATTTATGGATTATGTTATAAGATAGTAGGCTCCCTGCTAAGCAGTTTTTTAAAGAAAGATTAGCAAATTGTCCATATACTATAGAAATTGTTCCAGAATCAGATAAAAGACTAAATTGGATGACCCACATTTCTTCAAAATAAAAATTAAATAATTTATAAAATTAAAAATGATTTTATGTTCCAATCAATCCACCTATAAATATGTATTGAATATATATGCTATGTGCATGGCAATAGGTATTAGAGTGATATATTATTCTCCACTAAAGTTGCCCATCTCTCACCCTATTAATATTATTAATATTCCATTTAACCAAATAATTACTTTAGCCAATAAAATGTGAGTATAAGGGATATGTGCCACTTTCGAGCAGGCAGAAGTTTTGAAAGAGCCAGCTTGTATATAGTCCCCTCTGTGTGTGTGTGTGTGTGTGTGTGTGTCTTTGTTTTGTTTTGGTTTGGTTTGGTTTGCTTTGTTTTTTTTTTTTTACCTCTCCCACAAGAGTAGCGATATCCCAATTAGAGGCAAAGTCAGCATGGGCCCTGGAGTGAAGAAAACACATGAATGCCCTGCGACAGGAACAAAAAATAAACCTTTGTTACTATAAGCAACTGAAATTTGGGGGTTGTTTGTTAGTCACATAGCTAATTGTATCCTGATTGATACAAATGGAAAACATTGAAGGAATTAAGAAGAATAAAAACTGAGAAGCCAATGTAATCAATATATTTTCTATATGGTTATGGATATGGATATGGATATTGAAGATACTGAGGTCTTCAAAGGATTAGTGGGCATAAAAAAGGTCAGCAAAGATCAGCAATGAGGAGTGGTTGAAGATGATTTAGGCAAATAACATGAGTTTCAAAGGATCACTGGCTTTACCAGTAGAGTAAAAGCAGCATTGACGATGTCAATTATGATTAGGTTTGGTGGTTAGGGACAAAAAATCCAATAACAGATCGATATTTATTTATCTCTTAAATAGGAGTCTAAACATAAGCGTTCCAAATGAGTTAGAATACTCAACTTATCAAAGATCAAGGCTTCTTTCTTCCTGTTGCTGTGCCATTTGTGGCCTCCATTCCCCAAGTCACAGCTATTCCAGCTCCACCATCACATCCACCTTCAAGCCAGTAGAAAGGAGGGATGGAAAGAAGGGTCAGTTCTCTTCCTTTAAAGACACTTCAGGAAGTTAAATACCCTATTTCTGCTGACACCTCATTAAGTACTTAACTCAGTCTCATGCCACCCAATTGTAAGGAATTCTGAGAAATAGCTTTACTCAAGACAACTATGACTCAGCTATAAAGTGGGCATTCTATTAACATAGAAAGAGAAGAGAATGAATGACCAGGTTCAACCAGCAACATTTAGACATGGACCAAAACTACAGACCAGAATATAATATGGTTTGGGAGAATGACAGCCTTCTGTCCATTGGTAGAAGCTGCGATGAAGGTGATTTCCTCAAGGAGGAGCCAGTGTCAAGAAGGATCAGTGAGGTAATTGAGGATGAGTAGGCATCTAACAAAGAACAGAAGTTTTAATAAAGAAGAGAAGTTTTACAAAGAGCATATTTGCAATTTTGAGAGGCCAGAGAAAACAGAAGTGGACTGACAAAATTAAAGAGAAAATGGACGATCTAAGGGACTTACATTTTTAGTAATGGTTGGAGAAAATAGGGCCATGGTTGGGTTAGCTGGCTGCCAGTATGTCAAGATGAAAAGAACTCTTAGCTTCAGCTCATCAGGACTTGGCTTCATCTTGGAAAGACACTGATAATATAAGAGCTTGTGCATATTTGACAGCATCTCTGCAAGGTGGAGCTGCTAGAAGAGAAGGAATAGAGAAATCTGGGACAGCAGAGAAAGCCCAGTTTATGCTGCTAATAGAGACATACTTGAGTCTGGGTAATTTATAAGGAAAGAGGTTTAATTGACTCACAGTTCCACGTGGCTGGGAGGCCTCACAATCATGGCAGAGGGTGAAGGGGGAGCAAGACATGTCTTACATGACAGCAGGCAAGAGGGTGTGCGTAGGGGAACTGCCCTTTTATAAAACCATAAGATCTTGTGAGACATTCACTATCACGTGAACAGCACAGGAAAAAAACCTGCCTCTATGATTCAATTACCTCCCACCAGGTTCTGCTCACAATACATGGGGATTACTACAGTTCAATGTGAGATTTGGGAGGGGACACAGAGACAAACCATATTATTCTGTCCCTGGACCCTACCAAATCTCATGTCCCTTTCACATTTCAAAACACAATCCTGCCTTCCCAGTAGTCCACTAAAGTCTTAACTCATTTCAGCATTAACTCAAAAGTCCATGGTCCAAAGTCTCATCTGAAACAAGGCAAGTCATTTCTGCCTATGAGCCTGTAAAATCAAAAGCAAATTAGTTACATCCTAGATACAATGGGGGTACAAGGATTGGGTAAATACACCCATTCCAGAAATTGGCCAAAATGAAAGGGCTATGGGCATGATGCAAGTCTGAAATCCAGTGGGGCAGTCAAATCTTAAAGCTCCAAAACAATCTACTTTGACTCCATGTCTCACATCCAGGTCATGCTGATGCATGAGGTGGGTTCCCATGGTCTTGTGGTCTTGGGCAGCTCTGCCCCTGTGGCTACTTTCACAGGCTGACATCGAGTGTCTGCAGCTTTTCCAGGTGCATGGTATAAGCTGTCAGTGGATCTACGATTCCGGGGTCTGGAGGACAGCAGCCCTCTTCTCACAGCTCCACTAGGCAGTGCCCCAGTGGGGACTCTATGTGGGGGTTTCTACCTCACATATTCCTTCTGTACTGCCCTAGCAGAGGTTCTCCAGGAGGGCTCCACCCCTTAAGCACACCTCTGCCTGGACATCCATGCATTACCATACATCCTCTGAAATCTAGGTGGAGGTTCCCAAACCCCAATTCTTTTTTTTTTTTTTTTTTTTTTTTTGAGACAGAGTCTCGCTCTGTCACCCAGGCTGGAGTACAGTGGCACGATCTCGGCTCATTGCAAGCTCCACCTCCTGGGTTCATGCCATTCTCCTGATCTTGTGATCTGCCTGCCTCGGCCTCCCAAAGTGCTGGGATTACAGGCTTGAGACACCGCGCCTGGCCCCAAACCCCAATTCTTGACTTCTGTGCACCTGCAGGCTCAACATCACATGGAAACTGCCAAGGCTTGGAGCTTTCATCCTTTGAAGACATGGCCCAAGCTGTACCTTGGCCCTTTAAGCCGGAGCACCAAATCCCAAGACTGCCCAAAGGAGCGAGGCAATTTTCCTCCTAGGCCTCCAGGACTGTGATGGGAGGGGCCTCTGTGAAGCCCTCTGACATGCCCTAGAGATATTTTCCCCATTGTCTTGGTGATTAACATTTGGCTTCTTGTTACTTATGTAAATGTATGCAGCCAGCTCATATTTCTCCTCAGAAAAATGGGTTTTTCTTTTCTACCGCATCACCAGGCTGCAGATTTTCTGAAATTTTATGCTCTGCTTCCCTTTTATACATAAGCTCCAGTTTCAAACCATATCTTTGTGAATACATAAAGCTGGATGCTTTTAATACCCCCCAAGTCACCTCTTGAATGTTTTGTTGCTTAGAAATTTCTTCTGCCAGATACCCTAAATCATTTCTCTCAAGTTCAAAGTTCCACAGATCTCTAGGGCAGGGGCAAAATGCTGCCAGCCTGTTTGCTAAAACATAGCAAGAGTCACCTTTATTCTAGTCCCAACAAGTTCCTCATCTCAATCTGAGATGAGCAGCATTTGGTCAAAGCCATTTAACAAGTCTCTAGGAAGTTCCAAACTTTCCCGCACCTTCCTGTCTTCTTCCAAGCCCTCCAAACTGTTCCAACCTCTGCCTATTATCCGGTTCCACAGTCGCTTCCACATTTTCAGTTATTTTTACAGCAATGCCCCATTTCCCAGTACCAATTTGCTCTATTAGTCTGTTCTTTCTTTCTTTCTTTCTCTTTTCTTTTTTTTTTGTTTGTTTTTTGAGATGGAGTTTCATTCTTGTCACCCAGGCTAGGTGCAATGGTGCAATCTCGGCTCAGTGGAACTTCTGCCTCCTGGGCTCAAGCAATTCTCCTGCCTCAGCCTCCCGAGTAGCTGGGATTACAGGCACCTGCCACCAGGCCTGGCTAATTTTTGTATTTTTAGTAGAGACAGGGTTTCATCATGTTGGCCAGGCTGGTCTCGAACTCCTGACTTCAGGTGATCCACCTGCCTTGGCCTCCCAAAGTGCTGGGATTACAGGCATGAGCCACTGTGCCTGGCCCCAGTCTGTTCTCACACTGCTAATAAAGACATAACTGAGACTGGGTAATTTATAAAGGAAAGAGGTTTAATTGACTCACAGTTCCACATAGTTGGGGAGGCCTCACAATCATGATGGAAGGCAAAGGGGAAGCAAGACATGTCTTACATGGCAGCAGGCAAGAGGGTGTGTGCAGGGGAACTGCGCTTTTATAAAACCATCAAATTTCATGAGTCTTATTCACTATCACAAGAATACATGGGAAAACCCACCCCCATAATTCAGTTACCTCCCACTGACTCCCTCCCACAACACTTGGGGATTATTACAAGTCATGGTGAGATTTGGGTGGGAACACAGAGCCAAACCATGTCAGAAGGTATAAAGGAATGTTTCAGGAAATCTTGATGAAATTGATAATTTCCAACAGAATCTGCAAAATCTAGCACCTAATTCTCAAATGTTTGGACAGAGAAAAGGTACTGGCTTTTCTCCCTGTTAGCAAGAACATTCTGTGTCAAGAGCATTCATTGTGTAGCACCTGTGATGGTGATTTATAAACAGATCCAGGCTGAATCATGTGGGTGCCTGCCCCAAGGAGGCTAGCACTTTGCTGCCTCTTTTAACAAATGTTGTGTGAATAGTTTTAAATATTTATTTAGAGAGAAAACTAAGTCTTAAGTGAGGAAGAAAATGAGAGCTACTGGTGATAGAATTTAAACCCCATTTCTAGCTTGCTCTTTGCTCTTTTGTTACTCTGCTCTTTGGCAAACTTGTGCCTTTCGCTGAAGAACACTAAAGCCCTACAGGTAAAAAAATAAAATAAAGTAAATTAAATTAAAAAAAAATGCTCCTGAGAAGGCAATTAGTTAGTCATCTTTTATCACTTGAACATACTCATTGAGGTCTCAGTGCCTACACCAAGGACATATGAAAAATCCTTTCAAACAGAATGCAATGGTCTTCCTAAGAGTAGATCAGAAAAACACATTTTTTTTCCATTCTGCTGCATTTCCAGTGATATCTGAACACCTCTGATGGACTGGCATCTTAGGGTTTTCCATTAAAACAGACTGCTGATTTGCCTCTGAATTTAGAGTTCAACTTGGATCCTGGAAACACAAAGAAGAATAACACATAGCCTCGCCCTCAGGGAACTCACAGGTATTCCAAAATAGACTTTGAGATGTTTATGCCCCCACAGAAATGAAGCAATACACAAATTTACTTTTGTTGTCTGTTTTGTGAACAACCTAAATTTTCCTGCCCTTTAAAAACTATTGTTCTTTAAGCTAATGCTTTATAATAATTATTGATAGACATCATGCTAAATTCTATAAGGACAGTTTTATTATTTGATCCCATTTAATAATTTAATAATTTGCTCATCCATGTTCAGGCTCAGTACATTTTTCCTTCTCTGAATTTCCATACAGTAGCCTTTGCTCCTTTTCTATGCAAAAAGAAAGAATCCTATTTTCCTCTTTAGAATATTATTATTCAGGTTTTGCATCAACTACTGTGATTTTTGATCATCCCCTTAACTCTCAATAGCAGCTTGTATCTGGAAGGTCACTTATGAGCCTCTGCAGATCCCAAAGAGAAATTTATCTATTTGGAAAATAGAGTTTTTCAACATGAGTAAAATGATATTAGTAACAATCTTCCAGGAACTATTGTATTGCTCCGAAAGATGGCACTTGTAGAATTCAGTTCCAGGAAAATTTTGCTAAATACTCAAAGGCAACTTTCCTAGAATGAATTCATTTATTTTAAAAAATGTGAAACAGAGATAATACCATCTCTAGCTTATTTGATGAGAGAGAGAAAAAAGCTTGTTCATAGTTATAAGGAGTTGGAACTAATTCTATTTCTTTGTTGCCAGTTTGCCATATCCTGTCTAATTGTTACGGTATGTGTACCCTTCTAAATACACAGTTTGCTTTGAATAAGATCTGAGTGAGAAAGAGTTTCAATTCACAGCCTGTGGAATCTATTTGCATCTCCAAGGAAATAGTTGTTTACTACTCTGTTGTCATTTGTTCAGAGCACAACACAGAAGTGAATTCCCATCAATATTCATAGTCCTTGTAGCCTCCAAAGGCTCCCTGTGTCATTGTGCTCCATTTAGCTCTAAATCTGTATTCCCATATAGATTTAAACAAGAGAGCTAGGGAAATTTTGAAGTCTTTTGTTCTCAGTCACAGTAATATTTAAATAGTCCACTGGGTATGCAAGTATTGCCGATTCCTTTATTGCTTTGTTATAGTCTACCACAAAAAGATCCACCTTGGGGAAACATAACGCTTTTCTGTTTTTGTTTTTTGTTTTTTCATTTCTGATTGTGAAAAGTCTTTACCTCTTCTTTACTAGCTTAGTTATTATTCAATTTTGCTTTTTAAATGCATATAGTGGCAGGCATATATAATTATTTTCAAGGATGAGTTATAGCCTCCACTCCTACCCTCACCCCAGTGTTCTTACACTTACTCAACAGGTAAACCTGAACTCACCTTGATTCTTCTTATTAAACACCGCAAAATTTTGGTATGCCTATAAATAATGAGTTGTGATTGCTGCTAGCAGTGAATCTGTACAGCTCTGCAATAAACTTGATCCTTGCCTCCTCAGAGGCAATAATTCGGCTGAAGGGCAGAAGTAGGTTTCAGGCAGAGGGAGAGACCAAGGCAAGTTTTAGAGCAGGAATGAAAGTTTATTAAAAACTTTTAGACCAGGAAGGAAAGGATGTAAAGTACACTTGGAAGAAGGCCAAGCAGGGGACTTGAGAGATCCAAGTGCCCTGTTCAGCTCTTGACTTGGGATTTTATACATTGGCTTGGTGCCAGGGTTTGCAAGGGTTTTTTTTCTCCCTTGATTCTTCCCTTGAAGCAGGCTGTCCACATGCGTAGTAGCCTGCCAGCACTTAGGAGGGGCCACATGCACAGTGCGTTTACTGAAGTTGTGCACATGCTTACTTGAAGCATTTCTTCCTTATCAGTCGAGCTTTCCTAGAGGTAGATCATATACCACTTAAACTCCACCATTTTGCCTCTTAGTGCGCATGCTTGAGGCTACTTGCCCAACTCCTGAGATCTTATTGGGAAGCTACTGACCACCAGCTTCAGGTATTTTCTAGCTATTAGAGACTGCCTTTCCCTGGCTCTGGCTGCAACCAATTATGATTTTAAAGCGACAGTTTAACAACTGATTGACCATCCCCTGATAGTTGCCTGACATTCCTTGTTGGGGAGCCCTTCTCCTACCCTGCTCATGTTTGCATAACTACCTTCTCTAACACGACAGCCATAAGAACAGAGATAAAACACCTTTTAGGGTATATGTCAGGTCAATCAGAAGCAAAAATTCCTCTAAAAATTATGTTCTGTATATGTATGTTATTTTGAAGTACATATTCAGCAAACTGTAAATGTGCATCCAACAGGTAAAAATTTGTTCTTCTCCTCTAATGAGAGGAATCATTATTAAAATTTTGCTTTCTTTCCCTTCATTGTGTAATTATTTTAAAATGTGTATATATACCCACAATAATTTTTATTGAAATAGAGTTATTAAAATTTCTAATCCCCCTAGATATTTATAAGCAACATTTTATTTGGAAAATGATGTAATACACCATAGTTAAAACTAAAGAAAATGGACTTAAAATTTAATGGAATAATATAAAGAAGTAATGAGGCTAGATACTAACTGAGGTTCTGGAATATACTTAGAGGGGCTTTTTTTAAAGGGATTTGTGCTATTTGCCTAGAATGCTTCAGGACATTTAAGCCTAACAATATATTGAAAAAAACAAGTAAATAAGATAGACATAAATAAAAAATTATCTAATATAATCTTTTCAATATATATTTAAGATTCTGGCTCCAGTTCAGATAAAAGTAAGCATATGTCACCCTGTCCTTCCTGTTGAGTACAACGAATGACTAAAACAGATATATTGAGCAGCTATCTGAAGACTCTGAAATGTTAAATGGTAGCAGGTAGAATGAAATAAGGAAATGAGTACTCAGAGTAAGACCAATTTAAGGGGGAGTTTCTTGTTTTTTGCCTCTGGTATCTCCCACAGTGGAATGAAATGCATCACAAAGTTCAAAATTCTGGGCTAAATGTAGGCAGAAAGCTGTAAGAGAAGACCTCAATTTCCAGTCTCAGTCAGGAAAAGGAGTCCTTGGGGTCAGTTCCTGGGGAAAGTATAAAAATTTGACTGTGTTGCTTTTTGTTTTTTCCATCCCAGACCCAGGAAAATCTATGGCAGTGCTGTCACAGAGGTGCAAACAGTAATAGTGGTAGCTGGGCAGACACTTAAAACTCTGAGGGAAAGCAACCCTTCCCTCTGACAAGGGGGACCGTGGTCCTAAGAATGTGATGGAGTAACCCAATTCTTTCTTTCTCTGTATACCCTGCTACTTGGCTTCAGTGGCAGACACAGTTGGGGAATGTTCACAGCAGAAAGCGAAAACTAAAGCCCTATCCTTCTAGACAGAAGAGCAGAATCAGGGCCTTTCAGAACCAAAAAGTGTCACAAAGACTGTAAAGAGGAGAGAATTCAAGAAAGTAATTCCATAAAGTTGTGTCTGAATTGCGGGTCTCCCCTACAAGCTGCATAAGCATGAATAAGAGCCTAACCAAAGACTCTTGAGAACTGATAGGTAGGCCATCCCCAAGGTCTCAGACTGTGGCTTCTGAATGGCACACACATGGGAGACAGCCAAACAACACTGCAAACTCTGAAAATGGAACCCACTTAGAACCATCGCTTACAGAAAGTGGTCTGGTACTTTTAGCTTAAAACTCCAAGTCTGTGAACTTCTCTCTCTCTCTCTTTTCAATAATCTCCATAAGAATTAAATAAGACCCAGAGTCTCATAACACAGTATATTAAGTATCCAAAATGCAATCCAAAACTAGTCAGCATAAGTAGAAGCAGGAATCAACAGATGCCAGTCCTGTCATGATCCAGATGTTGGAATTAACTGATAAAGACTTTAAAGAAGCTATTATAATCAAGCTTGGAAGAAGTAAAGGTGAGGCTGGGCACGGTAGCTCACGCCTGTAATCCCAGCACTTTGGGAGGCCCAGGTGGGTGGATCATGGGGTCAAGAGATGGAGATCATCCTGGCTAACACGGTGAAACCCTGTCTCTACTAAAAATATAAAAAATTAGCCAGGCGTGGTGGCGGGTGCCTGTGGTCCCAGCTACTCGGGAGGCTGAGGCAGGAGAATGGCGTGAACCCAGGAGGTGGAGCTTGCAGTGAGCCAAGATCGCGCCACTGCACTCCAGCCTGGGCGACCGAGTGAGACGCCATCTCAAAAAAGAAAAAAATAAAGAAAAGAAAAGAAAATAAAAATAAAATAAAGTAAAAAGAAGTAAAGGTGAATTTTTTTAAAGTGATGAAAATACAGAATGTATTCGCCAGGAAATAAATGATATTACAAAATAGGAATTTTAAAACAGAAAGGTACAAAAACTAAAACAAAAATTTCCTGGAAAGACCCAATAGCAGAGTAAAGAAGACAGAGAGTCAGTGAATTGAAGTTTAGTAGAAATTATCCACTCAGAATTATAAAAAGAAAAAAAAGATTGAAAAAATTAAACAGAAGTTCATGGATCTGTCAGACAACAACAACTGGTGTAATATTTGTTTAGTTGTAGTGCCAGAAGAAAGAAGAAAACAAAGTGTAGGGGGAAAAAGTGAAGAAATTATGGCTGAAAACGTAACTGAATTTGGTTAAGTACATAAACTTGCAGATTCAAGAAGTTCAGCTAACCTCAGCTAAAATAAACACAAATAAATCCATGCCCAGAAATATCACAATCAAATTTCTGAAAATTAACAACAAAGAAATCTTAAAAGAAGCCAGAAAGAAATGACATATTATTTATAGGAGACAATGATTTAAATGACAGTGGACTTCTCATTAGAAACCATGGAGTCCAAGGGTACTAGGATGATATTTTTAAAGTAAAAGAACTATCAATATTCAGAAAAAATAATATTTAAGAATAAAGGTAAGATAAGCACATTCTCAGATACAGGAGGCCTAAGATAATTTGCTACCAGTATATCTGCTCTAAAAAAAATGGTAAAGGAATATCTTGAGAGAGAAGAAAAATGATACTAGAGGGAAAGTGATAACTTTAAGAATGAAAGAATCACAGAAATGGTAACTATCTGTGTAGATAGACTATTTTTCTTCTCCTAAGTTCTTTAAAATATATGATGGTTGAAAGCAAAAAATCATAACCTCACCAGTATTAAAAGGTAAGTTTCTTGACATGGTAAAAAGGCACTTATGAAAAATCTACAGCTAACATCATACTCAATGTTGAGAGACCTATAAAGACTTTCCCCCTTAAAATCCAGAACAAGGCAAGGATGTCTGCTTTCAACACTGCTATTGAACATTGTATTGGAAATTTTAGCCAGAGCAATTAGACAAAAAGTAAAAGGAATTGAAATTGGAAAAAAAGAAGTAAAATTATGTCTATTCACGGAAGTGACCGTATATAGGGGAAGTCCCAAAAGAATCCACAGAAATTACAAGAGCTAATAAATAAATCCCTCAAAGTCACAAAATACAAGATCAACACACAAAAATCAGTTGTTTCTATACACCATCCATGAAAAACCTGAAAAGTAAATTAAGAAAGCAATTCATTTACAATAGCATTTAAAAGAATAAAACACTTAACAATAAATTGAACCACGGAGGTGAAAGACTTGTACACTGCAAACTGCAGAACATTGTGAAAGGAACAAATGGAAAGATAGCCTATGTTCATAAACTGAAAAACTTAGTGTTGTTAAGATTTCAATACTACTCAAAGGAATCTACAGATTAAAAGCAATTCCTATCAAAATTTCGCAGCCTTTTTTCACAGAAATAGAAAAATTGATTCTCAAATTAATATGGAATGTAAATGGTCTATATTACAATGCAAGTGGTACATACACACAATAATTAAAACAGTGCACTATTGGCATACACATATAAATATAGAAATATAGACAAACTGAATAGAATTGAGAGTACAAAAATAAATCCATGCATGTATTACCAACTGAATTTGACAAGGGTGCAGACTTCTTTCCATTGGGAAAGAATTGTCTCTTCAACGGGTGATACTGAAGCAACTGAATGTCTACATTCAAAACAATGAAGTTATTTGAAGTTATTTTAATGAAATTCTACTCGACATTATATACAAAAATTAATTTAAAATGGATGAATAACCTAAACATGGAGGTAAATCTTCATGAATTTGGATTTGACAATTGATTCTCAGATATGACAATAAAAATAAGCAACAAAAGAAAAACATAGATAAATTGGACTTCATCAAAATTAGAAAATTTTGTGTCTCAAAGGAAATTATCAAGAAAGTGAAAAGACAACAAACGGAATGAGAGAAAATTTTTGCAAACCATATATCTCGTAATAGCTTATTATCCAGAATATATAAAGAACAACAACTCAACAACAAATAAACAATCCAATCCAAGGATTGGCAAAAGACTTGAATAGGCATTTCTCCAAAGATATATAAATGGCCAATAAAGCAATGAAAAGATGGTCAACTTCATTAGTCATTAAAGAAATGCCAAAAAACCACAAGGAAATACCATTTCATATCAGCTGGCACGGTTATCATAAAAACTGGAAAATAACAAATATAATATATAAGAAATGTCTACAATTTGATAATAAAAGACACAGTTTGTTGTTGTTGTTATTTTGAGACAGAGTCTCGTTCTTGTTGCCCAGGCTGGAGTGCAATGGTGCAATCTCAGCTCACTGCAACCTCCATTTCCCGGGTTCAAGCGATTCTCCTGCCTCAGCCTCCCAAGTAGCTGGGATTACAGGCGCACACCACCACACCCAGCTAATATTTTGTATTTTTAGTAGAGATGGGGTTTCAGCATGTTGGCCGGGCTGGCCTCGAATCCCTGACCTCAGGTGATCCACCCACCTCAGCTTCCGAAAGTGCTGGGATTACAGGCATGAGCCACAGTGCCTGGCCCAACAACACAATTTTTTTAAATGGACAAAGGGCTTTAGACACTTCTCCAAAGAATATATGCAAATGGCCAATGAGTATATGAAAAGATGCTCAACATCGTTAGTCATACGGATATGCAAATCAAAGCTGCAAATGGATATCACCTCATCTCCAGTGAACGGTGATCATTAAAAATACAATTACAAGTATTGGACAAGATGTGGAGAAATCAGAACCTTCATACATTGCTAGTGGAAATGCAAAATTGTGCAGCTGCTTTGACAAACAGTTTAGTCATTCCTCAAAATGTTAAACATAAAGTCACCATAAGACCCAGAGAGTTTACTCCCAGGTAATTAAATGAAAACATAGATTCTTACAAAAAGTTATAAACAATGTTTACAGCAATGTTTCCTAATAGTCAAAAACTGGAAACAACTAAAATGTTAATCAACTGACTTATATATAAATAAAATTTAGAATATCTATACATCGTGCATAATTTGGAAATAAAAAGAAATGAAGGACTGATACATGCTACCACATAACTGACCCTTGAAAGCATTTTGCTAAGTAAAACGATCAAATCACAAAAGCCACATATTTTATTGTCCCATTTATTTGAAATTCAGTATAAGCAAATCCATATAGACCCAAAGTCAGTAAAGGTTTGCTTAGGAGTGAGGGTGGGAGTAGGGAGAGGAGATGGGAATTGATTGCTCAAGGCTGGTGGTACAGGGTTTCTTTTACAAGGGATGAAAAGTTTCTAAATATTTATTCTCCTGTTTAAATAAATACTTAATTTTTAAAAAATTTAAAATGCAATTTCAACTTTTATTTTAGATTCAGGGGATACATGTGCAGGTTTGTCACATAGGCATATTGTGTGATGCTGAGGTTTGGGATATGAGTATTGCTGTCATCTAGGTAGTAAGCATAGTACCCAATGGTTAGGTTTTCAAACCTTGCCCTCCTCTTTCCCTCCCCATCTAGTAGTCGCTAGTGTCTATTGTTGCCATCTTTATGTCCATGAGTACCCAATGTTTAGCTCTCACATATAAGAGAGAACATGCAGTATTTGGCTTTCTGTTCCTGCATTAATTCATGATGTTGAGTATTTTTTCATATGTTTGTTGGCTGCATGTATGTCTTCTTTTGAGAAGTGTTCACGTCACGTCCTTTGCCCACTATTTAACAGGGTTTTTGGTTTTTGCTTGTTTAATTACTTAAGTTCCTTATTGATTCTGGGTATCACACCTTTGTTGGATGACTACTTTGTGAATATTTTCTCCCATTCTATACATTGTGTTTACTCTGTTGATAGTTTCTTTTGTTGTGCAGAAGCTCTTTAGTTTAATTAGGTCTCACGTATCAATTTTTGGTTTTGTTGCATTTGCTTTTGAGAACTTAGTCATAAATTATTTCCCAAGCCCAGTGTTCATGATGGTGTTTCCTAGGTTTTCTTCTAGGATTGCTATAGTTTGAAGTCTTACATTTAAATATTTTGTCCATTTTGAGTTAATTTTTATATATGATGAAATGTAGGGGTCCAATTTCATCCTTCTTCATATGACTACCCAGCTATCCTACCACCATTTATTGAATAGGGAGTCCTTTTGCCATTCCTTATTTTTGACTTTGTTGAAGACCAAATGGCTGTAGGTGTGTGACCTTATTTCTGGATTCTCTACTCTGTTTCACTAGTCTATGTGTCTGTTTTTGTACCAGTATCCTGCTGTTTTGGTTGCTGTAGCCTTAAAGTATAGTTTGACGTCGGATAATGTGATGCCTCTGTCTTCGTTCTTTTGCTAAGGATTGCTTTAGCTATTCAAGCACATTTTTGGTTTCATATGAATTTTAGAATAGTTGTTTTTTAATACTGTGAAAAAAATAATATTGGCAGTTTGGTAGGAACAGTGTTGAATCTATAGATTGCTTTGGACAGCATGGCCATTTTCACAATTTGGATTCTTCCAATCCATGAACATGGAATGATTTTCAATTTGTTTGTGTGATTTATGATGTATTTCAGTAGTGTTTTGTACTTTTTCTTGCAGAGATCTTCCACCTTCTTAGTTATATATATATATATTCCTAGGTATTTTATTTTTCTGGCAGGTATTGTAGATGGGGTGAGTTCTTGATTTGGCTCTCAGCTTGAGCATTATTGGTGTATAGAAGTGCTACTGATTTTTGACATTGGTTTTGTATCCTAAAACTTTACTGAAGTTGTCTATTAGTTCCAGGAACCTTTTGGTGGAGTCTTTAGGATTTTCTAGGTATAGAACCATATCATCCATGAAGAGAGATAGTTTGACTTCTTCTTTTCCTATTTTGACACCATTTGTTTTTTCTCTTGCCTGATTTTTCTGGCTAGGACTCCCAAAATGTTCTAAAATTAGGTTGTGGTGATAGCTACACAGCTAAGTGAATAATCTCAAAACTTTACATTGGGGGCTGGGCTGGTGGTTCATGCCTATAATCCCAGTGTGTTGAGAGGCCAAGGCAGGAGGATCATTTCAGTCTGGGAGTTTGAGACTAGCCTGAGCAACATAGCAAGACTCCATCTCCACAAAAAGTTTTTAAAAAAATAGCCTGCCTGGTGGCACATACCTGTAGTCTTAGCTACTTGAGAGGCTGAGGCATGAGGATCACTTAGGCCCAGGAATTTGAGGCTGCAGTAACCTTGATCATACCACTACACTCTAGGCTGTGTGACAGAGTGAGGATCCTATCTCTAAAAAAAAAAAAAAGAACAGAAACAAAACAGATACATCCTTTCTTGCTGAACTGAAATGTTAACTTTTGTTATACACTAAATTCATAAATACTCTAGTGATGGAGTACAGGGAAATGCTACCCGAATATATGATGTCTTGGAAACAGAAAACAGCAGAAGTAGGAAGACCACTCTCACCTTCCCTGTCTCCAAAAATAAAACAATGAAAACTTAAATTGTACACTGTAAATGGGTAAGTTTTATGTTAATTATATCTTAATAAAACTATTTAAAACAAAACTGTTAGTCTACTCTAAGAACAAACTAAATGAATTCTGTTGCTTGAAAGCTTTAAAACTATCAGCCTCTACATTATGCCCTTTACTTGGAATATCTAATTCTAATAAAGCCTGCTTACTTTCAGAATAACCCCAAATTCTAAATTATACAAGTCAAAATTGATGGGTTGGTAGTCAAATATATCCCTGTTAATTTTAAAATTAACATAGAATCTTTAATACTGAGTCACAAAGAGTGAACATGAAAATAGTATTTAACAAAAAAAGTCTTAAGTGATGTTTCAAATGGTCATATCGACATTGTAACCAGACAAGTATTTTGCAGTGAAAGTGCTTATGTAAAAATTACTAGTGATGCAGACTTCCAGGAAGAGAAAAAATATAAAGAAACCTAGAATACAGAATAAAAGTCTAACATCATGGACCATTCTTGTCCATTACCACAGAGTAGGCACCCAATATATGCAGATGACTGGCTTTGGAGATAGATTTAAACTCATAAACGACACAGCCTTTCTTTGATTCAACAGGCCACATCAGCATGTATCATTCTTACAGAATGTTAGTGAATAAAAGAAATATCGACCATACAATGACAACGTTTATAGATTTTTTTTTTAAAAAAAGCTACTTACCCCATTAAAGATTATAGAACCTACAAAATTCAAAGAGCTGGTTTAGAGTAGAATCAAGGGCTCCTGAATACTTGTATATTTTCTTTCAACCAGTCTCATGTTGCCTAATTTGTTAAGTCCACTGGGTAAAAAAACGAATGTAACTAAACCTTAGTATAACTTTAGAATTGACCCTGTCAGCTATTTTTTCATTGTTGTGCAGCTGCTTAAATGGATTGTCTTCAGCAAAAAGCAATGTAAGTAATTGCATAGCATAAAAGTAAATGTTAAATTATAATTAAATTATTCTGCAAGCCTATCACACTAAGTTTATGGCCATTTCATCATACTGCAGCAGCACACAGAACAACAATTAGAGAGAAAGAAATGTTTTAAATTGAGATCTCAACTTTCTGAGGACTTGTCTCCTTGAAGGCATCTCCCAACATTATGTCATTACTTTTCATTTTAGTTTTTCAACTGTCAGCTTTTCTTTCATATATACATTTATTGCAAACCTTTTTCCTTGAGCAGATAGTCAAACACTGGAAGATTCCAAATTAAATGCTTCTTAGTTTGACTTAGCACAGAAAGGTCCTGATTTATTATTCAAGATTTACCAAGTGCTTTTCCTTGTCTCAGAATTTTGCAGTCATTTATTAGCTTTTCCTAAGGACTATCCCGTGAAGGTCATTTTTTGCATGTTTATTTGACAGACCTTAATTGAGAGAATTATTTTGACTGAGGTTGGAGAATAAGGTTAGTTCAAAGTCCACAATAAAAAGCCAAGGTCATGTTTAGCACACTTAGTTTCACTTTAGTTCATCCATCTGATCTTTAACACAGAAGCACGAACTACTCATTTTGAAAATCTCTTGTTCTCCCAGCTGTTCTCAGAGCAGCAATTTTCCACAGGGGTCATCACTGCTCACACAGTGTCTTTTACTTAATCTGTATACATCTCTTCAAGATACAAGTACTCTTTAAGTACAAGTCTTAGCAAAATTGTGACAGTCATATCAATTACCTAGAGAGTATTCATGTGGGTGTACACACATGTATACAAGTAAAGGGGAATAATTTATTCAAAACGTATTCTTTCAACAATAATTTTGGGAAGTCTACTATGTGTCTGGTACAATACTAGGTTCTGAGGATACTAACGCAAATAAGACATAGTTCTCGCCTTTTTTTTTTTTTTTTGAGACAGAGTCTCGTTCTGTCGCCCAGGCTGGAGTGCAGTGGCGTGATCTCGGCTCACTGCAACCTCTGCCTCCCAGGTTCATGCCATTCTCCTGCCTCAGCCTCCCTAGTAGCTGGGACTACAGGTGCCTGCCACCACGCCCGGCTAATTTTTTGTATTTTTTAGTAGAGATGGGGTTTCACCGTGTTAGCCAGAATGGTCTCGATCTCCTGACCTCATGATCTGCCCGCCTCGGCCTCCCAAAGTGCTGGGATTACAGGCGTGAGCTACTGCGCCCAGCCAGTTCTTGCCTTTAAGAAACTAAAAACCTACAGTAGAAACAAAAGAAAAAACAGAAAAAACAGCAAGTAGAAAATTTTATGTATATGTATGTATGATACACACACACACACACACACACATATATATACACACACAACAACAACGAGAAATCTTAGTGACATTAAAATGTCCAGGGTATTTACGGGACTTCCAATAAAATAATGGCCCAGAAATTGGTGATGTCTTTGAGAAGATAAGTACATACTGGTAACAGCTTTAGATTGGCATATTTTGTGGGTAAAACGTGTGAGATGGGAGCAGCTGAGAGTCCATTTCTCCACATAGATCTCTTCTCTTCTTACTGGACACTGAGACTCCGAAAAGGATACAGAATAAAAAAAAAAAAAAAAATTGGCACGCGCTAATGAATATCCACCTGAATGTTAACATAACTAAGAAGATTCTGTCTCATCTTCCATTGTCATCATTGACTGCAGGATAATCAGTGACTACATCCTTCATAACCCCAAATATTATGAAGCAAATGATACAAATAAGTACTAGCAATATAGTATGTATAAACTGCTTAGCACAATGCCAAGCACAGAGTAACTGCTTAATAAATGTTAGCTATTTTTAGTTGTTATTTCTATCTCAACTAATTGTGTAAGTAGCTCTTTTCAAATGCACTGGCACTGCCATCTTGATAGAATCAGTAAAGGGGAAATAAAGGAGAAAAACCATGATAACAATATTGGCATTCATGTTTTAATTGGAAAAATAATAAGATAGAATCAATTATATTTTGCCCTGTTTTGTGCTATTCATTGTACTAGACGTATATATTATTTACTTCTTACAACAATGAGGAAGGTAGGTAGACAACTTCACTTTACAGCTAAGAAAAGTAAGGGTCAAAGAAGTTTAAATAATATCACAAGTCGATATAGCTAGTAAAAGGGGCAACAAAATTGGATAATTTCTCCAAACTCCAATTTGTTTCTACAAAATCTCTTTTCAAATTCAGAAAATAGTAAAACCGTGGTTTAATTCATGGTATATGCCAGACTCTATGTATAAGGTATACGGAGGGAACAGTGACTCTTCAGATGTGGTCCATGGACTTCTGTGGCTAAAAACGCAGAAGGAGTTGGAAAAAATGGAGGCAATTGTAAAGCAAAAAACCAAAGTACTGTGGGAGCACATAATAGGAGTTTTAAGCCCTTGGAAAGAGTGCTATCAAAGCTGAGACATGAAACATGAGTATAAATTAGCATTGATAACGTACAAGGAGCTGAGTGATGTAGGTATAGAGAGTAGTCTGCGTGATGCTCTGAAACAAAACTGGGAAGCACGAGTTTGAGAGTAAGACTCTCCACCACAGGATGGGACTGTGATGTGGACAGAGGTCCAGGTCATGCAGAGACATTGAGAGTCTCTCAGAATGACCTGAGGATCATACAAAGCAATGGCTTCATTCCAACTTAGGATATGGAGCCTAGGACACATTTTAAGTAAGAGAGTAGAGTAATCAGAATTATTTTTAGAAGTAATATTTTTAGTAAAAGAATAAATTAGAAGAAAATTGGCAGTCACATTTTGTTTTCATTAAATTGGCTTTTTAAAAAGCGATTAGGCTCATATAAATAATTAGTAGGTGAACGTACCTAATTGAGAAACAGGCCGATGTGAAAACAGCTATGACATGCCATCTTCGAAGCTAAACTGGCTTGGCCTGACAAGATGCTCTGGTGAAGCTGACTGTGGAAGGCCATCTGTTTAGTGATCATTGAGAAAGTTTTAAAGAATAAAATGCATTTAGCACTCAGTTGGAATTCCGTGACAGGTTGCTTGCCACAGTTTCTACTTGTAAAGAGAGATTTACAACAGGGAAGGCAGTTCAGGTAGTTGAGACACAGCAATTTACTAAAACATCCTAAAGCTGGTTCTGTTCCA
Organism: Pongo pygmaeus; assembly: GCF_028885625.2. Lineage (NCBI taxonomy): Eukaryota > Metazoa > Chordata > Mammalia > Primates > Hominidae > Pongo > Pongo pygmaeus. The sequence goes on from NC_085930.1 coordinate 157,232,602, forward strand.
AAACAAGGGAAAATGCCATTTTTTATAATTCCAGACTTTTATTTCTGTTTCCAAATCCTAACCTAACACCTTACCTTTGGCAGATGATTTTGTTTCTAATTCACAGAGATATAAGAGCAATTCTACCATCTGAATCTCTTTAACTTCCCTCTATCACACATAAATATTCTATTCCCCTCTCCAGCTATTTATTAGGTTTATTACATTTGAAGTAAAAGATAATCCTACCCATTGGCCAGGTCTAATAATCATTTGCCTTTATTCTCCTTCCATCCCCTCACTTTTGGATTAGGGCCTCACTAAACAATTTTCCCCTCTTTCTTCTATCTTCTGACCCTCCCCTTCTCCCTGATCTCTTTCCAAAGCCTATTAATATACTCAGGTCTTATTCATAATAAAAAGAAAAAAATAAGTTTTCTTTCATACAGATGGAAATGTTGGCTGGAGTTTTATTTTAGAGTACTTATAATTGCACCAGGATTGAGAGAAGACAGGGAAGGTGATGAAGAGGAAGGGAGAAATTTGCTTCTGTGATCTCATATCTTTTTCCTACTACTCTCTCTTTTGCCTTCCTTCTTTTAAACATCTTAGCTATGGTCTGAACTTGCAATTATCATTGCCCCATGCCCCACCATTCCAATTCATTCTACTGAAACCTAGACTCAAACCTTTTCATAGTTACTTCTCTTGCAAAGATGAGGCATACCCTACTTCTTAAAGCTGTCTATTGGCATAAAAGTAGATAAACTGGACTTTACTAAAATTAAAAACGTTTATGGATCAAAGGATACTATTAACAGAATAAAAAGACAAACCATAGAATAGAAGTAAATATTAGCAAATCATATATCTGATAAGAAATTAGTATCTTGACTATATAAAGAACTCTAACTCAACAACAACAAAACAAAATTTAAAAAATGAGCAAACAACATGGGTAGACGTTTCTCTAAAGAAGATAAACAAATGGCCAATAAGTACATGAAAAGATGCTTAGCATCTCTAATCAGGGAAATAAAACTCAAAATTATAAGACACTACTTTACAAATAATAGAATAGCAACTACTTAAAAAATAGAAAATAACAAGTGTTGGTGAGTATGTGGAGAAATTAGAACCCTTGTGCACCTTGCTGGTGAAAATGTACAACAGTGCTGCCACTGTGGAGAATAGTATGACATTTGCTCAAAATATTAAACATATGATTTACCAATTTCACTTCTGGGTATATGTCTAAAAGGACTGAAAGCAGGGGCTTGAAAAGATATTTGTACGTGCAGTTCATAACAGCATTATTCACAATAGCCAAAAGGTGAAAGCAATCCAAGTGTCCATTGATGAATAAAAGGATAAATAAAATGTGATATAAATATACAATAGAATATTTTCCAGATTAAAAAAAAGGAAATTGTGACACATGCTACAACATGGATGAACCTTGAAGACATTATGTTAAGTGAAAAAAGCCAGTCATGAAAAAAAAAAAAAAAAAACAAAGAGTGTTCAATTCTACTTAGACAAGGTACTAGAGTAGTCAAATTAACAGAGACAGAAAGTAGAATGGTGGTGGCCAAGGGCTGGGGAAAGGAAAGAACTGAGAATCAGGGTTGAATGCATACAGTATTTCATTTTGGGAAGATGTAAAAGTTGTGGAGATGGATGGCAGTGATGGTTGCACAATAATGTGAATGTACTTAACAATATTGAACTGTACACTTAAAATTAGTCAATATAGTAAATTTTATGTTATGTATATCTTAGCACAATAAAAAATATTTTATTGTTTTATTCCATTGTGTATGGCATCTTATTTTGTTTTATGGGCTTTTTTCTTTGTAAAGGTAAATGCTGATATTTATAAGATCTTATTTTTTATTTTAAATTATCATTTAAAAATTTTCGTGGGTGCATGGTAGGTGTATATATTTATGGGTACACGAGATATTTTGATACAGGCTTTCAATGTGAAATAAGCACATCATGGAAAATGGGGGTATCCATCCCATCAAGCATTTATCCATTGAATTGTAAACAATCCAATTACATTCTTTAAGTTATTTTAAAATGTGCAATTAAGTTATTATTGACAATAGTCACCCTGTTGTACTATCAAATAGTAGATCTTCCTCATTCTTTCTATTTATTTTTGGTAACTATTAGCCATCTGTACTTCCCCCAGAACCCTCAATAACCTTCCCAGCCTCTGGTAGCCACCCTTCTACTCTCTATGTCCAAGAGTTCAATTGTTTTAATTTTTAGATTCCACATATAAGTGTGACCATGCAATGTCTGTCTTTCTGTACCTGGCTTATTTCACTTAATATAATGATCTCCAGTTCCATCCATGTTGTTGCAAATGACTGGATCTCATTCTTTTTTATGGCTGAATAGTACTCCATTGTATATACCACATTTTCTTTATCCATTCCTCTGTTGATGGACACTTAGGTTGCTTCCAAATCTTAGCTATTGTAAACAGTGCTGCAACAAACATAGGAGTGCAGATATCTCTTAGATACACTTATTTCCTTTCTTTTGGATATATACCCAGCAGTGGGATTGATGGATCATATGGCAGCTCAATTTTTAGCTTTCTGAGGAACCTCCAAACTGTTCTCCATAGAGGGTGCACTAATTTAAATTCCCACCAATAGTACACAAGGGTTCCCTTTTCTCCACATACTCACCAGCATTTGTTATTGCCTGTCTTTGGATATAAGACATTTTAACTGGGGTGGGATGATATCTCATTGTAGTTTTGATGATCAGTGATGTTGAGCACCTTTTCATATGCCTGTTTGAAATTCGTATGTCTTCTTTTGAGAAATGTCTGTTTAGATCTTTTGCCCATTTTTAAATGAGATTAATAGATTTTTTCTTACAGAGTTGTTTGAGTTCCTTATATATGCTGGTTATTAATCCTTTGTCAGATGGGTAATCTGCAAATATTTTCTCCCATTTTGTGAGTTTTCTCTTCATGTTGATTGTATCTTTTGCTGTGCAGAAGCTTTTTAACTTGATATAATCCCATTTATCCAGTTTTGCTTTGGTTGCCTGTGCTTGTGAGATATTACTCAAGAATTTTTTCCGCAGACTATGTCCTGAAGATTTTCCTCAATGTTTTCTTGTAGTAGTTTCATAATTTGAGATCTTAGATTTAAGTTTCTAATTCTTTTTTTAGGTTTTTTTTTTCATTATACTTTAAGTTCTGGGATACATGTGCAGAACGTGT